>NC_062574.1:37411848-38044557 GCF_022837055.1 Prionailurus viverrinus
TAATTTTTTCTCATTTTGAGACTTTGAAGAACTGTACATACGTATTCAAAGTTATATGTATATAGCTATATAACTTCTGAGTTAGGCAGAAGTTTGAAGTATGACTAGAATTTTCTTGTCTGTTTCTCATATAAATATTTGAACTTGCCTAGAGAATTTGTTTCCCTGGTGCTTAATCATTCTAGGTAGTGCCCATTGTTATAGTTAATTCATAACCTGTTCTTGTCTATTGAAATTTACTTGTATTGTGTCCCCTTACCTCTTTAACAGGTTAGTAATCTGATGAATGCAGTTCTTTGCTCAATTATTCATTCATTTATTTACTCATTCAAGAAGTGTTGAGAGCCTCCCATGAGCTAGGCATTGAGGATAAAAAGAGTTAAGACCAGGTTTCCCTTATAAGGGATTTGATTTGGACAGTGATATACAAACTGAAGAAATATAATTGATTAATTCAATCAATATTTATTTGGCATCCATTGTTTACCAGGCACTAGTCTCCAGTTATGGGTTTGCAGCAATGAAACAGGCAATTTTCATGTCTTCATGGAGCTTATATTCTAGTGGGGGGACAAACAGGTATATCATTTACAGATGAGTATTTGAAGAAAAATGAAGCGTAGGAAGAGTTGGGTGAGAGCTTTGGAGCATAAGTCATACCACAATGTTGTCCCCCTTTGAGTTAAAGGAGATGGTTTTTTGTACCTCTGTATTAAAAAGACATTGGTGGCTCTAGTTAGCCTAGATCATTCTCTGAGGGTGGGAACAGCTCTGAGCCATTAATTAACACCTGAGGAATGTGTACTCTGATCCTGTTACAGGGATCTGGGTAGGATGTCCTAGAGTCCACTAAAGCAGGATATCTTTTCTTTTCCTCCTCAGTGTGTTTTGTCGTAATTTTTCTTGGTACATTTGCAAAGACTAAAGCCAACCTGTAACAGTATGTTTCTTTCTTTCTTTTTTTTTGTTAACTCACTAGATTAAGGTAAAATGAGTTAAAAGGCATTATTTCAAAAACCAGAGTCAAATGGAATAATACTTGAGACTTTTAATTAGGATCACTAGATTTAGAACTTTCATAGTTTCAGTTAATGTTTTAAATAGATTGTGTCCCTTGTATAAGAATAGGCACTGAAGAGGAGGACCAAAAGCATGGGTTCAAATATGGTCTTAAGCTTATATTAGCTGTATAACTATAAGCATGCTATTTTACTTTCCTTTATCTCAAATTTTTCTTTAAAACAAAGCAAATACCACCCATCTTGAGGTTTCGTTGGGGACTAAAAGAGATCATACATATAGAATATTTTACATATTTTGTTGGTGTTTGTATATTCATAGAAAATCTTATACATAAGAAAATAGTTTTTCATTCTCTTTCAAGAAAATAAAAATTGAGGGGTGCCTGGGCGGCTCAGTCTGTTAAGCCTCTTACTTTGGGTCAGGCCATGATCTCATGGTTTCTGGGCTCAAGCCCCGCATCCAGCTGTCTGCTGTCAGCATGGAGCCTGCTTCAGATCCTCTGCCTCTCCTTCTCTCTCCCTCCCCTGCTTATGCGCTCTCTCTCTCTCTCTCTCAAAAATAAGTAAACTTAATCTGATGTGAACATTTACTGAATCTTGACAGATGCATACGTCTGTGTATTCCAAACTCCTTCAAGATACAGAATTTACCATTATCTTGGAAAGTTTCCTTGTGCCTTTTCTCAGTTAATCCTCACATCTACATGCAAGAGACAATCATTACTCTTGATTTTTTTCTACCATTAATTACTACATACACTTTCATGTAAGAGTCTTTTATTCAGCATATTATATTTTAAGATTTGTCTGTGTTGTTGAATATATGAATATATGAATTGCTGAGTAGTATCCCAGTGTATGAAAATCCCACAGTTTATCCATTTTCCTACTGATGGACACCTGGGCTACTTTTTGGCCGTTATGAATAAAGCTGCTATGAAAATTGTCAATACTAATCTTTTTATGCACATGTTGTAATTCCTCCTGGATTATATAATGGGTGGAGTCATAGGTATATGCTTAGGTTTATAATAAACTGCTAGACTTCTGTCCAAAGCAGTTATACTGTTACACTAAAACAATATATTAAGAGTTTCAGTTGCTTTTCATCCTGGTCAATATTTGATATTGTCAGTCTTTGAAAAGTTTGCTCTTCTAGTGAAGCATAGTGTTGGCTCTTTGTAATTTGTATTTCTGCAGTGACAAATTGTGTTATCTCTTTCAATATGTGTGTTGGCCATTCATATATCTTCTTTATAAAAGTGTCTATTCAGATCTTTCACCCATTTAAAAATTTGACTGTCTCTTTACTGAGTTGTAGTTGTTCCTTATCTTGGATATCAGTTCTATGTTAGATATGTGTTTTGTGAATAATTTCTGCCAGTTTGTGACTTGCTTATTCGTTTTGGTGATGTTAATTTTTTATAAGTACATGTTTTTTAAAAATTTAATAAAGCCCAAATATATCATGTTTTTCTTTTATGGTTATTACTTTGTGTGTACTAAGAATCCTTTGCCTATCTCTAAATTATGAAGATACTCTTCAGTGTTTTCTTCTAAAAACTTTATGATTTTAACGTTTATGTGATGTTTAATGCTTGATTTACTTTGAATTAACTTTCATGTATAGTGTAAAGCACAGATCAAGGTTAATTTTTTTAAAGTGAATATCTATTTGTTCCACCACCACTTGTTGAAAAGACTTTCCTTTACTTACTCATTAATAACTTGGTAAAAAAAAAATGACCATCTAAGTGTAGGTCTTTTTCTGGGCTACCTATTTAGTACTATTGATCTGCTTGATGATACTTATGAGAGTACCATACTGTCATGATTTCTGGAGCTATAGAGTAAGTCTTGAACTCAGGTTGTATAAATGCTGTAGCTTTTTTTGTTAGTTTCCAAGATTGCTTTGGATATTGTAGGCTCTTTTGTATGCATTTTATGCATTTTGTTTGCATTTTAGAATGAACTTCTCAATTTCTCCAAAAAATGACTGCTGGAATTTAAGATTGTTGTCTCTTTAGAACATTATAGGGAGAATGAACATTTTGACAATAGTGAACTTTCCACTCTATGAACATGGTATATCTCTACATGTTTAAATATTCTTTAAATTTTCTTTTTAAGTAACCTTTGTAATTTTCCATGTCTTCAATTAAGGATTTTTGAGTCCATGTTCATAAGATATGTGGTCTGTAATTTTCTTTTCTTGTAGTTTCTGTTAGGTTTTGGGATTAAGAGCATGCTGCCCTCATAAAATATGTTTGGAAGTATTCTATTTTCTTAAGAAAATTTTATAAGATTGGTATTGTTTGTTCCTTAATGTTTGGTAGATCTATATAGTAATCTGGCCCTGTAGTTTTCCTTGTGGGAGGAGTTTTGATAAGTTCAATTTCTTTAATAGAGATAGGCCTGCTTCAAATTTTCTGCTCAATTTTGTGTCAGTTTTGGTAAGTTATATTTTTCAAGGAATTTGTTTTAAATAAAATGTTAAATTTGTTGTAAAGTTGTTATACTATGTTCCTATTTAAAAAAGCCTTTAAGGGACGCCTACGTGGCTCAGTCAGTTGAGCATCTGGCTCTTGATTTTGGCTCAGGTCATGGGATTAAGCCCTGTGTCAGGTTCTGTGCTGAGCATGGAGCCTGCTTAAGATTCTCTCTCTCCCTTTGCCCCTCTCCCCTGCTCACGTGCTGTCTCTCTCTCTCTCTCTCTCTCTCTCTCTCTCTCTCTTAAATGGAAAAAAAAAAAAGGTCTTTAATATCTGGGGCATCTGGCTGGCTCAGTTAGAAGAGCATGTGACTCTTGATCTCGGGGTTGTGAGTTTGAGCCCCATATTGGCTATAGAGATTACCAAAAAAATAAACTTAAAAAATAAAAATAAAAAAGACTTGAATAACTAAAATGATGCCCCTTATTTCCTTTCTGATGTTTGTAATTTCCCTGTTATTTTTTGATCAGCCTTGTTAGGGGTTTATTAATTTTACTCCTTTTCAGAAATCCAGTGTTTGGCTCATTGATTTGACCTTTTTTGGATTTGTTTTCTGTATCATCCGTGTCTACTCTTTACTCTTTCTTTCCTTCTACTTTCTTTGATTTGCTGTTTGTTTTTGAATTTTTGAGATAGAAGCTTAGATATTGATTTTCATTTGTCTCTTCTAATATGTGCATTCTTCTTTACATTTATTTATAAGTATTGTTTTAGTTTCATTTTCTATGTTTCCATAGTTTATATTTTCATTATAATTTATTGTAAATATTTTTAAATTTCCATGATGATTTATATACTTTTGTTTTTTTGACTCATGGGTAATTTAGAAGTATGTCACTTAATTTTCAAGCAGTAGGGGAGTTTCTCAATTTTTGAAAATTGTTCACTTCTAGCTTAATTGCCTTGTAGTCAGAGAATATACTCTCAGAGACTTCAGTCCTTTGAAATTTAATGAGATTTGCTTTATGATTCAACATATGGTCCATTTTGGTATGTGTATTGTGTACAGTCTATATTCTGTTTTTATTTGGAAGAATGTACTATGTATATTAAGTCTGGTTGGTCACATAGTTCAAATCTTCTGTATCTTGGTAAAAATTTTTTTCCACCTGCTTAATCTTGTAGTGATTAACAAAGGTGTGTTAATCTCCCACGTGATTATGGATTTGTCTGTATCATCTATTAGTCTTGTTTTTTGAACTTTTTTTTTTTTTTTTTGCTTTATATATATTAAAGCTTTGTTATTGGGTCCATTCATACATAGAAGTATAATATCTTTTTGTTGGTATGACTTTTTAATTATTAAGAAATGTCTTTTTTTTTCTTTAGTAGTGCTTATTGCCTTAAGTTGACTTTATCTGATATTGGCTTAGCTATGACAGTTTCCTTTTTATTGTTTTTTTGGATAGTACACTTTTCCCCATCATCTTATATTTAATCTTTCTGTGACCATAAGTAGTCTTATAGTAGAGGGAATATTTAACATAATAACTATAATTTGAGTTTAAAGTTACTATCTTACTATTTGTGTTTTAATGATGTGCACTGTGCCTTTTCTCTTCTTCTTTGGTTCAATGAAATATTTTAATTATTCTTTTTCTCACCTCAGTTAGCTTTTTTAATGGCTATCCTAGAAATTACTACATGAATTTTGAGTTATTGCAGTATGGTGTAGGTTATTACCTCTGCCACTTCCTGCATAATGCAGATATCTTAGAAAGTTTGACTCCCATTTACTCCAGTTCTGACTTTTTTAAGTTGATTTCATGCATTTAAAAATTTTAAACTTAACAAGATAGTAATATAATTATTTTTATGTCATTGTTCATGGTCATTGTTCATGTTTGCCAATATTTACCTTTTTTACAGCTCTTACTTTTTGCATTTGTTTTTTTTCCCCTAGTATTATTTTCCTTCTGTTGGAAGAATTTGTTTTTAGTATTTCTTTTACTGATAAATTTTTATTTGTTTTTCTGAAATCACTTTTATTTCATTTTCATTTTTCAAACATTTCTTAAACTGTGAATAGATTTCTTAATTGGCATCTATTTTCTTTCAGAATTTTTTTTAAAGTTTATTTATTTTGAGAGAGAGAGAGAGAGTGTGTGTGTGTGTGTGTGTGTGTGTGTCTATGTGTGTGTGTGTGTGTGTGTGTGAGAGCAGGTGAGGGGCAGAGAGAGAGAGAGGGAGAATCCCAAGCAGGCTCTGCACTGTCAGCACAGAGCCCAATGTGGGGTTCAAACTCATGAAACTGTGAGTTCATGACCTGAGCTGAAATCAAGAGCCGGATGCTCAGTCGACTGAGCCAGCCAAGCACCCCTTTCAGAATTTTAAGAAGTCATTCCATTGTCTTCTGCCATTCATAATTTCTGTCTAAAGTTATTTTTCAGTCTGTTGATTGTTGCTTGCTATTTATTTATTTTTAAAGTTTATTTATTTTGAGAGAGAGAGTACAAGCAGGGAAGGGGCAGAGAAAAAAGAGAGAGAATCCCAAGCAGCCTCAGCGCTTTCAGCACAGAATCTGACGAGGGTCTCAATGTCATCAACCATGAGATCATGACCTGAGCTGAAATCAAGTCATTGTGCTTAACCAACTGAACCTCCCAGGCGCCGTGATTGTTGCTTATTTAAATCTGTTTTTTCGTGGCGCCTGGGTGGCACAGTCGGTTAAGCGTCCGACTTCAGCCAGGTCACCATCTCGCGGTCCGGGAGTTCGAGCCCCGCGTCGGGCTCTGGGCTGATGGCTCGGAGCCTGGAGCCTGTTTCTGATTCTGTGTCTCCCTCTCTCTCTGCCCCTCCCCCGTTCATGCTCTGTCTCTCTCTGTCCCAAAAATAAAATAAAAAACGTTGAAAAAAAAAAATTTAAATCTGTTTTTTCCTGTAGGTCTTTAAAGATGTGACTTTATATCTTTCACTAATGTTAGAAAGTTCTTGGTTGTTATCATTTCAGATATTGCTTCTGGCTTATGTTCTCTCTCTCTTCGTCTGGGAGTTCAGTCGTGTGTGGTAGAAGCTTTCAGTGGATTCCATAGGCCTGTTTTTCTCTCTTTCACATTTTTCAACTTTTATTTCTCACTGCTTTGGTTTGGATATTTTTTTGGAACATCTGTTTTAGTTCAAGTTTATTCTGTTCAATCTGCTAGAGGCACCAAGCACTAACAACACTTTGGAAATTTTGCTATGAAGAGTAAGGATATAGGAGCAGTAATTGGACCATGTGGGAATAAAGAGAGGGACTTACTTTTCGTTTTTGGTTAGACATACTAAATTGTTTATGTTATGATTGAAATGATTCAGAGAGAAAAAAATTAACTCTGTGTGGGAAAGAAAAGGAAGATGATTTTTGGCTAAAAGTCTCTGAGGAGGTGAGAGAGGACATAATCCAAAGCACAACTGGGAGAACTTTGCTTTGATAGAAGTGGGACATAAAGAGAATAGGCACTAATTTATTAGTGGTCTTTGAGGTGGAATTCTGGCTTGCAATGGAAAATATGCACTGTTGTAAGTTTCTAGACTCTTAAACTTTGGGAGTGTGTGTGTTGGGCATATGGGAAAATTGTCCAAGAAATAAAGAGTGAGTGAAAGAGTAGACTGTATTGAGAGCTACTTAATACTTTCTTCTACTTCTGTGTGCCCTCAGTGATAGCTGCCTTTATCTTTTATGGTACTCAAAGTACTCCAGTGTACTTTTAAGGAAATACTTAAATGTTTAGTTAAGTTAAATTAATTAAATGTTTTTCTCATACCATTAAAATTTCTTTACTATATATTTGAACATAGTTAATTCCTTAAAGTGCATTTAAAATTAATTATTAATAGTATTTTGAATAGGAAAATCCAGGTTTCTAACATTTTCCCATATTATCTTTTACAGTTCTGTGGGTACTAGAATAGCACAACCATGTTTCGGAATAGTCTCAAGATGCTTCTTACTGGAGGGAAATCAAGTCGTAAAAACAGATCAAGTGGTAAGTGACTATGCTACATTTATTCTGTGTGCTATTTTAGAAAGGGAGTTCTTTTAGGGATCTGAATTGATGCTACAACTTTATATATTTATTAAGTGGTTAATTTTAAAAAAAAAGGAAGTTTACATTTCTCTAGGCTGCCATACTTTTTTTTTTCTTTTTTTAAGTTTATTTATTTATTTTGAGAGAGCGTGAACAGGGGACAGGCAGAGAGGGAGGGAGAGAGAGAATCTCACGCAGGCTCCGCACTGTCAACATGGAGCCCAGTGCAGGGCTCAAACTCACTAACTGCGAGATCATGACCTGAGCTGAAATTAAGAGACAGATGCTTAACTCAGTTATCCAGGCGCCCCAAGGCTGCCATGCCATACTCTTAATATAAGACGTAGGAACACTTAAATATTTACCAGGAACAGTCAGATAAAGGAGTTTGTGGATGGGGGCGCCTGGGTGGCGCAGTCGGTTAAGCGTCCGACTTCAGTCAGGTCACGATCTCGCGGCCCGTGAGTTCGAGCCCCGCGTCAGGCTCTGGGCTGATGGCTCGGAGCCTGGAGCCTGTTTCCGATTCTGTGTCTCCCTCTCTCTCTGCCCCTTCCCCGTTCATGCTCTGTCTTTCTCTGTCCCAAAAATAAAAAACAAAACAAAACAAAAAAAACCCAAAACGTTGAAAAAAAAGGAGTTTGTGGATGAAACATATTTATTTCTGATATATGAGGGAGTAAAGCTTCTGTGTACTACTTACTAAAAACTTTCTAGACATAAATTTATTTTTTGAATTAACATAGGAAATTATTTCATTCTTAGGCACCCTTTGGGGAATGAGACTGTAGAAATAGGAACTGCCCTCAAAGGGTTGTACAGAAAGTGAAATATAAACTTAGATTTTTACAGTCATTAAAATAAAGTTTATGAAGTTTGTTTTAAGAATAAGGAGATAATTCTTAAGCTTTTAAGGTAAAAAACATAAACTTGTATGTATACTTTTTTTGGAGAAATGTTGGTAAGAAATGTAGTAAATGTTTTCTGTTAATGGGTTGTAGATACTTATTGTTTCAATCTTCTGATTTTCTAATTTTTCTGCATTTTACAAATTTACATTGGCGATATATTCATTATTATTCACTTAAAAATGTTTTTAAACTCTCATTGTGATTTCTTCTTGAGCCATAGGTATTTAAAGTGTAATTGTTAATTTCTAAACAGTTGGTGCTTTCCTGTTTTCTTCTTATTATTAACTTAGGTTCCGTGATAACAGTATAGTTAAGTTCTCTTATATTATTATTTTATTTTTTTGATTAAAAAAATTTTTTACTGTTTATTTATTTTTGAGAGAGAAAGACAGAGTGTGAACAGGGGAGGGGCAGAGAGAGAGGGAGACACAGAATCCGAAGCAGGCTCCAGGCTCTGAGCTATCAGCACAGAGCCCAGTGCAGGGCTCGAACTCACTGATGCAGGGCTTGAACTCAGCAACCTTTGAGATCATGACCTGAACCAAAGTCGGATGTTTAACGGACAGAGACAGTCCAGGTGCCCCTATTTTTTTGATATTTTTTGAGATTTGCCTTACAGCTCTGCTTATGGTCAATTTTTGGTGAATGTTCTAGATGTATCTGAAAATAATATGGATTCTACAGTTACTGGGTCTAGTGTGGGTCAGTTTTGTTAATGGTGGTACTCAAATATTTTATACCCTTATTTATTTTAAAGAAAGTATTTACTGAGAAAGATGTGATTAAATCTCACACTATGATTGTGGAATTTTCTCCCGTTTCTCCTTCTGGTTCCTGACAATTTTTGCTTTATATATTTGGAACCTATCTTATTAGACACACTGAAATTTAGAATGCCTGTATCTTCATAGTGAATCTGTCTTACCATAATTAAATGTCCTCTTTATTTCTAATAATGTCTTTTGTTTGAAAGTTGACTTTGTTTAATATTACTGTAGCTGTCCTACCTTTCTCTTGATCACAGTGCTTGCAGAGTATAATTTGTTTTATTCTTTTACTTTCAGCATTTCTGTATGGTTTTACTGTTAATAGGGTATAGTTGAGCTTTCTTTTTTTAATTTATTCAGACAAAATTTTCTCTTAAGGGAGATGTTGGTTAATCCACATTAATTCAACCAATGATATATTTGTGTTTAAATATAACACATTATAATGTGCTTTCTACTTATACTGCCTGTTCTGCATGCTTTCTCCTTTCTTGCTTTATTTTTGATATATCAAAACATTTTTTATTATTCTGTATCTCTTCCTTTTGATTAGAAATTACATATTCTTGTACTTCTTTCAGTGCTTACCTTAAAGATTAAAACATCAATCAAAGTTTGATGTCAAATGGTACTTTTCCTTTCTTCTTGGACAATGCAAGAGCCTTACATTCATTCCCCCTGAATGTATTTTAAACTCTATAAGACATTATTGTTGTTTTATATACTCACCATTATTTAGGTTTACCTATGTATTTGATCATTTCACTGATTCTCATTCCTTCCTTCATCCCTCACTTCTTCTAGATGGGATCACCTTTAATTTTGTCTGGAGAAGACCCTTTAGTATTTCCTTCATGTGGCAAATTTACTTTGCTTTGGTTTATGTGGAAATGTCTTTATTTTGCCTTCATTTTTGCAGGGTATTCTAGCTGGGAATAGAGTTCTAGATTGGCAGTTGTCTTTCAGCACTTTCAAATATAGTTGTCTTCTGGCTTTTTTTTTTTTTTAACTTTTTTAAATGTTTATTTATTTTTGAGAGACAGAGACACAGTGTGAGTTGGGGAGGGGCAGAGAGAGGGAGGCACAGAATCTGAAGCAGGGTCCAGGCTCCGAGCTGTCAGCACAGAGCCCAACGTAGGGCTTGAATCCACAAACCGTGAGATCATGACCTGAGCTGAAGTCAAATGCTCAACTGACTGAGCCACCCAGGAGCCTCTGTCTTCTGGTTTCTTGAATTATTTCTGGTGAGAAGTCAACTGTTAGTCTTAATTGCTGCCTCTTTAAAGGCGATCTTTTTTCTCCTTGTTTTTAGTTTTCTAGATTTACAGTGGTGTGCCCAGGAGTGGTTTTCTTTTTTTTTTTTTTTTTTTTTATTATTATTAAAGTAGAGTTGACATACAATGTTATATTAGTTTCAGGTGTACAATAGTGATTGGACAATTAGTATACTGTACTTTTCATCTCCATGACTTGTTTTATAACTGAGGGTATGTACCTCTTAATCTCCTTCACCTTTTTTGCCCTTCCCCAAACCCCCTCCCTTTGGCAGCCACTAGTTGGTTCTCTGTATTTACAAGTTTGTTTCTATTTGGTTGGTTTGTTGGTTGGTTGGTTGGTTGGTTGGTTGGTTGACTTTGTTTTTTAGATTCCACATACCAGGGAAAACATATGATATTTATCTTTCTCTGATTTTTCATTTAGCACAATACCTTCTTCCATCATTGTTCATCATCTATTTATGTTTGTAGTGTTTCTTGAATTTATGGCTTGTTGGCTTTCATCACTTTCAAAAAGATATTATCCATTATCTCTTCAGATTTTTTCTCCCTTCATTTTCACTCTTTCCTTTATTTTTAGGACTCCAGTTATGCATTTGATAGACCACATGCATATCATCTCTGTCTCTTAAAATCTCTTCCTATCCTTTTCTCTCTATATGCTTTATGCAGGATATTTTCTTTTTGATAAGGCTATCTTACAGTTCACTAATTCACTCTTCAGTGGTGTATAATCTGCCCTTAACTGTATTCAGTTCTTAATTTTAGTTTTTTGTGTATTTCAGTCCTAAAAATTCCATTTGCCAACTTAAATTTTTTTTGAAATAAATTTAAGCTTACTGAAAGGATGCAATAATAGTACAAAGAACACATGCCCTTCCACACATTCATGAGTTTTTAACTTTCACTGCATTTATTTTATCATTCTCTCTCTATACATACATACATGTTCTGTCTCCCTCTCTCCCCAAGTCTGTCTTCTCTCTCACACTCACTTTTTAAAAAATCACTTGAGAGTAAGTTAAATACATTATGCCCCTTTACTCTTTAAAAATTTTAGTGTGACTTTCTTGAGGAAAGGAGGTTCCTCTATATAACCACAGTATAGTTATCAATTTCAAACAGTTTAACATCGATATACTTTTTATCTAATCTACCATTTATTTTCCACATTTTGTCAGTTTACCGAGTAATTTCCTGTGTAGAATTTTCTCCCTTCTTCCCAAGCTCTAATAAGGATAAGGCGTTACATTACTTGTCATGTCTTTTTATTCTCATTTAATTTGAAATACTCAACCTTTTTTGACATTTTTGAAGAATAAAGTCTCTCTTTTTAAAAATAAGCAGAAGCCCCTAATTTTGTGTTTGATTTTTTTTTTTTTTTAATGACTAGATTCAGGGTATGTATCTATGGTCTGAATGTTACTTAAATTTATGTTTTTTCTTCTTGGGGCATCACAGCTGGAAGTGCACAGTGTCCATCTGTCTCTCATTAGTGATTTTGATCACCAAATCAAGGTGCTCTCCAGGTTTTTCTGCTAATGGATACTGATTTTCCCCTTTCAACTTAAAAACAATCAACAGGTAGACGCCATTTGATTCTTTTTATGGTTTTCATTTCTTTGTCAGTATTCTCAGTCTTGTCTCTTATGTCCCTAAACATAGTAAAATCTGTGTCTGGTAACTAAATGTGTCTGTTTCTATTGTCTCTCTCTTTTGGTTTTTACTAGTGTTATTTCATTTCCTTGTTTGTCTGTTATTTTACTTTTTAGTTATTTTTTTGAAGTAAACATTTTATTTTGGGTTAAATTTGGATTTAGAGAAAAGTTGTAAAAGTTGTAAATACAGACAATTTTCAATACCACTTACCCACTTTTACCCATTGTTACATTTTATATTATTATGGTCCATTTGTCTGAACTAAGAAACCAACATTAGTAAACTACTGTTTACTAAACTGCAGATCTTTTTTGGATTTCATTAGTTTTTCCATTAATGTCCTCATTATGTTTCAGAATCCAGTCCAGAGAACCACATTACATTTAGTTATTTTGTCTCCCCACACAGTTTGATTGAGTTTGGCAGAATACAGATAATTATTGGCATCACTTTTTGATCACATGCACACACACACACATACTCATAGAGATCAGAGATCTGAGTGGTTTCCAAATTTGACACCTAAAGAAATGGCTTATCCCAAATGTATTTTCTGGCCTAGAACCATGATTTTCTTAGATACCTTCAGTTGTTCACTTTTGACACCAGCACTAGCATTTTCTATCACTTCACAGCTATTACTTTCTATAAGATATTAGTAGAAATCAATAAAGTCATACTAGGATGCAGTTGTGAATAGACCTTTTGATCTGAGTACCAGATAAGCGACTTATGTATACATACTATTCTGATTAAAGGTAGGCATCATATTTGCACTTTAGCAAAATTACAAATGATTATATCTTAGGCTTCAGAGTAAGTACAGCTCTAGCAGAGATATTATTAAATCCATACATGTCAGGGTTCTACTGTAGTATTAAAGCTAATTCCTTTTGATTTACTAGGTATTTAATTATGTCAATAATGATTTTGGGGGGTCTCATTTTACTATTCTTCTCCATGGTTTTTCGTGTAAAATGTTTATAATTTAGTGTAGTTATAAGTTAGATTAGGTATAAAAATAGTGCTTTGTATCCTGTGTGAAAAGAAGCCAAATGTACTCCAAGGTAGGAAATTATAAAGCAAGAATAAATTTTATATTTTAAAAAAAAGTATACCTATCGAATAACATCATTAGTGTTTTCATTATTATTTTTTTTCTTTAACTGTTAATGAATAATTGGGTGGACTTTATTCTTTATATTAACTTTTGCTCCTAGCTTATATTTAAGATTCATAGGGTAAGTTTTCTCATAAGCATAATTATTTGTTTTGTTTTAGGAAACTAACTTAGTATTCATTTAAAAAGAATTTGTAATAAAGGGAAATTGTCTTGTTGTAATTTGTATTTTAAATAGTTGATCTGGGGCGCCTGGGTGGCGCAGTCGGTTAAGCGTCCGACTTCAGCCAGGTCACGATCTCGCGGTCTGTGAGTTCGAGCCCCGCGTCGGGCTCTGGGCTGATGGCTCAGAGCCTGGAGCCTGTTTCCGATTCTGTGTCTCCCTCTCTCTCTGCCCCTCCCCCGTTCATGCTCTGTCTCTCTCTGTCCCAAAAATGAATAAACGTTGAAAAAAAAAAAATTAAATAGTTGATCTGAACTTTTGTGTAGGCCACTATATAAATATTTCACAGAAATAGATTTTATATCCAAAAATAACAAATGAATTTTCTCAGGCAAAGTTTTTTCCCTAAGCATATGTAAATACCAGTTTTATAACTGAATTTTATAACTTCTTTCAAAATTTTCATGTAAAAATTATTCTTGATACATGTAGGACTAGATACATGTAGGACTCCTAAGTTTTATGAAAAAAAAAAAAACAATTGTATGGCTCTTTTTAAAACATTATTAGTTATAAAGGAAATATATATGTTTCTCTTTTTTAAAAGTTACGTTTAGGGGTGCCTGGGTGGCTGAATCGGCTAATTTCCGACTTCAGCTCACGTTGTGATCTCACAGTGTGTGAGTTTGAGCCCTGCATCAAGCTCTGTGCTGATAGCTCTGAGCCTGGAGCCTGCTTCAGATTCTGTGTCTCCCTCTCTCTCTCCCCTTTGCCCACTCACACTGTCTGTCTGTCTGTCTGTCTCTCTTTCTCTCTCTCAAAAATAAACATTAAAAAATTAAAATAAAAGTTATATGTTTATATATTTTCTTAATTTTTGTCTTAACTTACTATTTTAAACATGCAAGTAATTAGTGAAAGTTAAAATATGCTTCTTTAAAAACATTTGATGAAATACAGCATCCTTTCTTGATAAAAACCATTAAGAAAGTAGGGATAGAAGGGTCATACCTCGAGATCATAAAAGCCATATTATGAAAGACCCAACGCTAATATCATCCTCAATGGGGAAAAACTGAGAGCTTTCCCCCTAAGGTCAGGAAAAAGACAGGGATGTTCACTCTCGCCACTGTTATTCAACATAGTATTAGAAGTCTTAACCTCAGCAATCAGACAACACGAAGAAATAAAAGGCATCCACATAGGCCAGGAGGAGATCAAACTTTTACCACTCTTTGCAGATGACATGATACTGTATATGGAAAACACAAAAGATTCCACCAAAAAACTGCTAGAACTGGTCCATGAATTCAGCAAAGTTGCAGGATGTAAAATCAATGCGCCGAAATCACATTGATTGGTGCATTCCTATACAACAATAATGAAGCAACAGAAAGAGAAATCAAGGAATCAATCCCATTTACAATTGCACCAAAATCCATAAAATACTAGGAATAAATCTAACTAAAGAGGTGAAAAATCTATACACTGAAAACTATAGAAAGCTTATGAAAGAAATTGAAGAAGACACCAAAAAATGGAAAAAGATTCCATGTTCCTGGATATGAAGAACAACTATTGTTAAAATGTCAACACTACCCAAAGCAATCTAAATATTCAATGCAATACCTATCAAAATAACATCAGCATTCTTCACAGAGCTAGAACAAACAATCCTAAAATTTGTATGGAACCAGAAGAGACCCTGAATAGCCAAAGCAATCTTGAAAAAGAAAACCAAAGCAGGAGGTATCATAATCTCGGACTTCAAGTTGTATTACAAAGCTGTAATCATCAAGACAGTATGGTACTGGCACAAGACCAGACATTCAGATCAATGGAACAGAATAGAGAACCCCGAAATGGACCCACAAATGTATGGCCAACTAATCTTTGGCAAAGCAGGAAAGAATATCCAATGGAATAAAGACAGTCTCTTCAGCAAGTGGTGCTGGGAAAACTGGACAGCGACATGCAGATAAATGAACCTTGACCACTTTCTTACACCATACACAAAAATAAACTCAAAATGGATGAAAGACCTAAATGTAAGATAGGAAGCCATCAAAATCCTCGAGGAGAAAGCAGACAGAAACCTCTTTGACCTTGGCTGCAGCAGCTTCTTACTCAACACGTCTCCAGAGGCAAAGGAAACAAAAGCAAAAATGAACTATTGGGACCTCATCAAAATAAAAAGCTTCTGCACAGCGATGGAAACAGTCTGTAAAACTAAAAGGCAACCGACAGAATGGGAGAAGATATTTGCAAACAATGTATCAGATAAAGGGTTAGTATCCAAAATCTATAAAGAACTTATCAAACTTAACACCCGAAAAACAAATAATCCAGTGAAGAAATGGGCAAAAGACATGAATAGACACTTCTCCAAAGAAGACATCCAGATGACCAACTGACACATGAAAAAATACTCAGCATCACTCATCATCAGGAAAATACAAATCAAAACCACAATGAGATACCACCCCACACCTGTCAGAATGGCTAACATTAACAATTCAGGCAACAATAGATATTGGTGATGATGCAGAGAAAGAGGATCTCTTTTGCACTGCTGGTGGGAATGCAAACTGGTGCAGCCATGCTGGAAAACAGTATGTAGGTTCCTCAAAAATTTAAAAATAGAACTACCCTATGACCCAGCAATTGCACTTCTAGGTATTTATCCAAGGGATACAGATATGCTGTTTCGAAGGGGCACACACACCCCAGTGTTTATACCAGCACTATCAACGATAGCCAAAGCATGGAAAGAGCCCAAATGTCCCTCAATGGATGAATGGATAAAGAAGATGTGGTATATATATATACAATGGAGTATTATTCAACAGTCAAATAGAATGAAATCTTGCCATTGCAACTATGTGGTTGGAACTAGAGGGTATTATGCTAAGCAAAATTAGAGAAAGACAAATATCACATGACTTCACTTATATGAGGACTTTAAGATACAAAACAGATGAGCATAAGGAAAGGGAGGCAAAAATTACATAAAAACAGAGAGGGGAACAAAACATAAGAGACTCAAATATGGAGAACAAACAGAGGGTTACTGGAGGGGTGGTGGGAGGGGTATGGGATAAATGGGTAAGGGGCATTAAGGAATCTACTGAAATCATTGTTGCACCATATGCTAACTTGGATGTAAATTAAAAAAAAGTAAATCAAATAAAAATAAAAAAATATGCTTCTTTGATAGATGTTAATGTCATTAATTGGTATCATTGCATCATTGTAATTGTAAACCATCATTCAAGTATGAATGGGAAAAATAACTGCTAATTTCACATATTCGAGAACTCAAAGTATAGTACCCTAGTGTAACACAGCTGTCGGAAGAACAAAACTTGAGGGTATCTCCCAGCAAAGTAGAAAATAAATGTAAATAAAGCAGGAGGTATTAGAAAGAAAAGCGGGCCAAAGTAAATAAGTAAAACTTATAGTTAAATATAAATAATTGCTGATAATGTACTATAACAAGTAGAATTTATGCCAGGAATGCAAAGATGTTTATATAACAGAAAATCAACAGGTTTTTAACTTAGAAAAAAAATTAAAAACCACATTGTTGTAGCATTATATTCTGAAATAGCATTTTATAAAACTGAGCAGCAGCCTTTAAAAACATCATCAAATAGAAAGGTACTTTAAGTATAATAAAAGCTAGTCACCAAGTCTAAAACTAAACATCATACTGAACAAAGAAGTACTGCAGCCACTTCTACTAAAACAGAAACGTGGCCACGATTTCTCCTGTTACCACCCTTTTTCACAATTGTTTGGAAATTCTAGTATATATTAAAGACAAGAAAATAAAATAACTAGTATAAATATTGGAAAAGAAAAGACAGTGTCATCTTTATTTTTAAATGAATTGAAAACCCTAGAGAATCCAGTAAATATCTAGTAGAAATAATATAAGTTGGGGGGTGGTTGACACTTTTAGCTCTACCAGTATTTACTGATTAGAAATGTACATAACAAATTTACATTCACAATGATAACAACCATCATATTCTCAGGGATAAATTTGACAGGGAACCTGTGTAAGACTTGGCCAAATGGAAAGACATATCATGTTATTTGATTTACACATTAATTTGTTGCAGTTTCATTCAAGGACAACAACAGGTTCACTTTTATTTGGTTAAAATAATTTAAGTTCTGTGGAAGAATAAATGAGAATAACTGAAGATGAAAAAGAATAATTGATTTTGGTGGGGGTGTGACTTATAAAGTACTAAAGCTAATTATACCTGGCCACATGGTTAAACATAGGCTAGATGTGTCTAGGACAGAGAGTAAGGAAAACCATGGCATATTAATAAGGCCAGAGCACTATTGCTACTTCGTTTTTTGAAATTGTCCAAGGCATTGTAGGACAAACTGCCATTATGACTGAGGGATACCTCCTAAATTTTTAAACAATCAGAATCTGCCTGTGATTGAGACCTGAGCTAGAGATACAATAAAGGGGTTATATTTTTGTTTTCTTGTGTCATCGTATTACCTTAAATGCTTGGGGTGCTAATTTTTCTGCTGTGTTTTATGACTTGTTCCTGGTGGGTTATTTCCTCATGTGTTTTTAAAGTTTGTTTATAAGCTCATCTTGGGTAGGAATTGTTTTCTGTGGGAGATTCTGTGCTGTTGAATATTGAAATCGTCTGTTCTGCTAGGCATTGCACTAGTATTGCAGGCCATGGACTAATTTTTTGAAGTTTTTTTATTGTGGTAAAATATATATAACATAAATTCTCTATTTTAACCATGTTTAATTGTACAATTCAGTGGCATTAATTACTTTCACAGTGTTGTGCAGCCATCACCACCATCTGCCCAAAACTTCGTCAGCTCCTAATTTTTCATCATTCCAAACACAAATGCCATACCTATTTAGCAGTAACTCCCCATTTCCCCCTCCCTCTAGCTCCTGATACCCTCTAATTTACTTTCTGTTTCTCCGAATTTGCCTTTTTAGGTTTTTTACATAGTACAATCATACTATTTTGTCCTTTTCTGTCTAGCTTATTTCATCTAGTGTAGTGTTGCCAAGGTTCATTTGTGTTTTAGCATGTATCAGAACTTTGTTCCTTTTTCTAACTCAATAATATTCCTTTTATGTATATGTCACATTTTGCTTATCCATTCATCTGTGGACAAACACTTGGGGTTTTTTTTCTTCTTCTTTTTCACTATCGTGAATAATGCTACTATGAACATTGTGATACAACTGTCTAAGTTTGTTTTAAATTTTGGGGGAGAATATTTATAGGAGTGGAATTGCTGGTCTAATGGGAAAATGTACAGGGTTTTGTGTGAACATAAGTTTTCATTTATTTCAGATAAATGTCTAGAAGGTAGGGTCAGAACATACTTCAGTTGCATGTTTAGTTTCCAAAGAAAATGCCAAGTCTTTGCCAGAGTGGCTATTCCATTTTACATGCCTACTAGCCTTGTTTAAGTGATCTGGTTTCTCTTCATCCTTGCTAGCATTTGTTTTTGTCACTATTTTGATTTTAGCTGTTTTGATAAGTGTATAATGGTATCTCATGTTTTTAACTGCATTTCTGTACTGGCTGATGATTACTGAGCATTTTTTCAGGTGCTTATTTGCTGTTTGTATTTCTTTGGTGAAATATCTCCTCATATCTTTTCACTGTCTTCTGATTGGATTATTTTGGTTGGTGTGTGTGTTGAATTTTGAGAGTTCTTTATATATTCTAGCCTTTGTTAGATATGTGGTTTGCAAATATCTTCTCCCAGTTTTTTGATTGTCTTTTTACCTCTTTATCAGGGGCTTTTGTAGAGCAATGGTTTTTAATATTGAGGAAGTCCAGTTTATCACATTTTACTATCTAAGTACCAGGTAGGGTACTGGATGTTTGAATTTGAATTTGAGTTAAATTCTCCTTAAATACCCCCCATGAACAAAAATTACATTATCTGTAAAAATAAGGCACTTTATTAGAAGTATTTGTTACTGGTGGGTTTTTCCTTTTCCTTTTTCCTGTTTTTGGGGTGGGAGAGGTCTATAGTCCACTGAAGTTAATTAAAATCTTCATTGCTCTTTGAATAATGATTGTTCATAATAAACTGTAAAGAAATACATATAATAGCATTTAATGCAAATATAATTGTATTGTAAAAATATCTTTTTCCCTTCTGGGGACAGTACGTTTTATTTCACTAATAAACCATGAAATTACAGCATATGCTTTTTAAGAGTTTTTACCTTTTCTGTAACCTGTTCTAACAAAATTTGGTTAAAAAATACACTCTCGGGGTGCCTGGGTGGCTTAGTCAGTTAAGTGCCTGACTTTAGCTCAGGTCATGATCTCACAGTTCATGAGTTTGAGCCCCGCATCAGGCTCTGTGCTGACAGCTCAGAGCCTGAAGCCTGCTACTTTGGATATCTGTCTCCCTCTCTCTCTGCCCCTCCCTCGCTCATGCTTAGTCTCTGCTTCAAAAAATAAACATTAAAAAAATATACTCCCATTTAATATGAGGAAAAGATTCTGCTTACTTAATTTAGAGCTACAAAATCTTTTTGTAATATCACCTAAACCGGTCATATTTTTTTCTCTAGTACAGTATTTCCCTTTCTGTTTCTCTGCCTATCAATTTTTCCAATTTGTGGTTGGCTGTTGAGATAGTTCTTATGAAATTCATTTGTCCTTGCCAGTTAAGATAGGTTGTCATGGAATTTGAGGTGAAAAGTCATTGGAGAAAGCAACAGAATGTGGTCATATAACAGAGAATAAGGATTCTTATTTGGCAGTAGACAACAGTGAGCCAGAAAAATTAATGTGGTTGGGGAATGAAAAAAATAGTGAGAACCTTGAAGTTGCATTTTGAAACAAGTTTGATTTTATTGGTTTCGTTTATATTTCTGATATTTGTAGCAGTTTAGTAATTAAATTAAGAACACTTCTCACCAGATAGACACATACACTCACACTCATGTTTTCACATCTATTTTTTCCCAGTTTAATTCTCATCGCTTTTTTTAAGAGTTGTTTTAGAGTTGTGCTAACTTCACAAGATGAATTGTTATGGTTTCTATCTTTCACTGTGCTTTATGTATCATATAAATTATTTATTCCTTGTAAGTTTAATAGAACTCATACATAAAAATGGTTGACCTAGGTTTCCTGAGGGGTTTTTATTGGTAGTTTTTGGACAGTATTTTCTATTTTATTGTCATTCATAGAATTAGGTTTCCTTTAGGTAATTTAGGTAGTCTGTTATTTTCCCAAAAAATTGTCTATTTCATTGAGATTTTAAAATGTACATAAAGTTATATATATTATGGTCATTTGAGATTAATTTAGCTTCTCCTCATACTATTTTCATATTTCCTATCTCTGAGCTTTCAGGCTTATCTTTTTTATTAGCTTATTTCCAAATTTACAACTCCTTGATTTATCAATTTTATCTTTTTCTTGTTTACATTATGCATTTTCGTTATATAGCTTTTGCCCTATTCCATAAACTTCTACATATAATCTCATTATTAACTATTCACATGGTCTATAATTCTTGATTTTCCTTTAAACCTGAGTAATTTAATCAGCTTAAAATTTCCCAAGTCATTGATTTTGTTTGTTTGTTAATGCTTTGTTATAATTTTCTAGTTTAATGTATGGTGGTTAGAATATGTCCTGATCATTTGCTTCTCTTTAAAGTAGTGATGGGTGAACTCGTCCTGTAAACAAACCACCTGTATTTGTAAATAAAGTTTTATTTACATAGCATCACATTTGTGATAGAGACTGTACAGCCCACAGTCCTAAAATATTTACAATCTGGCCCTAAAAGAAAAAGTTTGCCTTGCTTTTAAAGTATTGGAATTAATTTTTCTTGGCTGAATTTTGATCAGATTTTATAACTAGTGGGTTCTGGAGAATGAAATGTATTTTTAATTCATAGGACGAAGTTAACTATATTTATTAAGTGAACTACTAATTTTTTAACTACTGATCTTTAATTTTTAAACTACTAATTTCTTCTCTTTTATGTTAACTTCTTTTGCTTAGTTGAGCTTTCAGTAATTTTGCCTTAAATATGTCTGGATTTTGTATTTAAGGTGTATCTCTTATAAATGTCATGTATTTTTTGTCTTGTTATATCCAATTTGATTTTCCATTTTTAAATGGTAAAATTAGTCCATTTACATTGACTATATAACTTGATATGATTTGGTTTAAGTTTCTCATCTTGCTCTTTGTTTTGCATTCTGTATGTTTCTTGTTCTTTTTTCCCCTGCTTTCTGTCTTGAAGATTTATCAAAAAAATTTTTTTATATTCTTTCCATTTTCTTGGCCTTTTAGCTACACCTTCTTGGAATTTTTTAAAAGAGATTACACAAGGAATTACAGTATGCATCTTTAACTTTTTATGGTTTAACTTGAATTTTTATTTCACTACTTTGTTAGCACTGTAATGACCTTATGATATTTAATTCTATTTATAGCACACACTTCCATTGTCTTATATTTTACTTCTATAGTATATATTTTACAATACATTGTATTACTGTTGCTTTATGTAGTCAGCAGTCTTCTTAAGATTTAAAAAAAAGTCTTTTTTTATTCACCCATATATTTGCCTCTTCTAGTGTATTCTATTCCTTCTTTTAAAATGGTGTTATATCTGAGATTTTTTTTCACCCTGTGGAATTTCCTTTGCATTTCTTGAAGTGTGGGTCTGCCTGCAGTGAATTATCTCAGCTCTTGTTTTCCTATGATGTTTTTTTTTTTTGCCTTTATTTTTTGAAGGATATTTTCCTTAGGTATGAAATTGTAGATTGGTAATTTTTTTCTTTCAACACTTTAAAGATGTTATTCTGTTATGTTTGGACTCTTATTGTTTCTGATGGGCGTTCACCCATTATTTGCAGTGTTTCTCCCACCCTTCCCAACTTGGAATATAATGTGACCTATGTATTTATTTAATTTGATCTGGTTGTTTTAAATTTTTTTTATTTATCTTGGCTTTTAGTATTGGGCTGTGATATTGCCTAGGTGTATGATTTTCTTTCTCTGTTTTGTATTTTGGAGATGTCTCATCAAATGTGGACAGCCTGAGCCATTATTTCTTAAAGTAGTTCTTTTTTTTTTTTTCATCTGTGTTTTAGAACTTTATATATATTAGATTCTTTGATATTATCTCTCACGTATATCAACCTGTGTTCTTTTTGTTTTTTGGACTTTTTTTTCCTCTTTGGTTAATGTATCTTGGCCTGTCTCCATGTTCATTGATCCTTTCTTCTGCTGTGTTCAGTCAGCCTTTATGCCCAGGAAATTAATTCTAATTCAGATAATGTTTTTCAGTTATAGATGCTCATGTGGTTCTTTTAAAGATAATTACATTTCTCTATTGAAATTTTCAGTCTTTTTTATTTTTTTCTGCTTTAACCTCTTTTTTCTTAACTTACACATACTAGCTAAAAATAATAGTTTAATAGCTGATGTCCCTGCTAAGATATATATGCATCTGCTTCTATTAATTATTTTGCCACTTGATTATGGGTCATATTTTTTGACTTCTTCACATATCTGAGTTTGATCTTTTGGATTTGATGGATCGTTGAAGTGGATAAGGGCTAGGTTATAGTTTAGTTTGTTTCAGTTCACATGTATTCCATATGTCTAGGGTGAGATCTGTGTGTATGTCAGTACTTAGCAGGATTCTGGCTAATTCCATCTGATTATGAGATCATAATCAACTCTCTTGTCAGGCTTCCAATCCTCCATGCTGCCACTGTGAACTTGGTAGAAGTCCTGTGTGGAGAATCATTGGGCCTGGAGACCTAGCTTTGAATATAGGATTTCTTCATCCTCTGTATCAGAAGCTGGCAAACTGTGGCCTGCAGGGTTAATCTGGCTGCTACCTGTTTTTGTAAATAAAGTTTTATTGGGACATAGCCATACTCATTTGCTTATATATTTTCTAAGTCTGCTTTCATGCTATAAGAGCAGAATTCTGTGGTTAGAACAGAGACTGAAATATTTAATATCTGATTCATTAAGGAAGAATTTGCTGACCTCTGTTCTATACTATCAGGCAAGTACACAGAGTAAATAAAAATTTTGCTGATTTCTCTTTATCTCACTGGAGCCTCTGCCTGTAGCAGAAGTATTCCTCCTACTACCCATGCTTTGATTTTGTAAATGACCATAGTGATCTTAAATAAATTTCATCGGATCATATCAACCCTAATCTTAGAGTCCTACAGTAGTATTAGTAGGTCTTAGAATAAAATTCAAAGTCTTCATCTAAATTTATAGAGCCTTTGGTAATATAAATACTCCCTAATCTTCAACCTTCTTCTTCTTTTTTTTTTTTAATAGACTTTATTGGGGCACCTTGGTGGCTCAGTCGGTTAAGCATCTGACTTTGGCTCAGGTCATGATCTCACAGCCTGTGGGTTCGAGCCCCACATCGGATTCTGTGCTGACACCTCAGAGCCTGGAGCCTGCTTCAGATTCTGTGTCTCCCTCTCTCTCTCTCTGCCCTTGCCCTGTTCATGCTCTGTCTCTTTCTCTGTCTCTCAAAAATGAATAAACATTAAAAATATTTTTAAGTAGGCTTTATTTTTAGAGCAGTTTTAGGTTTGTGGCAAATTTGAGGGGAAGATACAGAGATTTCCCATATACCCTCTGCTCCCCCACATACATTAATATTCACTGGCCTTTCACCTCAGTCTTCTCACTGAACTTCTTTCTCAGCCCCTACCATGTTCATACTCCATCCAATTACCATTTCTGTCCTTATAGTAGATACTACTTTTTGATATATTTTACTTTGCTTGCTTTGGATTATTGTTTATCTTCCTTAATAAATGTAAGCCCTACAAGTTCACTATCTTATTTCTAGCATCTAGAAATTAGTAGATCTATAAATATTTGTTGAATGAATCAATATACTGTTTTTCTCTGACTCACCATCATCTGCCTTCACTCTCATCCTGCTGCCATATTACTTTTATTAAGGTACTAATTTTAGCTAAAAAATTCTTAGTTGGCAGGACCTGACCTCACCTGCCTTCTGTAGCCTCATCCCTGTAATATTTATTTTATTTTGTATTTAAAAAGGTTTTTTTGAGAGTTTTGTAGAGAGTTTTGTAGAGAGTTTTGAGGTTTTGTATTTAAAAAGGTTTTTTGAGTGAGGGGCAGAGAGAGAGAGACAATATCCCATGAGGGGCAGAGAGAGAGAGTGAAGTGGGGCTTACCTGAACTAGAGCTCAATTTCACCTACTGCAGAACTTGAACTCATGTGAGATCATGATCTGAGCTGAAGTCAGATGCTTAACCGACTGAGCCACCCAGAAGCCCCTCCCTGTAATTCTTATTAAGAAACATTCTACTTTATCTAAATCAGACTTATTAATACTTTATATTTTCTGTACCCCTTTGATCATGACATTCACCCTGTATAGAATAAACTTGCCATTTATCCTTGAGTTACCTCTTTAGTCCTATCTAATCAATCACTAAAATTCAGCTTATGTGTCATTTTGGTTCACAGTCATCAGTCTTTTCCCTCACATACTGTAGTACTACTTATTGCCTGTATTGCTAATATGAAACTTAATAATGTAATCCCTTCTATTATTTATGAACTTTCTAGAAATGTTTTCCTAATATAGTTTATCCTAAGGGTAAGAGAGATGCACACCTCTTTCTATTAGTTTCCATTAGTTCAGACTGTCACTGTATTTACATTTATATATCTGTATTTCATTCAAAGTAAATGTAAGAAGTCATGTTAAGTTACTGTCTTTGATAAGGCACGTATTGAGTAACTGTTACCTTACATTTGCATATGTTCTATGTTTGACAAAAGCAAATGACTTTAAATATATTACCTAATTTAGTCTGTATAACAAATACCACTTCATTTTACAGATGAGAGAAAAAAGACTTGCCCAAGATAAAAAGACTTTCTCAAGTGTCTACAGCTAGTAGACAGCTGTAGCAGAAAACATCGAATTTTTACTCTTCATATCTGAAGAGTGACTGAATAAATTAGACAGTTCATAGTGAAATGAAGTCTAAACTGAGATCTGAAAACTATGTCTTTTCTTTAAAGTAGCAAGTTGGATGTTATGAGATCTTAAATTGGTAAGGATTATATCAAAGGAACAAGTAGGCAAGAGTTTGGTGGCTTCATGTTAAAAAAATGGGTACTAGTGTTAGGGGCTGCTGGGTGGCTCAGTTGGTTACACATACAACTTCAGTCAGGTCATGATCTTGCAGTTCGTGAGTTTAAGCCCTGCATCAGGCTCTGTGCTGATAGCTCAGAACCTGGAACTTACTTTGGATTCTATGTCTCTTTCTCTTTCTGCCCCTCCCCTGCTTGTGCTCTGTCTCTCTCTCTCTCAAAAATAAACATTAAAAAAAATAGGTACCAGTTATATGCTGTGAGTTGACTTGTCAGTTTCCTATAGTTTATTATTTGAAAAAATTGCCTTAAATGTAAACTAACATTAGCATCTCTCCATGGCTTTCATGATTATTAAATGTACAGTAATACACTTGATGTTAATTTAAAACATTTTTTCATGCAGCAGAATATTGGCCTCAGTCATTTTTCTGCCATACATTCCTGCAATATTTACTGAAAATATTAGGGGCTCTCATCTAGTGTGGTAAATACAGAGATTAGAATGGGAGACATTAAGTTAGATAATGCTCCACTTCCAGTTGTAGAAATTTTCTCCTCTGTTCTTACTGACTTAAGGTAGAGTGTTTGGGGATGGGCTGGTGGGAAAAGAAAGTTGGCAGACAGAATGGAATGATGAATACAAAGGCCATAGTGAGAAATTACAGCAACAAGTACCCCTTCTTTATGTCCCTCCTTTTATTTTGTACCCCTTTTATATTTTGTCTCTGTTGTAATTATCACTATTTATCTTACTGTGTATGTTGTTTCTCTTGTTTTTTAAATTAAACTAAAAAAATTTCTTTTTATTATATATATAAAGAGAGCATGCACAAGTACGGAAGAGGGGCAGAGAGAGAGAGAGAGAGAGAGAGAATCCACACTCAACATGGAGCCCTATGCAGGGCTCAACCCTATGATGCTGGGATCATGACCTGAGCCAAAAATCGA
This sequence comes from Prionailurus viverrinus, assembly GCF_022837055.1. Lineage (NCBI taxonomy): Eukaryota > Metazoa > Chordata > Mammalia > Carnivora > Felidae > Prionailurus > Prionailurus viverrinus. The sequence goes on from NC_062574.1 coordinate 37,438,401, forward strand.
GTTAAACGCTCAACCAGCTGAGCCACCTAGGCGCCCCTTATTTCTCTGTTTTATTTTCTTCCTTTCCTACTGGAAAACAAGTTTCATGACAAGTTCACTGTCTTTCCCACTTCTGTATCCTGTCTGGCACCTGGTAAGCACTCAATAGTATGTATTTGTTTTATGAATGAATTACATTTGAAGGAAGTTAACTCTGGGGTCAGTGTATAAAATGGACTATGGTGAAGAGATAGTAGTTCAGAGATGATGAAAGAGCCAAAGAAGTGACAGCAGGGGCTCCTGGGTGGCTCAGCTGGTTAAGTGTCCAACTTTTGATTTGGGTTCAGGTCAGGATTTCATGGTTCACGAGATCGAGCCCTGCATGGGCTCTGTCCTGGCAGTGTGGTGCCTACTTGGGATTTTCTCTCTCCCTCCCTCTCTGCCCCTCCTCTGTTCTCTCACTGTCTCCCTCTCTCTCTCTCAAAATAAATAAACATTAAAAAAAAAAAGGCGACAGCAGGACTAATGAGGTTACACAAGGAAGACATTTTTGGGGTGAACTAGAAAGGATTTGGGTACTAGGGTATCAGGGAAAGGAAAAGAATGAGCAGAAATAATTTGTTCTGAGATTTCTGACTAGAGAGCCTGGCTTACTGGTGTCATTATGTCATTCCAGGCCCATATGCTATGCACAGTGATCATATATTAAATGAATAACTCTCCAGAAATAAGCTTTTACCTTTTGCACAAAATCTTGCTTTTAAATGTAATTTGTTTAACTCCGTGGTTTATTTCCATTCTTCTGGGTTTATTTGTAATTTACTCTTTTTTTAATTTTTATTTTTTGAGAGACAGCATGTGTGCAAGTGGGAGAGGGACACAGGGAGAGAGAGAATCCTAAGCAGACTTTGTGCTCAGCGTGGAGCCCAACTCAAGGCTCAATTTCAGGACCATGAGGTCATGACCTAAGCCAAAATCCAGAGTTGGACTCTCAACCTACTAGACCACCCAGGTGCCCCTATAATTTACCCTTATTTGACCTTTGAGATTATGCTTCCCCTGGATTTTAGGACAAATTAATGTTACAGCCCTTTTAGCACTGCTCTGCAATATAGCAGCTCAAAGTCATAGTTTGGTACTTTCTTAGTTTACCATTTCCATCATTGTTGCTGAAGAAAGAAGCCAGAGAAAATTATGTAGAGGTTTTGCTGTTAGCACAAGTCCTTTTGTGACTAATTCTTTCCAGCTTATAGGAAGTAAGTTTTCATTCTTCTAATTAGCTTGCGCTTATTTCCAGGTGCCTATACTCTGCATATTGCACAAGGTGCTTGAAATATAAAATACTGATTGAAGTTCCTCTGATGAAACTGACTTCCATTATTAATCCAATCATATGTTTTATTTATTTATTTATTTTTAATTTTTTTTTTCAACGTTTATTTATTTTGGGGACAGAGAGAGACAGAGCATGAACGGGCGAGGGGCAGAGAGAGAGGGAGACACAGAATCGGAAACAGGCTCCAGGCTCTGAGCCATCAGCCCAGAGCCCGACGCGGGGCTCGAACTCACGGACCGCGAGATCGTGACCTGGCTGAAGTCGGACGCTCAACCGACTGTGCCACCCAGGCGCCCCTCCAATCATATGTTTTAAATAGCAGTTTTTTAAAAGATTAAATTATTTAAACTGGTTTAATTTGGACACTTTCTGCAGGTCAGTTACTTTAAAAAGCCAAGTATATTTCAGATATGCCACTTATGATCCTACATACATAAATCAGAATGTTCAATGAAGAGAGATAAATATTTAGGAAATATGTTCTAATTTCTGATCTAAAAATAGATTTAAATAGTGTTCAAATATATACTTTTCGGGATGCCTGGGTGGCCCAGTTGTTTAAGCATCAGAGTCTTGATCTCAGCTCAGGTCTTAATCTCAGGGTCATTAGTTCAAGCCCCATGTTGGGCTCTGCGCTGGGCTTAAAAATAACGTATATATGTGTAATTTTTTTAAATGCTTTTTTTATATAGCATATTTTGATGTATGGTAATGCTCTCACCAAATTAAAATAGTAAATTAATGCTGTCAAATTTTTCATCTGAATATATGTAGTTTTTGTTTTCTTAGAAATTTTTAAATATTTCAAATTAAAAGCCTCTAGATTATAGATTTGTGGTTTTGCTAATTTGTGGTATTCTATATTATCCCATGGTTTCCTCATACATAATATATAATCATGCTTACTTTTTATGGTATATGGCAGTTTTAATAATAATATATACATGTACTGATGATAGTAAAAGGTTAATGAGAGAGCCATGAAATGAATGAGATGCTAAAAGGAGAAAGTGTCTTTTAAAAATTGCTTTGGTGCAGCATTCATACACTCTTGCCCTCAAGAATCTCTGGAATACAGTTCTGTAAATGGGAAGCATTTTTCATACAAGTATAATTTGTATGTCTTTAAAGAAACTCAATAACCAAAAATTTAACATTAAAAATATGCTCTGCTCCACCCCACCCCATTTTCATAGATTTTTTTCTATCAGGTTTTATTTGACTTCCTGGAAAAAATAGGTTAACTTAATTTTTTTTTTCCAGATTCAGAATGTTCTGAGCAGGAGTCATGTTTTTTTTTTTAATTCATCCCTAAGTATCTTCCATCAAAAATCCTGGTTCTTTAAAGGAATTTCAAAGGAATCTTTTATGCATTATCAAGATGTAAACTGGTCATGTTTTTAAACTAAAGATAAATGAGCTGAGTTTTGTTTTGTTTTGTTTTTTTCCTAAACCACCATTAATCTTTTAATAAGTTGAAGAAACAAGTAACACTGAAAATGTTATCTTTACTATTAGAATGACTGAAATTCTTGCATGTAGCTCTGTGATTCAACAATTTTCAAATGAAATGTCTTTTGTAAAATTACTTTGTGTAATCAATAGGGTATATCAGTGAAGTAATATTAATAAAAATATATATGATAAAGATATAACTATAACACTAATTTTATTTTTTTAAAGACATTTTTTTAAAAGTTTATTTTTGAATTTTTTTTTTGTTTATTTTAAAGAGAGAGAGAGAGAGAGAGAGAGAGAGAGAGAGAGAAAGTGGGGGAGGAGCAGGGAGAGAGGGAGACACAGAATCCAAATCAGGCTCCAGGCTCTGAGCCTGACGCAAGGCTTAAACCCATGAACCATGAGCTCATGACCTGAGCCGAAGTTGGACACTTAACGGACGGAACCACCCAGGCGCCCGTTGAAAGTGTATTTTTGAGAGAGAGAGAGAGAGAGAGAGAGAGCGAGAGTGAGAGCACATGTGCACGTACAAGTAGGGGAGGGTCAGAGAGAGAGGAGGCAGAATCTCAAGCAGGCTCCACACTGTCACCAAAGAGCCTGATAGGGGGCTCAATCTCACAAACAAAATGGTTCATTTCCATAACAAAATGGTTTTACTATCCTCAGATGAGTCTATGTCATTGAAATGTCCTTTCTGTGTGTATTGTCAGGGAGCAAGAATTCCTGTCTTCATCAAGATCCTTCTTCCCAGACTAAGAATCAAATGGACATTGACAGGTTAATAGGAGAAAATCAAACTTAATAGGCTAAGAATAGAAAATCCATATAGACAGGAAATTCCAAATGCAGGCAACATAAGGTATATATATGTCATTCTGAACTAAGGAGAGGAAGGGGTCTGGGGCTTTAAAAGGAAGGAATGCATTTCACAGGAAGATGAAAAAAGGTAAATGTTTAGTAAACAAATGTTTGCTAGGCCACTCTGACACAATGGGACATAGAGGACTTTGATCAAACAGATCTTGCTAGGTTCCTCCCTATCTACCGTACTTGGCTTATGTAATAATGTGGTTATCTATGGGAATAGCTCTTTTCCTAGAGTAGATTATCTAAATTCTTTTTAGGCAGTTGAAGGGGAAGGTAAAACACTTTTCTTGAATCTGCAGGGTTTTAATTGATTTTTTAAAAATGTTTTAAAATTTATTTTTGAGAGAGAGCACACGCACACACACACATACACACAAGCATGAGAGGAGGAGGAGCAGAGAGAGAGGGGGGACAGAGGATCTGAAGCCGGCTCTGCACTAACAGCAGAGAGCCCAACTTGGGGCTTGAACTCATGGAGCTCATGACCTGAGCCAAGCTCAGATGCTCAACTGACTGAGCCACACAGTCTCCCTATTTTAATTGCTTTTTAATTCAAAATGATCTTTATGCCAAAGTGGCCCATCTTGGGGCAGCCTGTTGTTGGCTCTTCCAGTACATAAAGATATAAAACTTGGAAAATTACTTTGTTCATCTGCATGCAATAGATTCAGGATCAGCATACATTTACTGAATATTTATTATGTGCCTTTCACTGTGTTAAATACTTTAACCAAAATTATACTCGTGTGTTAGTCTGTCTATATTAACTTGAAATATGTGTAAAATTTGAAAATTGTGGGAAAATTTTGCTCACTAAAGATTTTATTTTAGGGAGCTTATCATTTTGATTAAGAAAGAATTTGGTAAATATCATTTATGGTTATTATACAGCCTTTAGGTAGTAGTCTGTGCTCAGACCAAGAATGTTATTGAGAACAGAGACATCTCCTATCTGTTTCGTTTCCTTGGTCCAGTTTTCTTAATAAATATTTGTCACATGGCATGAATTTTCTGAAAAAGCCATAATATTATTTCATGTTATATTTTGTAACTAAAAAAAATCAGATAAAGCTAGTTTTAAATCACTTTGAAATAATTTAGTGACCCTTTAGAATAATACTGTTCAGTAGAACTTTCTGTGATGATGGATATATTTTTATAAGTCTGTATTCAATAGCATAATGGAAAGAACTTAGGACTGCCCAAGTACAGTTAATTAAATCTCAAAGATTTTTTTTAGTACTTACTTTGTATTAAGCATTATGATACATGTTGCGGATAGTTCCTGTTCTCAGGGAGCTCAGACTCTAATACAGAAGAGAGATTCCAAACCTATCAGTGATAATACAGTTGGGGATAGGCAGGAAGGAGAGGAGAATTCAAGTTGAACTTTGAAGGGTAAGTATGCATTAGGGGTCCACGTAGAGAAAGTAGCATTTGCCAGTAGATGAAGATGGGAGACTATATGGTGCATTCCAGCAACTGTAAGAATTCTCTATTCCTGGAACCTAGGGTGAGTTAGAAAGTTGCTAAAAAGAATGGACAGTTAATCACTCATCAGTTAATGAAATGTTTTGTATGCCATGCTAAAGAGTTTGGATTATATCTTTAAAGCCATAAGGGAGCCATTACAGGGTTTTAAACTGATGAGTAAAAAAGATTTTAGCATGACGGCACCTAGGTGGCTCAGTGGGTTGAGTGTCCGACTTTGGCTCAGGTCATAATCTCATGATTTGTTAGTTTGAGGCCCACATCAGGCTTGCTACTGTCAATGCTAAGCCCACTTACGATCCTTTATCCGTCTCTCCCTCTGCCATTCCCCTGCTCGCACTTTCTCTCTCAAAAAATAAATAAAACATTAAAAAAAAAAGGAGTTTAGCATCTTAACTCAGTACCCTGGTCCCAGGTTTATTAAGTTTGAAATTTCTAGAGGAAATGAGAACTTTCTGTTAAAATTTATGTTTGATTAGATCTTGTATTATTTTTTCCCTGGTCAGTTTTATTTGCTGTTGTAACAGTTAGAATGGTTAGAATTACCAAAGATCCAGTTTAGAATGACTGAAATATGAAGAAGATTTATAAGTTCATATAGTAGAGAATTCAGGAGGTGTGGTGATTTATAGATAAGTTAATTCTGAGGCTCAGCAGCATCACCAAGGACTCTGTTTCTTTCCATCTTTCTGCTGTGCCATTTTCAGCATCTCGGTGGTGGTTTTCTGGCTTGTCCTTAAATAGCTGCAAGAGAACTACCATACCTTCAGCTTGTATATCTACACACAGCATTGTTTGGAGACTGGTAGAACAACAGGCCTTTGTGGGTCCATTTTTAAGATTGAGGAAAACTTACCAGAAAGCTTTCTCTCTCCCGCCCCATTCGCTTCACATCCCATTGGCCAAAGTAAAGCACATAACTTTTTTTTTTCGTTTTTTGTTTTTGTTTTTTAATTTTAGAGTGCATGTGAGCAGGGGAGAGAGAGAGAGAAAGAGAGGGAGAGAATCTTAAGCAGGCTCTATGCTCAGTGTAGAACCTAATGTAGGGCTCAATCCCATGACCCTGGGATCATGACCTAAGCTGAAATCAGGACTCGGAAGCTCAACTGACTGAGCCACCCAGGTGCCCAAGCACATAACCTTTCTTAAACCAATTAGTGGAATTTCAACTGTTACTATTAAGATTTATTTACTAGTTAAGGTTTATTTGCTGAGGCTAGGGAGAGAACCAGCCTAAAATACCTGAAATAAAATCAGGGTTATCTGCTTTGAAGACATATCTTCTTTACAGACTTGGTTTATGACCTGCAAAGCTGAAGACGGCCCTGAGAACCATAGGATTTTTCTGTGTAAGAGGCCTTGCCTGGGAAACAAACCAGCCGATCAACCTAGAAGATAGATTTCTATATTGTTCTTGACCAGGGTTATTCTTTTCTAGTCTAGATTAGGAGTACATGGGAGATTTGCTCTTACTAAATTTTTTCTTCTAAATATGTATTTTTAATGATAATGAATCCTTTTTGTGTCTTTTGTTAAGGAGCCAGATTTTTCAAACTCAAATATTTGGAACAGGTTTGCCTGCCCTTTTGCTGTCACTTTCCATCCTAACCACAAAAGACTTGGCTGCTTGAAGTTTTGGGTGTTTGGTGGGAGAAAGACAATATTGAAGAAAAAAATTGATTATTTCAAAATAACGCTTAGCTGTACTTTTTCTGCTCTAAAAATTTACTTTATGCCCCGTTCTGTTACCTCTGGTATTATTCATGTACTAGTTAGTTAGTGTAGTCATTTCTTTACTCAGAATATTGTGTTACTTAGTTCCCATCTATGGCCAGACTCGGAGTAAATCTCCTTTCTGTTAACCTTCCAATCACTTTATATTCTGAGGCTAAAATACTATTAGGAACTATTTAGATACTTCTTTCCTCCCTTCTTGTCTGTGTGCTGTCTTTTCATCCCTGATTATATTGTGAGCACCTATTATGGGTCAGGTAAAATACTGAGGGATACAGTTTACTTAGAGATTTAAGACATAGTCTCTCCCAGATTATACTCTATGGTATAAGTAAACCTGTAGTATTAAAATACAGTATGAGAACTATTATGATGAAGTTCTGTACAGGATGCTGTTAGAGCATAGAAAAAGAACTCCATCTCAGACTTGAGGGAAATGGAACAATTCTGGGAGGAAGTAGTGACTTGTTTTAGGTAGAGGATACAGAAATTATAATGGCTGAAGTTGTGAGGGAACTTGATACATTTAGGGAACAACATACAGATAGTTTGGTACTTTCTTATATTTGCTTTCTTTATCTTACATCTGCTTTCTTATATCCATTTCTTATATCTGCTGCTTTCTGTATGTCTGTTTCATTCTTTTCTGACCTTACACACTAGTTTCCTCTGTTCAGTTAACATAGTGGAACATAGCTACTAACAACACTTCACTTTTACATCTTAACAGCTTAGGCACCCAGAGGTGAACACCAACTCAATCATTTTGTTTTCAAATCCATATGCCCATGGGTAGGTTCACTCTCTCCTAACTTAGGTCTTGTATGCACCCTGGACAAATCAGTTCTACTCTGGACTGGGGTTTGGGTAAGGTTTGTCATCATGTCACCTTGGGTTAGGTAACTTACCTCGGTAGAAATCAACCATGGCAAAGGGAGGGAGTAAATTAGCAGATGGAATGAAGATTGGTAAAGGGCAGTTCCCAGAAAGGGGTGTGGTATGATAGTGGGCAGGGCAAAACAACGCATGTCAATGTTAGGAGCAGTGGCAGCAGTGTCCAAGTGAGAGATAATGAGGGCCTGAAATTAAAAGGTGCCAGTGGAGATGGAGAGATCCCACTGGACTTGATTGATTGAGTTTGGGCTAAATGAAGAAGGTGCCATCCTTTTATTTATTCACTTATGTATTCACTCAACAAAAAATACTGGCTGAGTGCTTGCTCTATGCTAGCTACAGTTAGGGGTACTGGAGATACAGCAGTACCATAGTTCAAGTTATTGTCCTGGTTATGCTGTAACTTACTCAAAGATTACTCTCATGTTTCTGGCTTAGATGGTTGGGTGAATGGTGGGTCCCATTCACTTGAATTTTAAGAGGGAATGTAATGAATTAATTTTTGGAGATAATAAGTTTGCAGTGATAATGGTATATTCAGGAGAAGTTAGATACATGGGTTAGGGGCTTAGGAGAGGGCAGAGTAAGAGGTCTAGAATTGGGAGTCATGACCACATGGTGGTGGCTCAAGTTTTAAAAACTTGTAAGGTAGGATTTACTTTGTATGTGTGTATGTACAGTTCAGTGAATTTCAACATGCATATGGATATATGTAGCTGCCACCACAATTAGCATACATAATGGTACAGGTTACATTATGGTACCCCTTCTGGTTACACCCTTACTCCATCCCTAATCCTGAAAAGCAATGAGCTATTTTTCTTTTTCTCTGTAGTTTTTGTTTGTTTGTTTTAAGAATGGGATATAAATGGAAAACAGAATAATAGAGCCTTTAAAGACTGGCTCCTTTCATTCAGCATAATGCCTTTCAGATTCATTCAAGTTGTTGTGTCCAGCAATAGTTTATTGCTTTTTATTGCCCAGTGGTACACCATTGTATAGATGTACCATTGTTTCTTTATTCATTCACCCACTAAAGAACATTTGGGTTGTTTCCATTTGGTAGAAGTTATGAGTAAAGCAACTTAGAAACATTCATGTATAGGTTTTTGTGTGAATGTAAGCTTTCATTTCTCTAGGGTCAGTGCCTAGGAGAGAGATTGTTGGATTATATGGGAGGTATATGTTTAACTTTATAAGAAACTGTTAAACTGTTTTCCAGAGTGGCTATACCATTGTCACTCCCACCAGCAGTGTGTGAGAGTTCCAGTTGTTGCACATCCTTGCTAGCACTTGGTACTTTCAAGATAGGTATCTTTTATTTTTAGCCATTCTGTCAAATGGTCAGTGGAAGCTCATTGTAGTTTTAATTTGCATTTTTCTAGTGGCTGATGATGCTGAACACATTTTCATGTGATTATTTGCCTTTAATATATATATCAAGTGTCTGTTTAGATTTCGTCCCATTTTTTAATTCAGTTATTTGTTTTCTTGCTATTGAGTTTTGAGAGTTCGCTGTATATTCCAGATATCCATCCTTTGTTGGATATGTGAATTGCTTTTTTGGTTCTCATAACAGTGATTTTTTTTTTTCAGAGCAAAAGTTTAAAATTTTGATGAAGTCCAGTTTATCTTTGTTGTTGTTGTTGTTGTTGTTGTTGTTGTTTAAATGAGTCATCCCTTTGGTATCATATCTTAAAACTGTGACTAACCCAGGTCATAAAAATTTCTCTTATTTTTTCCCTGTAAGTTTTATAGTTTAGATTTATGGTCTGTTTTGAGCTATTTTTCATATAACATGTAAGATTAAGGTTGATGTGTGTGCTTTTTACATATGGATAGGCAGTTGTTCCTGTTGTTGAAAGGAACATCCTCTCTCCTTTGAATTACTTTTGCATCATTGTCAAGTCTGTTGGCCATATTTGTTTGGGTCTATTTCTGTGCCATCTATTCTTTTCCACTGATATGTTTATATCTGTGTATAATAGCATACTGTCTTGATTACTGTAGCTTATAGAAAGTCTTAAAACAGGGTAGTGTGGTTCCTATAACTTGATTTTTCTTTTTCATACTGTTTTAGATAGTTTAGATCTTTTGCCTTTCCATATACATTTTAGAATCTGTATCTATAAAAAAAAATCCTTCTGGGATATTGGTTGGAATTGCATTAAATTTACAGACCATTTGGAGTAGACTTGAAATATTTACTATGTGGGGTCTTCCAGTCCATGAATATGATATGGTTTTCCATTTATTTAGATCTTACCTGATGTCTTTCATTAGCATTTTTTACCATACAGATCCTATATTTGTTTTGTCAAATTTATGCCTAAATATTTTTCTTTTTTCTTTTATTAGATGTTGTTAATGGGATGCCATTAGAATCTTGTTTTCTATTTGTATATTGCCAATGTGTGTGTGTGTGTGTGTGTGTGTGTGTGTGTGTATACATATACACACGTGTATATGTATATAGATTTATGATTGATTTTTTTTTGACATTGTACTATGACCTTGCTAAACTCACTTCTTAGTTCTAAGAGGTGTTTGGGGGGGGTGGTTTGTTTGATTTTGGTAGATTCCTTTCAATTTTTAAGTGGACAATAATGTCTTTTAAGGATAAAGATAGTTTTAGTTCTTCCTTTGTAATCTGTGTGCACTGATTAGTACTTCTAGTATGATGGTAGCCAGCAGTGGTGAGAATGTGTGTTCTTGCCTTGTTCCTGATTTTAAGGGTGAAGCATTTAGTCTTTACCACTAAGTATGATGTTGACTGCAGATTTTTGGAGATGTTCTTTATCGAGTTGAGGAAATTCCCTCCTATTCCTAATTTTCTAATGTTTTCATGAAGGGATGTTGGATTTTTTAAATACTTTTCTGCATCAAGTGATATGATGATGCAATTTTTCTTCTTTAAATCATTAATATGATGGATTACATTGAGTGATTTCCGTAGTAAACTAGCTGAGCATGCCTAGTATAAACTCCTCTTGGTCACTGGGTGTGTGTGTTTATACATCATTGGATTTGATCTGCTAATTTTTTGTTGAGGATTTTTGTTTCTGTGTTCAAGAGGGATATTGGCCTATAGTTTTCTTATTTTGTAATGTTTTTATCTGCTTTGATATCAGAGTAATTTTGTCTTCATAAAATGAGTTGGGAGTATTTCCTTCTCTTTTCTGGAAGAGATAGTGTAGAATTGGTGTTATTTACCTAAATGTTTGGTAGAATTACCTGTGAAACCATTTGGGCCTGGAGATTTCTTTTTTGCAAAGATTATTTAATCACAATATTTATTTAATAGTTATAAGAATATTCATGTTACTATTTGATTTTGGTTGAGTTTTAGTAGTTATTAATTACTTATTAAAAGATGTGTTTGGGGTGCCTGGGTGGCTCAGTTGGTTAAGCGTCCGACTCTTGGTTTTGGCTCAGGTCATGATCCCATGGTTCATGAGTTCAGGTTCCACATCGGGCTCTGTGCTGACAGTGTGGAACCTGCTTGAGATTCTTTCTGTCCCTCTCTCTACCCCTCCCCACTCGTGCTCTCTCTCTCAAATAAATAAACTTAAAAAGAAAAAAGACATGTTTTGAAGACGAAGTCTTGCTGCTGACTAGCTGTGTGACCTTGGGAAAGGTACCTCAGTGTTAACCTCTCTGGTCCTTAATTTGTTCACCTGAAAAATTAAAAAGACTTTTTTTGATTCCTTAAGATTTTTCCTGGTTTTTGAATTCTAGAATTCGGGTAGGATAAAAGTGTATGTGTTTGAAGTTTATGTGAAAGGATTGTGAGCCTCTGTTTCTTTTTCATCTGTTAGTGTTTGAACATTGGTTTACCTTGATTCACTTAGCCTTTTAACAGAGAAGTTCTGTATTTTCTTATCAGTGGATTATGTACTGATGAAAAGGTATGGTTAGAGGCAGGCCTTTTTATGGATTTATACATGATATACTTACGGTATACGAAAAATTACTTTCATAATTTTGTAAGAAGATGTAAGGTAAATCATATGCTGGCTTTTAATGTTCTATATTTTTGAAGAATTAAATTACCAGTTTAGAATTTATAGAGTGTTAGAAATGTATTTCTCTTTTGGTGATTATTCTTCTGAATCTTCATAATTTAGTGATTATCTTTCTGATTTAAAAAGTCACTCATTTTTAGCTACTTAATGGAGATAATGTCTATAAATATTTTATGTAAAATTCATTTTTAAAAGGTGCACACTTGTGTATCCTGTCCATTTATTGGGTTAAAGCAAAGTGAAAATAGCATACAGATCTGCTGCTGAAGGAAACATTAAGTGGCAGCTGCAGCTGGAGGATTTTACGTAGGCACCTGTGGGTTTGAGTGCGTTCAATATACAGACTGCAGCAGGAGGCTGGCACTGCCTCTGCTGACTCCAGTACACTCCTTCACTGCTGTCTGCCGATCTCTCCACTGGCCAGAAGACAGACAAAATGGTGCAGCACGTAGAGGGCATGGGAAAAAAATAACCGTCAATATGATTCAAAGGTGGGTTTGCTGCATTGAATAGCAGAGAAAATTGTTTAACAAGATTAAAAGCTTGGATATAGTTCAGTATGTCAGAAATCCTTAGCTGTTTTAATGTTTGATTGTGACCATTTAAGAATGAAAATGTATAGTTCTGAAATCTGCATGCTCCCTATATATACAGGTTTCAGGTATATTGCATGTGTAACATTTAATAAATGTATGCATGGTAGATTATAAACAGATTTATATTTGTACTAAACGTGTATAATGTGTGTGTGTGTGTATATATATGTATAGATAGATAGATAGATAGATATACACACAACACACACATACACATGAAGGGTTTTTTTCCCTATTAATACTAGATTGTTAAAAAGTAAACACAGGTTTTATATTTTTTCTGTTTTGTATTTGTCGCAGCTCCTACCAATGTCTTTTTCTTTATATTGTTCATTTATAATAGTAGAGAGCATTAGTAGAGCATTCTCTGGTGAGATGGAAAATAAGTAGAATGAACAGTGGAGTTGGCACTTCATATTTTATTGATGACTGTAATGCAGTGTGAGTTCGCATTGCACATAGTCATGATTTAAATGATTACCTCTTTTATGAAAGCAAAATGTTTGTAAGAACGGCCATGTTGTAGACAGTGAGTATAAAATGAAGAGAGGAAGTGGGACAAGTAAAATTTCTCTGTCCTTGGTTTCTTGAGCAATGTTCAGCATTGACTCAAGGCACTGTCATTTTAGAAGTACAGTATAGAAACAATTGAACATCAAGCATAGAAAAAACATGGAGGTTTAGTTTCCCACCCCTTCCCGGAAGCACTTTACCTATGTACTCATATATTTTGGGTTTCAGTGGCTGCATGTTACTGGGGAGCTGTCCAGTTGAGACAAGATATATTTACTTAAGCCACACCCAACAGATTGAGCTTTTTTATGCATTCGGGCACTATTTTAATCCTGTGCTGATTTGTAACCATCATATGTGGGATGCCTTTGAGTTGTAAAAAGAAACAAAATACTAGATTCACAGGTTTCAGCTTAATGTGCTCTTGAATATCTGAGTTGTTTTATTAATAGCACAGAAGAACAGTATTTAAGTTATGCAGCATTATCTGAGGCAGAGAGAGAGATTGAGAGAGGAAATGTTTGTATGGTGCCAGTAAAAGTGTACTGCAAGTGTTCTGATCATATAGGAACAGTGCTGCTGGTATACTATTTTTTGGTTAGTGTTGTAGGTGTTAAATTGGGGTTTGACATTTAGAGTTCAAATTCTCTTCTTTGAGAAAGTATTTGTCCAGGTGTCTTAAATATTTCACTTAATTTTTCTGTGCTTTAAAAAAATTGCAAAAGATTAAGCCTGAGTTTAAATCTATTTATAATATTGTATTCTATACTAGTGACATGTTGTATGTGATAAGAATTAACAGCTGTATGGCTGTTTGCCACTGTGTTGGATTACCTCAGCCACTTTACTATAAACAGAAATAAGGAGGATCAGCACGCATCTGAGTAGTCTGCAGAGTGCTCAGATGCTGTATTTTCACAAACTCTTTCTTTTAGACAAAGCAAATTCACTCTGTTTTCTTCCCCGAAAGAAAAATAACCCTCTCATCTATACTATGTTCCTTTGATTTTATTGAATAACACAGAAGAATAATACGGGATTTTTATATGTCAGACTTAGTGACAGTAGATAGCTAACTATAGACTGAAATATCCTATATTATTAGAATGTTTCATGTATCTAAAATGTTATATAACCCTGATGGAATGTTGCAGATGAAACAAAGAAATCTGATTGGTTCCTCACAAGACACAGCAGCCTTGAAATCTATTCTAACCAGAGGCTTCTATAGCAGACTGGATGGCTAGTTAGCATCACAGTAAAAGCATAAAAAATACAGTGGAGACAGGGAGGGGTTTAAAGAGAAAATGAAGTTAAAGCACTTCAGTAATTTCTATCTTTGGAGCATTTTATTTTCTTGCAGGGGTTCCCCCCCCCCAACTTTGGCCTTTTTTTTTTCTTACTGTTATTTCAAGGGTGTTATATTCTATTAAGTTAACAAACTTTCTAAATAGTATTTAATCAACTAGAGGAGCCTCTCTAAAAAGAGTTTTACTTTAAGTGATGGTGTGGGTTAATGAAGAATATGATTTCAGAATACTTATTAAATATAGATGAGTGGGACTTGTTGGGGGAAGGCAGGAGGATGTGATGGTAAAGAGTTCTGAAGAACAGGCCACTAATAAGAACTCTTTGGCCCTACCCTTCACCATCCTATTAAAATTGTATTGGATGATTTGTCATCTAAGACTTCAGTGATGCTTGGTGAGGACACATTGTTATTGACATTCAAACAGCAGCCCATTGCAAGTCAAAACAGGTGGAGAATTGTTTGCTGTCTGCTGGCTGTTAGAAACACCCTTGAAATGTGCGAACAATATATGTTATCTATTATGTATTTATTATTCTTGGCTAGATGGTCTGCTGGAATATAGTTGTAAATTACAGTACCAAATGTCCAACCCTTTTATCTTTTGCAGAAAATATTTAAAATACATGTGTAGTTTGTTTTATTAAAATTTGAAATTCTTATATATAAACAGTAATAGGTCAACCTCATTTATAGGTTTAGGGGAGGGAAAATTACTGTGAGCAGGAAATGAGCATTTAAATTAAGAAAATTAATTAAATTGAAAGGAAGTAGAGAAACATAAAGCATATTTAAACAGTAATATCTAATATATGGATATATTCTGATAAAAACCAACTGTATCTTTTAGGTTCCATTTCTGTGCTTACTTTCTAAATTATCCGATATGCTAATAGAGTCAGGCCGAAGGCAGCTGGCTGCTAGTGTTACAAGCTGAAAACAAAATGGCTGGCAAGGATTAGTACTGTAAATTTGCAATAGAGAGCTGGATGCAATTAAGATATCTTTTGTTGAAGGAGACTGTTACAAAGTAAGTTGATGAGGGAATGACTGTTGTAGTAGATGTCTTGGGCAATAAAGAAACATCTTTTTATTAAAGAAAATGTAAAAATACTTTATTACAGCATAAAAACAAAAGATTTTATACTGTAAATAAAGAGTAATTCATTTTCAGCAAAGCAATAAAAAAACCTCTTGTTAATATTCATTGAACCATCATTGTCTTTGTAATTCTAAGATCCAGGTAGTTTCTGAGTGTATTATTTATGAATCTTTCAGATTAACAGTATGGTTACAGATATAAGAAATAAAAAATGAATATATTCTTAGAGTAGGGGGGAAATTCAGAGATAAGTTTTATTAGTATTTTATTAGTTTTATTTAGTAATGAATCTTTTAGATTAGAATCTTTCAGAAGGATAAAAGAAATAGAATAACAGGAAAATTTAGACATAATGAAAATAGAGTTTAGAAAGTAACTTCATCTATAGGTTTGTATATTAATATGGATTTTTCTCTGTATAAAATCTGTTGATTTTAAGCAATTGTCAAAAGATTAAATGATGTCAAAATTGTTGGTAGGCTCAGACTGAGAAATCGCTTCAGGACGTTTTAGTTACTTAGGTTGTAGATAGCACGTTAGCTCACAAGTTTGTCTCTCACAGTGTGATGGCTACGTACTGTAAAGAGGGCAGACAATATAAATTTGTCATCTCCACTTCTCCAGCACCTAGTGCAATGCCCTAGCACTTAGTGGGTGCCTCCTAACTGGTGAAGAATAATGATAGCAAACACTTTGTATGTGCATAGAAAGACATACACCCACACATAAATACATACATAATTATACTCATTTACTTTTCAGAACCTATGGGATAAATTATATTACAGTTGACCCTTGAACAATTGAGGGTTTGGAATGTTGATTCCTGCACAGTTGAAAATCCACAAATAACTTTTGACTCTCCAAAAATTTAACTACTAATAGTCTACTGTTGACTGGAGGCCTTACAGATAACACAATTGATTAACACATAGTTTCTGTGTTATATGTATTATGTACTATATTCTTACAATGAAGTAAGCTAGAGAAAAGAAAAAGCTAAGAAAAGCATAAGGAAGAGAATATACATTTATAAAATCACGTATAAGGGCCCACACAGTTCGATTCCATGTTGTCAAGGATCACCTGTACTTTATGTTACTCACTTAGCAGATGAAGAAACAGAGGCAGAGAAAAAGAAGTTAAATGACTTGACCAAAGTCATACAGTAAGTATGGAATTTGTTCTTGTATGGTCCCGAAGTCTTTTATTGTCTCTTCCTCAGAGGTGTTAGTATTCACCAATACCCTTAACCCTCAGGAGGACATGCTGTGCATATAATCTGGCAGAAACTGCAGAGCAGAGAAAACCTTTCTGCTGCATCTCTTTCAAAATTGCTTTAACTGATATTTGTTTTCTAAAATCCTTTTCTATCACTTAGCTATAGCTGATGGACCATTATCATCATCAGCTAGTGTAGATGTCACTTTTGAAAGCTGTTTAAAAGCCCATAGCAAGCGTATTCAGGAAGCAGTTGGGAAATATGTGAAGCTTTCTGCACTCCCAAAATGGCTGCCAACATGTAACCTGCCATCAAGTCCACTTGATTAAAACTTCTGAATGCTTCTCAACTTTGTCTTCTCTTGTCCTCTTCCATTCTCACTTCCTAATTTTAGGATTTCCTTTTTTCTCACTTAAATTATTATGTCTCCAGTCTTAGTACCCTTAGTCCATTCTTTGTTTTGCTACAATAATGAATTTTCATAAATGTAAATCCCCATAACTTTCAAAATAAAATATGGCATGTCTTTTCACTAGTTCTCATTGCTATAACCATATCCTAACACAAATGCACACAGACATAAATAATACAGACTCATACATACAGATTTAGGATTTGCTAAAAAAAAAAAAAAGTTGGTATTTGAATCTCCTTTATCAGAGATGAAAAATCCTAATACAAATGTATCCATGAGCAGTATTTAGTTTAGTATTACACGTATTCTAAAATTTACTAAGTGGTAACATTCTCTCTATAGAATTCTGCATCTGGCTTATTTTATTTTGCTCTTGTTGGTATATAGGATTTGGTTGATTTCTTGTATGTGTTGTATAGTATTCAATTTTATGAGCATACTTCTTTTATTTTTTTTCCCTCCTAACAGAAATCTGAGTTTATTTCAGTGTTTGTTTTGTTCTGTGTTATTACAAATAATGCTGCAGTAAATATCCTTACACACATATCAGAGTTTCTCTAGGAGCTATACCTAGAAGTTGAATTGCCAGGATGTAGATTATTTGCATTTCACTTTTACTAGATAATTTCTGTGCTGTGTCACCACTAATTTATAGTCTTCTCAAAAGTGTTTGAGAGTTCCCGTTTTGCCATATCCTTCCCAACATTCATATGGTCAGACTTCTTCATTTTCCCCAATCTGGTACGTGGAAGGTAATATCCTAGTGATTTAATTTGTTTCCTTAATTTCTTTGATGTGTTTTGGCCTTTCAGATGACCTCTTTTGTTAATAGCTTTCTTATATTCATTATGCATTTTTTCCCTTGGGTTATATATCTTTTTCTTACTGATTTATGGATATTCTTTGGATATGGCAAACTATAGCTCATGAGTCAAATCCAGTCTACCACCTGTTCTTGTGCAACCTGTGAGCTAAGGATATTTTTTACAGTTATTTTATGATTCAGCAAAAAAAAAAAAAACCATAAAATGTCACAACATGTGAAAATTATATGAAATTCAGATTTCAAATTGTAGATTGATCCTTAGTCCTTGATAGTTATTGCAAATATCTTTTCTCAGTGTCTTTTCTGTCTTAAAACTTTGCTTTTGGTTAGACCAAAACTTTGGTCTTTTGGTTAGACTAAGACTAAACCTCTGTGGAATGTAAGTTTAAAATTTTAATTTATTCATGTTTTTCATTCTTTATTCCCCCTATGTTGTTTCAGAAAATTGTTTTTAAATAGTTGAAGTTTTGTGTTTTTTATTTTCAGATTTTTATTACATTTTGATTTTTTTCCCCTTTCCCCTTAATTTTTTGATAATGAGAATATGGCATGACAGGGGATCTATTTATTTTTTCTCCTGTGAAAAAGTTAATTTTTGTACCTTATTTGTTGTTGAATAGCCTTTCCTTTCCCCAGTACTTTATAATGCTGTTTTCTCATATATGAACTTCCTTTATTTACATGTGAGTCTTTATTCAGTTTCTTTATCCAGTTACTTCCTTATTTTTTGATTAAATATTTCTATATTCTTTTTTCCTAATGTTTATTTTTGAGAGAGAGAGAGTGTGAAGAAGCAGGGGAGGGACAGAGAGAGAGAGAGAGAGAGAGAGAGAGAGAGACAGACATAGAATCTGAAGCAGGCTCTTATATCTCAGAGCCTGATGTGGGGCTCAAATCCACAAACCATGAGATCATGACTTGAGCTGGGAGTCGGATGCTTAACCAACTGAGCCACCTAGGTGCCCCTAAATATCTTTGTATTCTACTACATCCTAATGATTCCTTTTATTCAACCACTTAATCATTGTTGTATTTACATTTCCTGGTTACTTAAGAGAAAAATACAATATAGTAATACTCTAGTAAAGACCTTACACATGACAAGTTTAGAGAGGGAAATAATGTTTTGAATTTTGTATGTTACATATAACAAGGTTTTTTCTTTAAAAAAAACTTTTTCTGGGGCACTTGGGTGGCTCAGTTGGTTAAGTGTCCGACTTCAGCTCAGGTCATGATCTCGCGATCCGTGAGTTCGAGCCCTGCGTCCGGCTCTGTGCTGTCACCTCTGAGCCTGGAGCCTGCTTCAGATTCTGTCTTCCTCTCTCTCTGCCCCTCCCCCACTCATGCTCTGTCTCTGTCTCTCTCTCTCTCTCTCTCTCTCAAAAAGGAATAAACGTTAAAAAAATTTTTTTAAAAAAAACACCTTTTTCTGTAAAACATTTTGACCTTGAATTTTTATTTTCTTGCCCTTATTATAAACAAATAATATAGGCATATGGGATAAACCAAGTATAACTTTTTTTGTGAAAAAAATTGAGGGATAGTTAGATAATATTTTTTATTGACTTTTTATTACTTTGGTTTTTCAATGAGTGTCAATAGATTTAAACACACTTATCAGAACAGAAAGATGTGCCTTTTCTTGGAGGTGAATTGTGGGAGGGGAATATTTGATTTTTAGTCTGGTAACTATCATCCTATCCTTTAGGGAGTAAGAGGAATAACTATGAAAGTTTATTTTGTTATGAACATATGACATAAAATAAAAATTTTCTATTAGTAGTGCTGTTGAAACTTATCTTCATATATGAAGGCAGAAATTTGAGGTGAAAACCACTTTATCCTGACTTCCCAGGTATATAGTAGTTTCTCATAGACATCCTGAGAGTAGAGGTCAGAAACTGGGGGACAAAGGGAGATCTAATTAGAAATGAAGCAGGAAAATGAAGGTCTTACAGACCATGTTAAGAATTTGTATCTATTCTAAGGGGGATCACTTTAACATTTTAAACATTAAATGGGAAAGCTATTACATTTGCATTTCTAAATGATTACTCAGCTGTTTTATGGATAAACATTTAGAAGAGAATGGACATAGGAGTTGGAGACAGGTTGGGGTCAAGGGACATTTAGGAAAGAAAAATCAGCAACATTTGGTGATGAATTCATTGAGATGAGCTCTGATAGAGTATCAAGTTTGAAAGTGTGAGGGAAAAAGTGAGAATTTCGTGTTTGGATGTTTTGAATTTGAGGTATATACGATACATTCAAGTAGAGATTTCAAAAAGGCAATTAGTAATTAGTAGACGAACTTTTCCAATTTTTACATAAATAGATGAATAAGGAGCTCCCTAGTAGAATAAAGGATTTAAAAGTAAAACAGAGGGGCGCCTGGGTGGCTCAGTGCAGACAGGTCAGAGCCTGGAGCCTGCTTTGAATTCTGTGTCTCCCTCTCTGCCCCTCCCCCACTCACACTCTATCTGTCTCTCAAAAAAATAATAATAATAAATAAACATTTAAAAAAAAGTAAAACATAAGCATTTGTGTTGAGTGTTAAGAATCGTTATAGCGCTCCTGTTGGAGAAATACTTGTTTGGTTTAAAAAAAAAATCAAGGGATTAAATAATTTCATTTCTAGCTGTTCATTTTTCCCTCCTTCTAGTCCTAGATCTAGAATTGATAAGGCACTAAATAGAGGTTAAGATTAATTAGATTGTAAATTAAATTCTTTGTTAAAGTGACTTATTATTTATCCTTTGCAATCTCCCATCTTATGTTCTCTATCTTGGTTAATAGAATTACAGTCAGTCCTTCCCAATCATGAGTTCTAAGGCATCCAGAATTCCCTTCTTTCACTCATTTCACTTTTTTTTTTTTTTTGCCTTATTATAACAACATTTGTTGCAGTTAATCATTCTCTTTTCCTTGAAGTTTTCTCTTCACTTAACTTCCAGGATACCACCCTCTCCTAGCTCTGTTGCTCCCTATCTCCTTGGTTTGTTCTTTCTCATCTCCCCAGTCTCTAAATGGCATAGTGCCCCAGGGCTCACTTTTCACTCATTAATTAATTCAGCAGCTATCTTTTGAGCACCTACGGGGTGTCAGCGGTTGCTCTAGGCATGGGGGATAGAACAGTGGATACAACATTATTTGCCCTCATGGAAGTTACATTCTAGTAGAGAAGCTGCCCAAAATTAAAGTACATAAGTAAAATACAGAATATATTAGTGATAACTACTAAGGAGAGACAATAACCAGGGAAGGGAGACATACTTTTTACTTGTCTATGCACTTGTGTAAAAAAGTATGTCTGTGTAACAAAACTGAGAAGTGACCATTGGATTTAGCGATGGGCTTTATAGGAGATCTTGGTAAATGTGACTTTTCTGGAGCGGTGTGGGCAAAAGGCTGATAGTGTATTTGAGGAAGAAAGGGGCAGGAAAACTGATGATAGTGATTAGAAACATCTCTTTCACAGGGATGCAAGGTCTTTGTGATTCTCAGTCCCAAATATTCCATGAATCTACCCTTTCTTCTGTATTCTCAGTGTTAGTGCATTTATTCAGGCTTTCCTTTCCTTTGGGCCTAGTGCAGTGATCTCTTTGCCTTTAGCCTGTGACCCCATAATGCCAACTTAATATATGCTTGCCAAATTTGTCTTTTGAAAACACTGGTCAGATCATGCTCCTCCCCTGCTCAGTGTCCTTCATTTTCTTCCCTACTTCACATAGAGGGTGAAGTCTACTCATAAATAATGACTATGCCTTTTGTGATTATGCCTCTGCCAACTTTTCTGCTTTCATAGCCTGCCTCTTCCGTATACTTTCTGCACTCTAGTTCTGTCAAACTCTGGATTTTCCTAAGTGCACCATGTTCTTTTATTCTTGTCTGTTTTTATAAATAAAGTCTGGTACTGTTCCTGAACATCCCTTCTCATACTTTAGGAGCTGTGGCTTGCCTGAGACCAGGTTAATGTGAAGAAGCAGAGGCTATTCCAGTTTTTAGAATCTTATTAGGAAGCTTTTCATCTAGGTGACATCATCATCTTGGTGGTATAACTTCTCAAGCCCAGCCCAAAGGAGTAAATTGAGTCTAGTTAATGATAGGTTAAAACCACCTTGACATTACACAATATTATCCCAGTTTAGTCCACAATCCCCCAAGCCACCAAAATCAGTAATAAACAGGGAGTTAACCCATGAATGTAAACTTTATCCTCAATTTAGAGATCATATCCTTCTGTACAGTTAGTATTTTTCTTACCTGTAGGATCTATTAGCACTGGAAACTTGCAAATGGATCCGGTTCATCACTGTCTCATAGCTCCACTCAATGTCTACTAACGCTTCTCGACTTTGGCTGCACGTTCAGTCATCCAGGGAATTTTAAAGACCCTGTTATGCTTGGGTCTGACTCTAAGTATTCTCATTTCATTGATCTGGGTGGTAACTTGAGCATAAGGATTTTTTTTAAATCCCTGGATTTCTAGACCAGTCTGATATGTGGCCAAGATTGAGACTTATATGTATCCTCAGCATCCAGTTTCAACAGATAAGAACACCAAAAATACATAAGGTAAGAGAGTGTGTGTGTATACACCTACTGACATTCAGTTATAATTTTTTTTAATTTTTAATGTTTTTTTTTTCTTGAGAGAGAGAGAGCGAGAGACAGTGTGAGTGGGGGAGGGGCGGAGAGCAAGGGAGACACAGAATCCGAAGCAGGCTCCAGACCCTGAGCTGTCAGCACAGAGCCCGACACGGGGCTCAAACTCACGAGCCATGAGATCATGACCTGAGCCGAATCAGATGCTTAACTGACTGAGCCACCCAGGTGCCCTGACATTCAGTTATAATTTTAGCTATTGTTAAGTTGCTGTGTTGGACTCTTTTATTCAAAGCTTCAACCCCACAAAGTGTTTAAAAAGTGTAAATTGACAAAAATAAACTGAAAATTCCTTCTAGCTCTGTCATTCTATGCTTATCTATAAGAGATATCTATGCTTCCTAAAAATTCCATGCAGAAAAAGCTGCTGAACTCAAGAATTTGAGTGAGCCATACTGAGTATCTAATTTGAGGTGAAGAGGTTTGAAATCAGAGATTGTTTCAAAATCACCTTGGAATTTTTTCATCTTTTTTTGGTCTCCTACCAACTGTAACATGTCATGATATATTTGTGTATAGAAGGAGAACGGTGGAGAAGAGAACAGGCTTTAGAATTAGGCCTGGCTTCAGATCCTGGATCCTGCACTTAACTAACTCCAGCTGTGGCCATATTTGCTGAAAATCTCAACTCCTGTTTCCTGATCTATCAAAAAGGAAAAATGATAATTATATTATAAGGTTTTATTGAGGATTGAGTGACATAAATTTGTAAAACACTTAGCACAGTGCCTGACACATAATAAGAGCCAAAGAGGTAGTGTCTGTTTTCATCAATGTTGGCACAGCTGAAGAAGCTAGGGCTTGAATTTTCTTTTGCAGTGATGTAGGGCATGTCAACATGTCTACCTGTTTAGTTAATTTGAGTGTATGGATAGTGTGCATTCTTGGAATTATTTGATGAGGATAGCAATTTCCCTTTGTGGTCTTCCTCCCCTAAACCTATAACCAAAGTCTAATCATGAGAAAAACATCAGACAAACCCCAACTGAGGGCATTCTACTAAACCGACCCATACATCTCAAAACTGTCAAGGTTACCAACAAAAAAGTCTGAGAAACTAATCTAAGGAACCTAATATGTGATGACTAAATGTAATGTATCACGGACTGGAAAATATATATTAAATAAAAACTGAAGAAATCTCAAAGTGTGGACTTTAGTTAATAATGTATCAATATGATTCATTAGTTTTGGCAAATGACTAATCTAAGTGGGAAACCAGGTGTAGGGTTTATGAGATTTCCCTATACTACCTCAGCAACTTTTCTATAAATCTAAAACCATTCTAAAATAAAAGTTAGTGCTCCCTTTGGCAACACATATACTAAAATTGGAACGATACAAAGAAGATTATCATGGCCCCTGCACAAAGATGACACACAAATTCGTAAAGCATTCCATATTTTTGAGGAGGACAGATATCATGTTTTCATTCCTATGTGGATCTTGAGAAACTTAGAGAAGACCATGGGGGAAGGGAAGGGGAAAAGAATAGTTACAAACAGAGAGGGAGGGAAGGAAGCCGTAAGAGACTCTTAAATACAGAGAATAAACTGATGGCGGGGGGGGGGGGGGTAGAGGAGAGGGGGAAATGGGTGATGGGCATTGAGGAGGGCCCTTGTTGGGATGAGCACTGGGTGTTTATGTAAGCGATGAACCATGGGGATCCACCCCAAAAACTAAGAGCACACTTTGCACACTGTATGTTAGACAATTTGACAATAAATTATATTTAAAAACTAAATAAATAAAATAAAAATTTTATTAATAAACAAGAAAAATGTATCATTGTAGATACATTTTTTGTTTAATTTTTTTTAACATTTATTTATTTTTGAGAGAGAGAGGTACAGCACAAGCAGGGGAAGAGCAGAGAGAGAGGGAGACACAGAATCTAAAGCAGGCTCCAGGCTCCGAGCTGCCAGCACAGAGCCTGACGCGGGGCTCAAACTCACAGACCGTGAGATCATGACCTGAGCCGAAGTTGGCCACTCAACCAACTGAGCCACCCAGGCGCCCCGATACCTTTATTTTTAAAGGTTGCTCCATTAATTTAATTCTGTGTTAGGCTTGACATTTTGTATATTCATCGTGCACTTTGAAAGCACAGTCATCAACTTTTAAAATACATTATTGCTGGTGATTGCTCCATTTACAATTAGCGAGTCTACTTTGTTTTCCTCTTACTAGTCCTCATCATTGATGCATAGCTCCATCATGAGAATCAAAACATTCTGTGTTTAGAACTTTTCTTGAGCCTACGGATCAGACCTTCTGGGATACCTTAGGCAATTTTGGATAACTTAGGCAAATATAAGTCAATAACTCATCATAGGGAAGTTATTTTTCTTATTTAGATTTAGAATATATAAGCTAGATCTGTGAAAACCTGTGAAAAGTACTGATAGTATTATGTTAATAAATACTTCTTAGTTGGTATAGTATGCTTCCTTTTTTCTTTAGAGGAAGAGCCACTATAGATGTTTTCTAACGAACAAAGTCAATTTTAGGTGGCTCTGGGCTTCCCTATGAAAGTTCTTATTGATAATTAAGATCTCTGAGACTGTTATGGAGAATAAGGGCTTAATGTTTAGGATAATGTCACTCTTCTTTTTATAGTTACAGTTTGGATAAGAAAAGAAAAACACTGAACTTCTTAAATTGTGTCTCAAACCACATTAATACCACTTATTTTTTTCTTGAACTTGATTTGGTTTTATGAATGCATTAATTTTAGAGCTGGCCCTTGACAAAATTAATTCAACAATGTTTTTTGTTTGTTTGTTTGTTTGTTTGTTTTGAGAATACCCATGCCATACCAGATTCCAAGTTGGCAATGAAAATACCAAGATGAAAAAGGCTTTCAAAGGCACACTTTAAACTTTTTATAGTCCAAAGATAGTCATATAAATAATCATTATGCAGTGTGGCAGTGCTGTAAAACAGAATATGGGTAATGTGCTATAGAAGCACAGAAGAGGGAACAATTAATTCTTAATGGGAGGCATCCCAAAAATCTTATAGAGAGGATCAGGGAATGATATTTAAGCTATCTTTTGGCGAAAGGATGTTGCTACTGATGGGATGATGATAAATGAAGATTCCAGTTATCAAAAAAAAAAAAGATTCCAGTTTCCATTTATTCCTAAGTGTTTATTTAGTGCCAGGTGGCATGCTGTGTTTTATATACATTACTACATTTGTTTTTCACTACAACTCCATAGGTATTACAGCTTCAAAAGAAATTGAGGTTCAGGGAAATTAATGAATATTCCTAAGTAGTTCGTAGATTGAGTCCAGCTTAGTTCTGCTAGACACCAATCCCTGTTAAAATGTGTTGGATATAATTTCTTATATTGTCCAGTAAAGGCAGCTGCATTTTAAGTAGAAGAAATAGCATGAATAAATTGATGGAGGCATTATAATGCATTTCCTCTTTGAATATCATCAAGTAGTTTGGTGTGCCAGCATATAGGGGAATGTATTATTTAGGATGTTACAGTTGCAGGGAATAGAGTATTTGTCCCAGAATTGCTTGAACCCGGGGTTAGCTAACTTTTTCTGTGAAAGTCTGGATAGTAAATATGTTAGGTGTTGTAGGCCAGATAGTTGCAAATACTGAACTCTGTCATTGTAGTGTAAAAGCAGCCATTGACTATATATAGATGAGTGATCATGACCACATGCTAATAAAACTTAATTTATGGACACTCAAATTTGGATTTGATATACATTTTATGTCACAAAGTATTACTGTTTTAACTTTCAGTCATTTAAAAGTGTGAAATCTGTTCTTACTTCGCTCACTGGCTGTACAAAAATAGGTAGCAGGCTAGATTTGGCTTATGTGCTAGTTTATTCACCTCTGGTTTATATGATGGTGAGGATTTATTGGACCAGAAGTAGGGTAATTTTCTTCAGTTATCCAGTGTTAGTAAGGACGTTGGTGTCTTCCATCTCTGTCCTAATTTTCATGGTAATAACTTTATCCTATGATTGATTCCCTTTATTTTTAAGAATGGCAGCCAGAATATCCAGGGTCTCCATGGGTTGTCTTCTATGTCTAGTGAGAGAGAAGACCTTCTCCAGAAACTCTTTCTAATCTCTCTTGAGCTTAATCCCATCAGGTTTCATCCCTACCACTCCACAGGAACCATGTTAAATCATCTACATTGACTAAATTTAGTGATCCGTTCTCAGTTTCATATTACTTGACCTATCAACATTTGATCTTTTCCCTTCCATGAAACTCTTTTCTTAACTTCTGTACTCTTCTAGTTTTGTTTCTGTTCTCTGGTTACTACTACTTATTGTCTGGTGTTTTTCCTCATACCACCAGCTTTTGCATGTTGGATTCAGCCCCAAGCTTTAGTCTTTTGACTCTCTGACACTCTCTCTGTCTGTCTGTCTGTCTGTCTGTCTCTCTCTCTCTCTCTCTCTCTCTCACACACACACACACACACACACACACACACACACACACACTTATACTCCCTTATGTGGGGATGTCATACAGTTTAAAAGTGGTTTATGTACTGATGGCATATGTATGTTCATGTTCACGTCTGCTTATTTGTGTAACAGGCATCTCAAGCTTAGTATGTCCAGAACTGATTTCCAAATACTTCCCTCATACCCAGACTTATTCTCTCACAGTCTTTCCTGTCTCAGTAAATTGCAGATCCATTGGTTGGGTCCAAGATACTAGAATTACCCTGGTTATTTCTTTATTTTTCTCTTCTGACAGTAGATTCTCTCTGCTGTACCTTCAAGATAAATCCAGCATCTGACTCCTTCTCACCACTTCCACTGCTCCCTTAGTCGAAGTGTTCATTCTTCTTCTGGATTTTTGCAGTAGCCTCTGAATTGATTTCTGCCTGCTTCTGCTCTCTTTCCCCTGAAGTCCCCCCTACCACCACTTTAATGATTTCTTTGTTATAGGGGCACCTGGGTGGCTCAGTTCGTTAAACAACCAACTTCGGCTTAGGTCGTGATCTCGTGGTTTATGACTTAGAGCTGTTTCGGGCTCTGTGCCGACAGCTCAGAGCCTGGAGCCTGCTTCAGATTCTGTGTCTCCCTCTCTCTTTGTCCCTCTGCTGCTCATTCTCCGTCTCTCTCTTTCTCAAAAATAAATAAAAATACATTAAAACAATTTCTTTGTTATAAAAGATAACAATAGAGATTTTTGAAACCAGACAATTTGAATTTTAGGATTGTGGTGTGATTTGGGGACAGTAACTTTCCTTCCCTGAGTCTCAGTCTTATATTTAAGGGGTAAATGGGTGATTCAGTTGGTTAAGCGGCCAACTCTTGATCTTGGCTCAGGTCATGTGAGTTCGAGCGCCTCATCAGGCTCCATGCTGACAGTGTGGAGTCTGCTTGGGATTCATTCTCTCTCTCTCTGTCTCTCTCAAAATACATACATACATACATACATACATACATACATACATACATACATTCTACCTACCTACCTAGTTACCTTTGGATACTAAATCTGGCTTATGTTCTTGGTCCTTCCTTTTGTATTAAAAAAAAAAAATTCCACTCATACCTTCCAGTTCTTGTCTGCCTTTGTTGGCATTAAGTGTACCTAGTTCTTACAGATTCATGCCTGGCCAGTAAAAGGAACCAGAGTTTATAGTTGAATAGTAAAAATATTGTATTTTATGCAGTTTTAATACTCCTCCCATGCTTTCTATTAGGGCAGTATATTTAAAGTTTCCAAAGGAGAATTAAAGGCAACCAAACTTCAAAATTTTAATTTATAATCTCATCTGTTATTTATACTAGCATAGTATTTAGCTGAGAAGACTAAAGATGAGCTTAGGTTACCAAATTCAAGGTCACTTAAATTGTTAATTTTTCAGCTGTAATATTTTGATCCTGGGTTGAGAAGAAGAATCATTTAAAGTATCCCCTACTTACAGAAAAGAAAATATTTTTCTTGGAATGGTTCAGGCACTTTCTTAATAGACTTTCTTTCACTTAAATCCCTTCATAGAAATCACTACATACTGAATATCTCTATATGGTTGGTATTTCTTTACCAGGACTGTTTTAGTGCTATAATACACCTGAGTTGAAAGCTATCTGCCCTATGAAGTAAATTCTCCTATGACATTTTGCATAGGAAATAATGGGCATAGGAAATCTATTAAGGTTTCTCCATATTAAATATACATTGTTTTATATTACTTGCTGGGTTTAACTCAGTATGCAGGTAAAAAAACAAATGTTCTTTGCTGATTATCTTAAATCCAGGAAACCTAAGTTCTGCTTTTAACAGCTAGCACTTGAGTTGGACAGTCAGGTCTTTTTATTTCTGTACCTGTTACATCAGGGGTTTTCTTCTGTAAAGTTCACAGTATATCTGAAGTAAGTCTTTATTTCAAGTTTGATGAGTAAATTCTGACTTCATAGATGCACCCCTGTCCTACTGTCTACACTCTGGGGTGAGGTAATAAGTGTCATGCAAATAGTTTGACTTGCTTAATGACTGAAGGTCTTCTGTTTTGTCCATAAATGTTGATGTGTCCTGTGTGGGAGGTCTTACCTGTACTGAAAGAATTGTGTGTTAAGCAAAGCAAAAACATTTATAGTACTGTATGTCACTGCAGTCTTGCTATTTTGGATAATGGTTTCGTTGGTTCCATAAGCATACCGCAAACACTTTCAAAGGGGTTGAAATTTTTCCCTACATCATTTTGGGGAAGTGGTGAGTTTATTCTTTTTGAAAAATCTTTATTGTCTACTTTTACCTGAGGGTTAATCTCAGCTCTTACGATTAGTCTCCACTGAGGTAAGGCATGGTTGGTTATAAGGTTTCAGTCTTAGAGGAGTGAACTGCTCAAATTTATTGCAATGTATTTCTGATTTTATTTTGAAAATTTAGGCAGTTAAAACATTATAGATTATGGTGGTATCAAAATTGGTGATTTTTTTTGTCTTCATATTCATTGGCTTGCTGACTCAAAATTATGTCTTAAGCCATTTCTTGCCTATTTTTTTCCTGTGTATTATTTTATCAATACCGTAACATTCTGGAGATCATGCAAATTTTTGAAGCCTAGTTATTTATTTATTTTTTTCCTCTTATTGTTTAGGAAGACAGTGCTGCTGACAGAAACGTCTGTTTTATTCAAAGGACTTCTCACATACTTTAAGAGCACGTTTTGATGTTAAAACAGAAATTTGTGTGTATATATTTTTTTATCCACATAGAAAAATCAGAAAAATGAAAATTTAAGACCTGGCTGAATATGAATGTTGCTTATTGTCATTGATTTCCAAGTAAAGGAAAAGAAAGACACTTGCATAAAAAAATTAATTACTAGGAAGGAAAATTGACTAGTACTGTATTTGCATATCCTGATTTAAGATGCCATATATTTCTAGTATAGTTTTCTATTTTTGATAAAATGAATCTTTATTCCACAATAATTTAGGACTGCATAATACTTTATCTTTTTTTTTTTTTAATCTGTTAAAAGACTTAGGTTGTTTGACCTGTAAAATTTCCCATAGTCTGTATTTTGTTGATCACGTGCTTAGGAACAATTCAACATTTTCATCTGTCCTTTGTTTTTCCTGAAAACCCACAGATTCAGTAGTTTGACGAGACTCAGGTTTGATTGAAAACTATAACTGCGCTCCTGTCACCAGGAGACATACAGTGTCTGGTGTTTATTCCCTTTTTAGTGTTATTAGTAATTGATATTCAGTGCCTCTGGAGCTGTTCACTCATGAAATGGTGATATTCTGATTTTTTCTTGTTTCCCATTTATTGTCTGGAATGATTTTATAGAAGATCTCTGTTATGTACTCTTGGGCTACCAGTACAGTTTATATAGGAAATGTAGGAATTATTGAATTCTTTCCTTTCCCCCCAAATTTCAAGATAATGAACTGGGTTTCTATCATGCTTAGAAGGTGACCAGTTAGTGTCATGTTGTTTGTAGACATCATTGTGATCTCATGACCAGTGAGAGCTTCTTTACTGAGTCTTTTTGATATGACCCTAGTTGTACATTGTCTTTGATAGCTTCCTTACAACTGCACATCAGGATGGTCCAGGTTCATTAGTACATATGCTTTGCTAAACTATCTAGGGTTTTTTTTTTTAATTTAACTAAAAAAAAATCTTTAATGTTTATTTTTGAGAGAGAGAGACAGACAGACAGACAGACAGAGCATGAGAGGTAGAGGGGCAGAGAGAGAGAGAGAGACGGAGACGCAAAATCCGAAGCAGGCTTCAGGCTCTGAGTTCTCAGCACAGAGCCCAATGAGAGGCTCAAACCCGCAAACTGTGAGATCATGACCTGAGCCAAAGTCGCATGCTTAACCAACAGAGCCACCCACGCGCCCCTAACTAAAATTTTTTAAAAGCAAGCTCTACGCCCAACACGGGGCTTTAGCTCACGGCCCCGAGATCAGTAGTTGTATGCTCTACCCACTGAGCCAGCTGGGTGCCCCTAAGCCAGCTAGTTCTTTAAGAAGTCCTGGTTTGTCTTAATGGAGAATGGCATTTCAAGATCGCAGTCGGGGTGCTAGGAGTGGTCATTGCCACTCAAGCACTCTTTGTAAGTGCTTTTAGTGGACAGAACCAGGGTATACCCGTGACTTATAATATTGTACTTACATTTGCAATGTAGATTCAGTACTACAGAGTTTTTACTTCTGTGTATTTTTATATCCATATTTTCTTTCTTCCACACTGAGAATTCTGGTTCTCAAGGAGACAATAACATTAGAGTATCCCATAATTAATCATTTGCTTTATCCCTCTTTGTAAAGATCTCAGAACATTATTGCCACTGGTTTTGATTACTGAAATCAGTTGACTTTTTGTTGTTTTTTAAAATGCTTTCTCCAACCTCTATCCGCTCCATTTTTTTATGGTAGCACTGCATCTACATTGTCAGATCTTATAGCCATTACATTCTGTAATCTCCCCATTTAAAAACTCTGATTTATTTCAGTGTTTCTCCTGTTGCTTTGATTGCCTATAGCTAGTTCTCTAGAAGAGCCAGGACAAGTTCATTGGGACAGTATTCCCTGAGGTTTTGCATGTTGATAACAGTTTGTCTTTATACTAAAAGGTTAGTTTTACTGGATGTAAAATCTTTGGTTCAAGTTTTCTTTGTGTATTTGAAATTTATTATTTTCTCTTATAAATCATGTGACGCTTTTGCCTAAATGCCCAAAAGATTTTTTTCCCCTTTTTTCTTTAAAGTCCAGTAATTTTAGTAAAAAATTACTTGGTGCATTGATCTAAGTTGATTATCTCAACTACACAGGGTGCTCTTGCAATATGTAGTTTCAGATATACTGTATATACATATATATGTGTGTGAGAATATATACATGCATTTATACACACATATAACTATATATCACATATAACGTATACACATTTTTTTCTGGGAAAGCATTTTTGTATTACAGTTTTAAATATTTTTTTTTTAATTTTTTTTTCAACGTTTTTTATTTATTTTTGGGACAGAGAGAGACAGAGCATGAACGGGGGAGGGGCAGAGAGAGAGGGAGACACAGAATCGGAAACAGGCTCCAGGCTCTGAGCCATCAGCCCAGAGCCCGACGCGGGGCTCGAACTCACGGACCGCGAGATCATGACCTGGCTGAAGTCGGACGCTCAACCGACTGCGCCACCTAGGCGCCCCTAAATATTTGTTTTGTTCTCTCACTTTGTTTTTCTCCTTTAGGGCTTCTTTTTTTAATTTTTCTTATTTTTGGTCTTATGCTGAATCTTCTTTGCTTATCTCTGGTATTTGGCACCTTCTCAAATCCTTTTTAATGTCTCTTTTTTTAATTTGTTAAAGATTTTCTTCCTTTTTACTCTCTGTTTCTTTTAAGGTCTTTTGTTATGTTTATTTGTGCTTGTTTTCTTACGGTTTAGTCTTCAGTACTGAAATGATTTTTGTTTTATTTCTAGTTCTTAGTTTTTGTCTCATTTCTGAGTTTTTCTGATTCTGATTTATATTGCTGTTTCATGTGTTACCTAATTTTCTTATTATCTCTCATAAGACCTATAAATATAATTTTTATTAGTAAAACATAGAGTCCAGGGGATTATTTGGCATACTTTATACAAATAAACAGCTGTAATTAATTTAGACATTGCTTTAAATCTTTAAATCAAAGCTTCTATACTGGAATCTGTGAGTGAACTTTAGAGTTGATAAAATTACTCATTACGTGTGAGGTAGAGTGTATAGTATAGGGGTAGGGAAAAAAACACCTTGAATTTCTTTAGACTTCCAGAGGGAAATGTAAACTGTCCTCAAAAAAATATGGGTAAAAACTTTTAATTTATATAGGAAAAAGTCCTCAAATATTTTAATGATTAAGATTATAAGAACTAAAAACAAATGATAGATATTATTGTTTTGAGATACAGATGGCACCATAGATAATTTCATTATCTATTTGCTCTCTTTCTACTTTTATATAGATGGAGGGAGCGAGGAACCACCGGATCGAAGACAGTCAAGTGTAGACTCTCGCCAAAGCCGCTCTGGGCAAGGTAAATTTTCATTAAATTTATTATTAAAATGAAAAAGGCAAGATATCAGTTATTCCTTTCTAGTATTTAATCTGAGGATTGGAGTTTCCTTGGGTCTAGTTTGGATATTCTAGTTTCTCGTTTACAGCTTTAAATGTTACAGTCTAAAAGTTCTGTGTTATCATTTATTCAAGATAAAATGAAAACTGGTGTCATGTCTTTTTTTAAATGGTAATACCTTAATAAGGTCTTAAGTAATTTTGGAACATTTGATACATGTCTGGATATCACTGTTGGGATACAACCAAAAGTAAATTTTTTACATTTATAACAACACACTGGCTTTTTAAAATTTCATCAATGCAGGGCACCTGGGTGGCTTAGTTGGGTAAGCATGTGACTTGGGCTCAGGTCATGATTTCGGGTTTATGGGTTTAAGTCCCTGTTGGGCTCTGTGCTGACAGTTCAGAACCTGGAGGCTGCTTTCGATTCTGTGTCTCCCTCTCTCTCTGCCTCTCCTCTGCTCGAGCTCTGTCTCTCTCTCAAAAATAATTAAACAAAAAAATTTTTAAAAATAAAATTTCATCAATGCAATATTGTTTTAGCTCTCTCAGAAGAATAATTTTTGTTTCTAATTTCCATCTTGAATTAGGATTTTCTTAATTAGTTTCCTTTTCTATTTAAAATTTAGTATGTGCTTTAGACTGGTTTTTTGAAGTGACAACTTCCAAACTAGGTAAAAAATATCTGGTATCCATGAAATCTTCAGATAGGTCTTCCTTAATTAACTTATTTAAATATGTACTAACTTATTTAAAATAGTAGTTATCCACTTTTTATTTATTTTATTTTCTCTGTCCAAAACTAGAATGAATGCTCCATGATTGCAGAGATTTTTGTTTGTTTTGTTCATTGCTGTATTTCCTGTGCCAAGAATAAGTACCTGATATATAGTAGTTACTAAATAAATACTGCTGAATGAATGAAATGATCTCTATGAGAATTGAGAACCCAAACTGATGAATGTATTATAAAATCTCAGGCAGTCAATTAGTGTGTGTGATTTTTAGAGAATCTTTACTTATACATAAAGTAAAGCTTAGAGTTACAAATTTATGGTGTTTTAATCTTATTAAAGTTCCTGATTTATTTCATAATCCTATTCCCTTTTTTCTCCAAGTTTGCTCTTCCCAAGTTTTAGAGTTGTGCTATTTTTATAAAATTGTTTGTTGCAGAATAAAAAGAGGAATAATATATGCAGGTTGATTTGCAAATTTTAACTTGTACTAGTATTTATTCATTTTTAATTAATACACATGGTATAAGTATGTCAAGAATTTGTCTAATTTTTTTCTTTTTTTCCCCCTTAAACATTTTTATATGAAAAAAGAACTTGAAAAAATGAATTATAGTGCATAAATATATCAAATCAACACATTGTACACCTTAAACTTTCACAATGTCATATGTCAGTTGTATCTCAGTAAACCTGCAGGGAGGGGGAAGGAAAGAAAATGAGCTCATGTACAAAAGACCCTAAAAATAAAACTAGGAGAAATTAATTTTTAAAAGTATACTAATTTTTATTAAATATTATAATTTTTAATATCATAATTTGTATTAAATGTCACAGATATAGATGTGAGAGTTTATTCATTTACTTATATCCCCTGAGCTTGTCTGTTAAAGTTTTTTTTCAAATCAGTGAGTGTAGTTGAATTCTAATAAAAACAGCTGAACTTAGTGTGAACTTCATAACAACAAAATCAATGATCTCCATGTTCTTGAGCACAACTACCTGATCTCAGTTAAAAATGACCAGGAATGGCATCATCATCAGAGCTAACTAATAGTTAAATTGTGTTTCTTACCTTCTTGAAGATTTTGTTTGTATTATCTCTTTATTCAAAAGACGGAAATAAAAAATACAAGCCATTTATAATGAGCTGAATGGGAGTCTGTATTATCTGTATTATCAGGGATGAAGAGATGGGATGAATACACACTTCTGCTTTTGCTCCTTTCAGAAACCTGCTAAAAGATCAGTAAAGTGTGATTGGAGAAAAGCCAACATGGACACACTTTTAGAAACTGGAGAGTATGTGAATAATTAAAAACTGAACCCTAAATGCAATAACAGAGAAAGGCAAGAAAACAAACTGATTTACCCTCCAGAAAAAAAACTCAAGAATGGTAGCATGTGTGGGGCGCCTGGGTGGCGCAGTCGGTTAAGCGTCTGACTTCAGCCAGGTCACGATCTCGCGGTCCGTGAGTTCGAGCCCCGCGTCAGGCTCTGGGCTGATGGCTCAGAGCCTGGAGCCTGTTTCCGATTCTGTGTCTCCCTCTCTCTCTGCCCCTCCCCCGTTCATGCTCTGTCTCTCTCTGTCCCAAAAATAAATAAACGTTGAAAAAAAAAATTAAAAAAAAAAAAAAAAAAAAAAAAGAATGGTAGCATGTGGAAATGGAGGCGAAAGGAAGATTAGTGGAAAGTCTGTTGAAGAAACACTTGATTCCTGAGACCTCTTCCACAAAATTAGCTAACCAGTCTGCCGGGCAAGTGCCCAGCTCCCCACTCCTAACCTTGGCAAAGCACAGAAGTTTATTTTTTTGGAATAAAATAGCAATTCTAGACTGGGAGACACCTAACAAACATAGTTGAGGGCAGTCCTGTACTGAAAATAGGACAGTGGGACTCCAGTTGTCTTTATCCTACTGGCTACCAGAGTGCTGGCAGTTAGGCCTTCATATTTCAGGCAGGAGGTTGGTGTAGTCTTTTCTGAAGAATCTGGCTAAAAAGAAAGACACAAAATGTAGTCATCAGAGATTCCTTAAATAAACAGCCCAGCTAGATCATTCTATGTGTCACAGCTCTCAATTAGCCTCTTAGTCCTCTTCTCTTGAATATTAGCAACTAACCAAGGGTTACTAGATATTTGAGGAAACCCTCTAAGGTATGAAATAGATTAAAATAAACAGAATAAAGCAACTTTGAGAGAACAAAGATTTTGCAGAGGAAAATAAAGGAACCATTATTGACATTCTTAGAGAAATAGAAGAAGATCATACAGTCTTTTAAGACTGTTTTTCTTTTTGTTGTGACTGCCTTGTACTCTTTCTTAGGAATCTGTAGGATATGATTCCTCAAAATGAGAAAGTCAGACAAATAAAAGGAAGATATAGGTTATAGGAAATAGGAAATTCAAAGGAGAAAGGTAAAGAAATCTTCAGGATGACAGTGAGAAGATAGGAAAAGAGGGCAACCAGCCTAGGTTAGAGTAGGTTAGAAGCTTCCAGAAGAGTTGTTTCATGAAAATGAGATTGATAGAAACCTGATGCATTTAATTATCTTTAGAAAAATTTTAAACAATTGGCGAAAGGCTTAGGGTTGAAAAGATGATAAATATATGAAATAAGTGAAAAAAGTTCTAAATTCAAGGGAAAACAGATAATGTGTAGGAATTGAGATTTTCTTCAGAATTAAGTCCTCAGTCCTTGAGGCAGGGTCTGGGGTAGCTGCTGTCCATGCTGGTCTTATAAGTTTATTCCAGTGTGGTATAAATATTTCCATTATTTGATTTGGGCCATTATAGTCAGGAAGGAGAGTTGTAAAGTCCAGTGAGCAAATGTGGTCTATGTGGCCTCTTTTTGTACAGTTGATAGATTTGATTTACTAAAACAAGTGGGATATTGACCTTTAGTTTTCTTGTCTTACAGTGCCTTTGTCTGATTTTGGTATCTGAGTAAGGTTGGCCTCTTAGAATAAGTTGAAACTTGAGAAAAATTCCCTCCTCTTCAATTTTCCTAGAACATTTTGTGTAGAACTGGTATTATTTCATCCTTAAATGTTTGATAGAATTTCTCAGAGAAGCATCGGGACCTGGAATTTTCTTTATGGGAAAGTTTTAAAATATAAATTAAATTTCTTTAATAAAATATGACTATTTGAATTATCTATTTCTTCTTGAATAACCTTTTAAAATCTGTAGAATCTTTAGTGATGTCCACCTTTTTCATTCTTGATATTGGTAATTTGGGTACTCTTTGAGATTATCATTCTGGGAAGAGATACATAAATTTTACTGATCTCAAAGAATCAATTTCAGTTTTCATTTATTTTCTTTATTGCTTTCCTATTTTGTATTTCATTGATTTCTGCTTTGCTCTTTATTATTTCCTTTCTTCTTCCTGCTTTGGGTGTAATTTCTTTTTCTTTTTCTGATTTCCTAAGGTAGAAGCTGAGGTCTTTGGAATTTTCTTTTTAGTACAGGAATTTTTTGTACTATAAATTTCCCTCAATGTACTGCTTTAGCTGCATTTCACAGGATTTGATGAGTATGATTTCATTTAGTACAAAATACTGTCTGATTTTCCTTGTGTTGTCTTCTTTAACCCAGTATTATTTAGAAGTGTGTTATTATAGTTTCCAAATATTCAAGAATTTTCCATATATCTTTCTTCTATTGATTTCTAATTTAATTTCATTGTGATCAAAGAACACACTTTCTGTGAGTTGAATCACTTTTTATTGAAACTTGTTTTGTGTTCCAGGAAATGATCTTATGTTCAGTATGCACTTGAAAAGAATGTGTATTATGCTCTTTTGGGGTAGAAGTTTCTATAAAATACCAATCTGGTCAAGCTGAATTGATAGTGTTGTTCATGTCTTCTATACCTTTGCTGATTTTCTGTCTGCTCATTCTCTCAATTATTAGGAAAGGAATATTGAAATCTCAAACTGTAAGTATAGATATATCTATTTCTCCTTTCTGTTCTATCCTATTTCTCATACCACTGTTCTTCTGGTCAAAAAGGATCCCCCTTCTTCAGAGATTTAAGTATCCATTCAGTGACAGCTGTCAATAGTGAAATAGGTTTGTCTAGGGGTCAGAGCTAGAAGAAAAAGGTAAAAAGGGAAAAAAGCCAAAGGATTTTCCCCACTCTCTCTGTCCTATATGGAGCCCTCCTCACCCCCTTCATTCATACTGTCTAACCAGGAAGAGAAGACTTGTCTTGGATCTTTCCTTTCATCCCTGCTGTGCTGTTCCAAGATTTGGATTTGGATTTCCTTTGAATTCAGGCTGGGAGTTTGGGGACATAAAATAACAAGAGGAAATGTGCCACCAAATTGGTTGTCCTTCAAACTCTGGTTTCCTTCCACAATTTGCCTGCTACTTTTTATTTTTCAGAGTCTTCAGATAGCTATTCTATCTTCTTTACAGGGATTTTAGGTAGATTCAGTTAAGGTGGAGTGTGCTTATTCCACCTTACCGCACAACTAGAGCTCTTCCATTTGATTATATTTTGTGTTTGCCTATCTGAAGGGGTAATACTCAAATTATTTAACAATTAACATGCCATAAACATCAACCAGAACAGATGGCAGTCTGTTCATAACATACACTAACTTTAAACAACTGATATGCCTGTATAGGTACATAATGCCTGATAA
This sequence comes from Prionailurus viverrinus, assembly GCF_022837055.1. Classification (NCBI taxonomy): domain Eukaryota; kingdom Metazoa; phylum Chordata; class Mammalia; order Carnivora; family Felidae; genus Prionailurus; species Prionailurus viverrinus. The sequence goes on from NC_062574.1 coordinate 37,476,807, forward strand.
TCTGCCCTGCCTGATTGTGGATTCAGTTTCTATTTAATGTCTCTTCTCCACTGATAATAACAGACATGTAATGTAAGGTGTCTGGTGAGCTATCTTATCCTTTAGGCATGATAAGCTCTCCTGTGTGTTAACTAACTAGCTTGGCCTCTGATCTGTCTCTCGGGTGCAATGGATTCTGACTCACACATACCACACTCACTGCTCTAGCTTAGGGGCAGAGACCTATGATGTCTTCTGCTTATCAAATGTGGGAGATGGTAGATGCCTGACTACTTGCAGTGAATCCGATCCTACTCCACTCATTCAGATTGCTGCCCCTGGGCACTTCCTGCTCCTTGCATCTCACACTTCTGTGCTTAAAACAGACTTGGAAACACTCCTCTTTCACAGTTATCCTCCTACGCATGCTCTGGGCTATAATTTCCTCATTCCAGTTGCATCTAGTTTGTGTCTTCCATGGATTTCTTAACATTTCTCCTCTATTATTGGCTTTTTAAAAATTTTATAATGCTTTAAGAATTTGTTCTTACAAATTCTGCGTGCCCGGGGGCACCTGGGTGGCCCATGTTAAGCATCCAACTTTGGCTCAGGTCATGATCTCACAGTTTGTGAGTTCGAGCCCTGTGTAAGGCTCTGTGCTATCAGTTCAGAGCCTGGAGCTTGCTTTGGATTCTGTCTCCCTCTCTCTCTGCCCCTCCCCCACTCATGCTTTGTCTCTCAAAAAAATGAATAAACGTTAAAAAAATAAAAAAAACAAATTCTGGGTCCCTGGGTAGCTCAGTCTGTTCAGCATATGACTCTTGATTTCAGCTCAGGTCATGATCCCAGGGTTGTGGGATCAAGCCCTGCAGTGGGCTCTGTGCTGAGCTTGGAACCTGCTTAGGATTGACTCTCTGTCTCTCTCTCTCTCTCTCTCTGTCTCTCTCTCTCTCTCTCTCTCTCCCCCTCCCTCCCCCGCTTCTTCTGTCCCTCCCCCATTCACGTGTGTGTGCGCGCGCGCACCTGCGCGTGCACTTTCTCTCTCTAAAAAAAAAAATTAAAATACTTTTTGACATTCCATACCACCTCAGTTATTGCCATTTTAGTCTGAACTACCATCATTTCTTTCCTTTAATAGTGTCTTATTTGCATTCTTGCCAATCTGTAGATCTGTAGTCTGTTGTCCATGTGATAGCTATAGTGCTCTTAATAAAACAAATCAAATCATATATTTCCCCAGACTTGAAATAAAATTCTTCAGTAGCTTTCTATCACATTCAGAATAAACTCCAGGCTTTATTATTCCCTATAGGGCCTTACTTTAATTGCCATTTTCCTAGTACTCTAACTCTGGGCTCTCCCTCTCCTTCCACAGTTTATTTTGCTTCCTCTTTGCTGACCTTTTTATTTAAATATGTTGAATATTTTCTATTTAGGCCTATACACTTGCTCTTTCTTGAATAAAAGGCTGTAGATTTCTCCTTAGGCCAAAGAGGTCTTCTGTGACCATCCTATGAAATATGTAGCCCTAACCTTCGTGGTATTTATCACTACCTGAAAATATTTATTTACTTGTTTTTTTGTTGTCTTAACTACCATAAAATAGGGTTTATTTGAGCAGAGACTTTATCTTGTTCACCATTCTTGCCCTAGAACACTTGCATATATGAATTTGTCAGTATTTGTTGAGTAAAAGAATGAGCAAGTAGCACTTAGGGTGCTTGGGAAGGTATATGGATGTGCCTAGGCCACATAGTGATTCAGTGTTCACTTCTGTTACTTAACTAATAAAGTAAAGCAGTGTAAGAAATTTCTTAAATGTGGGTAGTTTATCAGACTACCAACTACCTATTGATTAGTGAAATGAGGCCCTTGGAATTTGATTCTAAAACTGATTGTTCCAGTTAAACTTCTAAGTTAAGGTCTTCTGAGGTTGGGTGGTTATTTTCTCCTTTCCAGTATAGCATATTGTATATAATCGGATTACATTATTTATTGTATTTAGTCTTTTTTTTTTTTTTTAAGTTTATTTATTTTGAGAGAGAGAGGGAAAGCATGAGCAGGGAAGGAGCAGAAAGAGAATCCCAAGCAGGCTCCCTGCTGTCAGATTGGAGCCCACCGTAGGGCTCTATCTCACAAACTATGAGATCATGACCTGAGCGGAAATGACTAGTCAGAAGCTTAGCCAACTGAGCCACCCATTTGCTCCTTATTTGTTGTATTTAGCCTTATTTGTCTGATGCATCCCGATTTTTCCTAGTAATTTAAGAGTTCACTAACAGTAGGATCTTTGCATCTAGCACAGTGCCAGTATCTTGTATTTAAGCCATTCAGTTGACCAAGGAAGCTCATCAGTTCTATGAATTCCAGTTCTGTATTTCATGTGTTACTTCATCACAAGTAGTTTTGGTGTACTGGCTCTATTTTCTGCAGCAAATGATTTTTCTTTTTCTTTTTTTTTTTTTTCAACGTTTATTTATTTTTGGGACAGAGAGAGACAGAGCATGAACGGGGGAGGGGCAGAGAGAGAGGGAGACACAGAATCGGAAGCAGGCTCCAGGCTCTGAGCCATCAGCCCAGAGCCTGATGCGGGGCTCGAACTCACGGACCGCGAGATCGTGACCTGGCTGAAGTCGGACGCTTAACCGACTGCGCCACCCAGGCGCCCCGCAAATGATTTTTCATTAGAGGTCATCCATATATTTAACAGAACTTATTTGGTTCTAAATATTAAATAAATGCATGAGTCAATGTGATATGGTTGAAACGCAATTTTTATTTACTTTTGCAAGGATGGTACTATGCAGGCATCAGGCTCTGATCACACAAAATGCGTGTTGATGTAATAATGCTCATGACCCGTTCATGCTGGAAGACTGGGAAACTGTACAGTGTTTGGCTTTGCTTGATTCCCATTATCTGTATCCAGTTTTATTTGCTTAGTACATGCTGGTGCATTTATAGGAATAATGTACTCAATTGTCAAATGTGATGTCTTCTTTCCTTGCTAATATATAAAATATTTAGCATAAGTGAGATGTTCATGCTCTTGAAACATGCACAAGTTATTTTTCAGTCTGGTAAGTTACAGAGATTTCTCTATTAAGAAACCAACATTGGCTTTATTAAACCAACGTTGTTTTATTACATAAAATGATAAGGAAAATTATTTCAGTATTTAGCGTGTCATTTTTGTGTCATTGTAAGAGTATATCTGGTATAGTAGCATTGCTAGAGAATAAGATTTTTTATTGTTTTAATAGTTTATCGTTGTGATAAAAAATCATTTAGCTTTCAAAATAGATTGCTTTGAGGATAAAGAAAATAAAACTTTAATAATACCTATGCGCCAGGCTCTGGATGAGGTGCTCTCACATAATCCTCATTTAATTTGCAGAATAATGCCATGAAGTAGGTATTATTTTCCATAGGAAAATATTTCAGACATTGTACTAATCTATATCAGAAGTTTCAATCCGCTTTGTTGGTAGCATGTACTTAGAACCTTTCTGTTCTGATATTTAAAATACAATTTAGGGCACCCACGTGGCTCAATTGGTTAAGTAAGAGTCCCAGTCTTGATTTCAGCTCACGTCACAATCTCATGGTTCATGAGTTAGAGCCCCTGTTGGGCTCCACTCTGACAGGAGGGAACCTGCTTGGGATTCTCTCTCTTCCTCTCTCTCTCTGTACCTGCCCCACTTGCGCATGCATGTGATTTCTCTTTCCCAAAATAAACATTAAAAAAAATAAAATACAAATTTGTTTGTTAGTGGGTGGATAAGATCCAGAAGAAAAGATCTGACCTTAAATGATAAATCCCTCTGAAGTATCTTTATTTCTAGTCCTATATTTCTTCCGAGATTTAACTTAAAATACTGATTAATCTTTGTGTAATATTCTTTTCCATAAAATTAAACTTGAAATTGGCCCTTTTTCCAACAACTTCTTACTATCTTGATGTTCTAGGGATAATTCAGAATGTGTTTACATATTTTAGCCATGCTTTATATTTCTTAACTTGAGATATAATAATTTTACTAATTAAAAAATTACTTTTCACCAACAAGGTAGATATTTTAAAAGAACACATTAAGGCTTCTTTAGCTTCCACTACCCTAAAGTAACCAATATTAACCATATTCAGTCTGTATCCTGCCATGCTTTTTCCCTGAGCTCATACTGGCATATGCAGGTAGGGGTGTGTGTGTGTGTGTGTGTGTGTGTGTGTGTGTGTGTGTGTGAGAGAGAGAGAGAGAGAGAGAGAGAGAGAGAGAGAGAGAGAGATTAAATTTGAAGATTTTAAAAAATAAAATGCAATTTTAGTTCTGTTTTCTCCCAGTTAACAAGATAGCATGACCATCCCTCCAGTAACATTTAATTTCTAACTTTTAAAAATCTGTATAATGGTTCACAGCGTAAGTAATCTATAATTTATTTCACCATTTCCTCATATATATTGTTCAGATTTACAAACCGGTTCATATTCATTCATCTAGTAATATATCAAACTCTTGGCATATGCAACCCCAAACACATTTTGTGTCAGAACATGCTAAGTATTCTACTTTGCATTCTGATAATTGGCCTAGTTAACACTAGAAATCTTGTGGAAACCTCTCCCTGCTTATCCATATTTATGAAAGAAAAGGAATAAAAGAATGGCAACTAAAAAGGTTGGAAAAGGTATCTTTCCAAACATCGAGAAAGATTTTGACTTAAAATATTCGTGGGGTGCCTGGGAAGCTCAGTTGGTTAAGAATTCAACTCTTGATTTCGGCCTCAGGTCATGATCTCATGGTTTCTTGAGTTCAAGCCCTGCATTGGGCTACCCAATGGCAGTGTGGAGCTTGCTTGGGATTTTCTCTCTGTCCCTCCCCACTCACACTCGCTCGCTCTCTAAATAAATAAATAAACTTTGATATATATACATACATATACATGTGTATGTATATACTTATCAGAGTTTTTCTGACAAATGAAAATCGTAAAACCTCTTTGAAAAACTTCATAACCTTTAATGAAGGACCATACAAAATTGGATAACAAAGGATGAAGAAGAAACCTGTTAGTAGAGCCTGGGATAAAGTTATTAGTGAGTACATTTTTTGTTTTGTTTTCTTTGAGGTACAGGTTGGATTTAGTCTTATTCCCAGTGAGAGATTAAAGAGCTGGTTCCCACAAGGGGGCAGACTAAGACTACCTGAAAACCTTCATACTGTAAAGAATATTTTAAATTCATGGTTGATTTATTAAGAAGGAAGAGGAAATTACCTGGGGCTAGAAATGAGTAGAAAGATAACTGGCTGACCATCCCATGAATGGTGCCATATATTGGGGGCATCCACCTACCTCATCCCCAGTGTAAGCATGGACTGTTGGCATATTGGACACTCTGCTGTGGCTATGGACAGATTGGCCTTGGTGAGTGGAAATCCATATTGCTGAGCCCATGATAAATTCCATCCCTGCTACCATGGCCACTTTGTTAATAAGCTGTTTGGACAAGGCTAGAGTGGCTGTGTAAAAAGACTGGCTGAGTCCGCCAAATAGGTCATGTGGTCTGCTATGTTGTTCAGCATCTTCTCTGCAGTTTGCTCTTTGGTAAGCATTCACATAGGACATAAATTGCTTCTTTTTGGGGGCACCTGTGTGGCTCATTGAGTTAAGTATCTGAGTTCAGCTCAGGTCATGATCTCATAGTTCGTGAGTTCAAGCCCTGCATCGGGCTCTGTGCTGACAGCTCAGAGCCTGGAGCCTGTTTCTGATTCTTTGTCTCCCTCTCTCTCTGCCCCTCCCCTGCTCATGCTCTGTCTCTGTCTCAAAAATAAATAAACATAAAAAAAATTATAAAGTCAATAAATTGCTTCATTTATTCTGTGCCCTTTCAAAAGAGGTCTGTTCATATGCCTCATCCCCAGATTTCCTTGTCACTAGTTTTCTAATTACTCCTTTCAAATCTCTGAATATCCATTAAACATTCTCCTTGAGTCAGCATAGGATAGTTCCTCTGTCATCTTTATTCCTAGGCAAAGTGAACAACTAGGGACCCTGTTCAAATTTCTGCCACTGGAATGGTTTCCCTTCACTAACGTCCTTCAAGACTACCACAAATTGGGGTTATAGTGTTGTTATCTGCATGTTATCATGCAGGGCTATCAGTAAATATGCCTGATTTTTTTTTTTCAGTGAGATGGTCATAGAGAATTTACTAGGTTAAGTAAAAAGAAGCTATAGCAAGAGTAGGAACTTTGGGCATCTGGGCTACTTGCTCATGCAAATTATTTGTGTGTTCAGGACCTGCTCAAGCCTAATCTTGTGTACATTTCTTCCTTTTGCTGCAGTGCTGCAGTACACACCCAATCATATTGATTTGTTGGTTCAACAGTACTTAGTTCACAATGGGCTGCTAAGGTCCTATGGTAAGCCAAAAGCTAATTTTCAATAAAGGGTAGTATTTACATAGGATGGCATAGTTTTTGTTGTTTGTTTGTTTTTACAAAGTACTAGAGATCTTCCCTGAATAGTTCTGCAATAACAATGTAAGAGCCCTATGTACCATAGATACTTGAAGCAACGTTGGATCTGTTGGGTTATATAACCCCAGAGGCGAAGTAGCCCATATTTGCACAGCCTCCTGTTGGTTCGGGTCTCTCTCATATCCAGCAGTGTTGGTAAATGGTTCACAGTAGCATAACCAAATGAAGTACAGATTGCTTGAAAAAATCAAGGAGGTATAGGCATTGTACCTCTTTCCCAGATGTAAGAGAGAGTAGGTGCAACAACCTCTTCACCTTGGAAAGGATATTTTGGATTGCTCGAGACCAGAGGGTTCATAGAAATTTCAGTGTGGAATACCTCTGAATTTTTGTGGGATTTATTTCCCACTCTCTGGCATGCATGTTTTTACCACAGTATCTAGATCAGTTGCTGCTTCCTGTTCATGCTTAATCATCATGAAATTATCAGTATAGTAGACCAGCAAAGGTGTCCTATGAAATGGAGGGATAGTTAAGATTATTATCTAGACTAGGAGAATTAATAGGAGGTTGGAGAGTGAAAATATATAGCTGACTCTAACACCTGAATGCCTACTGTTGCTGATTATCTCATTCTCTGGTCAAGAACTGCAAACCAGATATCAGGGATATGTTGATTTGCTTTAGCAACAAAACCACATCTAGAATAGTAGTAGCATTGGGAGTCACAACCTGAGTAAGTTATAGAAATACACTGGTATTCTCCAAGATTTGTCTGTCTTCTGCACAGACCATATAGGTAGGTTGAATGTGGATGTGGGAAGAGTCATCACCCTTGAATCTTTCCAGTTTTTAGTGATTGGATCACTTTTACCATATATTCTAGAGATGGATTAAACTTATTTCTGGATATAGGTCTAGTACTTCACTATCCAGTACAGTATCATTGGCCACATGTGCCTATTGAATACTTGAAGTGTGGCTGGTTTGAAGGGAGATGTGTTGAATGTGTAAAATATATACCAGATTTGAGACTATCTATCTGTTCATTTCAAGAATGTTTGCCTTTACTTATTGAAGCATTGTTGTAATAGTTGCATAAGGTCTTTAATTCTAACATCTGTGTTTTTTAAATTCTAACATCTGTGTAATGTCAGGAATGCTTTTGTTTATGAACTTTTTTTTCTCATGTTGAGATTTTCCTGTTTCTTCATATGACATATAATTTGGATTATATTCTGAACATTTTGAATATTGTATATGATACCATGGGTTTTACTTAAATCCTAAGGAGAATGTTGATTTTTTTTGTGTGGTCAATGGCCAGATGGCCAGGAAATATTCAGGACACAGTTTCCTACCTGCCCTCCTACCTGCCCCATTGTCAGTTTGGTTTTATAAGTATTTGCAGTGCTATTTAGATAGGTCCCATGTATGTGACCCAATGTCCATTCTGGGATCATTGTAGTGGTACATCTTGTTGCTCTGTCCTCAAAGCCTATGGAATGCCTTTTAGGGTCAGATCCATGCACACAGAGCTCTGAGTCCAGAAGTTCATACACAACTCGATGGGATTGTTTTCTTGATATCCCTTCTCACCCCAATCTTACAATTTCCAGCTCCCTCCTTTCCCAGCACTCTTGCTAAGAAACAGACTCAATTTTTTTGTGCTGTTAGATTGCTGTAACTGTTTATATCTAAATCAAGTGATAAAAGGACAGAGGGAGAGCAGGAAAGCAGGGATGATTTACCCTTTGGGGTAAATTATACTCTTGGGATCACAATTCTTGGGGTCAGAGAAAAGGGTTCCATTTTCCCAGGGTTTTAGGTACCTGCCCACTCACTACTACCATCTCTGTGCTGCTTCTGACATAGAATTGCCTGGACACTGGGATAGAAGATAAGGGGGAAAAGGGATTTCCTGGTTTCTGAGACCAATAAAGGCCCTCTTTCCTGCTCCTCACCAACAAGGGAGGGATTTTCTTGGAGCTTTTTCTTACCTGGTATATATACACTTGTGAGTTTTGAGTGTCCAGGTCAGGCAGTACCTGAGGGAAAAAAACATGGTAAACTCATCACCACTTCAATGAAAGTTCATACTTGGTACTCCTTTCCCAATCTGCCAGGTACTGTTAATTTTCGGAGTCCTCAGATAGCTATTCTATGCAACCTTTATGTTTGTTTTTTATGTTTGTGCATTTAAAATCTCTAAAACTAAATTTTATGTTTTAGAGTAGTTTTAGGTTCACACCAAAACTAAGTAGAAAGTACATAGTTCCCAGATGCCTCTTGGACCCACATATACATAGCCTTGTCCATTATCAACATCCCTCACCAGACTGGTACATTTGTTCTAAAAGACGAACCTACCTTGATATATCATTATCACCTAAAGTCCACAGTTTACAGTAGGGTTTACTCTTGATGTTGTACATTCAATGGGTTTTGACATTTTTATAATGTGTCCACCATTATAGTATTATAGTTTCACTGCCCTAAAAATCCCCTATGCTCCGGCTGTTCATCCCTCCCTCCCCCTAATCCCTGGAAACCACTTATCTTTTTAGCGTTTCTATACTTTTGCCTTTTCCTGAGTGGAAAAGTCAGAATCATATAGTATGTACCCTTTTCCAGTTAGCTTCTTTCACTTAGTAGTGTGCATTCAAGGTGCCCCAGTATCTTCTCATGACTTGATAGCTCATTTCTTCTTGGTACTGAATGATATTCTATTGCCTGGATCTACCACAGTTTATTTATCCATTCATAAACTGAAGGATGTCTTGGTTGTTTCCAAGTTTTGACAATTATGAATAAAGCTGCTATAAACAACCATGTACAGGTTTTTGTGAGAATATATATTTGACTCATTTGGGTATGTACCAAGGAGCACAATTGCTGAATCGGAAGATTCGTGTATGTTTAGTTTTGTAAGAAACTGCCACACTGTCTTCCAAAGTGGCTCTCCCATTTTGCATTCTCACCAGCAGTGAATGAGAGTTCCTGTTGCTCCACATCCATGTCAGCATTTGGTGTTGTCAGTGTTTTGGAATTTGACCATTTTAATAGGTGTGTGGTGGTTTAATTTGTAATTCTTTAATGACATATAATGTTGAACATCTTTTCATGTTTCTTTGCCAGATATTCTTCATCTATTCTTCAGTGAGATGCCTGTTCAGATCTTTTGGTTTTTTTTTTTTAACTGTGGTTTCCATATTCTTGTTTTTGAGCTTGTATATTTTAGATAACTGTCCTGTATTACATTTGTCTTTTGCAGAATCAGGTGCTCAACTGCCTGAGCCACCCTGGTGCCCCACCAGAGCCAAAGTTTTAAATTTTAACGAGTCTAGCTTATTATGTCTTTTATGGATCATGCCTTTGGGGTTGTATCTAAAAAGTCACTGCCATACCCAGGGTCATCTAGATTTTCTCCTGTGTTATCCTCTAGGAGTTTTATAGTTTTGCATTTATATTTAGGTATATATTTAGGTATATAATCTATTTTGAGTTAATTTTTTGTGAAAGGTGTAAGGTCTGTGTCTAGGTTCATTTTTTTGAATGTGGATGTCCAGTCCTCCTAGTACCATTTGTTGAAAATACTATCTTTTCTCCAATGCTGCCTTTACTCCTTTGTCAATGATCAGTTGACTATAGTTATGTGAGTCTGTTTCTGGATTCTCCATTTTCTTACATTGATCTATTTGTTCTTTCACCACTATGACACTGCCTTGATTCCTAATAGCTTTATAGGAAATTTTGAAGTTCAGTGTCTGTTCCCTGGCTTTGTTTTTCTCCTTCAAATATTGAGTTGACTTTTTGGGTCTTTTGCCATTCCAAATAAACTTTAGCTGCAGTTTGTCAATATCAGCAAAGTAACTTCCTGGGATTTTATTGGGATGACATTGATTCTGTCAGATCAATTTGGGAAAAACTGACATTTTGGCAATATTGATTCTTCCTATCCATGAACATGGAATATCTTTCCATCTATTTAGATCTTTGATTACTTTCATCAGAGTCTTGTAGTTTCCCTTATATAGTTCTTGTACATATGTTGTTAGAGTTATATCTAAGTATTTCATTTTTAAAATTTATAGTCTGATAATTCCAACATCCCTGCCATACCTGTGTCTGGTTCTGATGCATGTTCTGTCTCTTCAAATTGTATGTTTTTGCCTTTTAGTGTGCCTTATAAGTTTCTGCTGAAAAGTAGGCACGGCATATTGCATAAAATAAACTGTGGTAAATAGTAATGTAATTGTAAGGTGTCAGGGAGGGGAAGGTGCTCTGTAGACCTAGAATTAGGTCAATAAGCCTGTGTGCCCATATACCCTGAACTTCACCAGTGCTTCTCAGTTGTTGTTTTTCCCCCTCCCTGTTAGGAAGCTGGAAATGAGCTCTCTGCATTCTTTCAAGGGTTTAAACTTGGCATTCAATGGGAGAGTAAAGGTGGAATATGCTTATTCCATCTTTCCTGGAACTGGAACCTAATCATGTTTTTCAAATATGTAATCATACTGATACTTGTAAAACACTCATATGATTTATTTCCTTGTATTCTCTTATGTAGAACAAGAGAAAATTTGGGGCTGAAGGCTTTCCTACATGGTATATATTCATGGATTTCTTTCCAGTATGAATTATGTCTTTAAAGGCAAGAGGGATCATTGAAGCCTTTCCCACATTCATTATATATATAAGCCTTCTCTTCTGTAAGTGTGTTCACATTTTTCCCATGGGATGAGTGACTTCTGAAAACATTTTCACAGTCATTGCATTCGTTGACTTTCTTCCCAGGATGTATTTATATGTGTTGGGTAAGTTTAAAGTTTCTGTAGAAAGCTTTCCTGAATTCATCACAGTCATTGTGTTTCTTCCCTGGGTGTGTTCACATAGGCATTGTGAGCTTACTGTTTCTACTGAATGCTTTTTCTCAGTCGTTTGTGCTTATAGAGTTTCTTCCCAGCATGGATGCTTTGGTAAGAAGTAAAATGAGTGATCCTGTTGAAGGCTTTCTCATAGTCTTTGTGTTCATGGAGTTTCTGCCCAATGTGTATTCTCTTGTGCATCACAAGTCTAGAGATGTTTCTGAAGAATTTTCCACACTGTTTACATTAATAAAGTTTGTCTCCAGTAAAATCTCATGTATATTTGGGGGATGACTACACACTGGACGCTTTCCTGCTCTGAAATTATTTGAAGGGTTTCTCTTCATTTTAATTCCCCCATGTCTCTGAAGAGTATAATGGTTACTGAAGGCTTTCTTAGAATTCTTACATTTGTGATTTGTTTCTCCTTTATGATTTCTCCTGCAAAATAAGATTAGTGCTCCTTCTGAAGTCTTTTCCATGTAGATTACATTCATACAGTTTATCTCATTAAGATTCCCTTTTATTTGCATCTCATTTATGCAGACAGTGTAGTGAAAAGCTGAAAGCGTTCCCTCTCTGATATCTCCTATCACTTCTTTTCTTCAACTGTGCCTAGAGATCCTAGCCAGTGCATTAAAGCCTCTGTAAGGAGAGATGTTCTTTCTGTACTAAGATCAGGATGGTAAGAAAACACTGAAAAAAGACCATAGGGCAGAGCATTCCAGGCAGATGGAAAGTCCAGAGCCACACCCCCAAAGAAGATTGGGAGCCTGAGTCAGCTCTGCCACCTCTGCCCAACCAAGGGCTACCCCAGTATCCAAGTCTCAATTATGCCAAGGGGCAGGAACAATAAATAAACCAGAGAACGTTTCTACTGTTATGAGCTTTCATTGTAGAGAAGCGAGACAAATAAAAGAACCAGGTAATTTCAGGTTGTGATAAGTGCCATCAAGAAAATAAAATAGGATTGGGTGACAGAGAATGAGAAGTGGGGAAAAGAGTGAATGGTAACTTTAGGTTAGTCCTGGTAGGCCTCTCTGAGGAGGGAGCATTTGAGCCAGAACCTTTTAAGACAGAGGAAAGCCAGCTTTGCAGGGGTACCTGGACTAAGCATTTTAGGCAGAAGAAGACAAAAGCCTGAAGTTGAGAATAAATTTGGCCAGAGGAACTGGAAGAAAGGCAGATGTGATGGAAGCATTTTGAATTGAGGGGAAAAGTGAAAAATGATGGCATCAGAGAATTAAGTAGGTGGGGCCAGGTTGTAGGGGGCCTTAAAGAATATGGTAAGGATTTTCAGTTCTAATTGTCTTCTGGTACTGACTGACTATGTGATCCTGTATTAGCTATTAAACTTCCTCTGCCTTGTTTGTGATTAATACAGGAACTTGTGAGAATGTTGCAGACTCAGAGTGATAAAAATCTTGCTTTAAACCTTGCCAAGGTTTAAATTATTAGGAAAAATTTAGGCCAAATCCCTTTGCTTTAGAAATATATGAAAGCACTTTGACAAATTATGCATTAACTATGTCATGTTTCACATGCCTAAACTTGTTGTAGGGGCCAGTTTATCACCTATGCTCTTATTTTTCCTATATACTTAAAAAAATAGTCTTTAGTGGCACGCCTGGGTGGCTCAGTTGGTTGAGCATCCAACTTTGGCTTAGGTCATGATCTCACAGTTCATGAGTTTGAGGCCCGTATTTGGACACTGTGCTGACAGCTCGGAGCCTGGAGCCTGCTTCCGATTCTTTGTCTCCCTCTCTCTCTGCCCCTCTCCCACTTGCACTCTGTCTCTCTTTCTCTCAAAAATAAACAAACATTAAAAAAAAATGTTTTTAAGATAGTCCTTAGTGAAATAAAATATGCAATCAGAAAAGTTTACAAATCATAACTATACAGTCAATATATTATCACAAAGTATTGTAGGGTTTTTTAAAGTCAGCTTATTGAAGTTTAATTTATATATGGTAAAATTTATGCCTCTTAAATATATAGTACCAAGAAATTTTGCAAACATATATGGTCATGTAACTATCACTAAGATCAAATATAGATCATTTCCATCATTATGTAAAAGTTTCAACATACCCTTTTATAATCGGTCAGTCCCTTTCCCCCACCCCAATCCCTGCCAACTCCTTGGTCTGTATTCTGTTACTACAGTATACTTAATTCTATAGATGAAACCATATAGTATGTAGCCTTTTGACTGTGGCTTCTTATGCTTTAACGCATTTGAGTTTCATCTATTTTTTTGGTTTTTTTTTTTGTATTTTTGTATATGTGAGTAGTTTATTCTGTTTTATTGCTGAGTAACGTTCCATTATATGTATATCCTACAATTTTGTTGATCTATTCACCAGTTGATGGACATTTGGATAGTTTCCCATTTTTGAAAATTATGAATAAATCTAATTGCGTGTTTGTGGTGAGGGTGGTGGGGGGTCAATGTGTCTTCATTTCTTCTGGGTAGATTTCTAGGTATTGGATTCCTGAGTTGTATGTTAAGTTTATATTTAAACTACCAAATTTATATTTAAACTACCAACAACCTAGTGTTGTATACCATTTTGTATTCTCACTAGCGGTATATAAGATTTTGAGTTCTTTCTTCCCAGCACTTGGTTTGTCGGCATTTTGTTTTTTAATTTTAGCCATTTCACAAGGTGTGTAGTGACATCCCTGATTTGCATTTCCCTGGTGATCAGTGGCGTTGAGCATCTTTTCATGTGTGTGTCAGACATCTATATCTTTTAATGAAGTGTCTGTTTAGATCTTTTGCCAATTTTTTTTGAATTGGAGTTGTTTCTTGTTATTGAATTAAAAGACTTCTACCTATATTCTAAAACCAGTCCTTCATCATATATGTGTTTTGCAAATGTATTCTCTCAGTTGGTACTGGGTTTTTAATTTTCTAAGTGCCTTTTGAAGAGTAGATATTTTAAACATTTATGAGTTCCAACTTACCACTTTTTATAGTTCATCTTTTTTGGGTCCATTGTAATAAATCTTTGCCTGACACAAGTTCACCAGGTTTTATTCTAAAAGTTTTATAGTTTTGGGTTTTACATTAAGGTCTATGATTCACTTCAACTTGATTTTTGTATGTGGTGAAGGTTTAGGTCAAGATTTGTTTTTGCATATGAATATCCACTTGTTCTAAAACTATTTGTTGAAAAGATTATCCTTTAAACACTGGATTGCCTGTACACCTTTGTCAAAAATTTAACTAGGAGTGCCTGAGTGGCTCAGTTGGTTAAGCATCTGAGTCTTGATTTTGGCTCAGGTCATGATCTCATTGTCGTAAGACTGAGGGTGGCATTGGGCTCTGCACTGACAGTGCAGAGCCTACTTAGGATTCTCTCTTTCAAGATAAATAAATAAACATTAAAAAAATTACTTGACTATATCTGTGTGAGTCTTTTTTGGGACTCTGTACTGTTGATTTTGTGTACATTCTTTGGCCAGTACCACATACTCACTGGATTACTGTCACGTTACAGTAAGTCTTGAAATTAGGGACTGCGAGACTTCAGAGTTTGCTTTTCTCTACTCAAAATTGTTTTGTCTGTCTTTTTAATTTTTTAATTTTTACATATAAAGTTTAAAATCAGGGGTGCCTGGCTAGCTCAGGCTAGTAGAGCAGGTGACCGTTGATCTTGGGATTGTGAGCTTGAGGATCCTGTTGGGTGTAGACATTACTTAAAAATAAAATCTTTAAACAAATAAATAAAGTTAAAAATAAAATCAGCTTGTTGATTTCTACTAAAATACTACTTGATGGATTTTCATTGAAATTGTTTTATTTTTTATTATTTTTTTAATATGCAATTTATTGTCAAATTGGTTTCCATACAACACCCAGTGCTCATCCCAACAGGTGCCCTCCTCAATGCCCATCACCCACTTTCCCCTCCCTTCCACCCCCCATCAACCCTCAGTTTATTCTCAGTTTTTAAGAGTCTCTTATGGTTTGGCTCCCTCCCTCTCTAACTTTTTTTTTCCCTTCCCCTCCCCATGGTCTTCTGTTAAGTTTCTCAGGATCCAGGTAAGAGTGAAAACATAGTATCTGTCTTTCTCTGTATGACTTATTTCACTTAGCATAACACTCTCCAGTTCCATCCACATTGCTACAAAAGGCCATATTTCATTCTTTCTCACTTTGAGGAGAATTGACATAATGATGGGAACCTTCAGATCCATGAACACATTATATCTCTCCATTTAGATCTTTGATTTTTTCATCAGTGTTTTATAGTTTTTAGCATACAAACATTATTATATTATTTTGTTAGATTTATTCCTGATTAACTTCATGGCTTTTTTTTTTGGAATGTTTATTTATTTTTGAGACAGAGACAGAGACAGAGTGCAAGTGGGAGAGGGAAACACAGATTTGCAAGCAGGCTTGAGGCTCTGAGCTGTCAGCACAGAGCCTGATGCGGGGCTCGAACTCACAAACCGTGAGATCATGACCTGAGCTGAAATTGGACCCTTAACCAGCTGAGCCACCCAGGCGCCCCTCTTTTTTAATTATTAAAATTTTTTATAATGTTTATTTATTTTTGAGAGAGAGAGTACGGGTGGGGAAGGGGCAGAGAGAGGGAGACCCAGAATCTGAGACAGACTGCAGGCTCTGAGCTGTCAGCACAGTGCCCGATGTGCAGCTTGAACTCAGGAACAGCAAGATCATGACCTGAGCCAAAGTCAGATGCTCAACTGACTGAGCCACCCAGGCACCCCTAATTTCATGTTTCTAATGGTGCTATTTGGGTGGTATGGTTTTTAAAATGTTTATTTTCCAAGTTCTTGTTGCTAGTATGTACAAAGACACTTGATTTTTGTATATATTGACTCTTTAATCTTTGAGTTTGCCTAAACCCACTTGCTTTATTCTAGAAGCTTTTGGTGTCTGACTACATGATCCTGTACTAGTTATTATACTTCTTTATGCCTATTTCCTGCCTAATAATATGGATCTGTTGTGAAAATATTGCCAAGTTACAGAATGATAAAAGCCTTGAGTTAAAAGGATGTTTGGAGTAATTTAGGCAAACACCTATGTTCTTGAAATACATACAAGCCCTTTGACTTTAAGGGCTAGTTTATTACCATGCTATGTTTTGTTTTGTTTTTCTGTGTACTTTTTATTTTTATTTTTTATTTTAAAAAAAAAATTTTTTTTCAACGTTTATTTCTGGGACAGAGAGAGACAGAGCATGAACGGGGGAGGGGCAGAGAGAGAGGGAGGCACAGAATCGGAAACAGGCTCCAGGCTCTGAGTCATCAGCCCAGAGCCCAATGCGGGGCTCGAACTCATGGACCGCAAGATCGTGACCTGGCTGAAGTCGGACGCTTAACCGACTGCGCCAGCCAGGCACCCCTCTGTGTACTTTTTAAAAACAAACCTTTAAACTTCTTTTTTTTAAAGTTTATTTAGTTTGAGAGAGAATGAGAATGGGAGGGGCAGAGAGAGAGGGAGAGAGAGAATCCCAAGCAGGCTCTGTGCTGTTAGCGCAGAGCCTGACGCGGAGCTTGATCTCACAAACCATGAGATCAACCTGAGCCAAAATGAAGAGTCAGACACTTAATCGACTGAGCCACCCAAGTGCCCCTAAAAATAAACTTTTATTGAAATATAATATGTAAAGTGAAAAATTCACAAATTGTGTGTATAGTTCAATGAAGTATCATGCTGGAGATTTTTGATATGTATGTTTTATTTGTGGTTATTCATGTAACTTGAAAAATTAGAAGGCTGTTCTCTAGAATAAGTATTGGCCTAGGCTAAAGAATTTATTAACTTGAACTTTAATATCTAATAATCATCTGTATTAAATATAAGACTTAGTGATGATTGAAATTTTTATTAAGTTATAATTACTTCTAACATTTCCTTAGTATCCATATACTTGATATTCTAGTGCTTTTTTAGTTCAGCTTTTGAATATTTAATCACCAGGTGTCTAGCATAACTGATTTTTTTCTGTCAAATTAGCAGTTTATTTTATTCTGCCACAGTTCTATCACATTATTTCAGTAACTTTATTTGGTTGATTGAAGCAGGAAAAGTGGTAGGAAAAAGAAAGGTAGAAAATGAAGATGAGTATTTGGAATACTACCAGTAAATGTCATTGGTAAACAGGATTCCCAATTTCACTTCCTACCTGTTATAAAATTCATTCCTTTTGGGGTGCCTGGGTGGCTTGGTCGGTTAAGCGTCCGACTTCAGCTCAGGTCATGATCTCATGGTCTGTGAGTTCGAGCCCCGCGTCGGGCTCTGTGCTGACAGCTCAGAGCCTGGAGCCTGCTTCCAATTCTGTGTCTCCCTCTCTCTCTGCTCCTCCCCTGTTCATGCTCTGTCTCTCTCTGTCTCAAAAATAAATAAACATTAAAAAAATTTTTTTTTTAATTTGTTCCTTTTGCTATGCAACTTTTCAGTTCCCGTTGAACTAGGGCTGAGTGGAATGTCAGTGAATAGGGATCTTAAATATGCTCCTTTGGTTTGACTTGGCCTCCTACACTCTTGTGATTTATCATGAGATGAGCAGCCTCACATATTCACTGCCTCTTCAATGACTAGGCCCAGTATTGAAGACCCATCAGAGTAGTTCTGAACCTGATAGCCCAACCTAAATCAGCTGACCCCCATTGAATCTGCAGATTCATGAGAAAAGTAAATGTTGTAGACTATTGAGATTTTAAGGTTGCTAGTTACCCAAGAAAAACTGACTAATACAGTCAAATTCTGTGAATGCTTACCAGTACTTTTCTTTACTTGAAACATATATTTTTAGTTTTTTCTCTATAGCTACAATGTGTTCAAGCACAATTTATAGGACAGAGAAGATGGAGGAAAATATTTTTAAGCAGAAAAGTAAACTAGGACATCCAGACCGGACTAATTGAAGTATTATTCCTTAAGGAGTATTATTAGATTCTAAAATTATCAGCCAAGTTTTAATATTGGAACATTTCAAGTGAAGAGGGATGCTTCATTAAATCAAATACATTCTTCTAGATATATTGCTTTCAAAAATATCTAATGATGATTTTTCTCAACAAAAGGATTCCTCAATTAGGCAATTACATTAATGGCATGACTCTTTGTAAACCTATAAAATACTGTATTTCCATATAAACGATTCTCAAGCCTACTCACGAACGCCCGAAGATTAAAAATCTATGAAAGAAAAAGACTTGAAAAATATGTTTAGGGGGTACAGTATCCATCAGACCACAGTTCCAGAGAGAGAAAAAAAATGGTTGGAAGAGAAGAATTAGTCAACATAGTAAAAGAAAAGACCCAGAGAGTAATGAGAATAAAAAAGTTAAATCTTGGTAAAATTTTCTAAGCTCCAAGGATAAGGAATAGATCCTATATTCCTACCAATATAAGTTTTGGGGAAAATAATAGTAATCTGGACTATAGTAATGGTAGGAGAAGTGGAAAGATCATAGCTGATTTAAAATCTGATGTTGATAATCTGCAGAACTTCTAATGCATTTGTTGTGAAGGGTGTGTTAGGAAGAAATTAACAATGGCTTCTGGTTTGAATAAATATGTGAATAAGTGGTAAATATATACATAAAATTATTTTATTGAGGTAAAACTCACCATTTAAAAATGTACAATTCCCTGGATTTTAATACATTTTACAGTGTCGTACAGCCATTATTACATTCATCACCCCAAAAGAAATCCTGTATGTATTAAGCAGTCACTCTCCATTCCTTCCTCCTTATAGTCCCTGGCAACCATACATAGCCTACTTTTTTTCCTCTGGATTTGCCTGTTCCGAACATTTCGTATAAATGGAATCTTACAGCATGTGACCTTTTGTGTCTGTTTTCTTTTTCACTAAAATGTAATGTTTTCAAGCTTTATCAGTATTGTAGCATGAATCAGGCCAGGCTTCTTTTTGTTGCTAAATAATATTTGATTATATAAATATACCACATTTTGTTTATCCATTCACCAGTTAATGACATTTTAGTTGTTTCCACTTTTTGGCTTTTGTGAATAATGCTGCTGTAAACATTCATGTTTATCTTTTTGCTTGAAAACTTGTTTTTACTGCTTTTAGGGTATATATACAGAAGTGAGATGACTGTGTTACTCTTTAACTTTTTGAGGAACAGCCAAACTCTTTTACCCAGCAGCTGTACCATCTTATATTCCCACCATCAATGTATTAAAATTCTAACTAATTTCTCTACATCCTCACCAACACTTTTTTGTTGTCTAGTCCTTGTTTTTGTGTTTAATAGCTACTCTATTGGGTGTAAAGTGATACATCATTATGGCTTCGATTTACATTTCTTTTTTTTTAATTTTTTTAAATGTTTATTTTTAAGAGAGAGAGAGTCAGAACATGAACAGAGGAGGAGCAGAGAGACAGGGAGACACAGAATCCAAGCAGGCTCCAGGCTCCGAGCTGTCAGCCCAGAGCCCGATGTGGGGCTTGAACCCACAAACTGAAAGATCATGACCTGAGCTGAAGTCAGATGCTTAACTGCTTAATTGACTGAGCCACCCAGGTGCTCCTGATTTACATTTCTGTATTGATTAATGATGCTGACTTACTTTTCATGTGCTTATTGTCCATTTGTATATTCTCTTTGGAGAAATGTCTATTCAAGTCTTTTGCCTATTTTTAAAGGCTTTTTTTTTTTTTTGGCGGGGGTGGGGGGATGGGGCAGGAGGGACAGAGACCAAGGAGAGAGAGAGAATCCTAAATAGGCTCCACGCCCAGTGCAGAGTCAATATGGGACTCGATCCCATGACCCTGAGATCATGACCTGAACCGAAACAGAGTCAAATGCCTAACTGACTGAGCCACCCAGGCGCCTCTTCTTTGCCTGTTTTTAAGTTGCATTGTCATTTTGTTATTCTTGTAGTTCTTTATTTAGTCTGGATTCTGGACCCTTTTCAGATACATGATTTGCACATATTTTCTGCCATTCCAGGTGTTGCCTTTTCACTCACTTGTTACAGTGTCTTTTGATGCACAAGCATTTTACCTTCCAGTTTACTAATTATCTCTTCATCTCTATCTAATTTGTTTTTCAGTCCATCTTTTTATTTTCATAATTTTCATTCTTAGCTGAAATTCTAAACTTTTGTTTTGTCCAAATCTTAAGCATACTACTCTCTCCTTTTATACATGCAGCATGACACAGACTTTTAATACAGCATTTGGTCAGTATTTCTCAGTAGAAACTCTCAGCACTTTGACCCAGTAATTCTATATGCATCATCTATAGAAATACTGTATAAAGAGCTACATAAGTGACCATTAACAAGAGACTGGTTATTATAATGCATGATGTACTACAGTAGTTTTTTTAAATAGTTGGAATTGCATATAATGAAATTACAACTATAACACATTTGGGAACCTTGAAACACTTGATTTAATTTACTTCTCAGTGTAGGCCACATTATCATCATTTCATGTAAGACCATGCTTGTTTTTTTAATTTTCCACTCTTTTCCCCCAGGTTTGTACTTGTACAAATTGTATATATTTAAGGTATATAATATGGTATTTTAGTAAATGTATACATTGTGAAGTCATTACCGCTATCATGATAATATCCATCACCTCACACAATTACTCTTCTTGTATGTATGTGAGAACACTTGAGATCTACTTACTTAGGAAATTTCAACTATACAGTGTATTATTATTAGCTATGGTCATCATGGTGTACATTAGATCTCCAGAACTTATCTAATAACTGAAAATTTGTACCTTTGACTGATATCTCTCTTTTTTCCCCATCCCCTTAGCCTAGGTAACCACCATTCTACTCTCTTTACTATGAGTTTGATTTTAGTTTTCAGATTCTGCACACAAGTGAAATTATGCAGTATTTGTCTTTCTGTGTCTGGCTTAGTTGACTTAGCATAATGTTTTCCAGATTCATTCATGTTGTTATAAGCAGCAGGATTTCCCTCTCTTTTAAGGATGAATAACACTCATGCATGTGCATGCGTGCATGCCTGTGTGTGCGTGTGTGTGTGTGTGTGTGTGTGTGTGTGTGTGTGTGTGTGTGTATAAAATCACATTTTCTTCATCCATCTGTTGACAGACATTGAGGTTTTTCCAAATCATGGCTACTGTGAATAATGTTGCAATGAGCATAGGAGTGCAATTATTTCTTTGGGATGATAGTTTTATTACCTTTTGATATATACTTAGAAATAGGATTGCTAGATCATATGGTAGTTATGTTTTACATAATGGTTGTGCCAGTTTTACATTGCCACCAACAGTGTACAAGAGATGCCTTTTCTCCCTATCATTACCATTACTTGTTTTCTTTTGACTTTTTGATAATAGCTGTCCTGACAGGTGTAAGGTGATATCTCATAGCGGTTTTGATATTTAGTGACGTTGAACACCTTTTCATATACCTGTTGGTTATTACTTTGGAAAATGTTTATTTATGTGTTTTGCCCATTGTATAACTAGGTTGTTTGGTTTTTTGCTATTGAGTATGAGTTTCTTACATACTTTGGCTATTAACCCCTAAGTATGTGTGGTTTGCAAGTATTTTCTCCAATTCCATACGGATTGATTTTTCATGTTTGTTGATGGTTTCATTTGCTTTGTAGTTTGATGTAGTCTCACCTGTTTATTTTTGCTTTTGTTGCCTGTGTATTTGGTATGAAATCCAAAAAAATCATCACCAAGATCAGTTTCAAGGAGTTGTTCTCCTATGTTTTCTTCTAGGAATTTTATGGTATCATTGTCTTATGTTTCGATCTTTAACCCATTTTTTCAGTTGATTTTTGTATGCAGTGTAAGATAAGGATCCAATTTCATTCTTTTGCATGTGACTATTCAGTTTTCCTGGCCCTATTCATTGAAGAGACCATCATTTCCCCGTTACATATTCTTGGAGCACTTGTCAAAGATTAGTTGACCATATATGCAAGGGTTTATTTCTAGGCTTTCTATTCTGTTCTCTTGGTCTGTGTGTCTGTTTTTATGCTAGCATCAAATTGTTTTGATTACTATCACCTTGTAATATACTATGAAATCAGGAAGTGTGATGCTTCTCACTTTGTTGTTCTTTCTCAGAAGTGCTATGCTAATTTAGGGTCCTTAGTGGTTTCATATAAATTTTAGAATTGCTCTTTTCTACTTCTATAAAAAAAAATGCTATTGGGATCTTGATAGGGATTGTATTGAACCTATGGATGGCTTTGGGTCATATGGACATTTTACTAATATTAATTCTTTCAGTCCATGAACTTGGGATAACTTTCCACTTACTCTTCTTCAGTTTTTTCCATCAATGTCTTACAGTTTTCATTGTGCTGATCCTTCACTTTCTTGGTTAAATTTATTTCAAACTATTTTAATCTTTTTGATGTTAAGTATACTACTTTAAATTCTGTGCCCCATTGCCCCATATTGTGAGACTATTTCTTTTGAATGGTCTTTCTTATTTACTTTTTTCATATTGTTTTATCGCTTTGTTATTGTTAATGAAGGGCCAGATACTGTATATGAAAAACTGTGGGAATAATTTGAGACCTATGACGATGTTTTCTCCCTCTAAGAAGATTTCTGTTAGTTTTTGGCAGGCATTAGCAATCCAAGATTGTCTTAATTTAATTTTGTGGTAGACATTTGGAGCTGAGCTTTTTTTCCTGTAAAAGGCCAATCTAGCTTTGGTTCTTACTTACTCTTAGAGCATAGCCCTTTGGGCTTCCAAACAAAAGTGTTGGAGCTTTACCAGCTTCTCCTCTGCATCTTGGTTTCCCCTGCATTCCAATATATGTCCTTCCAGCTCTTTAAACCTGTCAGTAGCTTCTTAGTCTCTCGGATGTCACTATGTAAAAAGTAGCCCCTAATGCCAGGCTTCAGTCTTATTTTTGTAATCCTTCATCATACTATTAACTCTTCAGTGCCTTCAGGAAGATTTTAAAGCATATGTATAGTTCTGATTTTTCTTAGGGAAACATTGGTCTGAAGTATGTAATTTGCCATTACCAGAAGTCAACAGTATGTAAGTGGAAATGAACAGGCAATAATCTTTTTAAAATACTAAGGCAGATTCAAAAATCACCATAAAACAATGTCAGCCTTACCCACTTGTATTTTCGCATACTTTTTTGGAGAAGGGGGTAAGAAATAGAATTACAGTGTTCCTACTAGCTATTGCACATATTGGATCATCAAGGCGAATATCATCAGGTGATATTTTCTTTCATGTGTCTTATCAGGAAGTTAACTGGAAAAAAAAAGTGCTCCAATTGTAACACTTACTGAATTGTACCATCACTATTTTTTTATGTGACTGTATCACTCATGAGACAGTGAAGCCCTTTACAAAGAGGAACGCTGTTTTTCCCATGTTTACTCTCCTAGTGCTACACCTGGAGTTAAGTGTCCAGTAAGTATACAAGTGAACGTAGGTGTTGAGAATACCTTATTTTGCTTTTCACAGTGAGAATCAATGTGGGTATATGCTGTTCTGAATCATCTTAAAAGATAAATTTTAATAGAGAAGGAAGAATCTTTTCTTATCAGCTCCTTTGTTTCATCCTTTTCTATCTCAACAGGTGGCATCTCCACAGAAAGCGACTGTGCTTTTGAGCCAGACTACGCCGTCCCACCACTTCCAGTGAGTGAAGGTATGCAGCACATTCGGATTATGGAGGGCATGTCTCGCTCTCTTCCATCCTCCCCCTTACTCACACATCAGTCTATCAGTGTTCGGCTCCAACCTGTGAAGAAGTTAACTGGTAAGGACTTTACCTAAATTTAGTATGTTTAACAGGACACTTTAGGTCATATCAGATATGTTTATGTGCATCTTTAGGTTTTTCCTTTTTGGCCTTCCTAATGTCACAGACTCTTGGAAATTGGAACTCCTACTGATTTTAATTTAGGGAATTAGAATAGTACTCAGTTTGACAGATTGATGTATTTATTTTCTAAGTGATCCATCTGTTGTGGACATATTTTTCTAAGCTTTCAGGAAACTTCTAGTTTTGCCAGAATACACTGTTGTTCTGATTTCATTTATCAGCTTGTTCATGTCAGATTAACAGATGGGGATATTGTAATTTTAGGATAATAAGCGCTTCATAGTTCAGCAAAGGTACCTCAGTCATGGTTTTTGTTTGAAATCCTTATCTGTATATTTCACGTCTATTTCTAAAAGTTTGATTTAGATATTTTCCTCTCCATTGTACATTCCTGCAACTTCTTAGGATATTTACCATGATTCATAACTTGTGGATTGCATTGACTTAAATATGGTCTCAAAATACATATTACCCATTCAGATCAAGCTATTAGGTGTGAAACTGTGTCCTTATTAAATGAAGTTTTGTCCTTTTAAGCTTTTTCAGAGAAGAAATTTTACTCTGTTGGACGATACTTACATGTGAAAATATGCAAGCCTGGGTCATTTTCTTAAGTTTAACATTATCAGTATATATCTTGTGTTAGTAAGTTGATGGGTTATGAGTGATTAGAGGCAAGAAATTAAGTCATTCCCAATAGGTACATTAACTACTTCTTACGTGTCTGGCATTAAGTTAGACAGTGGGGAGGTTTGATTATCATATGACAATTCAAAAGAAAATAGGAACAAAGAGGGGAAAATGGAATCTTGGGACTCTTACATCTATTTTGAATGAAAATTTTATAATGTTTATAATTTTCATGAAAATAATAGTATTTTTTATTCTTTAGTTCCACAAAGCATAAGTCATGCCTTTTATATTGTTTACTGTTTTTTTAGGCTTCTTCAAATAACTGAATCAAAGTCTACTTTGATTAGATAACAATCTGTAAAATAGTTTAGTAACATTTTACTGAAATACTTATTCCCTTCTGATATGTAAAAATAGGATAGATTTTAGGTGCATGGGCCTTAATAAAATTTCTTTGCTTAGAAATTGCCCCTTTTTCTTGCAGTTTCAGGTGTTACTGATAACTGAAAATACAAATAACCATATATGAGATGGCTATCAAGTGATGTGCTTCATTTACTATACATGACAAGAGATAGCAAAAGACATTCCGTTTCCTAACAGAAGTGAACTGAATTGCCTGATGTTTCGGAGATAACACTTTCCTATCCCATTTTCCTGTCCCAATTTAAACTTCAACTTAAATAAGCAAACTTTATTAAAAGATAAATACATTTAATAACAAGGTCAATTACATGCCTGATATCAGAGGTGAGACAGGGAAGCAGTGACAAGAATCATACTTGGTTAATTACACGTTTGACCTATTCAGTTTTAATTTTTTAATGTTTGAAGTATTTTGAATACTCTCAAATAGTTTTATTTTTCTGAAGAGTTTGTCAAAGGCCTAAGAATTTAAAGATTGAGAATGCATTTTAAAACTTCTGAATGAAAGAAATCTGTCTCCTGAAAGAGGGTGCCATGAAAATTTTTCTGTGGCCAATTTTCTACCAAGTAAAGCAGATGATAAGTTTCTGGTTTAACCTGGAATGAAATTACTTTGCAATTTAAATTTAAAACCTTGGTTAGTAGATTATTTATGAGTTATCATTCCTTTCCTAATTATATTTTGTTATGAGTAACTAAAAAGAAAGTTGAATAGAGAACGACTTTCTGACCATAAGTAAATGGCCTCCAGAGAATGGTTTTTAACAAAATGCATTAATTCAATCCACTTAATGATTTATCCATTATATTCCTTGTATTCATATTACCAACCCAACTGAGTAAGTGGGGCCAGAATAGTCATCTTATTCTGTTTTCTTTTTGATTTTCCAATATTTATTACCCTGTCTTTGCTATAGTCAAAGTAGTTTGCATATTATTTTTCTGTGCTTTTCACCTAATCGTTCAGCAAATATTTGTTTAGGACTCATAAAATGCCAAGCACTACTCGATACAGTGGTGAAAAATTATAGATAGTGACAAGTAATAAGAGGGTCATAAAATGGGATAGAGGGAGACTGGAGTGGGGGTAGGGTTTCTTTCTGTGGAGTGGTCAAGGAGAGTCAGAAGAAGAGCTATTTGAAGAGAGGTGTGGATAACAAAACGAAGCTGCTCATGGGAAGGTCTGGGGTCAGAGCCTTCTGGGCAGAGGGGACAACCAGAACAAAAGTCCTAAAGCAGAAAGCAGCATTGGTGTGTTCAAAGAATGGGAAGAAGGCAAGAATGGTTTCAGAATAAGTCAGAGGGGACAGTGGTAGAAGATAGTTTGAAGAGGTAGGCAGAAACCAGAGTCTTTAGGTCATGGTAAGGGAACCAACTCTGTAGGATTTTAAGAAGAGCTGGAATGAGAAGTAATGTGATCTGATTTACCTTTTAATCAGATATTGTTGGCAAATGTGTAAAGAGTGGTGTATGAGGGACTAGAGTATGCCATGTTCACTAACCTTGTGTGTGTTTTCCTGATCTTTAAATAGATCTTTCACTTCTAATAAGTTAATACAGTGGTGAAAAGAATCTTTGTTTTATCTTGTAAGATATAATGAAGGAATAACTAACCTTTTCCTATCATTTTTATCATAGAACCTTTGTACTCCTAATGTATTTAGCTTAGTCCTTCACTCAGGTGTACATTAGAACCCATTTGGTATATCAATTAAGACTTTTTTTATTCCAAGCAACAGAAGATAACCTAAGGTTGGGAAAGCCTCAAGGTTCATTTGACTTAGTTGTATATGGCTGTGCACTGAGGAGGCATGGAGGGGAGTGTGCAGAGACAGTGTTGGTCCCCGTTACTGTGCCGATGGAAGTGCTCCAGTTCTCCAGATTCTTACCCAGGGCGCTTTCCAAGATGTTTGTGTTCATAATATCCTAACGCCCCTCAAGCATACTTCTTAAAATGTAGATAATTAGGAGTGCCAGTAAATAGTTCATTCATTCAACACTTACCTAATTCATACTGTTTGCCTATTATGTACACTGTAAGTTTAGTAAAAGTTAAATTTTGAGTATTCACATTATTGATAGGGTAATAAATCATTGCAACCTTTTTGTAGGGCAGTTTGATAGTATGTATCAGAATTGTAACATACATAATCCTTGACACAGCAGTTTTATTGCGGAGTGTTTATTTGACAAATAAACATTTGACAAGTTTGAAACATGTATGTATGTACATATGTGTACATGTATATAGTAAAAAAACTAAAATGTTACTATTTATCATTAATAGTAATCCATTTGTGTGACACACACACATACATGCATACACACAAACATACACACATGCATACATTTTATGGTGGTGTGGAGATACATTGACTGTAACCCAAAAGTGGTAGGGGGATGACATAAATTTTGTTGCGTACCTTTCTGTAATGTTTGTATTTTTTTTATCACATGTAAAATCTAAAATTTCATGAGGCAGTATAACAAAATGGGCACTGGCTGCCATTTCTTAACTGTAACCTTGTGCAAGTTTGCTAAAAGTCTCTGTACTTCAGTCTCTGTACTTATTTCTAAAATAGGAATACTAATTGTATCTGCCTCATAGGACTATTAAAAGAATTGGATAAGTTAGTACACATAAAGCTCATGAGACAGTACCTGACAAAGAAGAAGTAGTCAATAAATGTTAGCCACATTTATTATAATTCTAAAGGAGATTTGGGTGACTTTCTGTTGGTTATGTTAAATATGAGTTCTGAGCCTTTGGAAGGTGATCTGCAAGTAATTTCTTTAATTACCTTAAATAAGCCCTTTACTTTTCTGAGGAGTGACCTTCAAATACTGATATCAAGTGGGTTGTTACATAGTCTTTTGGAAAATCTTTTTGGACTGATTTTAAAAGAATTCACTGTATAGATTGGAATGACTGTGTGGTAGTCCTATTTAGATGGTAAATAAGTCAAAATAACCCATCTGATTGTGCAGCAGCCTCGTTACTTTGGATGCTAGCTATGGCCAAAATATTATTTTCATCATGGATATAAAGGTATCATTGACTTGTTTATAAAGACATCCTGGGAAAAAGATTTAAAGCTATTTTGACATTAAAAAGAGCTTATATTTAATAACAGTTTACATACCCTGATATATTTTAGTGTACTTACGACACATTTTTCACATGATACTTATCTTGCAATTTTTGGAAGCACTGGAACTCAAGATGTACTTTAGTGAATTTTATTATTAGAAAAAAATACAGGGTTCCTGTGAAGATTGAACAAGATTGCTTAAACTTACAATTTAATACATAATAAATGTTAAATAAGTGTTACTTCTCATTTATAATCTTGGATAAAATGGAAACATAGTCTCGAGAAAATTATTGAAAAGCCAATTTGAAAGTATACAGAGCATAGAGATTACATTGGTCTTCATAGTCTGATTTATTGCAGTGTATTCACGATTCTGTAGCATGAATAAATCTCTTATAACTTAGGAAAAAATATTAGAATTCAAGATATATTGTAGTGATTTTATTAGATTAAAAAATATAGTAGGTTTATATGGTAATCTAAGCTCTGTAATTGCTAATGTTAATATTTCTATTTTACTTTCCATATGGATAAAATAATCTTACCCAGTATCTCAGTGTATGGTCCCTAGACCACTTGCATTAGAAATACTGGGAATACTTCTTTGAAATATGCATACCTGGGTATCCAGGTTTACCTAATCAACTTCACTTCACAGATTCTGTCTCATTAAATCTGGAGCCCCAGAATCAATCAATCTCTCTCTCTCTCTCTCTCTCTCTCTCTCTCTTTTTAAGGTTAAACAAGAATATGTATATGAAGACTTTTAAGCTCTTTGGAATGATAGTACTAATTAAACTAGGTCCCGACCTCATTACTGTTTCTAATGCATTACTGTTTCTAATTCAGATTCTCTAGTTTTATGGGTTAAATATCATGCTATTGTAAATTCTAGGGTTTACTCAGTGCAGGAGTACAGAAAAGGGGGCCCTTACTTCTACTGCTGTATTCCTCTTGTCTTCCAGACCAAAAGTAGGGAATGTTAAGGGGATGTTATTTAATTCAGTTTAGGTAAGTTCAGTTGTCATCAGTCAGTATTGTTAAACCCAGAGCTGGACAGTAGTTAATGTGGTAAAAGATTTTATTCAGGAACTATTGCAATGGAGAAGAGAGACCGTAGTGTAGAACTGGGCTCAATTCTAAATACAGTAAAGAAAGCTAAGGATTTATAGCCAAGGATAAAGGTGGATAGTATAGATAGAAAATTACTAAAAGGAGACATCAAGGGTAAAGGGATTCTTGCTAAAACCGGTTTAATAGGAAGGACTCTTGCTGGATGGGCCAGGGTGATCATATGTCGAGGGTGCAGGGATTCATACTAAGTGGACTTACCAGGATCCTTGGTTCTACTGAACTAGACTGCAGGCTTAAGGATAAGGCCCAAGGAGGAGACGCAGTGGAAGGGGGCTCAGAGGAGACTGACAAAGGTTAGTTAAGGAGAGAGTCTTTGTCAGTATGTATATTTTGAGCATCTGAAAAATCAACATGTATGATCAAATGAAGAATTCTTTCGAAATATTTACACACACTAGATTTGCAGTGTAATTAAACCGTTTTTTAGGTTTTATAAGAACTTAAGAATTTGCATATAAGAAAATAACTGTATTCTAATTACTTTCATAATTGAATGGAAGTCACTCATACAGAGTGGCACTATTGTTTATAGTGTTGTAGTATTTATTTATAGTAAGATTATTTATAGCAGCTGTAGTATTGCTATATATATATATATATATATATATATATATATATATATTCATTGAAATATAGTTGTTCTGTCTCCATACCTCTACTCAACCACTACCAGGGAAAGTTTGCAAAAATGCCACAATGTTCCTTAATGGAGAAGGGTCGAAATAACAAATTATTTACATTTTTTCTTATGAAATGGTTCTGTTTCTGTCAGGTTAGATGATTTGTATATGGAGACTTTCTCACACAAAAAAATTATGCCTTATTAAAGCAACTGAATTTGACACTTGGAAGAGCAGTTAATTAGTATGTTTGGCTTCAAGTAACAAAATGCACAAGCAGTGGTGATTTTGTGCGATTGAAACAAGTGTAAAGAGCCCAGAAGTCCACCTTTCGAGCCTCCTCATCCATTCCTCAAGTGTAAGAACCACAAATATAACGGAAGTAAATGGGCTTTGCTCTTAAACTAAGTTGAATTTCAGCATTACCTCTTTCTGGTTGTGTTATATGAAGTATGTTAGTTAATTTATGCTATCTTTGGTTTCCTTCACACACTTACCTTCACACAGTCGCTGTTAAAATTTAAGTGCAATACCTATACACTTTTTTGGATTGTACTTTTTTTCTAAGTTTATGCACCTTCTCCAACACACACACATTCACACACGAAAGAAAGGAAAAAAAAAAAGAGGGAGATCAAATTTGTGACTATAATACTATCGTAAAATCTTCACCTATGTGAAATGCTCATGGACAGTGTTTCTCATTGTGTGGCCCCTAGACTGCTTGTATTAGAAATACTGGGAGTGGGGCACCTGGGTGGGTAGCTCAGTCAGTTGAGCATCTGACTTTTGGCTTTGGCTCAGGTCATGATCTCATGGTTTCGGGAGTTGGAACCCAGCATTGGGCTCTGTGCTCACAGCACAGAGCATGCTTGGGATTCTCTCCCTCTCTCTCTCTCTACCCCTCCCCAACTTTGCTGTCTCTGTCTCTCTCAAAATAAATAAATAAACTTAGAGAGAGAGAGAGAGAGAGAGAGAGGAAGAAAGAAAGAAAGGAAGAAAGAAAGAAACAAAGAAACAAAGAAACAAAGAAAAAGAAAGAAAGAAGGAAGGGAGGAAGGAAGGAAGGAAAGGAAGGAAGGAAAGAGAAATCATAAATAAATAAATAAATAACAGGAGTGCTTCTTTGAAAAATGCAAATTCCTGAGTATCCAGATTTACCCAATCAATCTCACTTCACAGATTGTCTCATTAAATCTGGAGCCCAAGAAACTCTATTTTTAGCAATCTATTTTGCTCACTGAAGTTTGAGAACCACTACTCTGAAGAGTTACTTTAGATACTTGTTTTATTCTAGTACTAAGAATTTATCCCTTCAGATCACTAAAAAAAAAAAAATTTTTTGGAAGAACATCTTTTTAAAATGTGTAAGTTACTTATATACTGAATTTAATCTGACCTTTATGACTTAGAGTTGTTATTATGAACATGAAAATGAACTAGTCTATAATATATCTTTGGTAACCTAATGAAGATGTAGCAGTTTGCTTCTACACCATGTGTCCAAACCATCATAGTTTTTCTGTTCTCTCCTTTAATCACAGACTTTCTTGTCAGTTTTCTCTTCTCTGATTTTACCTATTACAGTTCTTCATCCCCTTATAGTTTGAACTTAATGATGTGGACTTAGAAATCCTATCTCTAAACCTGTTTGACCTGATTGTGGAATTTACAAAGATGTTCTTTTTATGTGCTATTTTGGTGAGATTCTACAGAGTTAAGGGAGTTTCTGGACCCACATACTGACATTTTAGGGTCTAACTTGACTTAGCCAAGTCTGTGCAAGGTTGTAAGAAACCATGATGGTACTTTTCAACAGAGCTGTGCTTTTTCAGTACCATATTAAAAGAAGTCTTTCTTTATAAACTTTGCTCAGTTTCCCATTTACTTATCTTTCTTGAAATGATCATTACCTCCTACGATGTATTTTTTTTTCATTTGAGGACTAATATTTTCTAGAGGAAAATAGAGTCTTCCTAGGAAAATTATAGCATATGCTACAAATGAGGATAATTCCCAGGAAGATCTTTCTATAATTTTCCTGAGAAATGGTTATTAGTAGGCCTCATCTGTGTAAAAAATTCCTAGTATGTGTTCTTTTCTTTGATGTACAATTTAATTGGTAAGCTAATGAGCTGGCCCACTAGTTTCTTTTTCTATCTTAATAGTTATTTTGTTAGGGTCTCAATCATAGAAAACAGAGTTGTCCCAGCTAGTCTAAACAGAAAGATGTTTAGTGAAGGGTTATGATAGCTTTCAGAATCTCCAGGAGAGCCTGAAGAATGCAACCAGGAACTCGTACCTCCCTATAACCCTAAAGGAACACCACTGCCTCTATCACAATAGCCCCAAAGGAACCAGATGTCTTGACCTTAGTGTTTGTCAGAAAATGCAAACTTTCCACTTATGGCATTCTCTTTCTTTGTCACTGAAGGCATGGGAGGATAGGCACATCCTGTTGGTAAAAACTTAGGTTATATATCTGTACCTTAACTCAAGGCAATTTGAGAAATGTAGATTTTTGGCTTTCCAGCCATAGTAGTATAGGAACACAAATTGGAAGAGGTTGAGTAAACCAGCTTATACTGTTTGCCAGAGTGGTCTTCACATTGTTCTTGGGCTTAATAGTTTCATACTTTCTACTCTTTTAATGAATGACACATCCAGTCAGAGTTAGATTCAGGAAAAAAGTCCCCATTTAGTGCGTATTCGTAAGCTGTGTGAATACATCAGTGATGCCTTAGTGCATTTAAACGGCAAGTCTTTCAATATTTCTTATAGGTCTTTTCAGTAATGTGAGTGGTGTTAACTAATAACTGATAATTTATTCTTTTATATTATTCTTTATGTACTTCTCACTGCTACTCTGGTGCTTGGGGCTTAACAATTAGTCTCTAGGGTGATGAGTATTAAGGCGCTTGGAATGAGCACTGAGTGTTATATGTTAAGTGATGAATCACAGAATTCTACTCCTGAAACTAATATTACACTGTACATTAACTAACTTGAATTTAAATAAAAACTTGAAAGCACACAAAAAAATTGATCTCTATTGGTGATCTGAAGTATTTCATAGTTTAACAGTTGATGCAATTTTACCGATCTAATTAGCACAAATATAGTTTTGTAGATGATTTTACTTTATAATTAAAGTAACTTTTAAACTGTTTATCACAGTACAGATTCTTTTTAGTGAATATATTATAATGATTTATCATTAGGATGGTGGTCATATAAGTGCTGAAGTGAATTTCTTTAAAAGTAACCCTTTTGAAGTCATCCCAAAGGTGACGTTAACATTTTTCTACTTCTACATTTGCCTTCGTTCATGAACTATAGGTCCAAACATTTTATTTTTTTCTATTAAATATTTAATAATATTTTTATATTGACACTTTAATTCTTTAAAAAATTTTTTTAATGTTTATTTATTTTGGAGAGAGAGAGAGAAAGAGCAGGAGAGTGCAGAGAGATAGGGAGAACCAGAATCTGGAGCAGATTCCAGCTCTAAGCTGTCAGCACAGAGCCTGACATGGGGCTTGAACTCACAAACCACAAGATCATGACCTGAGCTGAAGTACAGTGCTTAACCAGCTGAGCCACTCAGGCACCCCAATACTTTAATTCTCTTGATACCAGTATACCATATAAAATTTTTGGCAATTCATATTATTTTTGATGTGTTTAATTATCAGAATGTTCTAATTATTATAGTCGATTTTTTTTTGGTGTTGTTACAGTTGACACACAATGTCACATTAGTTTGAAGTATACAGCATAGTGACTTGACAAGTCTATATGTTATGCTGTGGTCACAAGTGTAGTAGCTACCATCTGTCACCATACAACATTATTACAGTACCATTGACTATATTCCCTGTGCTGTATCTTTTATCCCTATGACTTATTCATTCCATAACTGGAAGCCTGTGTCTCCCACTCCCCTTCACCCACTGTTACCCACCCTTCTACTCCTCCCCTTTGGCAGCCATCAGTTTGTTTTCCGTATTTATGGGTCCACTTCTGCTTTTTGTTTGTTTATTCATTTGTTTTGTGTTTTAGATTCTACAGATCAATGAAATCCTATGATATTTGTCTTTTTCTGACTTATTTCACTTAGCATAATACTCTCTAGGTCCATCCATGTTGTTGTAAATGACATGATCTTATTTTTTTGAGAATAACAACTCAAGCAACACTTGAGTTGCTTCGGTTTCTCGGCCATTGTAAATGATGCTTCAGTGAACATAGGGGTACATATATCTTTTTAAATTAGTGTTTTTATTTCGTTTGGGTAAATACCCAATAGTGGAATTACTGGATCATGTGATATTTCTATTTAGTTATTAGAGTTGAAATAAAATATGGTTTATATCTTTAGAAAGATACATCATACATATCATTGATACATCATACATATAATTGATTTATTTTTAGTTTTTTCCAGTGTGCATTTATGTATATTGTATGTATGCTTGAATGCTATTATTAGAAAACAAACTGAAAGTAATTTTATTAATCATTAACTCAAGGAGTTAGAAGAACAAGTAAATATAAAAGAAATAATGGGGTGTCTGGGTGGTTCAGTCAGTTAAGCGTCCAGCTCTTGATTTCAACTCTGGTCATGATCTCATGGTGGTGACATCGAACCCCACATCCAGCTCTCTGCTGGGTGTGGAGCCTGCTTAAGAGTCTCCCTCCCTCTCCCAATGCCCCTCTCTGCCTGTATGCACACATGCACTTCCTCTCTCTCTTTCTCTCAAAAACAAAAACAAAATTAAAGGCAGAAATGAGTAAAAACAAAAAAAAATTATTGATAGTGAAGACACAAACAAGTTTATTGGAAAGACAAAGAGAATAGAAACATCTTCGAAAGGAATGATCAAAGTAAAAAAGAGAGGAGAGAGGAGAGATAAGTAATATGTATAACACACACATAAAATAAGAAATGATGGGGCACCTGGGTGGCTTAGTTGGTGAAGCATCCAACTTTTTTAATTTTTATGTTTATTTTTGAGAGAGAGAGCATGGGGAGGGGCAGAGAAAGAGGGGGTTGGAGGATCTGATGTGGGTGCAGTGCTGACAGCAGACAGCCCAATGCGGGGCTCAAACTCATGAACCATGAGATCATGACCTGAGCCAAAGTCCGATGCTTAACCGACTGCACCACCCTGGTGCCCCGCAGCGTCTGACTCTTGATTTCAAGTCATGATCTCACAGTTTGTGGGTTTGAGCCCCCAGTCGGACTCGACACAATGAACACGGAACCTGCTTGGAATTCTCTCTCTCCCGCTCCTCCCACTCCACTTTCTCTCTCTCTCTTTCTCAAAAATAAATAAACTTAAAAAAAATGAAACGAAATAGTCACTGATAATGTTTTCTTATTATAAGAGATTATAGTATTGAGCTTTATGGCAAAACAACTTAAAAAAACTAGAGGAAATGAGGTTGCCTGGCTGGCTCATTCAGTAGAACATTTGACTCTCGATCCTCAGGGTTGTGAGTTCTAGCCTCACACTGGTCACAGAGATTACTTAAAAAAATAATAATTAAAAGCACACCTTAAAAAAAAACAACCAGAGGATGTGGAAGAAAACAAACTGTAAAATTGACTCAAACAAACATAAAAATATGACTAGCCCCGTTACCATAGAAATCAAAGATCCCTAAGAGTCAGCAGGCACAGATGATTTTGCAGGCAAGTTTTGCTAAACGTTTAAGTAATGATAATAGTAATAATAGATAATGTTTATTTAGCTCTTTCTATGTTCCAGACAATATTAAGCACTTTACATGTGTGAGCAAATTTAGTTTTCAGAGAAATTTAAGTGGATAGTCAACAGCTTCTGTTGTGAAAACTTGCAAGGAGGACAAGCTTTCTGCTTTGTTGCATTCCTATTCCTTTGTTGAAGAGTTTTAACTGTCAATATTCTAATTTACGTGGGTGGAAATCTGCCCTTGTTTTGTTCCCACCCATTACTCCTAGTGCTGCCTTTTAGCTGTATGACATAAATGAACCTCTCTTTCCCATGGCAGTCCTTTATATCCCAGAAAACTACCATCAGATCTCCTTTTCTCTCACTTAAGGAACTTCATTTAAGACCTTTCCAATATCAAGATGGGCCTACCTCTGTGTTATTTCCTTTTTTTCTATCAAAATAGACATGACATTATTTTGGAATTACTTTTCCTTCTGACCCCTTATTGAGTCTTAGTGTTTTTACCTTTTTAAAAATTTTATATCAACTAGTTCATATCTGTATTTTGCCACTGTCTAGTCCTGTAGTCCTCCTAATTTCCTGTATGATTTTGCAAAGGCTGCTAGTAGTAATTTCATGTTCCTATTCTTGTGTTCTTTTAGAAACCAAATGTCAGTTGTGTGGGCCTGTGTTTTGAATGTTTTTTAACTCATAACTTAGATTTCATTAATTCTTAGCAATATCTTTTCTACCTTTTTTAGTTTAAATATATTTTCATTTATGGAGAAGATTAAAGGAAATTAAGGGTTGAGTAATTGTTCTATGTCTCTTGGTTGGAGGCTGGATGTTGTTAAGCATGGCAAACTTTGTGGAGTCCATTATACTTGCGTTCAAGCCCTGACTCTGCCACTTACTAGCTGTATGACTTGATCAAGTCACTTACCTACTCTGAGCATGTTTGCTTATCTGTATTACTATTATCGTTTTTATTATTTCTGCCTCACAGAGTATTATATGGATTGGAGAAGATATTATGTATGTCAAGAACATAGAGTTTAGGTCATAGCAGCTGATTCATAAGTGGAAGCTTATAACAAAATCATTTGTTATCTTTCTTATGCGCTGGATCTGGCTTTCCCTTGTCCATCTTTTTATTCTAAAAATATCCCAACAATCCTTTGTACTGTCTTAGAAACAGCTCTTCTCAGCTTGGGTTCTATTCTTCCTTGACAATATAATTGAAGGGTTTTCCACTCTTCATCTTTGATTATGTCCTCTCTTTGTGTATTTCTTTTTTGGACACAGATCTGTCTTTATCAGAAAATTCCTGCTATGGCCATGTTTCTTTCTTTGTATTTTACATACATTTGTGAATATATAAATTACTTATTAATTTTTAGCCTATACTCTCAATCTGTATTCCCTCTTAGAATTACTCATCAGTGGCTCATAGCTTCTGTTCTATTCTCTGCTTTTTTTTTTTTCTAAGAAATCTGCTTCCCTAAACTATGAAGTGTAGAGTTGATCAGTATTCCTGTTAGAGTGGTGGCCCACTAAACCAGGGACACCTAGGATCTGGGGTGGAGAAGGCAATTTAGTAAGATGCAGTCTGGTAGCAATCACTAAGTGGAGGCTTAAACAGAACCTAAATATTAGGATGATCAGCTATAGGTAATTGTGTGTCACAGGAAGGAGGTGGAACCTATTAATCCAAGGAAAGGGAATCTAGGAGCAGATGACAGGCAAAGTTCTAAGAGGGCAGGTGGTCAACATCAAGAAAGATGTTTAACAAGGACAACACATCATAAAGTAGTTTTTGGCAGATCTTTATGGAATGAAGATTTAGATAAATCTGTAATGTGGCAGAATTAAGGCTCAGAATTCTAGGCCCAAAAGAACTGATAGTGCCATATTGGTCAAGAGCTAGGCTCTTGGACAAAGAACCAGGTTAAAATTCCACACTCATTAATTTGTAAGCTGTATATCTGGATAGATTAACTCTTTTTGAGCCTATTTTTCTGTAAATGTACAGTCAGAATAATAAAACCTTAGGACTGAGAGTGGTACAGAAATGTTTGCAGTTTCTCTAATGTGCCTAGCACTTACTGATATAAAATGTAAGTATGATTTGACAGTTATTTTTAAATATTATTATTCTTACCATCATTAAGCTCTGTAGCATTCAATACCATATCGTGGATACAATCCTCAATATTTAAAAATGCCTCAAAGAAAATTGAAAATTTGTTTAAATTAATAAATAAAAATTTTGGTACATTAAATCTTTCAAAATGTTCAGTGTATATAATTGGAGAAAATAGTAAAAGAATCCTAACAGGTGGAAAGTTGACAATCATTTGTTTAATAATCTCTGATACCCTTTTTAGCTGCTGTGTGGTGGTTCTAAGAGTTATGTATCATTTTCCTCTTTTTTTCTTTTACGATTTGTAAGTAATCTCTGTACCCAACATGGTATTCAAACTGACAACCCTGAGATACAGAGTTGCACACTTTTCTGACTGAGCCAGCCAGGGACCCCAGACGTCACTTTAAAACATGGCAAATACCATGGAGGTTACAGGGGGGGGAAAAAAAAAAAAACCTCCTTTGTCCATGCCTCCTGTGATCTTCCCCAGAAAACTCACAACAATTTTATGCCATAGTTCCTAGAAAGGCTATGTTTATGCTTAATTGGCTGTATCTCTCTGCTTGCTTTTCTGCCTACTTCCTGTGGAATGTAAGCAGGTTTAAAAGTGTCAAGTGTTGAATGTAAAAATTAAATAGTATCGGTCATCAGGAATACTGCTCAGTCACAAAGCATCATGAAAGGCATATAAGTAAATATCCATGATTCAAAAGAAATCCTCTTAGTGACTCTCCAAACAGGAAGTAAATGATAGTA
Source organism: Prionailurus viverrinus (assembly GCF_022837055.1). Taxonomy (NCBI): domain Eukaryota; kingdom Metazoa; phylum Chordata; class Mammalia; order Carnivora; family Felidae; genus Prionailurus; species Prionailurus viverrinus. The sequence goes on from NC_062574.1 coordinate 37,515,474, forward strand.
TGGGATAATAGAAAGTTTAGCACAGAATATATATTCCCATTATAATAACAGAACTTATTATAATGCTAAACCATATTTTTCTTATTATAAAAAATTATGTGCCCAAATTGATGCATTCAGCCCGCCAAAAGTAATAAACATGTGGCATGACAGAATGCTCCCTCTCTGATGAACATTTTAAACACCAGAGGGCAGAATGTTCCAGAGGACATTTTCTTTATTATAAATACATCATCTTGTCATTTATTCTTTCATGTCACTGGCTGCATTAAAAATAGAGATATGATCATTTTGGAATTGTCTACGTGTATGAATGGTTTGTTTTGTTTAGACAACATAATGAACAATGTTCTCATATGTACCAGTGTTGGTTCAGCATCTAGATTTTCTCTCCCTTTCTAGGTTAAAGTCTATATTTCTGGCTTCTAAAGTGATTATATTTTTTAAAAGTTATGTATACATATGTATCATTTAGTGAATTTCATAAATTCACATTCATTTAATGAATTAAGTAAAGTGAGAGGAAGGAGATTTGATATGTATATCTTGTAGCTCAATATGCTCTTTTGTGTTCTATTTATCAATAAAAAAAAATCCTGAAAGAGCCACCTGCAAGCTTAATGATCCTTTTAAAATGTTGAGAGTATAATTTAGAAGTAGCATCCCACATTTGGGAAAATTTTTCAGGGATTAGGTAATAAAGTCAACATATCAAGTAAAAACTGTGTATAATGAAAATTATCCTCAGAAGTCCTTTAAATATCATTCATGCATTCATTAAGTAAATACTGCTTTTCATATGTCCAACCTGCCAGCTTATCTTACTCTCCTTTTGACCACCAGATGAATAGTTGTCTTATGTGTAGAGGCCACATTATATGATATTTAGGAATGCATTACTTTCTCTTCTCTTAGTCACAATTTTACTGTTGCAAATTGAAGTTATAATCTGGAGCATTAGCAATTCCTAGTAAAGGAAAAACTCCACATTAGAAATCTGGCCAAAACTTGAATTGCTGTAACAAGAAGGATGGATACGTTCTTACTTCTGTGAAAATAGTAATTTCGTGTATTCACCTCTTCATAAGTATTACCCTACCTTTAAACACTGTGAAGTTTAATTCTGATGATTACTTCTTAGAGAAAGCTTATACAGGGGGAAGATCGGAGAAAGAATAAAAATAAAAACAGTAGAAAATTCTGTAAGTTTTAGAATGGTTTACCTAAATTCAGCACAAGGGAGTTAAAAATTAGTAGCCAATGAAATAGCTTAGCCCCTTAAATCTCTCTCTACTTGTACCATCAATTAAGCCCATTTTTACAAAAACAGAACCTATGTATTTTGTCTTTTAAAGTACCTCAACTATATCCTCTTCCTGATTAGCTAATACAGAGCATTAGCAACATTAAAATGAATGTCAGTGGAAAAATGATTATTTGTCAAAGTTTGCATTTTTTAAACATAATTATTCTGGAATCCATCTAATGCATGGATCAGCTCAACTTGATTTGGGACAGATGTGAACCTGCCCTCTTTTTCCTAAAGGTATTGAGTTCTTGGTATTCTAAAAGTAACAACTAAAGAGAATTTTCCTCAAAAGTAACCATTGTGCCAAGACAATATTTGATTTTAAAACTTTACTAGAGAGAAGAGGTTAGACAGAACTGAGGTATGCTCTCTGTGGAATTTTCAAATCTAACATAAATGCTTACTTTTAGGTTTGACCTATAGTTTTCTAGTTAGGTGAGGTGAAAGTAATTAAAAGTCATTTGAAACAAGTTTCTCACTTTGCATGTTCTTTAGTATTGTCATTCTATAGAAATTACTTACACTACTTTATCTCCAACTTATAATTTTCTTAAGACAATTATTATTAGTCATGTAGGGATGGTGGAATTACTTTTACATGATTACCTTAAATAATCCTTTAACATTAGTCCACAGCATTTCTGTTTACTATTTAGTATCTCTGTAATTCTATTTATTTTTATTTTTTATTTTTTAAATTTTAGAGCGCAAGTGGGGTAGAGGGGCAGAGGAAGAGAGAGAGAGAATCTTAAGCAGTCTCCATGCTCAACATGGAGCCTGATGTAGGGCTCAATCCCTTGATCCTGGGATCATGACCTGAGCCAAAATCAAGAGTCAGGTGCTCAACCAACTGTAAAGTAGGTACCCCATGTTTACTGTAATTTTAAAATGAAATGACTCCTTGCAACAAATATGTGCAGTGTGGTGAGACCAAATATTCAATCAAACGTGAAAACTAGCCAGAAATATATTTACTCTTTCTGGCCATTTTCTGCCTATTGACTTCTGTAGAAATCTATTTTCTATTTTATCTTCACTGTTTTGCTTAATTAGGTATTTTTAAATAAGATAACAGATTTTTAGAATTTCAAGGCTTTACATTATTTTATTTCTACCATTGCTTTAGAAAGAAGTAGAAAATATGGGGGCGCCTGGGTGGCGCAGTCGGTTAAGCGTCCGATTTCAGCCAGGTCACGATCTCGAGGTCAGTGAGTTCGAGCCCCGCGTCAGGCTCTGGGCTGATGGCTCAGAGCCTGGAACCTGTTTCCGATTCTGTGTCTCCCTCTCTCTCTGCCCCTCCCCCGTTCGTGCTCTGTCTCTCTCTGTCCCAAAAATAAATAAATGTTGAAAAAAAAAAATTAAAAAAAAAAAAAAAAAAGAAAATATGTTATTACTCAAATTGTACTGCTGATGAGTTTGAGGATTGAAATTCAGGACTTACCAAGCAACTAAGCATTATTACAACTACAGTCAGAACACTAGTCAAGTGTGTGTCCTTCCTATTAAACTGTAGTCCTTTTCATTTACATTTCACTGAGGTTATCATCATTTATGAAGATGAACACATCATAAATCTATAACTAACAAATATATAATTATACCAGAATTATTATTACAGTGGCAATACTGCCCACATAAGAGAACCATGTAATAAGTGATTTACCTAATTGTTTTGCTTTATTTTGTATCTGAACATTTCATTATATATGCAGTGCTAGGAGAGAAGCATACATCACTATGATACAGAACACTTGCATGTAGAATTCCCCTATCTAAATAGATGGATAGCACCAGTGGCTCATGTTCCAGAAGCCTACTGAAAGTTGGCTCAGAGCCATCTAGAGTACTGCAGAGGGAGTACCATTGCCACTGCTCAATTCATGCACTGACACTGTCCCTAGTTCTCTCTTCTTCTGTGTTTCTTTTTTGACACTGTCCTGCTGTCCACTGGAAGGGAAGGAACTCTTCTGGATTCCTGGAAGGCAAGGAAAAACTGATGAGAAAGGTTCTCCAGGCCTAGTAGGGGAAGGCCTTCAGAAGCATAGAATGGAACAGTAACCCTGTCTCTCCAGTGATTGACACAAGGAATTTCCTTGATCATAAGTAAAGGCTATGGGCAGTTTCAGGGAAGTTAGTGTCTTTTGAATCTTTATGCTTCTAGAAGGAATACAGGAGGTGGTTTGCCTGTCTTTGAAAATGATACCGTTGCTACTATATCAGTCAGTTGATGGTTCTCTAGTTTTGGTGTATCTGAAACTTACTCTCTGAATGAAAGACATTTAATCAGTTTTTTAATATCTCTTTAAAAATAAATTTTCTGCTATCACATTCTTGACAGTTCTTTACTTATCACTGTCTTAATTTTTCCATTTAACCCAATAAATTATGAAGATACCACAGGCACATATTAGCTTGCTAAAGTGTTATTAATCTTTTTCGTTACCTCAGGATGTGGTTGTTTTGTTAGTGTCTACTTAGTTACTGTATTTTGTAATATTTATTCACACAGCTGATTTAGGAATTCAGAACAGCGAAATCTGAGGAGGAATCTGAGGAGGAGGAGTTTATAGCTTTAAGGCACGAGGAGCTTACAGCTTTTTAATATAAATTGTTCCCAGAATCCATGTCACAGCTCCTTATATGGTGCTGCTTTTTTCTTCTCGGTTGCTATGACAACAGCAGCACTGCACCATTCATCAGCTCTGGACCTGGGCTGCATTGCTAGCCCTCTGTGTTACTCCTGAATGTTAAGAACATCCGTGAATCATTCACTATGTTAATGCTGCGCCATTAGAAACCTAAGAACCAGTCCTTCCAGCAGTTTGCTCTACCAGGAGGGTAAACTAAACTGCGCCACAGAGGAAAAATTACATAAAAGCATTTCTTTTTCTCCTAAGGGAATCATACAGTCTATCTCTGCTGCAGTATTCTGAAAGGATAAGCTTCTGTCAGGCGATCTAATGAAAAGAACTCATCTGTAATCTTTCTTGAAATCATTAGCTGTTCAAAACAAGTATCACATTGCATCTCTGGATATAAAAAGAAGCAGGTGATGTTGTTAGGGGTTCTAAGCTCCTTTGGGAGCATCACTTGTGCTTTGGGACCATAATCGACATCTGCTGTAAGAAGTATCACCTGTAACGCGCAGTAAGTTCTGGGCAGTGTGAAGAACTGGCTGGGGAAGATTAAAGTGTGGATCATCACTGATATGTCAGATCTGATAACAGCATGACCAGTGAGTAAGAAGAAGCCTTTCAGGTTTGCAGGAGAAAAAGCTATATAGTATTGACTAATGAGGAAGAAAAACTAAAGCCTGTGAGTATGATGAGTAGAGTATTTGTGTGTTACATGGATTTCTGAGCTGTAAGGCCTACTTTGAGCTTTGTAGGAAAAGAAACGCAACCTAAGAGAATTTGACACTTAGTTTATAGGAAGCCGTTAAGAAATGTCATTAGGCACATTTATTTAATTTTTAATTGTGTTTTCTTTTATTCTGTGTGTGTATGAATCTGTTAAAATAGTTTTCATATTTTAAAAATAATATTTCATTGTGAAGAAAGATACTGATTTTTTAATGTAAGTGTGATGGTCAAGTTGCTTTTTTTGTTAGATTGTGATTCTAGCATAGATTTCTACTTCTTATTGCAATATACTTAGAAGTAAAATACATTTTTAAAACGTGACAGTATGGGAACCTAGAATTGTTTAAGCCTGCTTATTTCATTATCAGAATGCTTACGAATGGATGTTCTTGTACAGTGTAAGGATTTTTTTTTAAACTTGACATTATTGCTGTTATTTATTTATAGTGTCTGTTTTTCCAATTGAGAAATGTAAATTATTTATCATTCTTGTATTTTTAGACCAGTTAGTAATTATCAATTTAAGGCAAATTGAATTTTTAGATTGAATTTTCTCATAAGACTCTTGTTTTCTGGCTCTTAATTATTTTCTCTTTCTAGTTCTTCAGCTAGCCATGGTAACTTAGAAATGTACTAAAAGTAGGAACTTTGGTTTTTCAAAATTAGAATATTTAGACTGGTCTTCAGCCACTTCACAAAAGAAAAAGGCATTTCATCTGGGCTTATACTTTTAGTTAGTTATCTTCCTTAATTGATCTTCTTAAATGCATGTTGTTCAGAGAAGATATATTTTAGGGACATAACTGGGTTCCTTTAATTTGCACAATGCGAGGGTGGGGGGAGATTTTGTTTCTTTGTTGTTACTACATTTTAATTATAATCCTTCTTCCATTTTTGAGATTTTTGCCTATAGGTCTATACATATGACTTTGCCCAGCACTTAAGAAATAGGGAGAATTAATATATTAAAGAATAATGAAGGTACTAATCATTTACATGTCCTGTCATATCTGTCTTTAATAAAAGGGTTTTACTTTTATCTGAAAGCATATATTTAATAGATTAAGTAAATTGAATATTCACATTTTACCCATTGTTGTGTAAGAAGATAGGAATTTTAAATTTTGTGTATAGTTAGTAACTGTGTATGTTGCAAGCTGACACTCTTTTATGACTAGTTTATCCCCACAAACATATATACAAATGATTTTGTGTCCCATTATCTCTGAAACCATAATTCTTATTAATCGTAACAACGACTAATTTGGGCACTTTTTAATAAGGATAGTATTTTTAATATTTATTTATTGTAAGGTAATCTTCCTTAGCATATCCTGTGATTTTTTTTCTGTTTGGGGCCTTGCCCAGTGGATATATTCCTGAAAGATTGCATATAAACATGTTTGTTTGTTTATAAATTGTCTAAATTAAAATCTGCCCACGAAGCTCCCTATTTTGAGAGATTCTGCAGTAGGTTAATTTGGTGAGTCTGTATTATCGTATACTAAGTTTTCTTAAGTGAGAGCCATCTGGTTTTTTTCAGTATATAAAGATTCAAATTACAGATTTAACTAGCAGCATTCTATGAAAAAAATTAAGCCTCATGCTATGTAATTTATAGTTTAACCCCTCATTTTAAAAATCTTTGGTTTACTTTTTGAAATCCTTTAAGGTCTTTTCAGTATTATTCGTATAACAGATAACTGGCTAAAGTCTTAATTGGTAGTAGATACTGCTTTTATTTGGGAAGAAATGTGCTAGGAAATAATGTATAAAGCTTACAAGAGGCTTAAGAGTCCTCCCTAGTTGCCGTTAACTAAAACTTACACATGTCATTCTAATAACACTTGTGAATATCTAGAAATTCATTAGTACCACAAATAATGTTTTACAAGGAAATAGGTGCTTCATTTATGTCAGGATCTACATTAAAACTTAAAATCTCACGTTGGTGATAAATTATTTTAAAAGAATGATTCCTAGTTATTTTTTTCTCATGGGAATCAGTTATAATATTTCCATGATAAGTTGTGTCTTCTTCATCACTCTAACATTATATGTATAGTAAAACATTTTAACCATTTGTAAGTGTTGCAGCTTAGGACATGTCAACCTCTCTGAAGCTTCCCTTTTATAAATTTAATGAAATAATGCCTTTTCGCAATGTCATTATAGGCAGTAAGAAAGATAATATATGTAAAGGATTTAGTATAGGACTTAGCACAAAGGAAACATTTTCTGAGTAATGCTCTTCTCTACCCGTCCTCTCCACTGACCTACTTCAGTGGTTCTTGGACTTTTCCTTGGGAGTACCTTTAGGACAGAGGAATTTGAATGCATACCAGAGGTGTGTGGGATGTAGCCTAAAGGAGCTTCCAAAAGCAAATGTGGAAATTTCCTGATAGTCTCATATTTTTCTTTTAAAATAATCTACATTCTACATTTTTTACACTTGATCTTAGCCAAAAGGCCGAGAAGCGATACATACTACATTTTTTTAATCATAAAACATGTTTTCCAAAAAAAAAAAAATCTTTGAGTAAAATTCCTTCTTCAGGAAAATATGTCTTATTTTCTCCTATTAACATGCATACCCCAGCATATTGCTACCTACCTCTATGAATTTCTAAATGTAAGACATACCACTTAGATCTCTTGGTCTGGGTATCATTTTTAGGAAATGAAGATCCTGACATAAGAGGCATGTATTTCCCTGAAGAAATAGATTGAGAATCAATAGGTAGGGATGAAAAATGAATCTGGTTAAAGCTGAAAACTTACTCAGTTCAAAAGAGTGAGTAGTGAGATGGAGCTGGTGAAGCTGTAGTGAGATGAGAAAGGAATACCTTCAAGTAAGAAATAAAGAAAAATGACAATGGAGAAACTGTTTATCATTTTTAAAGCTATGAGAAGTCCTGCAATAAAGGAACCTATTTAACTGTTTAATCTAGCACCTCTAAAACTTAATTTGCCAACAGACCCCTTTTTTCTTACACAACTCCCACAAAATCATGACAAGTATTCCAAGGAGCACACTTAGGGACATAAATGACTAAAGGAAGTTATGTCATTTAGAAGGAAAGAAGAGTGGGTGACTGTACAGAACAAAGCTTGGCAGCAATCGTTTTAGCACTGCAGAAGATTATGGAAAAGCTACATTTTAACTCAAATACCCCCACCCAAAGTCTGCTTTAATATTTTAAAGAATCATATTTTTTTTTAAGGGAGGAAAGATTATCATGTGGATTAGAAAGTGGAGTGATAAAGTGACTTGAGTAAAACTTGAAGCAAGATTATACAGGACACATTCAACTGGTAAATAACATTAGTTTGTCTGGAACAGAGGTTTCACAGAGGACGCTGTGGAAGAGAATACCAGGACTGGATTGGGGAGGTTTTTGGGGCAATGGTAAGCTAAGATGGTAGCCATGGAAAAGGTATATGGAGAGGAAGGTTTTAAGGAATAAGAAAATTGGTGACTGGCCAGTTACAGGATCCAGGAATATGGAAGATCTGTCAAAGATGACGCCAAGACTTTAAGAATGAGACTTGATGTTCTCATTAATAGGAACAGAGAGATTAAGGCAACTGGTTTTGAGGCACCGTGAGTGAGTTTGAGGTGGTAACAAGATATCAGAGTAGAAATGTGGTTGCAACACTTGAAAAAGAAGTAAGATTTTAAGGTATAAATGTGTAAGTTATACTTTAAGAGTAGGTAAAAATTTCTTGAAAATGAGAGAACACATAAACAGAACAGGTGGGAAATGAGTACTTCATGAGCATTTAACAGGCATTTCACTTTAATTCACTTGATTTTTTCAGGAGCAGTTTAAATTTTTATGGCTCTGATCTTACAGATGAAGAAAGCAAGACCTAATCAGGTTAACCAGTAAGCAATTTAAGCATAAGAGATCAGGATTCCAACTTAGGTCTTTCTCTAACTTCTGTACCTCCTCTCAGGGGTGAAGAAGAAAATCTTAAGGAATATCCACTTAAGGGAGTGAAAGGGGAAAACCCATGTCAAAAGAAGGATGAGATGAATTAAGGGAGAGTCTGAAAGATACTGGGAGAACCAAGGTGGTAAAACTGTTATGGAAGCCGAAGTTTGCGGGGGTTTTAGAGAATACTTAATCACCATTTTCATTCGTTTAGAAGTCAGGAATATGAATTCATATGGGACCATGAATCTGTTGTTGTTAAGTGATTGTGCTTTTGGTGTTCCGGAACCTTAGTCCAGTCTCTTTGCTGCAGTGATCTACATTAGGCAAACAGTATTCTATTTCTTTAAAGAGGAGAAAGGGAGAGAGGCCACCTAAAGCAGGTGAGAGTAGAGAGGGGAGAAGGAAGCACCTAGCGAGTTATCCACAGCCAAGTACACTTCTTGGAGTGCAGTTGGTTTTTTGTGTCTGTAATATATAGTTAGAAATAGGACTCTTCAAGACGTTTGAAGATAAAATAAGTTTCTCTTCATTTAACATCATACCAATAAATTTCCCATTTTTATTTTAACATAATTTAAGTTATCCCTAAAGCAAGATGACTATCTTACACATTAATTCCTGCAATATGATGTAGTAGTTCATATTCTACCACCTACTAGCTTTGTGATATTGGGTATGTTCTGTAACCTCTCTGTGTTTCAGTTTCTTCATCTGTGAAATAAGTAGAACAGTTCCCGCAGGGTTTGTCAGGATTCGATGTGTTTTTACGGGCAAATTGCTTTCACAACAGCATTGTGAAAACTTACCATAGGGTTCATGGTAAGTTACTGAATAATAATAATAATTGATGACAATGTCACTTACTGGCTATTGCAACACCCTGTTTATTTCTTCCTGTACCTATCTTTACTTTTCCTGTTTTTCCTTTGGTGATAAGGGAAAGTGTTTTTACTTTTTCTTGTTAGGTTAAGTTATTAAAGTGAGCAGAGAGTAATTAAAGCTCTGATCAGAATGTTTAAAGCATGCCTAGATTTAGAAAACATCTTGCAGTCAATAGCGGTGGGTACTAGTGTGGACTTTTCTCTGGAACACTGTTACAGTAATCATTAATGTTCCAAGTATTTCAGTGTGAATTTGTGTTACTTCCAGGAGAAATTGGTTTCACAGTCAAACTAAAACAATCCATAAGTGTATAATTTCCTTTACCTTGTTTAAAAGAATCCCCTTCCCCGACAATATGAATAAACAAGTATATTGTCATATTATAATTATATAATGAGAAGCTTAGAATTATGGTAAAATTATACATTCAGTGCCAAGTGGGCTTTTCATGTTAGCATTTGTTACAAATATAAGTTTTTAATTATTTAGCAGTGTTGGTTAGCATAAATGGCTGTATAACATAGTGTGTGGACCCTGTAACTAGCCTGCCTGGATTTGAATCCTGAATGACACTTACTAGTTCTGTGCCCTTGGGCAAGTAATTTAACCTCTCTGTGCCTCAGTTTCCTCATCTGTAAAAAAACAGGTAATAATAGTATCTACTTCATACAGTTGTTGTGAGGATTAAATGAGTAAAACACTTTGAATGGTTTCAGATCATAATTGTTCAGTTGTTGTTAACTTTTATTGTGATTTAGTATGTGTGTGATGTAGGTCTTGTCTCCTTACAAGGCAGAAACCATATTTATCCTGTTTATTATTATATTACCAGTTGTTAGCACAGTGCCTGGAACATAGTAGATGTTCAATAAACATTTGTTGAATAAATCAGTGGAACATTCTGAGCTTACCTAGGACTTCAGTAATACTAGCTTGAATTCAGCTAAGCTGGCCAAAGCAGATAACCTGTGTATAATATTAAATATTTTGTTCACTAAGATTTTATTGAAGTGAAGTCTTGAAAATGCCTGACTCACCATTTTATTTATTGATCAGACTTATTAAACACTTTTAAACTGAGGCTAGAATTAAGTATGGCAAATCAGGCTCCTTCTCCCCTCTCTGAGGCTCAAGAATCTCTGAAAATATTATAGTGCCTAGAAGAGGAAGAAATAGCTTTATGCCAATTTTGACTTGGTTTAAGAATTTCTTACTGAAAAGTTGCTCTGATGTATGAGATCAGCCTACCTAAGCTCAAGGCTAGGGGCATACTGTGGTTCTAAGTCTCTCATTTTTAAGTACCGGAAAGGTCAGATTTAGTTTCGCAAAACTGAGATTAAAAATTACCATTATTTTATTGTACCCACACCTAGGTTTTCTCTATTGTGTTGGGGAATTCTTTTTATTGTACCCAAATGTCTAGTGTTTTCTACTCTTCCTCTTTCTGGGGATAAATCATTGCCTAAAGGGACAGTTTTTGTAGCTATTTTAATATCTAGACTATTTAGCTTAGATTATTTTATTTTTTAATGTTTATTTATTTTGAGAGAGAGAGAGAGACAGAGCATGAACAGGGGAGGGGCAGAGAGAGAGGGAGACATCGAATCTGAAGCAAGCTCCAGGCTACCAGCTATCAGCACAGAGCCTGACGCAGGGCTGAACTCACAAACCATGAGATCATGACCTGAGCCATAATTAGACACTTAACCGACTGAACCATTCATGTGCCCCCAGCTTAGATTATTTAAATTATGAACTACCTCTTCTACTTCTAACTTAATTTTAATTTTATTCTAATTTTAATTATACGATTTTTCCCAAGTTATGCCTTGGGTTTTGAAAAGACTTTTTTTTTTTTTTTTTTTTTGGTCAATGTTAATCTATCTGAAGTAGTTTTGTTTTATATTTTTAGTATTGCTTTTGACATTTTAATTCTCCAATAGTTTATTGTTAAGAATGTAGTCAGTAAAGTACCAGGTATTATATGGAGATGTTGAATCACTAAGTTGTACATGTGACGCTAATATCGCACTGTGTCTTGACTGGTATTTAAATAAAAACTTTAAAAAATTGTAGTCAGAACATCAGATAACTCCCTTTTATGGAAATCTCTTCATGCTTTAATGTGGTACCCCATCACTGTTTAGGTCATCACTGTTTTTTTAATTATGGACACTGGCTCTTATCAGTTACCATAGTGGATTGGCAGGATTTTATACTCTGTGTTTTATTTGCAGATATAAATCTTGATAATTGGCGCTTTGCAGGCATCTTGATGTCTGAAGATACTCAGTTAGACTTCTGAATCCAATCTTACATTATCTGCGTTCTGCATGTAACTGCCCTAGGCAGGATGGCTTAGCTCTACTAGTAACAGTAGAAGCTTTCTTAACTGACCTTCCCTTAACTACTTGCAGGATTAATTAATGTTCTCCATTCCCCTTTAGACACCTACTGACTGTTGTGAGGATGAGGTGGATATTACAGGCAGTTGGCCACCTTCTTACTTACCCAGTTACTTCTGTTACCTTATGGTGTCATGTGCTTACTTAAAGGCAGTTAAATTAATGATATTATAACTAAATTTTTATATATTAGCTAATGAAATATGAATGCAACAAAGAGGGCATTTATAATGGTAACGTTTTCGGAAAACTATGTTAAAAATTTTGGAAAAAATCAATTAAAATGTCAACAAAGGTAATTCGATTTTTAAAAATGCTGTAATGAATTAGGATAAAAACACTGAGGGGGATAAGATTGATGGTTTTTAAGGGTACAAACTTGTGATGAATAGTAAATAAGCCATAGAAATCTAATTACAATATAATTAATATCAACAATGATTTATAATTATATGTGATAAATATTGCTGTATCAGCATTTTATTATATAGAAATATATCAAAGCAACATGCTATATACTTCAAATTCATACAGTGTTACATGCCAAATTTATTCAATTAAAAACATTTTAAAAATCTATCTATACTTAGGTTGTCTAAATTTGTTTTATTTTAAAGACGGGCGTCTAGGTGGCTCCGTTGGTTGGGCGTCTGACTTCAGCTCAGGTCACGATCTTGCGGTTTGTGGGTTCGAGCCCCGCATCGGTCTCTGTGCTGACAGCTCGGAGCCTGGAGCCTGCTTCAGCTCCAGGGAGTCTCCTTCTCTCTCTGCTCCTACCCCGCTCAAGTTTTGTCTCTGTCTCTCTCAAAAATAAACAAACATTAAAAAAAATTTTTTTAAAGAAAATGAATAGACTCTACATTTTACAATAGTTTATCCAGAAAGACAAATTGGAATTCATATTCAAACAGAAAGGCCTTGGCTTTATATCAGAAGTTTGGTGAATAAATGTACATTTATATTTTAAGTTAAAGAGTTTCATACATATATCATTTTTTGTCTTTCCCCACTTCTTCCAAAAGGTTTTTAAACTGATCACATGCTAACTAGTTGCTATCAGTATAGGATAGGAAGACTTCTAGTGTATATTACCATCATGTTTTTTCCATAGTCCTTTTTTGAGAAGAGAATCCATAGGAATCATAGGATTTGAGAGAATCCATTGATTAGTATGGAATAGGCCTGGTTTAATCTGTATAGAACTTAGGTCCAAATTTAATTGTGAATGGGGATTTGTGTTTATAACATGTCACCCCTATCCATTGAGCCTAAATGCCCTCTATCAAACTAGACAGTCGTGTAAAAAGAGTACTCTGTTCCTTGGGGTCGAGGTGCATACCTAAGGTAGTTTACAGAAGTGGTTAAATTCCTGGACCTTGTAGTAAGACATATAAAGTTCATTTTCGAGCATTACCACTCATCAGCTGTGGGACTTTTTACAAGTTATTCCTACTCTTCCAGTTTCCGTTTCATTGTTCATAAAATGTGCATAATAAGAGTTACTGCCTCATAAGAAAGTTATGAGGATAAGCAAACAATGTATGTCAAGTGCTTAGCATTGTGTGGCCTATAGTGAGCATGGAATATTACCTACGCTATGCCATTAGTATATGCTCACAGACCTACAAACTTTTAAGTGATCTTTATTACTAATAATGTGAGTAATTTTGAAAACTCTTATAAAAACTGTGATAAAGCTACTAAACCTGAGGTAGACCTATGTACAGAAACACATAACAACTAAGAACAAGAGAGTTAGCTTTGTGTCTGCCTGTTGTCATTAGTGCAGTTAAATCGAAAAAATAAATTATAGTCACCACCTTCTATTTCCCTTATAGTAATACTGTTATATGTCTACACAGTTATAAAATAGGAAATACAATTAGGAAAGCTATTTCTATTTCTCCTTCAATATTTAGGTTGTTTGTTTCATCTTTTTTTTTTAAGTTTATTTATTTATTTTGAGAGAGAGAGAGCAGGGGAGGGGCAGAGAGAGAAAGAGAGAGAATCCCGAGCAGGCTCCGTGCTGTCAGCATAGAGCCCAGTGAGGAGCTCTATCTCATAAAATGTGATATCATGACCTGAGCCGAAATCAAGATTCAGATGCTTAACCAGCTGAACTACCCAGGTGCCCCAGTTGTTTCTTTCATCTTAACCATTTTATTTTTCTTATTTAGGTAGCACCATAAAAAGATTTATTATCTTTTGTTCGCTGTTTTTTAATTCCTGTCTTAAAAGGAGTCAGTATTGACAATTACTTTATAAATCTATTAATTCACTGTTTACATTTTGGGGGACATGGCCTGACCTAATTTATAATTTGAATCTATATAATAATAAAATGTTTTATTGTGGATATTATTACCAAGCAATTCTACATATATTTATAAAGAGCAAAATATTTTTTTTCTTGCCATGAGGCTTCCCTGAGAATTTGAAGCTCTGATTTAGTACATTTGAAATTGTATTAAAACTCCAAATTTAGAACTACTTGTTGTAATATATATACCTCCCTGCAGCCTACACTGAGATGCACAAACTCCACTAAAATCTATGAATAATTAATAATCAGTTTCTTTTTTAGAAATCTAAAAACAAAACAGATTAACTTTTTATTCCTTCACAGTTGTGGGAAAATGAATTTAGCAAAGTTTACAATTTAGACAGCATCAACAAAGAGTAAGCTTCAGGGAATTAAAGCTGAGAAACATGGAGCAGATCAGAAGACACAAAATACTGATTGGAATTTAAAATCCCAGGAGAGGGGCGCCTGGGTGGCGCAGTCCGTTAGGCGTCCGACTTCAGCCAGGTCATGATCTCGCGGTCCGTGAGTTCGAGCCCCGCGTCAGGCTCTGGGCTGATGGCTCAGAGCCTGGAGCCTGCTTCCGATTCTGTGTCTCCCTTTCTCTCTGCCCCTCCCCCGTTCATGCTCTGTCTCTCTCTGTCCCAAAAATAAATAAATGTTGAAAAAAAAAAATTAAAAAAAAAAATTAAATCCCAGGAGAGGTTTTTCATGAAATGTGACTAAATAGAATTTACTTAAAACAGCTCTAACCAAACTGCTAAGGAATATGTTGTGTTATAGCAGTAGGAATATAAGACTGATTCTCCACTGTGCTTTTTTAGCTCATAGCACAATTTGACAAAGTAGAATGTTTAAAAGCAAGAAGAATGTAATTACTGCTACATAATGTGCAGATTAAAATTGATCATAATAGAGATCTAGACTAAAAAGATTGCTGCTAAGTCTGTGGCAATAATGGTTGAAGATACATAACATAAAAGCTGTTGGGGGAGAAGGAAAATATCAGGATCGTCTGTCGACTGGGTGTATATTTTGGTTTTTCTTTGTGAACAATCCCTTCTCCACCTCATGAAAAAAAGGGAAGGGAAGGATTAAACATTTATCTCTTACCAAATACCACATTGTCATTACTTTTTCAGAGAAAATTTCTCATTGTTTTTTTCTGTGTGCATCAGTTGTGTGGATTTGTGTGTGAATTGGTTTTCACCACAGGACTGATCCAAATATCCAGTATTAATGGATGTTCAAGTCAAGTGTAAACAACTTATTTTCAAGACGTTTCTGTGACATTATTCCACAGCTTTCAAATTTTGAAGGAACTTTGGAGATCATCTAGTTTAGAGTACGGTCTGTGGATTGGCACCAAGAGCATCACCTGGAGATATTTTGGAAGTGCAGATTCTTGGGCCCCACACCAAACTACTGTATCAGAAACTTGAGGATGGAGTCCACCAATCTGCACTTTAACAAGCCCTCTAAGTGACTCTGATGCATGCTACAGTTTGACATTGACTTATCTAGACAAGCCAGCTTCTTGGGAAGGTATTTTTCACCAGCTTGTTTCAAATAGAATTACACACTACTTGCTTTTGATATCAATTGGAAGGGGAACCGTAGGCAGTAGGTACCTTTGTGTTCTATCTAGAACAAAATGGCTATACTACGTAGATTAAGCTGCCTGGCTATTCTCTCTGTAGTTGAACAGACTGGGTATAAAGTTTAGGGGGCAAACAAAGTACGCTTTGGCCAGAGTTTGGCTGTAAAATGGATTTGCCTTGTAGCGAAGGACTGCAAAGTTCTTAATTACTTGAGCCTGCTTTACTTTAGAATTGGTAGGGAGTAACTGGACTTCCCATAAGAAAAGAAACAAAGAGACATATCACTATTACCATAGGGGAAAGCAGAGACTTAGGTGACTTTACCACCAGCATTTGACTCCATTAAGCCTCTTAAAGCTGAGAGTTTGGCACTTCTTTCTCAGTGAACAGGGCGACCTGTTATCGCTGTAGCTGATTTTATTCTTTCTTGTGTCAAAGAAAGGAAGAGAACCAAACATTAAAAGCTTAAAGAGGTTGATGACTGTTGGTCAAAAGTGACACCTTTATTTTTCTTTTTCATTCTCTTTGAGCCCTATGTATTATTTTCAGTTATCCTGAGATTAATATAATTTTTAAATGGACACTTACTCGACTTTAGTACACCTGATAATACAGATTGTGCTATGAAAATGTTACTATAAGTTGCTTATAAAAATTCTATTACTTATTTGAGAATAAGATAAAACTGACTTCCTGGTAATGTTTATTATTAATAGCTATACTGCACTGACCATTTATGACAATAGCAAACTTTTTCTCAATGTAGATAATTTAGGCTTTGTTGGCTAACAGGTAAAATCAAGAATATTATGTAGGTATTTATACAACCACTTAAAATAACTTCTTGAAAAATTTAAAAGCCATTCTTAATTCATGGATCATAAAAAGTTAGATGGCCAGATTTGGCCCACAAGCCATATGACTTATGATATAGAGAGGATCCTTAGATACTCACCCTTCAAATTTTGAGATGGTATAAGTCAATGATTGTATCATATATTAATTATGCATTTCCACATAATACGGTTAACATAATAAACTTGATTAATAAATTCTTTTTCTCCAGAACATTTAAAAAATATAAACATTAGTCCCTCTTTAAATTACCAAACATACCAAATTGAAGAGTTTAATTTTGTGATATTTTGCATTAATGGGAAATCAGGAAAATTGGTTCTTGGAGGCTCTTCAAGATAACTTTTGAATACTGTGAAAGTATTATAGAAAGATTTGTAAATTTACATCAATTCATAATAAATTCTTAAGAAATTGCTAGTGAGAAAAGAGGGGGAAAAAAGAAAATACATGATAATATGAAGAGAAACTGGCTGTGTTTTATGAATACGTAGAAAAGTCAGCAGTTTGGAATCATGGAGTATTCAGAATTTCAGAACCTAAGTTACAATATCTTATTGCCCAGGAGGAGAGAGGTTTGGTGGACTCTTCTTTGTAGTATTTTGGAAAAATAACCCAGCATGAACCATTTACTTCAGCCAAACAGTATAGGGGCAAAATATGCATAAACAGGTGGCTAGGGCTAGACCTAACAATAAGTCATGAAAGGAAGTCTAGTTACTTGAGAAGAATGTGCTTTTAGAAGATCTGTCTGCCCATTCTTTCTTCTAGGTGATCTAATACATGCCCATGACTTGGAAGTATCTTATGCTGATGTGAAGAACTCAGAACTCTCTTTTATGAGCTCCCAGTATTAACCAGTAAATCCAGCTGTCTTGTTGACAACTCTGCATAGATCAGGTTAAGGACTAGGTTTTGAGGAAGAGAAAAAGCCAGTTTTGATGCCTGTCATAATGTCTTACATGTTAAAGCCGTCTGGGTGGCTCAGTAGTTAAGCATCCACCTCTTGATTTCAGCTCAGGTCATGATATCATGGTCCTGAGATTGAGCCCTGAGTTGGGTTCCATGCTGGGCGTGGAGCCTGCTTGAGGTTTTCTCTCTCCCTGTCCCTCTGCCCCTCCCCTGCTTTCATGGGCATGCTCACGCTCTCTTTCTTTCTCTCTTTATCTCAATCTCTCTCTCTCTCTCTGTAAAAAAAAGTAAAAATAAAGTTAGCCAAGGGCCGACTGAGTGGCTCCGTTATTTGAGCGTCCAACTCTTGATTTTGGCTCAGGTTATGATCTCGTGGTTCATGGGATTGAGCCCCCTTTGGGCTCTGCACTGACAGTGTGGAGCCTGCTTGGGATTCTCTTTGTCCCTTTCTCTCTGCCCCTCCCCTGTCTCTCTTTCAAAATAAATATGTAAACTTTAAAAACGTAAAAAAAATAGTTACCCAATAAATACTTAATGGTTTAAAATTTTTCTAATGGGAGAAGCATTTGCTCTCTAATAGGTTTGTGTGTGTGTGTTTTAATGAAAAGTCAAAGTGTACAGAAAGGCTTAAAATGAAAAGCTATAGTCCCTAGCCTTACCCTTTCTCATTGCTAATTCCACTCCTCTAGGGGACAGTCACTTAAACACTTTTGGCTATTTCTTTTGGTAGTTAACACCATGTCTTTAGATTACCATGCTTCTGCTGACATTTACTGATTAGTTTTAAAACATCTAATGAAACAGTAACTTTATTTGCACTGCTTCCGCCTTTCCTCCCAACATAACTGTGTCTCTGTTTTTTATTTTATTGGTTATAGCCATAAATGGTTTATTGTTTACTTCTGTATTTCTTTTTTTTAATGTATGTTGGGAGACAGAGAGCACAAGTGGGGGAGGAGCAGAGAGAGAGGGAGACAGAGGATCCGAAGTGGGTTCTGTGCTGATAGCAGTGAGCCTGATGCGGGGCTCAAACTCATGAATGTGAGATTATGACCTGAGTCAAAGTTGGATGCTTAACCGACTGAGCCACCCAGCCATCCCTATTTCTATATGTCGTGTTCCATTAGGTATAAGGCACTACTTGATTTCCACTTTGTAAGAGTATGTTAACACCCCTGCCCTACCTATCTTGCTTATCTCGGGCTGGTTTCAAGATTTTCTCTTTTTCTTTGGTTTTTAGCAGTTTGAGTACGATGAGCCTAATTTGTTTCTGTTCTGTTTATCCTGGATTCCTCGATTATGAAACTTTCTGTCCTTTACAGATATGAGATATTTAGCCAATATTTCTTGGAAAATTTTATCTGCCTTGTTCTCTCTTCTTCTGAGACTCTAATTACATATATGTTAAACCTTTGGATATCACCTCACAGGTCCTGAGGTGTTTTTTGTTTGTTTTGTTTTTGTTTTTATTTTATTTTAAATATTTTTTAATGTTTATTTTTGAGAGATAGAGAAATAGAATGTGAGCAGGAGAGGGGCAGAGAGAGAGGAAAACACAGAATCTGAAGCAGGCTCCAGGCTCTGCGCTGTAGGCACAGAGCCCAATATGAGGCTCAAACTCACAAACTGCGAGATCATGACCTGAGCCAAAGTCAGTTGCTTAACCTACTGAGCCACCCAGGTGCCCCAGTTTTGGTTTTTGTGTTTAATCCTTGTTCTCTGTGGTCTTCAGATTGGGTAATTTTCATTCATTTATCTTCAAATTCACTGACTCTTCTGTCATTTTAAACTTTTCAATTTACTATATACTGTGTGTGTGTGTGTGTGTGTGTGTGTATACATACATATATGTACATTCTATTTACTGTCATTTAAATTGTCATATTTAAACATTTAAATACTGTTAGACCTATTCTGTGACTTTTAATTTTAGCTATTATGTTATTCAGTTCTAGAATTTGCATTTGGTTCTTTTTTACAGTTTCTGTAAAATCAGAGATTTTCTTGCCTTTTTTTAATTAAGATTATATATTCCTTTACTTCTCTGAAAATCATTATAATAGCTGCTTTAAATTTCTTGTCTGCTGATTACAGTATCTAGAGTATTGCAGGGTTGGTCTCCATCTTTTCACTTGATAATGGGTCCTATTTTCCGGGTTCTTCATGTGATGAGTAATTCTGTGTCCTAAACATTTCATTTAGTAGATACTCTGGATTTTGTCATATTCCTTCAAAGAGCATCACTAATTTTTTTTCTTTTAGCAAGCAATTAACTTGGTTTGATTTAATGGAAAACTCTATCTTTTGGGCATCAGTTGAGCTCAGTTCAATTGTTTTATTCTTAGCCAGTCTGTCCCATACAATGCATGGTTCAGCAATTAGCCCGAGGTTTGAGCAGAGTTTACACACAGAATTTTGGCTGCCTCCTTATAGCGTGCACTCTCTCTCTCTCTTTCTCTCTCTCTTTTTTCTGGAAATCCTCTTCCCCTAACTTTTCAGTGACTGCTATTCCTACAAGCTCTGTCTTTTGATACTTTAGAGTAGAAAAACGGTTTTCTAGTGGAGTTTTATTGACCCCATGCAGTGCTGTGGTCTCTTTTTAACCCAGAAGCTAAAAAATAAAAATAATTTTTTAAAGAGAAACTCATCCAAATCTGTGTTTTTGTTTGTTTTGTTTTTTGTTTTTTGCAGTTGTTAGCTCTCTTCCAGACTGTATTATGTTTAATCTCCAGGGCCTTGAGATAGTTGCTTTTTGTATGTTGTCCAGAATTTAAAGTCAATCTGTGAGAGGGCCCATCTAGCAGAAGCTTACTTGGGTATACAGAAGCAGAACCTCCCTGGTAGGATTTTGAGATTTTTGTCTTCCACAATATTGAAAGTTTCCCAAGTTATTTGTTTCTAATCATAGAAATATTATCCATTGGGGAGCTGACATTTAGCTTTAGGACGAAATTCTATAAAAACTGACTTTAGTGTTCTTTTCCTTACACTTGTTCTTCCATGCTTATATGTTATTCTGCTTTCTCTTTTCTACACATCCAGTGAGGTGCATTATTAACATGACAGAAATTGTATGGAAAATGGATAGACTCTTAAGCAACACTGCTTCTGCCTCCATCTAACTGCCAGCCTTTTTTTTTTTTCAAATCTTAAAGTAATGTGGTGAATAGAACAATATGTTTTATTAGTTTAAAAACCAGGAGTGGGAGGAGACTTATAAAACCCCTAAGAAAAGAAAGACCTCTAAACTAAGTCAGTGTCTACTTTTGCATATTTATAGATAACCTTCTTACGTGCAACCAAAAAGTAATGCAAACAGTTTATTTCTTTTTGTATTAAGGGAAGTCAGAATAAAAATTTCTGCTTTGATCTCTAACTCAGTGACCTGCCTGGTGGTGTGATAGTTCTGTCCTCCAGTTAACCCATGATTTACTTTCCATCAGACTAAGCAACTCATCTTTCCATACAGCTTCTTGTGTATGACCAGATGACCTCAAGGTTTCTGAGAGATGAAAAAAGCAACTTACCCTGTTACAGAGACTGAGACTTACTGAGAGATATTCTCAGGTTGGATGAATGCTGTTTCTTTACCCATGGCTGGTGGGTGGTGAGTGGGTGGTGAAGTGTTCTCTGTTGTGAGTTCTTTATTGTAACAGTAGCAGCAACTGCACATTCCAAAAACAAGCCAGAAAGCTGTTGGGTCTTCACACTTGAGGTCTGAAAGTGTCTCCTAGTCCTTTTTGCTCATGGGACAGAGACTTAAGTTTTTGTTAATCTGCCCTTGTAGGATTTCATTGAAGTCTGCATAATTTTTATGTTTATGCAGATCTTAGCAGTTTTCTGCCTCCCACTTTGACTACTTAGGATCTTTTACAGTTTAGTGAAGTTTTGAAAAAGAAAAAAAAAAGATTTTAATTTCCCTACTCAATTGTTAACTTTTCTTTCTTTCTTTGTTTTAAGTTTCCATTTATTTATTTTGAGGGAGAGAGTGCACCCATGAACAGGGGAGGGGCAGAGAGAGAGGGAGAGAGGGAATCCTAAATGGGCTTCACAGAACCCGATGCAGGGCTCAAACACACGAATCGTGAGATCATGACCTGAGCCGAAATCAAAAGTTGGATGTTTATACCAACTGAGCCACCCAGGTGCCCCAACTTTTCTTTTTCAACACCTTTTGGGTCTGCCTTGGAGAAATCCACACCATCAGTAAATGATGGTTAACCATTATTTACATTCTTAGTATCGAAGTTTATTTTTCCTGTCAGTTCTTAAGTGTATGTGAAACTATTTTTTCTCAAGGAAGTTTATGTTATTGTACCTAATCAGCATGTTTTCAGCCATCATTGAAAACTGGTGCAAAATGGAAAACATCATTATATGTCATTCTCAAAACACTGTTCTCAGATTATTATTCTTTTTTTAATGTTTATTTATTTATTTTGAGAGAGAGAGAAAGCGAGCAGGGGAGGAGTGGAGAGAGAAAGACTCTTAAGCGGCTCCACACTGCCAGTGCAGAGCCTGACATGGACTCAAACTCACAAACCGTGAGATCATGGTCTGAGCTGAAACCAAAGAATCCATTGCCCAACTGAATGAGCCACCCTGGCATCTCTGAGATGACTATTCTATAGTCCTTGTCTTCAAGGAGCTTAGAATCTGGTAGACAAAAATAATAGAGGATAACAGAATTTAAACTTGAAAATTAAACCAGAATCTTGGAGCCAATGTCATACAACATACTTTTAACTCAGTTTGTAAAACATTCAGAAACTAACCACTAGGTTTCTCATACTATAAGCACTTCTTCAACTTACTGTACCTTTCAACATCATACATACAGGAGGAACTGTACTAGTACTCTTGGGATAATACATATTCCACTAAAGAGAGTAACTTCATCTGTTAAATAAGAGCTATCCTTTTGGGTGCAGGGAGATAAGGAGACAGAACTGAGGCAAGAAACATGAGTAGATTACTTCTTGAAGTTTGATGTCATAAATCACTGCCTCTAGATGCCGAACATTCTGGTCAGCATCTTGAAATTCACTTTGTACATCTGCATGTTCCTCCATTGCCTATCACATCATCACCATCATCATCATATACTAATAACCACATCATCATCTAGTAGTGAGCACATTCTGTGAGCAAGGCACTATGCTCATTGTGTTACAAAGATGAGTTCATTTAAATCTTTACAATATCCTTGAGAGTTAAGTGGCATGTTACCATTATGATTGCACAGACCACTTAGTTTAGAGATGTTCAAAGGTCTGTTGTGTGCATTGTGGTTGATCCATGAGTCTAAGATCCATATTTTAGTTTCATCTCCAGGGATAGCTCAGTCTATGTCCTTGAGTCGCTTCAGCTGCCTATTTCTAAAGGATAATAATGCTTCAGCTGCCTGAAGCATAAATATGCTTCAGCTGCCTATTTCTAAAGGATAATAAATATTAATATCTTCCATTTTAGCCTTATATACACATTACTCTTTTATTTTTTTTTATGTAATGTTTCGCAAATTTGCGTATCATCCTTGCACAGGGGCCACATCCTAATCTTCTCTGTATGGTTCCAAGTTTTTAATATATGTGCTGGCAAAGCGAGCACTACACATTACTCTTTAAATGTAATCCTCAGGGCACCTGGGAGGCTCAGTCGGTTAAGCATCTGACTCCTGATTTCAGCTCAGGTCATGACTTCACGAAACCATGAGATTGAGCCCTGCGTGGGGCTCTGCATTGACCTAGCAGAGCCTGCTTGGGATTCTCTCTCTCTGCCCCTCCCCCACTCATATTCACTCTCTTTCTCTCTCAAAATACATGAATTAAAAAAATAAATATAAATGTAATCCTCATAACAACTCCTAAGAGACTGTGGCCCACACTTTAAAGATGCAGAATCTGGGGCCCCTGGGTGACTCAGTCAGTTAAGCATCCGACTCTTGATCTCTCAGCTCAAGTCTTCACCTCAGGATCATGAGTTCAAGCCCTGCATTGGGCTCTGCACTGGATATGAAGCCTATTTTAAAATAAATAAAATTAAAATTAAAATTAAAAAAAAAAGATGCAGAATCCAAGCTTGGAAAAGTTGAATAATTTGTTCAAGACCACATAATATAGGTAGTGTGATGCGAGTCTCACTTGAAAGACCTCTTTTAATCACTGTGTTCTTTTCTTTATCCTACTGTTTCTTTCCCCCTACTTTCTCATAGACGTAGGTAAAAAGATATGAATTATAGATGTAATATTTCTGTCTCAAAGATACTAAAGAAAAAATATTTTTTCCTCTAATTTAGAAGAGATAAGGGCATATCTACGAATTTTTAGAATATTTACATCTAACCTCATACCTTATAGTCCTACCACATGTCTGCTCTGTTATTGCATAAATTGCATATATAAATATGTATATTTTTAGTTACCTTTTACATTTTTTAGGAGAGGAGAGTCATTTAACAAGGGAAAAACTGTGGCTAACATTCAGATTCATGTTAGTGATGCTGCTGTTCTCAGGCATCATACTTTCTCTGTTCATGTAAAATGTTGCTCAGTGAGTTCACTTGCCACTCTTAGGATCTAAGTATCCCTTCAAAGGCCATATTTTATTTTATTTTCTTAAAATTAATTATTTATTTACTTATTTTAAGAGAGACAGAGCATGAACTGGGGAGGGGCAGAAAGAGAGGGAGAATCCCAAGCAGATTCTTTGCCACCAGTGTAGAGCCCAACGCTGGGCTTGATTGAACCCACGAAACTGTGAGATCATTACCTGAACCAAAATCAAGTTGTGGATGCTTAAGGGACTGAGCTACCCAGGCGCCCCTTGAAGGCCATATTTTAAAAAGAGAAGTCAGGGGCTCCTGGGCGGTTCATTGGGTTAAACATCTGACTTTGGCTTGGGTCATGAACTCGCGGCTGGTGGGTTTAAGCCCCATATCAGGCTCTGTGCTGACAGCTCAGAGCCTGGAGCCTGCTTTGGATCCTGTGTCTCTGTCTCTCTCTGCCCCCTCCCCTGCTCATGCTCTGCCTCTCTCTCTCTCTCTCTCTCTCTCTCTCTCTCTCTCTGTCAAAAATAAATAAACACTAAAAAAAAGAAGTCATTAGTCATTTTTAGCTGTTTTTTGTTAGCATTAATATTTTATATAAAATAAAATAATCAGAAAGGCCATACTGCTTTGAAACTTGAACAGAAGTAGGATTCTGATAATTTTTGGCTGCATTATTTTTGTTTCTTGTATTTTCCAATTTTCCTATGATAAAACATGTTTGTGTAATATTTTAAATTTAAATATAGTTATATTCCATAACTACTTTAAAATTCAGAGGTTGTGGGGCACTTGGCAGGCTTAGTAGAGCATGCAGCTCTTAATCTCGGGGTTGTGAGTTCGAGCCTCATGTTGGGTATAGAGATTACTTACATAAATAAACTTAAAAAAAATTCAGAAGTTTGCCTGAAAAATTTATAGAATTGCTTATATCAGTAAACCAGTAATCACGCATAAGCCAGCATAGCAAAATTTTGAAATTTGGAACTCCTTTTTATATTATCAAAAACCTAGTGCTTCTTCAGATTTATAGAAATGAAATCTGGTATCACTGATATTTGAGTGTTGTGTTGGCATATTTATTTATTTTTAAATGCTTATTTATTTTTGAGAGAAAGAGAGACAGAATGCAAGCTGGGGAGGGGCAGAGACAGAAGGAGACACAGAATCTGAAGCAGACTCCAGGCCCTGAGTTGTCAGCACAGAGCTCGATGCAGGGCTCGAACTCACAGACTGTGAGATCGTGACCTGAGCCAAAGTCAGACGCTTAACCGACTGAGCCACCTAGGTGCCCCTGTGTTAGCATATTTAAAAGGCTTTTCTGAACTCAAATTGTTGATTTGTATATGCAAAATACAATATTACTAAATATTAAAATAGGTAATTGACATCCATATTGCCTTATTTTATCACATATACCTTGAGTTTGCCATTCACTGAAATAGATAATGTTTACACCATGAGTTGTAAGGTACAGTCATTTGCCTTTTTCTAATCATGTGTATGGGTAAACGAAGACTTAAATCCCAATTTCTTCTTGAAATGAGAATTTCTATTTAATTTATTCAAAATTGGTTGAAGTATGTCTTATAGTAATGTCCTAAAAGTTGTCGTGATCATTTTTGGAGTAACCATTTCTTTGGAGCACCATGTTGTCTCCATATTTATTGCTTGTATGGTCTGTCTGTATATCAATGTGTCTAGTATATCCTTTGTGTAGCACAACATAGTTGCATAAAAATAGAAATTAGATGGGAGGTTCAGACGTACTCTTGAGTTACCTTGGATACAGCTTAGAATCACCTATTTTCTTAGGTCTTCAGCATTAAATGGATGAAGGACACATATCATGTGTACCTCCAAAGTATATGGATAAACATAACTAGTTAAGTCATTTAACAAATAATAGTATTTGCTCTGTGCCCTGCACTACTGTAAGCATTACTAAGACCACAGCCATACATGAGACAGACAAAGGTTCTGCCTTTTGTTAGCCACATCGTGAATGATAAACATCTGGAAAATGCAAATTAAAACAGCATGAGATACTTCTTCTTCCCCCTGTGATGGTGTAACCAGTCCTGGACTTGCCCTCCCACTAGAAAAAGCTGTTTTCAGGCACTGGACAGTTGACAGTATGATAATGTGATCCCCGAAAGGAAGGTGGAGGGGACTAGGTGAACCCTGGCTTTTATCCTAAATGGGATAACTCAAACAGAGAATGATAGTCTTACTGACCTGAGGAAACAGATCAGAAATTTGGGAAGCCAAGGGAACTGAAATTTACAGAGTACTGAAGAATAGGAAGCTAGCAGGAAGGGAACTACAAAATTCTGCAGAAGGGTCCTTTTGAATTGTTAACTTAATACTGAGTTGAACATAGAAAAAAAAAAGCAGCTGCGTAGCCTTCCTGACATTGACTTCCTCTGTTAATGCATCCTTCAAATATCCCTGAATGTGGAAGAGCTTGTACACAGCCTAAGTGTCTTCTAGTGTTTCCCTTTTAACACAACTATATTCTCAACATAGTTTGTTGAATATTTTTTATGGAAAATAAACCAGTCATTAAAGCTAGAAATTAAATGATTATAGTGTGATTATAATGATGATGATTTGTATGTTTGTTTTATGAAAGTCTGAGTCTTTCAGGTGATTTATAGTGTGATTAACATAATATCCATGAGTGCTTTTTAGAACTCACTTTTAAAATCATTTGTTTTATTAAAACTCTTATTTGTAATGCTTACCTTTGCTTTGATTTTCTACTGTATACTGTTCATTTAGCAAATAATTATTAACCAGCTACCATATGCAGACAGTATTCTAGGCACTATAATCTAAAGCATTATATTTGAATGAAAAAAATATATAGATTTAGGCTAACTTTTGGCGACGTATGTTCAGCTTATTTAAAAGAAAGAAGGCTAAATTTACA
The DNA here is from genome assembly GCF_022837055.1 of Prionailurus viverrinus. Classification (NCBI taxonomy): domain Eukaryota; kingdom Metazoa; phylum Chordata; class Mammalia; order Carnivora; family Felidae; genus Prionailurus; species Prionailurus viverrinus. The sequence continues at coordinate 37,542,525 of NC_062574.1, forward strand.
CAGAATTTGCTGCTTTGTTCATTAGTTCTGTATCTTTCATGAATTTCCAAGCTATGATGTAGAATATAGCAAAGAATAATATGTTTTCACCAAAATTTATTCCCTTTCCTCCGCACACAAGTAAACTATATAGCCCAGCCTTTTGTGCAGGTAGGTGTGTTATGTGACTGAATTTTGAACACTAAGAATATAAATAATGTATACAAATTCCAGCTGGCTATAAAACCTTCACATATGCAATTCTTCCCCCCTTTGACCTCTGACCTCTGGTTTTTAGCTTGATGTGGAGAACCCACAAGAAAACTTGAGGCTTATCTTAGGATAAGAAGCTTCCTACAGAACACCCATATTGAGTGAGAACTCTATCGTGTTGTATTAAGCCACTGAGATTTTAGTTCTTGGCCTACCCTGTATAAGGAGGAAACATGATTGTACTGTGACTGTGTGATGTATGTATGGGAGAGGACGGTTTTTACAAATACGTAAGTGAGTTGAGAGACTTGGGTCTTTCTCAACCAGTGTGTTGTGTACACCAGTTCGTTAAGACGAAAACACTGCTCTCTTCCTTTTGGTTCTGTTGCTGGCTCTTGTGCTTGAACCATTGGAAGGGCTGCTTTAATCTATATACTCTTAGATCCTATCTCGATCTCCCTATCAATCTGTATCCTTTCTTCCATCTCCCTGAAATAAAATACTTTCTCCCCTTCTCCATCTTTTCCACCTTTCCTTTTCTTTTTTCTAAATAATCAGGGGCAAATGTTGTTCAAGGTTTTCTTTCTGCGCCATGTTTGATGAATGAGCATGATGAGACACCCTTCACGTACTTGGAAGTGTGGTACACAATTTAGAAACTATGACTGTTAGAACCCACTAAGCACCCATCACATGTAAGCACGACCTCTTGATTTACTGTCAATTTAACAGAGTAATAAAGCTTTTCTGTATTGACATACCACACTTGTTTAAGGATACCACAATACCCTGCACGTAGGTTCTTTGAAGGTTGTGTACTATGTATAACTGATGAGCTCTGTGCCTTTTTCCCCACCTTCTTTTTTTTTTTTTTTTTTTTAGTTTAGCTTTTTATTGAATATGTTACAAAGGAGGGATTAGTCAAAAAGACCAAAGCGCACGTCATCATCAGACTCCTCAGATTCTTCTTTCTTCACTTTCACTTTTCATCTTCTCAGCTAGGGCAGCTGTGGTGGAGGGGACAGGACCTCCTGCTGGTGCAGATGAGGCTCCCAGTGTTGATGTTGACCGGGGAGTTTGTAAAAAAGCCTGGCCAGAAAGGTTCAACCTTTACACCAGCTGTTTTAATGAGGGCCTTGATCTTACTACCATCCCTGACCTTCACCTCATCGTCATGCAGGATGAGGGCCAAGTAGATGCAGGTGAGCTCCCAAGGCAGAGGCCATGGTGCAAGCAAATGATGGGCGGATGCTGTCAGGCATGGTGCTAGTTGCTCGTTGAAGTGAGGTCCTAACTTCACCTTGGCCTTAGCTTCCTCAAAGGATTGAGCACCTTAGTGGCAGCTGAGGAAGGCCTTTTCCCCACTTTTGACTTCTGACCATGCCATCAGTGGCTGTTACAAGTATATAGAACTGGATTGGCCCTCCTGAAAAGATGGCAAAAAAAAAAAAAAAATGTTAAGAGGAGACTGCTCTGATTATCTAATCAAATAACTAGATTACCCAAATGACCATAAATCTATTCATATGAGAAGTCTTTTTTTAGCTTATTTTCACCATTTATAACGGTTATCTCCTGAGTCTTTTATTATCTTTAATGTCTAACCAATATCTCAATTATGACTGAAGTAACTTGTGCTTATTACCTAAAAATATTTCATCAGCTCTATTCCTTCATATTGGATACCAATTTAAATGCAACTGCATTTATAGTGTGATTATATACCACTCCCATCTCAACACAGAATGGAAGGAAAATAGAGACTTAAATTAGTTACCCAGTTGAGATGCAGTTTAGTACAGTGCATGTTTCTCAAGTTTTATTCATTGGCATAGTTTCTTCATGATTTTTGCCATACTTACAACCAGACTTTTTTACCTAATATTTTTGAACTCCATGCTTTTATTTAGATAAACTTACTTTAAAAGAAACTATATATTATTAGTCAAACTGGAAAGTCAGTATCACATGCTGTAATTATAATATTAACCAGAACATTAATTCTAGCTAAACACTTTACCTACAAACGGCACTGATACTGAAATCTTTTCCCTCCTTCTTAAAAAGGGGAATTAGCTGGGGCACATGGGTGGCTCAGTCAATTAACCATCTGACTCTTGATTTGAGCTCACGTCTTGATCTCAGAGGCATGAGTTCAAGCCCTATGCTGGGCTCTATGCTGGCTGTGGTGGCTACTTAAAAAAAAAAAAAAAAAAAAAAAAAGAAGAAAAAAAAACCAAAACAAGGAGGATTAGCTAGTATTAGTGTATTAAAATTTTCTTCTGGACCTATTTAGAAGGATGGAAACATAATTGAAAAAAGGAATAACATTATCACTATTTCATTAGTCAGAATAAGCTAGACAGTGCTGTCATAACATCACCCTTAAAAATCTCAGTATTTAACACAATGAAAGTCTATTTCTAGTTTACCCAGCAAGCCTGGGCAACTCTCCAGGACAGCTGTTCTTTATATAGTGACCCAGCAATTCAAGCTGCTTCAATCTTGTATCTGTACCATCTCAACAGAAGACTTCTCTGATTTTTATGTCAGAGGAGGAGACAGACTATATCATGCAGGGCCTATGTATGTCACCTGTGTTCTCATTTCATAAGCCAGAACCAGTCACATAGTCCTAAACTTCACAAGAGCTGGCAATTGCAGTCACCTCTGTGCCTAGAAGAGAATAGAAACTAGGATGTTGGTAGGCACTAGGACAGCCCACCATACTGTGTAATTCACTGCTATTTACTGCCAATTTTATAGATCATTTAAAATAATCTTCCGCTAAAATGAGTTCCATACCTTGAAGAACAATATTGTTAATGAAACTATAAAATTCTAAATCAAAAGACCTGGATATGGTTTTGTAATCTACCACTTAAATACTGTGATCTTGGGTAAGAGATCTTGTGGTTTCTATTTTCCCATCTACAACAGAGTTAATGTTTTCCTCATAGAAAAATCATGAAATTTGAATGAGTTTAGGTAAAAATGTGAATAAAAGTATAAAATAAACTGTTATATAAATTTTAGCATCCTAAAATTTGGCATCCTCTTTTCTTCAAGGTGTTGCTTCTGTCATTTAAGCACAATCATGAACAGTAATTAATTAAACCCAGCTTTGAGTGGGGGTTAAGGAGGAGGAAATAAACAGTGTCACAAATAGTATCTCTCCTTCTTCTCTCCCCGCCCCAGGCTTCCACTTCAGGAAATTCATGGTACCTAAAGGTTTATTTTCTAATAAATGTTTAGGAGCTAAAATGTTACAAACATTCATGTAAGATTCTGCCTGTGAAAGCTTTGTTAAAAACTGTTTGAAATACAGTTTTCCCTTTCCAGGTCAATTTTCCACTGTTTTTCTCTAACTTCCTTAATAGTTCTACAGTTCAAACATTTTACTCCTGTGTTTTCCTCTAAGAGTTTTAGAATTTTAATTCTTACATTTAGGTATTTGATCCATTTTGAGTTAATTTTTTAATAGGGGGTAGATATGGATCCAACTTAATCCTTTTGCATGTAAATACCCAGTTTCCCAAAACCATTTATTGAAAAGACTATCCTTTCCCCATAAAATGGTCTTGGTATCTTTGTAAAATCATTTGACCACAAGGTTTATTTCTGTCTTTATGGCACAGTACCACACGTTTTGATGATAGTACGCTTTATAGTAAATTTTGAAGTAATGAGGTATAAGACCTCCAACTTTGTTCTTTTTAAGATTGGGTTGGCTGTTCAGGTTTCCTGGAGATTCTATATGAATTTTAGTATGAATTTTTCTATTTCTGCAAAAAATGTCATTGGGACTTTTATTAGGATTGCGTTGAATCTATAGATCACTTTGAGAAGTATTGCCATTTTGACAGTACTCGTCTTTGAATCCATGAACAAGAAATGTCTTTCCCTTTATGTGTGGCTTTAATTTCAGCAACAGTTTGTAGTTTTTCAGTGTACAAGTCTTAAGCTTCCTTGATTAAGTTTATTCCTAAGTATTCTTTTTGTTGCTATTTTAAATTGTTTTCTTAATTTCATTCTGGGATTGCTCATCGTTAGTATATTTTTATGTATTGACCTTGCAATTTTGCTCAGTTTGTTTTATTCTCAGTTTTATTGTAGAATCTTCATCTTCATTTAAGGAATGTCATCTGCAAACAGAGATAATTTTACTTATTCCTCTCTGACTTGATGCCTTGTATTTCTTTTTCTCCCTTATAGCTATAATCTTTTTGCTGTGCTCTCACATTTGACAATTAATTTGTCTTAGATTAATTTTACTGAATATGCTTTTTATCGTAAAACCAACTTTGTGGAAACAGTTTCTTGGTACTTTATGTTTGTTCTCATCTTAAATGTATCCTTCAGTTCTCATTTTCCTGATCCTGGCTTTGATTTGGTCTCCCTGCAGACCTATCTCCCATAACTATTTGAGTCTGGTGCCAGTTCCTTCCTAAAAATTCCCATCTGCTTTGAAAACTTCATCTAAGACAAATACTTTAGTAGTTATTCAGTTACTTAAAATCCTTATTTTAATGCCTTTATACCTGCTTGGATTAGGTGTGCTGCAACATTGTCTACAACGTTCCAGTTTACAGAGGCACCAACAGAGGCAGATTTTTCTCTTTCACCATTAACACTCCTGTGTGATATATCTGATTGTGTTTATTGCCCACCCCTTTGTCTCCTCCCCAAGGGATCTTGGGAGAATTAGTATAGAAAATACTGCTCTCCCTCTCCAAAATAGGCCCCACATGATGATACTTATAACTTGGGACTCTTTAAAAAATAAACAAAACATAACACAACAGTTATACTGCTAAAATAGTGACTGGAAAAAAAAATACAAAACCTTAACTTGTACCATATACATTAATACTCCTAGAGATGAGGCCTAGATTTATATCTTATTACAGCTTTTTTCTTAGGAAAGCCCCTTTACTGATCTGCTATGATGAGGTATTTATGGATACTTTTCTTTAATCCGTATTCACAAACTTTAGCGTGTATCAGAATCATTGGAGGGCTAGCTAAACACAGAGTGCTGGGCCCCAACTTCCGCAGTTTCTGATTCAGCTGATCTGAGGTGGGGTCCGATCATTTCCATTTTTAACAAATTCCCAAATAATGCTCTGCTGCCGGTCACATTTTGAGAACCAGTGATATAAATCATACTATGTAATTTTCTTTTTTTTTTACACACGTACTTCTCATTGTCTAACCAAAGCCTTTTTGGTTTGGGTAGTCTGCCACCTTCTAAGTTATAACATGTTTTCTTCAATATTATTTCCTTCTCAATTAAAAAAAAAAGTTGGTGATATCACTGTTCTTGTCATTCCCCTATGACACCTTAGAGGTCTTTGTTTTAACCCCCCTCCCAATACACACGCAATTCAGACTTTCCAAATCATGCTGAATGTGTGATGGTGGTGATGATGACAACAGCAAAAACAGCTAGCATTTACAGAGGATTTATTATGTGCTCACATTGTTCTGAGCATTTTATTTAATTAAAATTTTTTTTTTCTCTGCGCTCTCTGCAGAGCCCAGCTTGGGGCTCAAACTCACGAACCGTGTGATCATGACCTGAGCCGAAATCAGGAGTCAAATACTTAAGTGACTGAGCCACCAAAGTGCCCCATGAGCATTTATTTCAATTAATTAGTATACTCCTTACAATTCCCCCATGGTACATGTAGGTAATGTTATTAAGTCCAAATAACTGATAGGAAACTTAGAGAAACATTCTCAGCTAGGAAAAAGTAGAAGAGATGGAATCCAACTTAAGCTTTCTGGTTTTAGGGCCCAGACCTTAACTCCTATGCTACCCAACCCCTCACTACTATACTACCATGTTCTGTCACAGTAGAATACCTGGTTTGGTTTTAGAATCCTCCTACCCATCTCATTTCAGCCACTTTTTTAAAAACTATCTGGTAAACCCTTTTGACACAGAATTTGTGTACCCAGCTGAATTCATCTTATATGTCATTTTTTTATGATGAAATATATTAAAATTCTAGGCTTCTGAGCAAAATATTGTGTCCAGTCTTCCAACCTGACCTTTTATGTTCTCCACTGAGTAGTATTAAGACTATGGACAATGTGTCATACCTATATTGTACCTCCTATGTTTGAGTAACTTAGAGATAGCACTAGCTTTTTTATAATTTGGATGAGAGCAACATTATAATCTACCTTAAAAAATCATGTAAAGTCATTATTACACATGTATAGTATCCCATGGATGACAATAGGTATGTAGGTAGGAAAGAAGAATCAAATGCCGTCTATGAGCTGTAAAGGTAACCTCAGTTGGAATTCCTGAGAAGGGAAAATCGAGATGTCACCCTGGCATTGAGCTTCACAGATCTCTAGGATCCTGCTTTAATCCCTTGACTCCACCTCATAATTCTTATACATTCCTCATACCCCCCCTTATACATTGCTCCTGCCATTCTTCAGTTTCTTCCTTACATATCTACCTTAAGTTGCTAATTTCTGTCTGTCTACTATTTTAATTATAAAAAATGTTATTAATATTTTTAGATATATAGTATCCCATGAGCAGGGACCAATGCTGTCTTTGTCAGAACTCAGCAGGTAAAATAGTATTCTGCTGTATGATAAAATAAAATAATAAAATTCTAGTAAAGGACTTAATAGCTTTTAGAATTAAATTATAGGAATTTCTTCTATACACATCAATAATGGATAAATAAAATGTTTCATTATTTTTGAATTGGTTGGTGAGATTATAATGAAAGAGACTCTAGTGGCTATTAGTAGCCTGCAGATCTGCATATATAAATCACTTGAGATCTTCATTTGCGATAGTGACTGTTAAAAATAGGCTCAATTATTACAGTTTTAGCAGAGGTGAGAGCTCTGCTATTCTAAAGCTTGCTTTTGGCAGAGAACCATACTGTTAGCACCCTTAGCTCTTGTTGCTATGGAGACAGTAACAAGATTTACTTTGTTTTTTAACATACACTTAAAATATACATACATATCTTAAGATTTAAAATGTGATTTAGTTGCCTGTAGGTTTTGAGTATTGGCACATTTCAAAAGTACTTTCTGTATTTTATTAATACTTCATTATTTTTATCCTCCAGAGAAAATAGAGAAGAATTCTGGCCAGTATAATGACAAAGTTTTATATTACTTTTTACAGGGTCTCTTAGGAATAACTTAGAATCCTCTGTGGATCAGTAATGGATGAGGATTTTGAAGAACATGCAGAAACTTTTGAAAAAAGTAATGTGATCTTAAGCACTCACATGTCTTGGACACCTATAGTTATGACATAAATAAAACACATACAACTCAATTTCAGATTCAACTGATACTTTTGAGCCAGTGTTATGCTAAGCACTTTCACCCTGTTGTACTTTATTTAATGGAACTCAGTTAGAGAGTACCAAACTAATCTTCATAATTGTAACTTTTAATGTATTAAAGTGATTATTTAAATGTATATCACTAGTGTTCCTTAACTCTTCCCCCAAAAATCAATAAATAGAATTTATACAAGCCTTTAATAAGTAAAACTTTCCATTTGTGAAGCATGCTTTTTATTTCATTCTTTATAAGAATGAATGGATTCCATGGCATAGAATATTACTAATCCAGGGGAAGACCTTGTGATTATATGTGTAACTAAATCACATTACTTTACCTGTAGCATCCAGTGTCAGACTGGCATGGCCTAGATAATACCTCAGTCCACTGGCAGTTTTGACTTTTTACCTTAAAAGCTGAGCAGTCAGGTGATTGATTTCCTTTTAAGCTAAGTAGATTAATCCTAGTTATGGTATTTATCACAACTGTTATAGTAGTTATTTCTGAATAAAGAAAACCTTTGATTACAATTATTATAAACAAATTTTAAAACTTAGCCCTATACTTTCCTCAGTTCATACTTGTATTCAATGGCAAAGGAAAATAAAAAGCTCTTTGCTTTATAGAGAGAAAGTAGCTAAAGGTAATAGATAGTTACAACTTAGGCTCACGGTTTTGAATATTAGATTTTAGCTCTTCCAGTTTGCAGTGACTTCTTAACAAGACCCATCTCCTCTATGAAGAATGCAGTTAATTTTTTTTTCTGGCACAAAAAACTAGGGTAACCTGATCTGAGTCTGACAGAGTGTGTCGTTCATTTAAGTGCTTCCATCTGTTGCCTGCTGTTCCCCTTACTCATGACCCCTCTGTGTTTCTCTCTTTCCCTTCTCTTTCCCTGTTTCTCTTTTCTTTTTCTTTCTTCCTTACTTTCTGTTTTCTTTTCTCTCTCTTTCTCCTTTTTCCCTCTCCCTCTCTCTCTGTCTCTTTTTTTGTCCTTAGCCCCTCTGAGGAAGGCAAAGTTTGTTGAGAGCCCACGAATTCCAGAATCCGAGCTTGGCTCACCAACCCTCGCTTCAGCTCAGAAACTGGACGTGGATGCATACTGTCCTGGTAAGCACGCATGCGAAGTGTCTGCTTTGACAGAGGGAGGTTCGGAGCAGGCCCATCCAGCAGGGCAGTGTTTAGCATGTATATTATTCATAAAAACGTGTCTGTAACCCCTTTTCAACTGATCACATATTTTCCATATTAGAACATAGTTTTTACTGAATATCCTTTTTGAATATTGATAGAATAATGAGTTAAGTGTAGAAAACCATTTCAAGGATAATTTTCAAAGGAATTAAAATAATTTTGGTAGATAGTTTTCAGGGTGATTTTTTGTGATTTGAGATACTTGAAGAAATACCACTTTGGCCATATGCAAACAAGAATATTAAAGATATGAATAAAAAGGTTCATTTAACACTAGCCCTTTATCTATGACCCACTTTTTCTAATCCCTATTGGATTTCTGGACAATTACAAAAAATAGTTGTGATGTTGGAAACATTAAACTTAAATTAGAAAAGAAACCTTATAGGTTCCCAATTTGGACTCCTGGACATTCACTTTTAGAAATACCTCTTCTCATGAATGGCCTGTGGGCTGTGAGCACGTGTGGGAGTTCACTAAAACCCTTCTCTTGTGGGAGCCAGGCTGAGACAGAGTCATTATCAATGCCTAGATTCTTACAAACCAAGATGAGTTGCCTGGCAACATCCTTTACACTCACTCTACAGTGAGTCTATAGAGATGTGTCAGAAATGTTCAAAGATCTAGTTGAGGATACAGACCAGAGCTTTAGTAGAGGGCCTTAGAAGACTTGGTTTTAGGTCTTTTGTTTATTCCTGCTCATTAAAATTGATGCTAAACCACAGAGAATGAAACCACTACATATTTACAGCATTAGGGGTCAGCAGAATAAAATAATTTTTAGTTCTAGGGAATGTGTCAATAGCTCTAATCTGAAATGTCAGGATAATAGAGCTCTGAAGTCAGATGAGACATGTTTCAAAAAAAAAAAAAAGACTAGGTGAAAACCTGGGCCAAACTTAATCAGAGAAATTGATTGTATGAATCAGTTTTAAATATTGAAACACCTTGGGGATTTTACTTTGAGGCTGCAGAATCCTGGGCTTCATCCACTGTTGTAGAGGACTGTTTTTAAAACAAGCACGGTTATATATTAGGAACCAGCTTTTCTGTTTCTAAAAGGAACAGAATAGCTCTTTAAATGGCACGGTAGCACATTGTCAAAAGAATCTTTTTCATGTTTTGAGGTACTGTCACACTGCCTGGGCAGTGGAATAGTGTGCTTTGCATTTCTTCATGCAAATTTTAGTATAATAAACTAAATAAATGTACTAATTCCCTATCCCTGCCTTGAGTTTTGGCAGAGAAACCGTCAGAGGGCTTTTTTTTCCAGATTTGCAAGTCAGAATGTCAGGGAGACTAATCTTTCACTTCCTGATTGCCTATCTGACATCTTTAATCTAATGTAGCTATTATCGGCAGAAGGCAAGGTAGTTGCTGTTTGTGGCAATGCCAGTGCTGAATCACTATGAAAAATCTTATCCACGTTATTATTTATGTATGTTTCCCACAAATAGGAATCTTTGCTGAATTGGAATTGAACCAAACTAAACCTCAGTTTAGATTTTCAGAAAGCCGGGAAGAAACTAAAACATGTGCCAAAATGTTAAATGCCATGTTCCTCATTCTCTCCATTTCTTATCTGAAAGGTTTAAAGCACAGAAACTTCTTACTCTTTTACTCTTTTACTCTTTTATAATACAGTTATTAAACTCTCTGAAAATAAGTTTCTACTGAGATAAGATTAGTGACCTGGGAGTTGAAGCTATTACCTTCTTCACGTACCAATACTTCACAATAACCAGATGAATCCAGTATACTCACAAAGCAAACAAATAATCCATTCTTTTTAAATTTCTCTTACATAGGATATGTTAACAGAACAGAGATATTTTATTGTATACTTATATTTGTATCATGCAGTTAAATCTGTTCTTCTTGTCCATCTGCTTTATTCATGATCACATACAAATTTAGGAAAACAGTGTATCTCACAGACACAACAGTCATAAACCAGAGGTTCTCCAGCAGCGGTTTTCCGATTTTAGCATGCTTTTGAATTACCAGGAAGGCTTGTTTAAATGCAGATTTCTGGGCCCACCCTCAGAATTTCTGATTCAGTAACCCTGGGTTGGGTTGAGGATTTGCTTGGCTCAAGAATTCCCAGGTGCTGCTGAAGCTGCTGATGCAACTTGCACACTTGGAGGAGCAGCTGGTCACAGGACTGCTGCAGGCTGCTTACAAGCAGTCCAGTGAATAGTGCTGGAAGTCTGTAGGGTTCCCTCTGCTGTTGACCTCTGAGGCATTATTCGGGATGTCGTTTCTGTATGATCTAAACTCCAGCCTTTTGATGCCTGTATTTTAGGTTGGAAGAATAAAGCTTTTGTGTCTAAGAAAGGGATATGTCTCTTGGTTTGTCCTTTTGTACCTGTGTACTTACACATAGTTTTTAACGTTGATTCCCCAAAGGAAATTGTGGATCAAACCAGAACTAGATATTCGGTCTGTAAAGTCCAGGGAAAGCTACACTGGGACATAGCTGTCAATCCAGAATATTTGTTTAATAAATTAAGGAATTCAGTCTACATTTCATTAGATTCTAAAATACCTAACTTAAGTTTTACTGTTCCTCAAAATCAGATTTGTTGTATGCAGAAAATGTGAGAAAAACACAAGTAAACAGTATGTTTTAGTTCTTTACTTGAAACCATGGACATGATTGATGGTGTTACATAACTGACCTACCAGAGTGTAGCGGGTGGTAAGTGAACTGTGCTTGATAATCGTCTTACAGTGCGGAAACTAAGACCTAGAGAATTTAAGTGGTTTGTATAGGGTCAGAAGCAGAATTTATTGTTGAACTCTTCAAGTGGACACAATGTGGCCCAGAAATAGATTGCCCATAATTCTATTACTGTTTAAATTCCATAGATACCCCTTAACTATCCTTAAATTAAAAAGCAGAAAATTCAGTTTTTAACTATGAAGCTGAGCTGTAGTCTGCTTTTAGGGTAACCAACTTATATCAGTGATTTTAATAAAAACAATTCCCAAGGTAAAAGAACAGATTCATCCTACACTCTAACTTTCCTGCTTATGTCACTGTTCATTAGCTGTGTGGTTTTAGAAAAGACTCTTAACCTTTTCTGACCTTCAGTTTCCTCATCTGTAAAAATGGGAGTAATAATCTTAAATCAGATTAATAAATATAAAACACTTAGCAGAAAGCTTGGTTCATAGTAAAATGCTCATAAATGTTAACTAATTTTTTTTATTATTATAGTGATAATCCTGAAGTATACCACAGGATGTTAAAGTGTTTTCTGAATAATCGGGGGGAAAAGATGTAAAGATTTAGGATCATCTTTAGTTAAATGTATGTGTTTCAGTTCTGACTTCTCCCCTGCTAGTCCTATGATCCTGAACGTGTCATATAATGTCTTGGTGCCTCAGTTTCTTGTCACAGTAACATTGTATATACCATGATGTTTTTCTGTAACTTAACAAATATGTATTTGTATAGATACTTGAATATATACATTCATAGGGAAAACATGGGTTGCCTAAAGAGCAAGGGAATCAAGATTTGGTTGGAAAATCAGGAGAGAGTGGGATTGGTGAGATAATGCTCGTGTTAGCAGTGGGTATATGTGGTTGGTGGGATTGTAGGTGGTTTTAAGTTTTGTTCTTGGGCAGCGTATGTTAGGAATGAGAGCTCAAGTTCTAGAATTAGATCTGGTTTAATTTCTGACTCTGTTACCTTCTAGCAGTAACTCCGTGTGACTTTCATAACCTTGAATTCTTTGTCTATAAACTTGTGATAAAAATAGGCCTTTTTATGCTAGGTCTATCTCTTAGGGTTGTTAATTTTAAGTAAAATTAGTATATATGCCAAATGCTTGGTTCAGGCAAAATAAATAAGAGCACCTTCCCTATTATTATTATCCATTAATATCATTACACTTCGTTCACTTTCTAAAATTTCTGCAAAACAAATTTGTATTGAAATTTTTTGGTAATCAGATGTCACTAAAGGATGGTGATACTCTTCATTTATATCTTCATTTCTTAAGTTTTCTTATTGTACATTATAATAATGCGTCATTTCAACCGTAGACCCTTGACACACATGGCAGAACAAGTCAACAGTTTTATAGGACTTTTGACTACATGTGCAGGGTTAAGGGCCAAAGTACAGACTAGTGTTCTGAAAACAGGCAGGCTTTTATCCACACTGAATATTCTCAGAGACATTTGAGATTAATCTTTTTATAAGAGATCCTTTTCAATCTCTTTTAAAATGGCACTGTCCTTCAAAGGACAGTGTTATTTAAGGCGACAATAAAATTAGGATGTATTTGAAACTCAAGAATGGAAGAGCGTTTTATGGTAGTTATTTGGCACATGTTCATATTACATGTTTTTTAATGTGTAAAGGATTTTTCCTTTGGATTTCTTAGCAGCAGTGTACATTCTGTCGCACAAGTACAAGCCACTATAGATAAATGTTTTCTATAAAGTGAATAATTCCTTGAACCTTGATGATTTGTTTTATCTTCTTTCCTTTTTTTTCTGAAAACATTATCAAATCTTTGTTAGTTAGGCATGCTTCATTTGTTTTGCTTTGAATTTTATACTTAAGATTGCATATTAAAACCTTCTAATAGGATTTTTCATTGGCATATAGAGACCAGAAGCTTTTGTCTTGTAATTCACATCTTCTGTTATGTTTCGTTTATATTCCCTTTGTCTACTCTGTTGTAAATACAATAAGTATAAAGCAGGGTTTTTAATCCGAATTAAATTGGTGAGCTTTAGGGGGATCTCTAAACTCCTTATTATACACAATACTATTCTATAATGTACATATGTGCTTCTTTCTATAACAGACTCCCAACGTAGTCTGTGACACATACGTTACCCATGTTAAAAAAAAAAAAAAAAGGAAAAAAGAATTACTGTTTAAAGGTTGAAATTAAACAGAGGCTGTTAATGGCACAACTATTAGAACCAAAAAAAAAAAAAAAAGAAAAGAAAAAGCTAAAATCTGGACAGTGGACAGACTTGTAAATGGACTGAAGGGAATAACTGAAACACAGCACTGCCCAAATCACAATGTGAAAGTCAGTACAGAAAGTAGAGCTCAGAAGCAGAGAGAAAAACTGAACACATTACATTGTATTTTAAGTACGAGAGACAATGCCTGATTACTGGTTATGAAAATAAGCATGCCAAAGAACTAGAATATGAATATGAAAAGCTTTTCTTCCCCACACTTCCTTATCCAGTAATAAGTTCTTAACGTGTTAGAAAGTTATTTCAATGGACAGATGCTATGTTGAATAAAATGTTTCACTTTGATCGCTTTTAGGTGTTTTCCTGACTTACATTTTATCATCGTTTAAAAGAAGAGTAGTCTCATCCCACTAACTTTTATTTATTTATTTTTTATATATGAAATTTATTGACCAATTGGTTTCCATACAACACCCAGTGCTCATCCCAAAAGGTGCCCTCCTCAATACCCATCACCCACCCTCTCCTCCCTCCCACCCCCCATCAACCCTCAGTTTGTTCTCAGTTTTTAACAGTCTCTTATGTTTTGGCTCTCTCTCACTCTAACCTCTTTTTTTTTTTTTTTCCTTCCCCTCCCCCATGGGTTCCTGTTAAGTTTCTCAGGATCCACATAAGAGTGAAACCATATGGTATCTGTCTTTCTCTGTATGGCTTATTTCACTTAGCATCACACTCTCCAGTTCCATCCACGTTGCTACAAAAGGCCATATTTCATTTTTTCTCATTGCCACGTAATATTCCATTGTGTATATAAACCACAATTTCTTTATCCGTTCATCAGTTGATGGACATTTAGGCTCTTTCCATAATTTGGCTATTGTTGAGAGTGCTGCTATGAACATTGGGGTACAAGTGCCCCTATGCATCAGTACTCCTGTATCCCTTGGATAAATTCCTAGCAGTGCTATTGCTGGGTCATAGGGTAGGTCTATTTTTAATTTTCTGAGGAACCTCCACACTGCTTTCCAGAGCAGCTGCACCAGTTTGCATTCCCACCAACAGTGCAAGAGGGTTCCCGTTTCTCCACATCCTCTCCAGCATCTATAGTCTCCTGATTTGTTCATTTTGGCCACTCTGACTGGCGTGAGGTGATACCTGAGTGTGGTTTTGATTTGTATTTCCCTGATAAGGAGCGACGCTGAACATCTTTTCATGTGCCTGTTGGCCATCCGGATGTCTTCTTTAGAGAAGTGTCTATTCATGTTTTCTGCCCATTTCTTCACTGGGTTATTTGTTTTTTGGGTGTGGAGTTTGGTGAGCTCTTTATAGATTTTGGATACTAGCCCTTTGTCCGATATGTCATTTGCAAATATCTTTTCCCATTCCGTTGGTTGCCTTTTAGTTTTGTTGGTTGTTTCCTTTGCTGTGCAGAAGCTTTTTATCTTCATAAGGTCCCAGTAATTCACTTTTGCTTTTAATTCCCTTGCCTTTGGGGATGTGTCGAGTAAGAGATTGCTACGGCTGAGGTCAGAGAGGTCTTTTCCTGCTTTCTCCTCTAAGGTTTTGATGGTTTCCTGTCTCACATTTAGGTCCTTTATCCATTTTGAGTTTATTTTTGTGAATGGTGTGAGAAAGTGGTCTAGTTTCAACCTTCTGCATGTTGCTGTCCAGTTCTCCCAGCACCATTTGTTAAAGAGGCTGTCTTTTTTCCATTGGATGTTCTTTCCTGCTTTGTCAAAGATGAGTTGGCCATACGTTTGTGGGTCTAGTTCTGGGGTTTCTATTCTATTCCATTGGTCTATGTGTCTGTTTTGGTGCCAATACCATGCTGTCTTGATGATGACAGCTTTGTAGTAGAGGCTAAAGTCTGGGATTGTGATGCCTCCTGCTTTGGTCTTCTTCTTCAAAATTCCTTTGGCTATTCGCGGCCTTTTGTGGTTCCATATGAATTTTAGGATGGCTTGTTCTAGTTTCGAGAAGAATGCTGGTGCAATTTTGATTGGGATTGCATTGAATGTGTAGATAGCTTTGGGTAGTATTGACATTTTGACAATATGTATTTTTCCAATCCATGAGCAGGGAATGTCTTTCCATTTCTTTAAATCTTCTTCAATTACCTTCATAAGCTTTCTATAGTTTTCAGCATACAGATCCTTTACATCTTTGGTTAGATTTATTCCTAGGTATTTTATACTTCTTGGTGCAATTGTGAATGGGATCAGTTTCTTTATTTGTCTTTCTGTTGCTTCATTGTTAGTGTATAAGAATGCAACTGATTTCTGTACATTGATTTTGTAGCCTGCAACTTTGCTGAATTCCTGTATCAGTTCTAGCAGACTTTTGGTGGAGTCGATCGGATTTTCCATGTATAATATCATGTCATCTGCAAAAAGCGAAAGCTTGACTTCATCTTTGCCAATTTGGATGCCTTTGATTTCCTTTTGTTGTCTGATTGCTGATGCTAGAACTTCCAGCACTATGTTAAACAGCAGCGGTGAGAGTGGGCATCCTTGTCGTGTTCCTGATCTCAGGGAAAAAGCTTTCAGTTTTTCCCCGTTGAGGATGATGTTAGCTGTGGGCTTTTCATAAATGGCTTTTATGATCTTTAAGTATGTTCCTTCTATCCCGACTTTCTCAAGGGTTTTTATTAAGAAAGGGTGCTGGATTTTGTCAAAGGCCTTTTCTGCATCGATTGACAGGATCATATGGTTCTTCTCTTTTTTGTTGTTGATGTGATGTATCACGTTGATTGATTTGCGAATGTTGAACCAGCCCTGCATCCCAGGAATGAATCCCACTTGATCATGGTGAATAATTCTTTTTATATGCCATTGAATTCGATTTGCTAGTATCTTATTGAGAATTTTTGCATCCATATTCATCAGGGATATTGGCCTGTAGTTCTCTTTTTTTACTGGGTCTCTGTCTGGTTTAGGAATCAAAGTAATACTGGCTTCATAGAATGAGTCTGGAAGTTTTCCTTCCCTTTCTATTTTTTGGAATAGCTTGAGAAGGATAGGTATTATCTCTGCTTTAAACATCTGGTAGAACTCCCCTGGGAAGCCATCTGGTCCTGGACTCTTATTTGTTGGGAGATTTTTGATAACCGATTCAATTTCTTCGCTGGTTATGGGTCTGTTCAAGCTTTCTATTTCCTCCTGGTTGAGTTTTGGAAGAGTGTGGGTGTTCAGGAATTTGTCCATTTCTTCCAGGTTGTCCAATTTGTTGGCATATAATTTTTCATAGTATTCCCTGATAATTGTTTGTATCTCTGAGGGATTGGTTGTAATAATTCCATCTTCACTCATGATTTTATCTATTTGGGTCATCTCCCTTTTCTTTTTGAGAAGCCTGGCTAGAGGTTTGTCAATTTTGTTTATTTTTTCAAAAAACCAACTCTTGGTTTCGTTGATCTGCTCTACAGTTTTTTTAGTTTCTATATTGTTTATTTCTGCTCTGATCTTTATTATTTCTCTTCTTCTGCTGGGCTTAGGCTGCCTTTGCTGTTCTGCTTCTATTTCCTTTAGGTGTGCTGTTAGATTTTGTATTTGGGATTTTTCTTGTTTCTTGAGATAGGCCTGGATGGCAATGTATTTTCCTCTCAGGACTGCCTTCGCTGCGTCCCAAAACGTTTGGATTGTTGTATTTTCATTTTCGTTTGTTTCCATATATTTTTTAATTTCTTCTCTAATTGCCTGGTTGACCCACTCATTCGTTAGTAGGGTGTTCTTTAACCTCCATGCTTTTGGAGGTTTTCCAGACTTTTTTCTGTGGTTGATTTCAAGCTTCATAGCATTGTGGTCTGAAAGTATGCATGGTATAATTTCAATTCTTGTAAACTTATGAAGGGCTGTTTTGTGACCCAGTATATGATCTATGTTGGAGAATGTTCCATGTGCACTCGAGAAGAAAGTATATTCTGTTGCTTTGGGATGCAGAGTTCTAAATATATCTGTCAAGTCCATCTGATCCAATGTCTCATTCAGGGCCCTTGTTTCTTTATTGACCGTGTGTCTAGATGATCTATCCATTTCTGTAAGTGGGGTGTTAAAGTCCCCTGCAATTACCACATTCTTATCGATAAGGTTGCTTATGTTTATGAGTAATTGTTTTATATATTTGGGGGCTCTGGTATTCGGCGCATAGACATTTATAATTGTTAGCTCTTCCTGATGGATAGACCCTGTAACTATTATATAATGTCCTTCTTTATCTCTTGTTACAGCCTTTAATTTAAAGTCTAGTTTGTCTGATATAAGTATGGCTACTCCAGCTTTCTTTTGGCTTCCAGTAGCATGGTAAATAGTTCTCCATCCCCTCACTCTCAATCTGAAGGTGTCCTCAGGTCTAAAATGAGTCTCTTGTAGACAGCAAATAAATGGGTCTTGTTTTTTTATCCATTCTGATACCCTATGTCTTTTGGTTGGCGCATTTAATCCATTTACATTCAGTGTTATTATAGAAAGATACGGGTTTAGAGTCATTGTGATGTCTGTATGTTTTATGCTTATAGTGATGTCTCTGGTACTTTGTCTCACAGGGTCCCCCTTAGGATCTCTTGTAGGGCTGGTTTAGTGGTGACAAATTCCTTCAGTTTTTGTTTGTTTGGGAAGACCTTTATCTCTCCTTCTATTCTAAATGACAGACTTGCTGGATAAAGGATTCTCGGCTGCATATTTTTTCTGTCTAGCACCCTGAAAATCTCGTGCCAATTCTTTCTGGCCTGCCAAGTTTCAAAAGAGAGATCAGTCACGAGTCTTATAGGTCTCCCTTTATATGTGAGGGCACGTTTACCCCTTGCTGCTTTCAGAATTTTCTCTTTATCCTTGTATGTTGCCAGTTTCACTATGATATGTCGTGCAGAAGATCGATTCAAGTTACGTCTGAAGGGAGTTCTCTGTGCCTCTTGGATTTCAATGCCTTTTTCCTTCCCCAGTTCAGGGAAGTTCTCAGCTATTATTTCTTCAAGTACCCCTTCAGCACCTTTCCCTCTCTCTTCCTCCTCTGGGATACCAATTATGCGTATATTATTTCTTTTTAGTGTATCACTTAGTTCTCTAATTTTCCCCTCATACTCCTGGATTCTTTTATCTCTCTTTTTCTCAGCTTCCTCTTTTTCCATAACTTTATCTTCTAGTTCACCTATTCTCTCCTCTGCCTCTTCAAGCCGAGCTGTGGTGGTTTCCATTTTGTTTTGCATTTCATTTAAAGCGTTTTTCAGCTCCTCGTGACTGTTTCTTAGTCCCTTGATCTCTGTAGCAAGAGATTCTCTGCTGTCCTGTATACTGTTTTCAAGCCCAGCGATTAATTTTATGACTATTATTCTAAATTCACTTTCTGTTATATTATTTAAATCCTTTTTGATCAGCTCATTAGCTGTTGTTATTTCCTGGAGATTCTTCTGAGGGGAGTTCTTCCGCTTGGTCATTTTGGATAGTCCCTGGTGTGGTGAGGACCTGCAGGGCACTTCCCCTGTGCTGTGGTGTATAACTGGAGTTGGTGGGCGGGGCCGCAGTCAGACCTGATGTCTGCCCCCAGCCCACCGCTGGGGCCACAGTCAGACTGGTGTGTGCCTTCTCTTCCCCTCTCCTAGGGGCGGGATTCACTGTGGGGTGGCGTGGCCCGTCTGGGCTACTTGCACACTGCCAGGCTTGTGATGCTGGGGATCTGGCGTATTAGCTGGGGTGGGTAGGCAAGGTGCACAGGGGCAGGAGGGGCAGGCTTAGCTCGCTTCTCCTTAGGTGATCCACTTCAGGAGGGGCCCTGTGGCAGCGGGAGGGAGTCAGATCTGCTGCCGGAGGTTTGGCTCCACAGAAGCACAGAGTTGGGTGTTTGCGCAGAGCGAGCGAGCAAGTTCCCTGGCAGGAACCGGTTCCCTTTGGGATTTCGGCTGGGGGATGGGTGGGGGAGGTGGCGCTGGCGAGCATCTTTGTTCCCCACCAAACTGAGCTCTGTCGTCAGGGGGCTCAGCAGCTCTCCCTCCCTTTGTCCTCCAGCCTTCCCGCTTTCCGAGCAGAGCTGTTAACTTATGACCTCCCAGACGCTAAGTTGCGCTTGCTGTCGGAACACAGTCCGTCAGGCCCCTCCGCTTTTGCAAGCCAGACTCGGGGGCTCTGCTTGGCCGGCGAGCCGCCCCTCCGCCCCGGCTCCCTCCCGCCAGTCCGTGGAGCGCGCACCGCCTCTCCGCCCTTCCTACCCTCTTCCGTGGGCCTCTCGTCTGCGCTTGGCTCCGGCGACTCCGTTCTGCTAATCCTCTGGCGGTTTTCTGGGTTATTTAGGCAGGTGTAGGTGGAATCTAAGTGATCAGCAGGACGCGCGGTGAGCCCAGCGTCCTCCTACGCCGCCATCTTCCCCTCTCCTCCCCACTAACTTTTAAATTAACTTTTCTCAAGGTGTTTTGCATCACAGATTCTAAAGACTTAGCCTGTAAATGTGGTGCTTAGATCCATAAGTTAGATATCCAAAAGGAAAGTTTTTCTATTAACTGAAAACTATTTCAACTTACGGTTTTGAGGCAGTAAAATGCACTGGTTTAGAGTAAAATGCACTAGTGTAGACTACAGACCCTAGAGCCAGAGCAGCTGTGTTCACATATTAACTCTGTCACTTACTGTTTGTGTGAACTTGAGCAAATTACTTACCCATAAGTATAGTTAATTTCCTTATCTGTAAAATGGAGATTATAATATTATCTACACCATAGGAATGCTGCAAAGATGTATAGATTAAAATATGTGAAATAATCAAAACAATTATGCATGTGGTCCATAGTGCTATATAAATCTTAGCTACAATCATTATAATTTTTTGGAACCTTTAATGACTTTTTATCTATGAATGCTGTGGGTAAGGCTATCAGCCTTTTTAGAGTACTTTGCAAAGAGGATAAAATTACAGCTATACCCTGTACTCATTGGTTGTTTTTACAAGCAATCTATTGTATATGCATAGATGCTAAGTTGTATGGGTTTTGGGTTTTGGTGTTTTTTAATGGAGGCGGTTTTTCACTGTGGTAAATAGCCCAGGCCCTGGGATCAGACAGGCTTGGATTCAGTTCTAGCTGTGCCACATATTAGCTGTGTAACTTTTATTACTTAATCTTCCTAATCCTCTGGTTCCTCATTTGTAAAATGAAGATAGTAATATTGCCTACTCCATAGGGTGTTTGTGATAATTAAATAAAATAATATACATAATTTACTTAGCTCAGCTTCTGGAACATCAGTTGTTAGGACTAATAACTTCTCTGTCACATGTATATAGTATTATAAACTTACTTCTGAAAATAAAGTTGGTTTTTACGTTTTATTTTCCTAAGCTGCATATAAGTTCCTGCAGCCCAATGTCCATGTGTTTTTCCTTATCTAGAAGTGATGCGTTACAATATTTGTGCTTATGAGACTTATGGGAAGTGTTGGTTAAAGTCTATTTATTTTCATTAAGAACCCTTGAGAATAGATCCTTGTATTAGTTATCTATTGCTGTATAACAAATTACCATAAAACTTAATAGCTTAAAAGAACAGCATTTACCATCTCACAGTTTCCATGGGTCAGGAATCTAGCTTCTCTGTGGCTCAGGGTCACTCACAAGCTGCAGTCAAGTTGACAGCCTGAGCTACAATCATCTCAAGGCTCAACAGAGGAAGGATCCTCTTTTGAGTTTATATATATGATTATTGGAAGGATTCGGTTTCCTGTGGGCTGTTGAACTGAGGGTCTCAGTTCCTCACTGACTTTTAGCAAAAGGTCGCCTTTTGCAAGCAAGCAAAAGGCAGAGTAAGTGCAAGCAAAATGAAAGGGACGAGCTTTTAGAGTATGATCTCAAAAGTGATGGAGCTTCTGGCTGGCTCACTTGGAAAAGCATGTGACTTTTGACTTCTGGGTCGTGAGCTCAAGCCCCACATGGATGTAGAGATTACTTAAATAAATAAAACTTTAAAAAAAGTGACATCCTATCACTTTTTGCCATATTCTGTTTGCTAGAAGCAAGTCACTAGGTCCAATCTATACTTAAGGGAGTAAGTTGGAATTTTGAGGAAAGCTGTTCAAATCAAGCAACAAATTTTTCTTCTTTTTTTCCCCCCTACATATTTTATATGTGCCATTCCATGGTCTGGAAGCATAAATCTTTCTCAGCCTCGCATTCCAATAGAAAATTTCCATATATTCCTGGTATCCAACCCTTTTAATATTCAGAAACTCTCTGCTGTCCTTCTTATAACTATACAGGTCTTTCCCTTGCTTTATCTATACAGATTATTTACAGATTATAAATTACTAATCTGCACTATTAAGCAATTTATAACCAATGCTCTTATATCTTTAAGTTTACTGTAATGGATTTTGACTTTTATAGAAAAGTGTATTCAATGAAAGTAATTTATGCCACTTTCATGAGGCTTGGGCTTAGAAAAATCTGTCTCGTAGTGCCATATTAAGATTTTGATGCTGGGGCACCTAGGTCATGTGCTGACTTCAGCTCAGGTCATTATCTCACGGTTCATGAGTTTAAGCCCCACACTGGGCTCTGTGCTGACAGCTCAGAGCCTGGAGCCTGCTTTGGATCCTGTGTCTCTCTCTGCCCCTCCCCTGCTTGCGCTCTGTCTTGCTCTCTCAAAAATAAAATAAATGTTAAAAAAACTTTTTTTAATAAAAAAAAGATTCTGATGCTACAGCTAACATTTGCTGATTTATCTCTTAGTACTGATTTGTTTTTCTTGATCAACATAGAAAGAAGGAATAAAGAACAAAGATAACTTACCACCCCCCCTTTGAACTGTTCCTTTCTTTCCGACCACTATTCAAAAAATTTTTTCAAAGTATAACATTACTTCTCACCAATACATGGCCAGTATTTAAACATATTTGTGCTTAAAAAGCATGCACAAATCATATACCTTATAGAAAATTACTATATCCACTTACCATCTTAAGCTATATTTACTATCTGAGAACAGATATCCTTACTTAGAACAGGATTTCCTGAATTGGAATCCAGGGAACTGAGATGTTAGTTTATGCTACATGCATGACGCTAAATTACAAGATCTATGGATGTGGGACTTGTCCACTTTTTTCATCACTGTATCCCTAGTGCTCAGACCAATAACTGCTATCTAAAACTCAACAAATACTAAATGAACCAATGGTCAACTATAAAATGATAGCAACTACTAAAAATTGGGACATTTTGCAAACAAGGAAAATACCAGAATAAAAAGTAGAGGCAAATACTAGAGATAAGTAATAGTAGATATCAAGGACAGAAAATCAGGAGTATATGAAACATACGCAAATTCTCCTAAGAGCTCCTGTGTCAGATAACACGTACACACCACCCAAAACATTCAGCAGATTATTTGGAAACCATTAGAATGATGTAAGGAACAATTTGTGCTATAAGCATATCTTTTGGCATTAGACAGACGAGTCCTTGAAGGAAGGGCAGCTACTGCAAACACATAGCTTCAGTACCACCAGTAAGGCTGGATTCTTGACCCCTCGTTCTTCAATTTCTCAGGGAGATGAAAAGAAAATACCACATTCGAACAACTGAAGAAAGTATTAAATTCTTGTGATGCGCACCCCCAAAAAATTCTAATAAGAGCTAACCCAGGAGAGTCAATTCTAGACCATTCCCCTACTTTCTTCCCTAGCACTTCAGCTTTACATCTCACATCATCAGACTGTACCAGTCACTGCCCTTCCTTGATGCAGCTTCTGTACACTCTGAGATCCTACCAATCTTTAAAGATTTTAGCTACTAGTTCACCAGAATTCCTGCTTTCCTACCCATTTTATCTTACCTGCTACTTTTCATATAACTATCTGTAGGTCTTTCCCAGTCTATACTGACTATTACAGTACAGTGAAATCTTCCTAGAATGGTGCTTTTCTCTTTAAGCCCTACATGATTAGATCATGCTGTTTTTGTGTTCAGTTTCTAGAATAAAATCCCAGTTTGGAAGCCAGCAGGGGAGTAAATTTGTTATTTAGACAAATATGAGTTTTGAGGATAATACTTTTCCTTACTGTGACCAGTATATAAATACCTAGCTTTCCACATTAGAATAAATTGTGCTATGGATGAGGAAATCCAGGCCAGTAGGGGAATAATATGGAAATACCACATTATAGAAGTAACGTTTCTTTACCATAATTTGTATCTCAAGTGTATGTCTATTCAAAGCAGACATTAGAAACCTCAGTTAAAAACCCAAAGGAACACTCAGTGAGAAACATCAGTCTTAGAGATTTCAGTGAAGCATTCAAGATTCTTGAGCTTGTCAAATACTGCTTTTTATCCCAGCCAAATAGTCATCACCATACATCAATATACACATAGTACTTCTTGTACACTGGAGGCAGTTGTGTAGGCAAGGAAATACTACTGTAAGTGTTTCCAGCAATGAGTACTTTCTGTCTCTATATATCCTATCTCTGCAGTGATTCCCACTTGAGTGGGAGAGAATCAGAAGTAGAGTGTTGTGATAGAAGATTATTAGCATTTAAAAGCCTGTTTTCTTAGCTAAGTGCCAGACTGATGAATTACTATGTAGAGTCCCTAATCTTTTAAAAATTTAATCCCTAAATAGCAAAAGAGAGAACAACTATGTTTGTGTATGTGTGGGCGACTTTTTGCCCATTTATTTATGGCTAAAATTATTAGTAGAAAGACTACAGGATTATTAAATATTAGATAAATTTACTTATTGTTTTTTAGGAAGCATATTTTTAAAAAATTTTTCCAGCTTTTTGAGATATAATTGATGTATATAATATTATATAAGTTAAAGGTATATAATATGCATGATTTCATATATGTATATATTGCAAAATGATTACCAATGAAGTTTGTAGACTGTCTCTCCAGTAAATTGCACCTACATAAAAAATTTTGCATGATACCTAGGTTTTCAAAAAATTAATAAAACCTTTAGGTCTGTTGCCTTAGGTAATAATTTTATCTGAAAACTGGTCTGAACAAACCAAAATTAACAAGAAAGGCTGGAGTAGAGTGTTCTACCGAAGTTGCATTATTGCTTACTCCCATTTCATACCCTCAAGCAAGGCATCTAAATATTCCCCTCTGCAACTGGAGAGATTCCCTAAAAGTTGATCCTTTAACTTAGGCTCTAGGTGAGTTAAAGAAGACAGTAATTTGAAAGAGAAGGAAGGGTTAAGTAGGAGAGATTCACCACTTTTAAGAGATGGGTCGAGTAATTAAAGATTCTTTGGATTCTTATGTATCTTCCCCAACTTAGGCTATTTTTCCTCAATTGAGGATTGACAGTGACCTGTGTCATTGATAGCCTCACATGGATCTAGTTTTCCCATCTATCTCCTGGACCATTCCTCCCTACTTTTCTGTCCTCTGGTCCATACTGAGAGGTAGTCCTTAGAACTATGGAAAACTTAGACCTTCATCCTAACCTCTAACTTCTATTTAACCTTAAAATAGTAGACAACTTTTTCTAGACAATTGTTCAAAAACCTGCTTGGCAAGCATATTTTTAAAAATTAAGGTGAAAATGCCCTCACATTGGCTGTACACTCTGCAGTTCAATACACTTTATCATTTCCTACCACCATTAACCCAGCCATGACAGATCTATCAAAACTGCTTTTATCTCGAAAGTATTTGAATTTACAGCCTTGACTATGGGCTACCGGGAGTCGTTACTTTCTTTAGGAAGTAGCAAAGAGGCACTGGAGGATGGAAGAATGAAAATTTCCTGTCCTCTCTCCCTATTAAAACATACAGTTTCAGGGGATTCATAGTTTCCCAAAAGAGCAGGTAGCAGAGGACCTTGGATCAAGAGTTCCCGATTTAGCGCTCACTTTGGCAGCACATGTACTTTTAAAATTGGAATGATACAGAGATTAGCAAGGCCCCTGTGCAAGGATGATGTGCAAATTCGTGAAGCACTCCATATTTTTAAAAAGAAAAAAAAAGAGAGTTCCTGATTTCGATCATTTTTTAGCTTACATCTGCTACCGTTTGGAATATCATTTGTTATTAGCTGCTGGGGCTAGCTATGAAAGGAGAAAACATTATGTATGACTGAACAGTAGAAACATGAAGTTACTTTGAAAAGAACTAAGGGAGACTTTCTTCAACCAATAACTTCTAGTGGTGTTAGGGAAATATTGGCCATCTCCAACACTGTGATCATCCGATGACTCATTCTTGTAGCTCTTCCACTGCTGTTTCCTTCCTCCATCCCCACGAATCATTGTCCCACAGACACTAGCTAGCTCTTTTCTACCGCAGTTGTACAAGGCTCTGTTAAGAATGATCTTACGAGATGAACTACAGTACTGTAACCCAGTCACCTTTTGCCACGATTACTTTTGCTTATTATTTCTAATAATTCTTTTGTCTTTTCATACCCCTAATTATTTTAATTTGAAAATATTTGTAGAAATTACCTAAAGATAGGACAGTGCTTCCCCCTCCCCCCCTTTGAGAAAAGATTTGTATTTGCTTCTGCCACCTGGGGCCATTTTGATCCAGGTTCAGAGTTGGTGGTATTCTGGGCTAATCAAATGACACAAGTCAGAATTGCAAGGTCTAGTTTACTTCTGGTTTATCTTTACTCCCAGAGTACGGTTAAGGGTTCCAGCCCAAAGCGTAGGGTGCTTTACTAGATTTCCCACTCTTGGCAGAGCTTAGACTTCAGTTTTGTTCCTATGACCTTATGAGACGGCCAGAAGCACAGCTTAGCTGTTCAATCATTTCTTCCCTGTTAACTAATGCCCCTGGCGTTCAAGTGGCCATCCATGCTGGGCAGAGATCTCCCTTCTGGATTTCCGTCTTCTTCCTGGTTTTGTCTTTTGATTTATTACCATCTTCTTAGGTCTTTAATACTTTGAAAAAGATTTTTAAGGTGTATTTTGTCCAGTTTTTATTGGTTGTCATCAGCTAGAGGGTCTCCAGTTACTGAAAGGTCCCTGCCACCACCATTTCCTTTGGGGGGAAAATTCTAGCATTTTTATTTTTAGATTGCATACACATTGTAAAGTGTATAAACAAAACATCTTTTTCATTCTGTGCTCTCCATGGGAACAGACTATACACTAAAACAGTCTTAGAACACTACCTCTTTGAATAAACCAATCTCCTTAAATTCTGGGAGCTGTATAATAAGAAATTGAAGCTGTGGGGCACCTGGGTGGCCCAGTTGGTTAAGTGGCTGACTTCGGCTCAGGTCATGATCTCACAGTTCCTGGATTCGAGCCCCATCTCGGGCTCTGCACTGACAGCTCAGAGCCTGGAGCCTGCTTTAGATTCTGTTTTCTGTTATCTTGTCTCTCTCTTGCTCGCTCTCTCGCTCTCTTCTCTCCCCCCCCCCCACTTGTGTTTTTTTTTCTCTCTCTCTCTCAAAAATAAATATTAAAAAAAAGAAATTGAGGGGCGCCTGGGTGGCGCAGTCAGTTAAGCGTCCGACTTCAGCCAGGTCACGATCTCGCGGTCCGGGAGTTCGAGCCCCGCGTCAGGCTCTGGGCTGATGGTTCGGAGCCTGGAGCCTGTTTCCGATTCTGTGTCTCCCTCTCTCTCTGCCCCTCCCCCGTTCATGCTCTGTCTCTCTCTGTCCCAAAAATAAAATAAACGTTGAAAAAAAAATTAAAAAAAAAAAAAGAAATTGAAAAAAAAAAGAAATTGAAATGGTATTGTTAGCTACACCTAGGTGATTACTTGAAATACAAAGAAGTTCTCTTTTCAATCAGGCTTTTAGAGTTAATTCATGGTCCATCTCTTTGGGCAAGTTGTCTCCTGTTTGGACTTGGAAACTAAATCTCTGATTTGTATTTTGCATCGACTTTGCAAGTTTTGCCTATTGTG
The DNA here is from genome assembly GCF_022837055.1 of Prionailurus viverrinus. NCBI lineage: Eukaryota > Metazoa > Chordata > Mammalia > Carnivora > Felidae > Prionailurus > Prionailurus viverrinus. The sequence continues at coordinate 37,570,053 of NC_062574.1, forward strand.
ATTATGATATTACCCATGATACAAAATTGTTGAAAGCTTGCCTTTCTGTTCCTGATCTCCATCTGGCCTCATTTGACCTGTTACCATTAGCTTGGAGAGGAAAAATGTCTGTTTTATCCAGCCACACATCTCAAATGTATTTCATAGATCATTGAGATAAGTTCAGCATTATTATGTTTTCTGCTTCGATCTTAACTTCTGTAGTAGCCATAAAAGTTCAATTATAAATGTGAGTAGATGAAACTGATATTTCTGTTGTTGCCAGAAAAAAAAATAGGGAATAGGAATCATCGTGCAAAATGATTAGAGAATTTCTTTTCATGTTTGAAGAGAATTGTGAGGCACAAGCTTACTACAGTCTGGCTCTCTGTTGCTTGGCTCTGTTGCAAACCAATTTAAAAGGAGTGTTCTTATCTGCTGGTTAATGTTTTATTAAAACATTAGATATCAAAAGCCACACAGTACATTTTGCATTTACCACAAAATGACTAGTGTATGTATTAAAGACTTACTCTTCTACTAATCCATGTAAATCATCTTTGGCTACAGTAGAACAGAAGGCTACCCTTAAAATCTAAAGATATTTGTTTTATAGAAGTAATTTTTCTATTTATAAGTCTTAAAGAACATTGGTTAGAATTCATTTATGTACAAGTAAAATTTCCATTACAGTCAAGGGCATAAAATATGGATGCTATTTTCTGGTATCTTAACAGAATAATGATGCTGATTTTCTTAGTTAAAATTGTATACATTGAGTTCTCTAATACAAACAAATGCCTTATCTGGTTCCTAACCAAGTAACATTTTTTATAATGACACAGATGATATGTTGTTTGCCCTAGAGAAAAGAAAAAGTTAAACTATGGATGGATCATAGTGGCATTTTTTCCATTGAGAGCTTTTGATTGACAATTATTCCTCAAACATTTCTTCTCAAATATCCAATCAAGTAAAAATAAACACTAACATTATCAAAAACACCCATCTGAACAATTTAATGCATTTTCTGCCTTATGCTTACCACTGTATCCACAGTGCTTATTGTAGTAAATTACTAGTACATAGTAAATGTTCATTTAGTGTGTATTGAGTGAATGAAATGAACCCAAAAAGCCTGAGGAAAGCAAAATGAAATAATTTAATATGTTATAAATATGTATCAATGACATAGATTTCTCTCTACTAAGAATATATCTTTTTGCTTTCTAATTTACTACAAAGGGGTTCAGAAGCTTGAATAACCAGAGCTATATAATAAAACTGGAGCTCAGTTTTGGGAGAATGTGGCAAAGCCACGTGCTGGCTTCAACACTTAATGTGACAAATAACAGCCCTGCTTTTAACAGACACCTATTTTCTAATATTCATCAGAAAATAAAAAAATTAGGTAATCATTTAAGAACTAAAATGAAAATATAACCAGGTTTGCTTTGGCATTTGGGCCAAGCTAATCATAGGTTTTATAACTCTGTTACAGAGAAAGAATGGGTTTCTTTATTTGATTAAATGTGGTACAAATTTCTGAGTTTTGAAATAGATGAGAACAAGCAGTTTATAATTAAAGGATCGTAAAGGAAAATGTAAACAGCTTGATGTGAAAATGCCAAGAGAATGCTGAGAATTTAGAGAGTCTATAGACTGAGACCCTGTGTAGCCTGCCATGTTAGGGATGCAGATTAGGGGTTTGGATACATTAGCTGTTAGACATTCGTTTCTTGACACAATTTTAGTCATTGTCTAATCCCTCTGCGGTTTGGCTACTTTAAATAGAAGACATTATTTTGCAAATTTAAAGTGTAAACCATCTCTGAAAGAATTGGTATCATCAAGAAAAATAAGGACCAAAATGTTCAGCACTTTCTTGTTTACAGCATCCTATTTCTTGCCTGCATTATATTTCTGATATAATTTACTACGATTTAATTAATTGATCTTCTGTTTTCCTTCTTGAGACTATAACCTCCTTAAGAATAGGGGCTGTACCCCTTATTCATAAAGGTACATGTAACACCGGAGACAGCACTGGACACGCAAAAAGTAAATATTTAATGAATGCTTAATGACTTAATGAAAGCTATATTTATATTTATTGTCTGTCATCAGATAATGCAGGATGCTATTAAAGATAAAAATAAATAAAATAACCATATAAACAGTTTGTATTCAGCAATCATATATCATATATGATATCATATATGATATCATATATTTCCTGACAAAATAATGAAGTAGTTGAGAACATAGGCTCAGGAGCCATACAGCCGCTGAACTTCAGTATTAACGGTCACTTACCTAACTCTGTAACCATGGACAAGCAAGAATTCAGTCTTTGTGTGCCTCACTTTTACTATCTGTAAATAGGGAATGTTGTTAAGGTTAAATGATTTAATACATGTAAAGCACTTAGAAAAGTACGAGACACTAATATCCCAGTAAGTGTTAGCTATTGTTGTTATTACTAGTAGTACTACTATCAATATTATTATTCCAGAAATAAATTTAAAATGCTCTTCTAAACATTAAATATAGTGCATTTAATCCGTTTTGAACTTAGAGCTCTGTATTTTGTTGAACTAGTAAATCACATAGAATTTAAATTTGAAAACTGTTCCCTCTGCTCTTTTTCCCTAACTCCACTGTTAGAGAACCAACTTCATCCACTATAAGAATTTTGGGTATAACCTCCTCCAAGAGATCTTCCCTCCTTTTCCTGCCTCCATCCTGCCAAGACAAATTTAATTGTTTCTTTCTCTGTGTTCTCTAGTACTTCCTTTAATTTATAAAATATTTCTTATATGCATTGGCATCTCTCAAGTTGTATGTCTTTGCTCTGCTTTAAGTTGTTAACGGGTACAAGAGGAGTGGCCAAGTAATTTCTAATTTTGTACTAATTTTGAAAGACGTATAGCATTCTTTTTCATAATTCTAGACTTGTTTCTTGGAGGAAAAAAACCCAGATATTGTGCATACTGCTTCATTCTCAAACCTAGTTTCCGTAAAACATTTTCTGAAATTTCTAAAAATTGAAATAGAAATACAGAAAGGTACACCAATCATAATTATGTAGTCTCAACGAAATTCTGTGACGTGTACACACCCATATAACCACAACCTAAATCAAGATAATAGAACATTCCTGGCACTTCAGAAGTTTTCCTCGTGCTTCCCTCACATCATTATCCACTCTTTAGAAGTATAACCACAATTATGAGTACCATTCTCAGTTATTTCCTTTCCCCATTTTCACACTTTGTACAAATGAAATCATTTAGTGTGTATTCTTTTGAATCTCTCTTCTTTTGTTCAGTAGTATATTTGTGAGATTGTTTTTTATTGATCTCATATTTCATTGTGTATCTACTCTTAATGGACATTTTCAGTTTGGGCTATTATGAACAATTCTCCTATTAATATTTGTTTGCATGCATTTTGACGCACCTATGTATATAATTTTCCTTTTGGTATATACCTAGTAGTGGACCTGGTAGAGTTTCAGAATGTTCAGCTTAAATTTTTTTCCAAACCTTAAAGCTGCCAATTTACATTCCTACCAGCACAGCAGTATTTAAGTATTCTTTTACCCCATATTGTCAGGGTGTTTGTTAGTTAGTTAGTTTGTTTGTTTTGTGTGCTATCTGCACTGCACATATGCAATTGTGCAGAATCATTGTGATTTTGGTGTTCATCTCCCAATGTTAATATGCTTTTCATATGCTTATTGGTCATTTGGACATCATCTTTTGTAAATGCCTATATAGATTTTTTTTGTTTACCTTTTAGTTGGATTGTCTTTTTTTTCCTTAGTGATTTGTATGGATTCTTTATATATTCTAGAAAGAAGCCCTTTGTTGGATATATAAATTAAAGATACCCTTTCCTACTCTGTGGCTTACCTTTTTACCATCTTAATGGTGTCTTTGGTGAAAAGAAGTTTTTCTTATTAATAAACTTCACAAAAAACCAATGGTTAGTGCTTTTTGTGTCCTATTTAAAAAAATCTTTGCCAAGTCCTAGGTCATGAAGATCTTCTATTAGGTTGTCTTCTAGATAATTCATTGTTTTACCTTTTATATTTGGGTCCATAATCTAACTGGAATTGATTTTTATATATGGTATGAGGTAAGGGCAGGTTTTATTTTTATTCCTATCATATTGATCCATCATCATTTACTGAAAATACCATTCTGTTACTAAACTATGACATTGGCACCCTTGTCCTAAATAAGGTGAATTATGTATGTATAGATATGCTTCTGGATTCTTTATTCTGTTCCATTGGTGTTTTTATCTATGCTTGTGTCAGTCATACTCTGTCATAGTGCTTTAGCATTATATTAAATCTTGATATTAAGTAATAGAGGTCTTTCTTCTTCAAGTTTTCTTTACTATTAATGGACCTTTCCATTTCCATGTAAGTTGAAGAATCTTTTAGTCCTTAGGGTGCTGTATTCTTCATTCAGTGTTCTCGGAACAAAACCTAATGCATAAATGTACTCCTCCCAAATGGTCAAAGTGAAACAAGAGCTGTAAATTTAAATAGTCTTGGGGTGCCTGGGTGGCTCAGTCGGTTAAGTGTCCGACTTTAGTTCAGGTCATGATCTCATGGTCCGTGAGTTCGAGCCTCGCATCGGGCTCTGTGCTGACAGCTCAGAGCCTGGAGCCTGCTTCGGATTCTGTATCTCCTTCTCTCTCTGCCCCTCCCCTGCTCACACTCTGTCTCTCTCTTTCAAAAATAATTAAACATTAAAAAAAATTTTTTTAATAAATAAAGTAGTCTTAATCAACAGAATGTATGAATGCTGTATCATTTATTTTGTGTAAAATGCTGTATCATTTATTTTGTGATCACCTTCTTTTGTTTATCATATTCCAAACTCATTATTAAAGAAGCCGCAGTAGAATTCTGCCCAAGGAAAATACTTTGTTTAGGGACATACCTTAATTGAGCACATTTGGTTATGAAGATGGTGCCCTCTTCACTCTTCACATTGCCTGGATGGTCATGGATGAGACAAAAATATGGGTAAAACATTTGGTATGAAAATGTAAGATGAATTTTTATAGCAAATATTTGGTATGAGGATTTAAGAGGAATTTTGAGAGTGACGAGAGCAAGTACCCAGGGTAGAGGGGTGGTAGGGAGTGATGCCAGCAACATGGTAAGGGACTGGAATCAAGGATGATAGTGTAACCTGGGGTTAAGAGTTTGAGTTCCGGATCCAGGTCGCCTAGGCAGCCACTAACCAGCCATATGAATCTGAGTAAGTTACTTATTCTTTCTATGCTTCACTTTCCTTATTTGTAAAATAGGGGTAAGAGTGCCTACCCTCATAAGGTGGTTATGATAATTAAATGATTTAATATACATTGTGAAATACTTAGAAATAGTACCTGGCATATAGTTAATCTTCATATGTGCTAGCTGTTATAATTAATAAAAGATAATGTGTGAAAAATGTGAGAGGTATCATATTTTTATTTACTTTGTTCTGTGCCTTGATATATTTCCCACCCTTGACATACGCAGTGTATCCCCAGTAAAGTCCTGTCTGGGCACCAGCATATGACAAAGGCATAATGGAGACTGAAAAGATTATTAGGATCTAGTAGTGCAGAGAACAAACCCCACCCTCATAAAGGAAACAGTCTAAAGAAAGACTAAAAATTCATTGTAAGCCAGATATTGAAGTAATTCTAAGAATCCTCAGAAATAACAGATTGGACACTTGTTTACCTACTGACTCTGTGTTGATAGTACATCCAGTTTGACAAATTTTATTATTTTGTGAATGTTTATTTGAGAGAGAGAGCAAGAGAGCGCACAAGTAGGAGAGGGAGAGAGGGAGAGGGAAACACAGAATCCAAAGCAGGCTCCAGGCTCTGAGCTGTCAGCACAGAGCTGGACGCAGGGCTCGAACCCACAAACACGAGATCATGACCTGAGCCAAAGTCGGACGCTTAACTGACTGAGCCACCCAGGCACCCCCAGTTTGACAGATTTTAAAGGGTGGAGTTGTTCTAGCTGTTTCAAGGTTTCTCAACCTCAGTAGTTGACTGTTGTGGCTAGATAATCCTTTGTTCTATTGAGCTGTCTTGTATAGTGTAGTATGTTTAGCAGAACTCCTGGCCTCTATCTACTAGAGCTTATGTTCACACAAAACCTTCTACATGAATGTTCATAGTAGCTTTATTCAAAATATCCAGGAACTGAGGGGCTCCTAGGTGGCTCAATCGGTTGAGCGTCCGACTTTGGCTCAGGTCATGATCTCGCTGTTCATGGGTTCGAGCCCCATGTCAGGCTCTGTGCTGACAGCTCAGAGCCTGGAGCCTGCTTCGGATTCTGTCTCTGTCTCTCAACAATGTATAATGTTTAAAAATAAAAAATATATATCCAGGAACTGAAAACAACCCAAATACCCTTCAGTGAGCAAATGGTTAAACAAAATGTGGTACATCTATACAATGTGTTACTACTACTCAGAAATGACGGGGCGCCTAGGTGGCGCAGTCGGTTAAGCGTCTGACTTCAGCCAGGTCACGATCTCGCAGTCCGTGAGTTCGAGCCCCGCGTCAGGCTCTGGGCTGATGGCTCAGAGCCTGGAGTCTGTTTCCGATTCTGTGTCTCCCACTCCCTCTGCCCCTCCCCCGTTCATGCTCTGTCTCTCTCTGTCCCAAAAATAAATAAATGTTGAAAAAAAAATTAAAAAAAAAAAAAATGAAAAGGAACAAACTACTGAAACATGCAATAATTTGAATGGACCTTAAAAGCATTATGCTGAATTTTTTATTTCTTTTTTATTTTTATTTTTTTAAATATATGAAATTTATCGTCAAATTGGTTTCCATACAACACCCAGTGCTCATCCCAACAGGTCCCCTCCTCAATACCTATCACCCACCCTTCTCTCCCTCCCACCCCCCATCAGCCCTCAGTTTGTTCTCAGTTTTTAAGAGTCTCTCATGCTTTGGTTCTCTCCCACTCTAACCTCTTTTTTTTTTTTATGCTGAATTTTTTAAAAGCCAATCTCGGAAGTTTACGTACTGTGTAATTTCTTCTATATGATGTTCTCAGAATAACAAAATGGCTCACAGAACTCAGGAAAACACTTTAGTATTACCAGTTTATCATAAGGGATATCCTTAATGATACAAATGAACAGTCAAATGAAGTGGTACATGAGGGGAGGTCCAGAAAAGTCCTGAGCACAGGAGTTTTGGTCCTTGTGGAGTTTAGGTGAACCTGTTTATCAACCTAGAAGCTCTCTAAACTCTATTGGTTAATACTTTCATGGAAGTTCCATTATGAAGGCACATTTGACTACATCATTGACCACGGCTGATTAACTCAATGTTCAGCCCCTTTTCCCCTCCCTATAGGTTGGGAGGTGGTCCTGAAAGTTCCATCCCTCTAATTACACAGTTGATTCCTCCAGCAGTTAATTTCCATCCTGCAGCTGTTTAGTGGCCCACCAAGAGTCACCTCAGAAGGTTTATGAAAAACAAAAGATGCTTCTCTCACCACTGTCATTCAAGAATATTCGGGGCGCCTGGGTGGCGCAGTCGGTTAGGCGTCCGACTTCAGCCAGGTCACGATCTCGCGGTCCGTGAGTTCGAGCCCCACGTCGGGCTCTGGGCTGATGGCTCAGAGCCTGGAGCCTGTTTCCGATTCTGTGACTCCCTCTCTCTCTGCCCCTCCCCCGTTCATGCTCTGTCTCTCTCTGTCCCAAAAATAAATAAACGTTGAAAAAAAAAAAAAATTTTTAAAAAAAAAAAGAATATCCAAGAGTTTAGGCACTCCGTTCCAACAACTGGGAACAAGGGCCAAATATATATTTCTTATTATATCACAGTATCACATATACTGTAAGCAGTTTGCCTCTTGTTAATAAGTTGTCTCTTATCTAAACATTCTTACTGTTTGTAATACTACTTTCCAATGAGGAAGCAATATAACACTGGGAGCATTAATTCTGGGAGCATGGATTCAGGGGGGCTGGGTTCTTAACTTGGCTGTACCATTTATTGCTTGTGGGATATGAGCAGGTATCTTAATTTCTCTGTGCCTAAGATTTCTCATCTGCAAAATGAAAGTAATAATACATATTTCATAAAATTGTTATAAAGACTAAGTTCACGGTAGAGTGCTTTAAATCGGTGGCTTGCACATAAGGTGCACTATGTGCCAAATAAATGGGTCGTGTGACCTAACATGTCTTACCTTTGTACAGGTTATAAACTTTTTAAAGTCGATGCCTGTATCTCCACATTCTATAAATCCTCAACGACTATACCTCCACGTCATGTAAATTCTCATAATACCTGATGTTAACATGTACATAGAAAATATTTGATGCCAGGATAACTTCCTAGAAGAAAATGAAATGGAGCCCCAGAATATCTAGAGGTCAGGAATCTATGCCAAGAAGAACTTGGAAAAGCTTAGCTAGTTTAATCTATAGAAGGGGAAGAGGTGGGACGCCTGGGCAGCTCAGCTGGTTAAGCAAGCGACTTCGGCTCAGGTCGTGATCTCACAGTTCGTGAGTTCGAGCCCTGCGTCGGGCTCTGTGCTGACAGCTCGGAGCCTGGAGCCTGCTTCAGATTCTGTGTCTTCTTCTCTCTCTGCCCCTCCCCTGCTTGTGCTCTGTGTATCTCAAAAATAAATAAATATTAAAAATTTTTTAAAAGGGGGGGGGTAGAGGGTAATTCATCAGTTTGAATATAGCAGTTACCTTTCTTATTTTATCAAGAAATAAGAAACTTTCATTCTTGGGGTGGCGGGAACAAAGTAAACTTAAATATTTGTAAATAAAAATACCCCTATCGATTCTACTGTATGGGTACAGAGTTTCTTTGGGGGATGATGAAAAAGTTCTGGATATATGGACAGTAGTAATGGCTGTACAACATTGTGAATGAACTTAATGCCACTGAATTGTGCGTGTAAAAATAGCAAATCTTGGAATGCATATTTCATCACAAAAATATTTTTTAATTTAAAAATTTGTTGAGAAGCGGGATGTATTTACATAGACTCAAAGTATCCCTCCCCCCCCCCACACACACAATATTTACTAGTTACCAAAGAGAAAGAGTGTAATTTTAGAGTAGGGAAATTTGGCAAATGCTACCACAACCTAGTGATCAAAGTTAACACAGCATCACTTTTGTGATATTTCTGCCAGAAATGCATAACCTGAGTCAAACCACAGGGGTAACATGAGATAAATTCAAATTGAGGGACATTGTGCAAAACAACTGGCATATTATCTTCAGAAGTGTCAAGGTCATGAAAGTTAAGAAAAGACTGAAGAACTGTTCCAGATTAAAAGAGAATGAAGAATGAAATGTGCTGTATGTCCCTGAAATGAATCCTTTTGCTAGAAAGGACAGTACCAGGACAAAACTTAAATAGGGTCTATGAGTGAGATTATAGCAATGCCAAATGTTAGTTTCCTAATACCTGTGCTGGCGCTGTGGCTATGTAAGAGAATGTCTTTGTTTACAGGAGATACATACTAACTAGGGATGATGGGCATCATGTCCATACTTTCAAATGGTTAAGGGAAAAATGTACTTTGTACTATTCTTGAAACTTTTTTGTCAGTTTGAACTAATTTCAAAATCGTGAAAAAGAAAATAAAAGAACCTAAGTGAAGGTGGCGATTACAGCAGCAGTTAGATCCCAACACAGGGACCAAATTGGAAGGCTAACTGCTAAAGAAATAGGAAACATCCTCTATTCAATAGATTACACACATTCTCTCAAACTCAGGTGTTTCAAGTAGATACTTTGAAGATAATACGAGTAAACCATCTATCAGTTATAATATACAAAAGTGGGAAAATCAGCTTCTAGGCAGGGACCTTGTGATTTTGGGTTTAGAATGAAAACAAAGGAAATGACTGAATTGAATGTAAGATTAGTTGCAGGATGAGGTCATTTTATTTTGAAAGATTCATGTGTTTCAATGTCTGCCTCTTATAGGTGATGCTGAACAGGAACTTGGTCCCCCTCCATCTGTAGATGAGGCAGCAAACACACTCATGACTCGTCTGGGTTTCCTCCTCGGAGAGAAAGTCTCGGAAGTTCAGCCAGGTGACCAATACAGCATGGAAGTACAGGATGAAAATCAGGTAAACTGCTTGCTATCACCTGTGAGACATGGGATAAATCAGCCTGTTACACCAGGGAAAATGTTGCAGGGTGTTTGCATATGTGTATGTTCTGAGAAGAAGAATCCCAATTTTTGAACGGCTTTTGAGGCCTGATGACATAGCTTTGATTTTCCATAATCACTGTATTTCTTTACTTTAGGAAACATCTTTTAGTTATATTCATAGGTTTAAAAAGCCACTTGGTTTTGATTCATTTGTGGAATGAATGAGGAAATAAATAAATGCATAAGCCAAGAAAGAGAATTGACATATGGAGAGTATGACACCCAGAAATGTAAAGTATACTTCGTTTTCAGGTACATGTGGATTATTTACCAAGTTGACAATGTGCTGAGCAGGTCTCCGCAAATTTGAGAAGATTCTAATTATTGTGATCGTAGTAGAATTAATCAATTACAGAATGATAACCTTGAAAATGATAGCTAAAAGATAATTTAGAAAATCCCCCAGATGTTTGGCTTTTAATATACTTCTAATATACTTTCAAAGAAGAAATCACAAGAATTTAGAAAATATTTTAAACTGAAAAAATAACAAAATATAACAAAACTTATATTTTTACATATTTGTAGTATATAAAACTTGTAATTAAAGATGTGCTCAAAAAGAAATTTTAGTTTTGAATACATATATTAGAAAAGAGAAAATCTAAAAAATTAATGATCTAACTATTCATGTCAGAAAGTTTAAAAATATTAGCAATTTTTTCTTTTGGCTATTTTTTAGTTTAAATGTAGCAAAGGAAATACTAGACTTGGATTCATTTGTAGGGTCTTAATCTTTAAAATGTATGCTCTATAGGGACCCCTGGGTGGCTCAGTCAGTTAGGTGTCCAACTTCAGCTCAGGTCGTGATCTCATGGTTCATGGGTTCGAGCCCTGCATCGGGCTCTGTGCTAACAACTCAGAGCTGGTAGCCTGCTCCAGATTCTGTGTCTCCCTCTCTCTCTTCCCCTCACCCGCTCGTGCTCTGTCTCTCTTTCAAAAATAAATATTAAAAAAAAAATTTTTTTAATGTATGTCCTATAGTGAATCAGTTTATTCTAGAAGATGATAAGTTAATTTCATCTTGTATATTCTTAACAAATATGTGTGAAAATTCTATGCTATATGTTAGTTTTGTCATAAAATAATAGTCTTCAAGGATTATTTGGATCATGTGGATCATGTTCAGGTGTTCCAGGGCTCTCTTCTCAGACTTCTCTCTTTTTTTCCTCATTCCCTAGGTCATTGGTTTTGCTGGAGGCACTTTCTAATCACCTGGGCAGTTTTTATAAAATTCAGATTCCTGGAGCGTCTAATCTTACTGAAATGCCTCCATTCTTTTGTTTGTTTGTTTAATATTGTCTTAACTCCTGAATTGCCTCTAGCCCTGCCTTTCCCGTTGACTCCAGTGTATTTCCAGCTGCCTGTACCTTTTCTATCTGTGTGTCCAACATACATCTCAAATTTAACATGTCAAAAACTGACTCTTGCATTTTTCGCAGAGCCTCCTCCTTCTGCAGAGATCTGACTGAGAGAACACAATGGAAAAGCTATTCTCAGCCTGGAGAAGGGTTAATGTTGTCTTTCTGTGCCTAGAAGAGATTTCTATATCTCATTAACTAGCCTCCTTAAGTAAATATAAAGCCTGCCTTTTAATTCATAAGCCATGAGCAAATTACCACTTTCTTTTTTTTTTTTTAATATATGAAATTTATTGACAAATTGGTTTCCATACAACACCCAGTGCTCATCCCAAAAGGTGCCCTCCTCAATACCCATCACCCACCCTCTCCTCCCTCCCACCCTCCATCAACCCTAGGAATTTATCCAAGGGATACAGGAGTACTGATGCATAGGGCCACTTGTACCCCAATGTTCATAGCAGCACTCTCAACAATAGCCAAATTATGGAAAGAGCCTAAATGTCCATCAACTGATGAATGGATAAAGAAAATGTGGTTTATATACACAATGGAATACTACGTGGCAATGAGAAAAAATGAAATATGGCCTTTTGTAGCAACGTGGATGGAACTGGAGAATGTGATGCTAAGTGAAATAAGCCATACAAATTACCACTTTCTAAATGGCTTGATCTTTAAGCTTCGCTTTTACAGTTAAAGCTTTTAAAACATACATTCTGTGATATAAGCTTCATTTTGTAGAAAGCAACTTGTAGTAAAAATAATAGATGTCATTTGGGCTTAACCTCCACATTGGCTATATTATGTGTATAATACAGTTTCCTCTCTTAAAGAACAGACTGAGAATCTTATCTAAAAATGGAAATGAGTTGCTATGGAAGTAATAGAGTCATACCAAAGTGAAACTTTTTCAATATGGAATGACTGTAGATATATTTAATGTAAAAAAAATCCTAGTATAGTTCATTTCATCTACCCACATATTTTTTAAACTGAGGATTGAGGAGGTTAAAAATTCGCCACGTCAGTTTCTAACTAAGGAGGATTCTAATTCAGTACGTCTGGGGTGTGGGGCTCTGTGTCTGTCAGTTTTGTTGGGGAGCTTGTCCTTTTATATTCCACAGGTGATTCTTCTGCATGCCCAGTTAAAAACCATTGCTCTGGTAGGCCAACATCATTTTACAAAAACAGGAGATTACAAAGAAATTGAAACTCCTCCCTCCTCTGAAGAAAAATTACAGAGTAGAAGAGAAATGACATAGATCTGAGGAGTTATTGTATTACTAACAAAAATCAGTTCCTGATATTATTAATATGATTGAAAAGATTTGCTTGGTTGCAAGGTTCTGCGAAGTGTCACTTGTGCTTTAAGTTGAATGTATCTTTTGTGATCTGGTTATAGCATTTAAATTAAAAACAAAACCTGGATTCAACACATGTGATTAAATACCAGGGATTGTATCTAAAACTCATTTTAGGGTGACTAAAAAGAGCCTTAATCTTCTCACATCTAGTGATCAACACATTTTCCAGTCAAGTTGCTAAATGTAAACCCTCAGTTTTAGTGGAGAGGATATGAATAGTGACTGTATAGGTAAAGAAAGTGAAAGGCTTCTTTTAAATTTAACATTTAAAGGGGCGCCTGGGTGGCACAGTCGGTTGAGTGTCCGACTTCAGCTCAGGTCATGATCTCACAGTTTGTGAGTTCGAGCCCTGCGTCAGGCTCTGTGCTGACAGCTCGGAGCCTGGAGCCTACTTCGGATTCTGTGTCTCCCTCTCTCTCTACCCCTCCCCTGCTCATACTCTGTCTCTCTCTCTCAAAAGTGAATAAACTTAAAAAATTAAAAAAAAAAAAATATTTAACATTTTAAGATGTCAAATTTGTCATTAGTGTTCCTTCAGGAATTTTTTCATTGATCACTAACCATTTTTAAAAGGATAAGATTTTTTAGTGTTTGAAAAAATAGATACTTTTGTTCATTATTTTGGCGATTTATTTGGGTAGAAAGAGCTAAAGAAAAGTGCATGTCATTAAATTGTGTAAGCCAGGATATATTACCACCAGTCTTTTTCGTGATTATTCACTCCTTCCTGTCAAAAAACTTTAAAATGAGGTGACCTCAGATATAAGAATCATTCAAGATACAAAGCAATTTCAGTCTGTAATCGGTTTCTACAGAGAAATTATTTAGTTTTGTTTTAAATGAACATTGATTGATTTTTTAGATAGACTTTCAGAATAAGGCATTTTCTCTGCATTCAATCCAAAGAAGAGTATTAACAAGACTAAGTTCTAAGCCTTCAGAATAGTCTTATTGATAAGAAATAGCAAGGACAACTTGTGCTTAATTAAAAATTCCTTTATCAATTCATGGCAGTGATAAAGAATACTTGTCACTAGAAATTTCTGAGGCAGGAAAACTGGCCACAGTCTCTGCTTGTGTTAAATTTACCCAGTTTCACCTTAATTGTACAAGGCAGAATCTCTTATTCTGGAGGGCAAAAAAACAACTAGTACTGAGTAGATGTAAAAGCTATATATGTACATTTTCTTCTTTTTCGCATCAAAGCATATGTTTTGCCTAAGATATATTTTACATCAGCACCCGATCAGTTTATCTTTTTTATTTTTCATTCCAATTTTTCAGACTTCAGCAATCACCCAGCGGATAAGTCCCTGTTCCACCTTGACTAGTAGCACTGCCTCTCCACCAGCCAGTAGCCCCTGCTCCACCCTCCCGCCAGTCAGTACAAATGCAACTGCCAAGGACTGCAGCTATGGGGCTGTTACTAGTCCAACCTCTACCCTTGAAAGCAGAGATAGCGGCATCATTGGTGAGTTGGTTTTTATATTAATCATTTTGTGGGGGTTTTTTTCTTTTTAAAATAATACACAAGCTTAAGGTTTTCAAAAATTATGCTTTTGAGTTGTTGAGATGTATATATAATGTATGTATATATTCAGATGTATATATAATGTGTGTGTATATACATATATATATGTATATATGTACTTATAAAGGTTTATCTACTTCTTCCTGTAGATTCATCTATCTGCCAACAGAAGTAGTTCAGAAAATGTTCATTCCTCACTGAACTAGTAGAGTTTCATGGAGGTTCTCAGTTCTGCTTATTGTATACTTATTAAGGGGAGTCAGTCAAATGGAAATTAGTGAAGTGTTGGGAAATGAGGATCTGAAGAAAGGAAACGTACAGAGAAGAAACCAGGAGTGAGCACAGAATCTTAGGGCACATTCAAATTGAGCAGGAAATTAGAGGTGGGAGAATGAGCCAGTGGATAGGAGTAGTCAGACAAATAGAAGAATTGGGACAGTATAATGTTACCAAAGTCAAAGAAGATAAAAGGTTCAGAGAAGGGAAGAGGAGAGGCTGGTCAACAAATGACAACAGCTGAAAAAGCCAGGCATACTGGGATCAGTTAAGGAATAAAATATTTCTTCCTCATTTGGCTTCCTTCTAAAGGTTATCAAATCACACTAGATAGTATAGCAGATATTAATGCCATGGCAACTAAATATATCTCTATTATTTAAATGCATATATATCAACATGTGAATTTATTCCTTTAAAATAAGTATTGAGTAGATAAAAAGAATATTTTTACAGCAAAGTTGCAGGATACAAAATCAACACACAAGAACCAGTTGCATTTCTTCTATATGCTAACCATGAACAATTAAAAAAGAAAATTAAGAAAACAATTCCATTACAATAGCATGAAAAATAATTTTAAAACGTGGGAATAAGTTTAACCAAGTGTACACTAAACAGAAAATACTGCAAAGAAATTTTAAAAGATTTAAGTAAATGAAAATATAATCTGTGTTCATGGACTAGAAGATTTAATATTGTTAAAGTGATAATATATCTCAAGATTTCTACAGATTATTGAAGTTACTATCATAATTCCAACAAAGTTTTTTGCAGAAATAGAAACACCCATCCTAAAATTCATGTGGAATCTCAGAGGACTCTGACTCAGAGGACTCAAAGCAGACTTGAAAGTGGAGAACAAAATTGGAGGACTCCATTTCTTGATTTCAAAATTTATTACAAAGCTTCTTAAAGGCAGGATTCATGTCTTAGAGTTTTTATATATCCTCGTGACTTAGCATAATAGTTTCTAATTTGTCAGTTATTTATATGAGAAGTCTTTATGAAGATATAGTCATTAAGTAACTAAATATTTTAACAAAATAAAATAGAGAAATAAAATGTAGACGAGTAGCCTCTTTTATAACCTCTGAAATAGTTTGTGAAAGATTGGAATTATCCTCTCCTTGTATATTTAGCAGGACTTGCCATTAAAATAATCTGGACCAGGTGCCTGGGTGGCTCAGTTTGTTAAGTGTCTGACTCTTGGTTTTGGCTCAGGTCATGATCTCACAGTTAGTGAGTTGGACCCCCTGCTTGGGGGTCAGCCCCTCTCTCTCTTTCTCTCTCTCTCTCTGTCTCTCTCAAAATAAATAAAAAAACTTAAAAAAATAATCTGGACCTGATGTTCATGTAGATTTTTTTTAATTACTACTCCACTGTATTTAATACTCTAGGACTTTCTAACTTTTCTCTTTCTTCTTGAATCAGTTTTCCATAGCTATGGTTTTTTTCTTTTTCAAATTTATTGGTATAAAGTTGCCCAAAATATTCACTACCTACCCAATAACCCAAGCTGAAAAGCTGAGAGGAGTCCTTGTCATTTCTCTGCCCCCACCCTAAATTTCTTATCCCTGAATTTTATTTTCGTCTTTTCTAGTATGCTTTGGTAGTCCCCATTATCTCAGACTTAGAGTAATACAAACCCGAGTATTGTCTCTGCTTTTCATTTTGTCCTTTCCAAGTCTGTTTTTCACACAACCACCAAAGTGAATTAACCAAGAACCAGTTACTCCTTTGGTTGTATTACCTATAAGATGAACTATCTAAAAATCAAATTTGATCATATCACTCCTTTCACTGCCATTTACCTATAAAATAAAGCCTAGACTTTCCTGATCTGACCACGGCCAATTTCTTCAGCCTTCTCTAGCCTTGTGTATATTGTTCTAACAGCATTAGACTTTATTGTTACTTGACGATTCGTTTTTCCATGGCCATTCTGCCTGTAGTCTCCTCTCTCTTACATTGGAATGACTCCTATGGACTTTTTAAGATTTGGCTAGGTATTCTGTCACTACCACTACCACCACCTGTCTTCAATTCTCCACTCCAACTCTTATCCAATCCATGTGATTACTCCCTGTTCCCTATAATACCCGAGCAGATACATATCATGACATGTAATGTGTGGTATTAGAATTACTTTTTGAACCTGCTTCCCACCATTAAACTGTTAATTTCTCGTTAGCAGAAACTTTGCCTTACTGATCTGTATCTGTAGCACCTAGTCCAGTAACTGGCCTGTGGTAGCATAGTAGGTACTCAAGTAAATGTTTACAAATGAAAGGGGGGCTAAAGGGTAGAAGGGAAGAGGACAAAGGACTAACCTAGCAATTTGCATCATTTTTTTTTTTGGCAGTGATTAGAGTGACCATTAGGTACAAGATTATGTATTGATTTATTAGGTTTTGAATAAATAGTAGGGATTAGAATTCTCTGTCGACCAATTTTATTCTCTTAAATTCTCTTAATGATTAATTTTAACAAAATAATTTTTATAATCCCTAGGCAAGCTTCTTCTTGGGTTCTTCTCTTGATATTATTAGTCTATCACTCTATATCATCTATATTACTATACATAATATATCATAATATATCATCTATATTACCATACATAAAAAATATCATCTATATTACCATACATAATATATCATAATATCATAAAAATATATATATCATATATATCATATATATGATATATATGATATATCATAATATCATAAAAATATATATATCATATATCATATATATGATATATATATGACATATCATAATATCATAAAAATATCATCTATATTACCATACATAATATATCATAATATATCATCTATATTACCATACATAAAAAATACCTTTAGAATTGTGTTCAGCCAAGCAGAAGGGACGGTGCTGACAGATCAGACCAAATCTATTCACAAGTAGTTACCTTTCAAAGAGGGAAACCTAACACGTCAGTGAATGTTCAGATTACATGTTCTTACGTGCTGAAAATTAAAAATGGAATCCTGCTTTGACTTATAGCAGGAATGTTCCTCTGCTTTTTCTTTCTGCTAAATTTTCAAAATTGAATTCCTTGTACCATAAGTGCTTTTGTAGATAATAGATCTAATTTAAAGAACAATGAAATACCATTCTTTAATGTATATAAATACTGAAACAGATTTGCTTGTAAAATTACGAGAGAAGAATGAGAAGAATATCTGGTCATAAAATTACTTCAACTGTAGAATAGTTATCAAATTATATATAAGCAGTTCATCTTGAGAAATGATTTGTTTCCCTTTCGTTTTTATTTTTCTAAATGCAATTTTAGTTGGAAGAAACTTTATTATGGCATAAGTAATAATAGTGAAAGATACACTGTTATTACCTTGGAAATCTCAAGACTTACCTACCTAAACTGTTAAATATGCTTTAAGTATTTCCGCCCCTGATTATACAAGCGTCCACTTCTCTGAATTACATATTGCTTACATTATTTCAAGCAAAAACTTCCAAGATGGCCTATTGTTTATTCATGTCCTATATTTAAATCCTGCCCTATCAGCAAACAGACACAAAAGTTATTAAATGTATTGATTTATCCATTTTAAATTCCTTTATAGGTAAGTTCAGTATGATCCTTTTTAACGCACTACATTTTCCACTTAAAGCTATCAGAATTTTTAGCCATTCATGTGCCTGAATGTATCACTTGTACAACATGCCAAAATATGTAGAATCCTAGTAACGAGAATTGGAATACCAGAAATGCAGACTTCCTGGGTTTTTTAAGTATTCTAAATGTAAAAAGTTCCTTTCTAGGGTTCTAAAAGGTTTTAAATAACTGTGACTTATTTGATTCTGTGTAGTTGGATTCACCACAGACTAAGTTAATTTCTACCACAGAAAGCATTCTCTGTTTCAATCATAGCTTCCCTCCCCAAATTCACAACCCTTTCTAAATATGTGGTGAAATACCACCAACACAATTGTGTATTTGTATAGTAATTTTATGACTCTCTTTTTTTATTTTATTGGTATGACTCTGTATAATTGTCTTATATGTGTGCCCAGTTGAGATACCACTAATGACATATAATCACCTACCAGCTGTCTACCTACACGTACACACACACACACACACACACACACACACACCTTAAAGGAAAAATCTTGATAATTGTAACCTTTGTGAGATATAATATTTCTCTCCTATTCCTTTTTCATGTTAAGTTTTAATAATGGTCCTTTTGGGTGTGGTTTTTTAGCAAAATGAATTTAAGCATGGATCCATTTTGTTTCTCCTTTTGTTTATCTGGAGGTCCTAGTTCTTTCCAGCATGGTATAATTCTTGAATTTCTTTTCATCAAATCTCAGAATTTTTTAAGTCCTGATTTTATTCCCAAATTTGGTCTTCTGTCCTATAGCCTTGTATCATTTAACACGTACAAAGATGGAGGTTCTGTGACTATGCCCATTGTTTGTGATTATGTTTTCCAAATGTTTCACATTAGTAACTAAAAAGCAAAATCAGAAGCTCCTAATAAAAGTAATAGTAATATATAATCCAGTAGGATGTTGTATATTCTTTATTTGATTCAAACTATCACATTTTGAAAGTCATACTTCCCAGAGGGAAGGGGTTAAGGGGATGGGCAAAATTAGTAAAGGGGAGTGGGAGATACAGGCTTCCACTTACAGAATGAATAAGTCCTGGGGATAAAAGGCACAGCATAGAAAATACAGTCAATGATATTGTACTAGCATTATATGGTGACAGATGGTAGCTACACTTGTGAGCATAGCATCACCTATAGACATGTTGAATCGCTATGCTGTGCACCTGAAACTAACGTAATATTGATTTGTCAACTGTATTAAAATAAAAATTAAGGGGCGCCTGGGTGGCTCAGTCGGTTAAGCGTCCGACTTCGGCTCAGGTCATGATCTCGCGGTCCGTGAGTTCAAGCCCCGCATCGGGCTCTGTGCTGACAGCTTGGAGCCTGGAGCCTGTTTCAGAGTCTGTGTCTCCCTCTCTCTCTGACTCTCCCTGCTTCATGCTCTGTCTCTCTCTGTCTCAAAAATAAATAAACGTAAAAAAAAAATTAAAAAAAAAAAATTAAAATTAAATTTACCCTCCTGGGTCACAGACTGAACATTAGATAATTTGAGTTATTTTTTCATGTTTTCTCCAACCTGTTTTCAGAAATGTGTAGGTTTATTTTTACTACTGAGTTTTTCTATTTATTGTACTAGTGACTCCGTCATCCTTCCCACCTCTCTAACACTAAGTAAATTTTAGTAGCTGTAATGTGGCATGTTTGTTAAAGAAGTCTGGACACTGCTTATTCAACTGATCAAGAAGACCTAGTAAAGCATTTCTCTTGCATATTAACCTAAGTAATATAATAATAACCAGCATTTATTGAGTACAATGAACCAAGTACCATTATTTAATCTTAATGGTCTCATATGAAAATAGTTGTAAAGATTTCACAGGATCATACAACTGAAAGGATGCAGAAAACTCCACAAAGAATGCTTACAAAAGCTTTTAATAAAGATACAAAATAGCAGGTGAAAGAGAATGCAAACAAGCCCAGAGGCCCCTAGACACTTGCAAGTGCAGCTCTCCAGGTTCTTTCTTAAATAGAATATGCTCTGTCTCCAGAGTGTCAAGGACCAAGATTTGTACAAGGAATCGTGGTTTCACGAGAGCTCCCCAAAAGTTTACAGTGAAGATTTTTATGCCCCTCTGGTCATATAGCCAAGTCAGATTGTCTAACTAAGTCCTCCAGGTGTAAATTGTCAGTAAGCAACTAGTTCTGGGTACTACAGGAGAAGCTTAAAACTTTAAGCAGCAAATTACAAATCATTAGTTATCCCAGTTGACCTTATCTTGGTTAAGAATCAGTACTAGACTTCCAGGCAACCCCAAAGATAAGCGTAGGACTGGCCCAGTCTAGTTGTAAAATAATTCTGTCTTATATAATAGTGTAATAATCTTTCTTAGAATTGGAAAACTGAGATTCAAAAATAATTGGTCTCAGGTCACATAGATAGTAAGACGCAAAGCTCAGATTCAAGTTCAGATGTGTATGACTTCAAAACCCATGGTCCTAATCATTACAGAAGAGTTCATAGTTCTAAAAACTTTCTGTCTCAGTACAGATGATCTAAAACTATTACATGGCATTAAAAATTTAGTCTATGTCAACAAAAGTAGAGTAGTGAATCAAGATAAAAATTAGTCCTATTAGTTTAAAAGTATTATTATAGAAGATGGACAAACCAATTTTATTTTATATATGTGTGTGTGTGTATTAAAAAAATTACTTAGTGTAGCTGGCACACAATGTTACATTAATTTCAGACAAACAATAATACAGTGATTCAACATTTGTATCCCTTATACTGTTCTCACCACAATATAGCTACCATCTGTCACCATACAACGCTATTACAACGTGATTGACTATATTCCCTATGCTGTGCCTTTCATACCCGTGACTTATTCAGTCCTTCTCCCCTTTTCCCATTTTTCCCATCCCCTTCCCCCTTTCCCTCTGGCAACCATCAGTTTGTTCTCTGTATTTATAGGTCTGATTCTGCTTTTTGTTTGCAAACAATCCAATTTTAAAACATGGAAAAGACATTAGATAGACATTTCCCCAAACAAGATACGTGAATGCCTAATAAGCACAGAAAAAGGTGCTGAATATCATCAGTCATTAGAGAAGGGCAAATTAAAACCACAGTGGGACACAACTTGACACCTTCCAGAATGGCTGTTACAAAAAAAGGACCCAAGTGTTGACAAAGATGTGGAAAAATGAGAACCTTCATGTATTACCCTTATGTATTACTTTATGTTTATGAAGTAAACATAAACTTACCATACAATCTAGCAATTCCGCTCTTAGGAATGGAGCCAAGAGAAATGAAAACATGTCCAAGGAAAGAAGCATTATTCATAATAGCCCCAAACTGGAAACAATCTAAATATCCATCAATTGGTAAATGGATATACAAAATGTGGAATGTCCATACAGTGGAATACTGTTTCGGCTATAAAGTGGAAGAAATTAATAAATGCTACAGAATGAAATGACCTCAAACATAAAGAGTAGATATTGTATTATTCTGTTTATATGAAATTCCAGAAAAGGCAAATTTATAGACAGCACATCAGGAGTTGCCTAGTATTGGGATGAGAACAGAAATTAACTGCAAACAGGCACAAAGGACCTTCTAGGGGTTATAGAAACATTCTAAAACTGAATTGTAGTGATGATTGCACTTATCTGTAAATTTACTAAAAACCATTGAACTGTATGTACATTTACAGTGGGTACATTTTATGGTATGTAAAGTATACCTTAGTAAAACTGGTTTAAAATATATAGCATTGATTTTATTCACAATAAGTCTGTGTATAAGCCTTTGATTCCTTCTTCCTCACACTAACCCTTTCTGGCCTATGTGGCAATAAAAACAGACATGTCACATATGCAGTTTTTCATATTGAGGTAGTGATTTTTTTCCTATATCAAAGCAAGAAAATGGAGAACGTCTCAGAAAAATCTCTTTAGTTACTTGAGACTCAGTACTCTCTATCCGTTGTTCCACTTGGTCATACTAGAAATAAATGATAGATTAGGGAAACAAATAGGTGTAGTTTTCATTGAAGAACCATGTCTTCCTTTCCAGTCCCGTTCATAGAAACTTTGCACATGGGAGTGCTTAATTCATCTAGGCCAGCTTATCTGGCACAAAGACTGCATGCATGGGCTTTGGACTTTTGAACCTTTAGTAGTCACATGCACGAAAATATTACTGCATTCTTGATGCTTCAGTCACCTTGGTGACCTTAAATCATATAAAGTCTCACCATAAAGGAATGGTTAAGTAAAATAGAATGCACCCATAAAGTTGAATAATACACAGACATTAGCCTGTTGTTATTAAAAATAGATTTCATTTTTTGGCTCTTTATTTTTCTGTATATGGCCTCTTTTGCCTGGAACTGTCCTTGTTCTCAGATTAAGGATTTAGGACCTATCTTGTTCCCATATTCTGCACATATTAGTTATTAGTAAAAATTTATTGGATAGGTGGGTGAATGGAATTAACCAGAAGTTACCAAGTTCATGAAAAGCATCAATGAAGCAAAAATGCACAAAATTCCTAAATGGGAAGTTACCCAGAAAATTTTATTTCTGGTATTTTATGTGAGATGTCTGTTTTTACTTTCTGTGCCCCAATAATCATAGACCATTATGCATTCTAGACCATTTATTCATCCTTTTGACAAATATTTATTGAGCATATACTGTGTGCCAGGGACTAGATACATTTCTATCTAGTGAAAAAAGGCAAGAAATACCTGAGGCTTCATAGTTGAAAATGGGTGAACTGTGTAATAATAGGTTATGCAAATAGTACAATAGTCATAGTTTTCTTCTCACACTGGGAAAACTAGATGTTTTGCTTGTCTTTACTTTTAAATACCTTGACCATGAAAGCCCTCCCTCATTATAAAATTTAGCATTTTTTTAATTTATTTAATTTTTTATATCAAACTAGATTTTATTAATTTATTTTTACTTATAAATTTTTTAATGTGAAATTTTTTATATGAAATTTATTGTCAAATTGGTTTCCATACTTTAGCATTTAAGTAATAAAGTAGGGCCCATAGGCCACATTTAAGTAATAAAGTAGGGTCCATAGGCCACTGAACAATACCACCTTAGTGCTACAAACTCAAAGTTTCTCAAATCTTTCCACCACCAATCAGGTATTCCATAATTTTTGTTGGTAGATCTCATAGTTTTGAAAAAATGTTCAGCATCCCTCTATTCATTATTTAGTAGTTTCTCATTTTTAATTTATCAAACATGTATCTCTGCCAAAGCTTCTGCTTAAATGAGAATAACTACTGTTGTCACCCTTGATAGAATCCTCGCTATGTTTACAGAAGTTTGACGGTGTAACTAGTTAACAGTAAGCATATTATTTATCAATTATTTGAAATACTGAAAATAGTGAACCCCATTGCTACTTTCTCACACCTGTAAACCATGTGCTCATGGTTTATCTGGAGAAAAGGGGTTTATACCAGGCTGGGACCACACAGATACAGGTATATCTTAGCCAAATCTGGGACTTAATAATAAAAACATCTGCTGGACACACACACACACACACACACACACACACACACACAAAACATAAAAGGTAAGGGGTTAAATAACAGGCATTTTACATGTAGACAAATCCTCTGGGAAACAAGAGTTTCCATTCTCTGCCTTTCAGCATACTGACCCTAGCAGCTGTGTGAACTCCAAGCTTCTTGCAAAGAATTACAAATGAAATTATATTTCAGTCAAATTTTCCTGAAAATAAAAGTTTAAATATATTTTAAATTAATGAGACAGTTTTCAGAAATTAGGATAAGAAGCATACATCCACTTTAAAAGAACACACACAGGTACATACACACATATTATAAATGTGCTATCACTGAACACATTTAGAAATTATAATTATACAATAATGCCGTGGAATCCATGATAATCTCATTGGGGAAGGTGCAATATTATGTTTGGTGGCAAAATGGTTAGGAACTATTGGGCTGTTTATGACTGAAAGTCTGAATATATGAAATTAATTTTTAATTAAAGTGAGTAGTTTAGATTAGATACCAAAATAATGTAATAACTTAATATGACTTGAACATTGGCTTTTTTTAAACGTTTATTTATTTCTTTTGAGAGAGAGAGAGAGTGTGGAGAAAGTGCAGAGAGAAAGAAGGGAGAGAATCCCAAGCAGGCTTTGCACTGTTAGCACAGAGCCCTATGCAGGGGCTCAAACCCACGGAACTATGAGATCATGACCTGAGCCAAAATCACGAGTCGGATTCTTAACCAACTAAGCCACCCAGATGCCCCCTTTGGATTAGCTACAAGAATATGTGGCCCATAGTTTCCAACATTTTCATCAGTGAGACTTCCTTAGCACAGATTCCTCAGAGCCTGAGACAAAAGGTTACGTGCTAACACTATATTAAGGGAGTATAAACCAAGGAAACAAGTGAATGAAAGGGGAGTAAGGCAAAGAAGAAACAAATATAAGAAAAGGAATTACAGAGCTGGCAGAGGTGATTGCTTTATTCAACTGAAATCTTCAGAGAGACCATACAATTCCTAACTATGGAAGGGGGAATTACAAGGGGCTCTTACTGCTAGTTCCTGTTTCACATTGGTGTGTTAGCCCTACTAGGGCATTGTTTCCCCTACTTTACTATTGCACAAATCCAGTAGCCCTACTGCATCTCATGTCTCAGCAACAACCAGGAAGTCCAGGGACAGAGGAGAGAGTCTATACAGCATTACACAAGACATTGATTGACTTGTGCTCATGATTATCATAAATGACTAGCAATAGCCACTATAGCCAACCCTTCAGTCTGAAGCAGGATTGTTAATAACAGGGACCCAGCTCCAACCCATGGGAATAGTTCACACCATCACTAGAGCCAATGTAGCTAGACAGTGGCAGGTAAGTATATCTAGAATGGCAAATCCAGTAAAGTTCAACCCTTACACCACATAGATCCAGTAATACTCTCTTTGGCATCTGTTCTCACCTGGGAACACGATACTGTGAAACTCTGAATTCTTTTCTGAGAGGAGAGATCTAAATCCAATTCTTCAAGAAGATGACCAGTGCAGTCTCCCAAAAAGACTTAGAAAGGGTTAGTAAATGAAAGTAAGTCCCTGCTGCTCCTGCTGGTCCTGGATTCCATAATGTATGCTCCTTATCTCCCTCCTTCACCCATTTCAGAGCAAAGAATATCAAAATAGATTTCAGAACAAACAATGATTACCTATCAAGGAAGGTCATTTCATAATGATAAATGGATCGTTTTGTCAGGAAGAAGTAACAGTCCTAAATGTTTATGCACCGAATAACAAAGCCTCAAAGTGGCAGAAATCCGCAAATGTAGAGATTTTAACTCATCTCTCAGTGGTTGAAAGAACAATTAGGAAATCCATTAGCATGTAGATTACTTTAAACAGTTCCATTAACCAACTTAACTTAATTATTTTTATACGACAGTCCGCTTAACAATAGCATAGTTCAGATGCTTTTTAGGTATACACAGAAGATTCACCAAGACACCAATATTCTGGTCCATAAAACAAGTCTCAGTAAATTTAAATGGACACAAACCATTACAGTATTCTCTGACCACAATGTGTTTACACTGGAAACCAGTAATAGAAAAATATCAGGAGGAGTGCCTGGGTGGCTCAATCAGTTGGGTCTCCAACTGTTGGTTTTAGCTTGGGTCATGATCTCACAGTTCATGGGATTGAGCCCCTCATCAGGCTCCATGCTATCAGCACAGATACTCTCTCTTTCCTCTCTTTCCTCTCTCTCTGCCTCTTCTCCCCATTCATGTGTACTCTCTCTCTCTCTCAAAATAAATGTATAAACATTAAAAAGAGAGAGAGAGAGAGAAGGGGCACCTGGGTGGCACAGTCGGTTAAGCATCCAACATTAGCTCAGGTCATGATCTCCCAATTCATGGGTTCGAGCCCTGCATCAGGTTCTTTGTGCATAGCCCAGAGCCTGGAGCCTGCTTCAGATTCTGTCTCCCTCTCTCTCTACCCTACCCTGCTCACTCTCTCTCACTCTCTCAAAAATAAATATTAAAAAAATTTTTTTTAAAGAAAAATATCAGGAAATTTTACAAATGCTTAGAAATTAAACAACATATTTCTAAATAATACTTGGGTCAGGGGCGCCTGGGTGGCGCAGTCGGTTAAGCGTCCGACTTCAGCCAGGTCACGATCTTGCGGTCCGTGAGTTCGAGCCCCGCGTCGGGCTCTGGGCTGATGGCTCAGAGCCTGGAGCCTGTTTCCGATTCTGTGTCTCCCTCTCTCTCTGCCCCTCCCCCATTCATGCTCTGTCTCTCTCTGTCCCAAAAATAAATAAATGTTGAAAAAAAAAATTAAAAAAAAATAATAAATAATACTTGGGTCAAAAAAAATCACATTGGAGGGGCGCCTGGATGACTCAGTCAGTTAAGAGTTGACTTTGGCTCAGGTCATGATCTTGCAGTTTGTGGGTTCGAGCCCTGCATCAGTCTCTGTGCTGACAGCTCAGAGCCTGGAGCTGCTTCAGATTCTTTGTCTCCCTCTCTCTCTGCCCCTCCCCCACTCATGCTCTGTCTGTCTCTCTCAAAAATAAATAATAAAACATTAAAAACATTTTTTTAATCACATTGGAATTTAGAAATATTTTTAATTGAAAAATAGTGAAAACAAAACCTCAAAATTTTTAGAATGCAGCTAAACAAGTGCCTAGAAGGAAATTTATAGCATTAGATGCTTATTTTAGAAAAGAGAAATTTATTTCATTAGTGAACTAAACTTCTTAAGAAACAACAACAACAACAAAAAAAGAAATTCAAATCAAAGTAAGCAAAGTAGGAAATAATAAAGAGCAGAAATCAATAAAATAGGAATAGAGAAAATTAATGAAACTGAAAGCTGGTTCTTTGAGAAAATCACATTAATAACCCCCTAGTCATATTAACCAGGAGAAAAAGAAGATACAAATTGCCAAAATCAGGAATGCGAGAGTCTATCATTATAGACCCACAGACATTAAAAGGATAAGGGAATGTCATGAGCAACTTTATGCCAATAAATTTGACAGTTTAGATGACATGGACAAATTCCTTGAAATAACAAATGACCAGAGCTCCTTCGAGAAGAAAGAGATAACTTGAATAACTTCATAGCTGTTAAATATAAATTGAATTTGTTGTTTAACACTTTCCTGCAAGGGAAAGATGCCCTGACAGGTAAATTCTATCAAATATTTAAGGAAGAAATTATACCATTTCTACACAAACTGCTCCAAGAAGTTGAAGTGAAAGGAACACTTTATAAGGCCAATGTTACCTCAACACCAAACCAGACAAAGACATTACATAAAAAGTAAACTACAGACCAGCATGTGCCATGAACAAGATATGAAAGTCCTTAACAAAATTCTAACAAATTGAGTCCAACCTTATGTAAAAGATAACAGGGACAATATATTAAAAAGGACCTGTCATGACTAGGCAGGGATGGGGAGCATTGTCATCTGTCAGAAGCATAATGATGACTGCCCTCTCTGATGGAGTTGACAGGGAGATATTGCCATGGAACTGGGCTCTCTTGGTATCACTGAGGATACCAAGACCACTTGGCAGCACTTAATTCTCAGATGTATTATTGTAAAGAGCAAAAAGGCTGGAAGGCAACCATTTGTTAGCTCATCTTTTACCTTTGTTACTACAAAATCCAGAACTCCCATTTAAATTTCCACAGAGAAAACCTCACAAAGAGGCATCATGGAAATTACCTTAAAAACTTGGGTCTCTTCTTTTAATAATAGGTACATTGAAGATGTAAGAAGAGAATATGAACTAACATTAAAAATTCTCCAGGGATGGGGCACCTGGGTGGCTCAGTTGGTTGAGCATTCAGCTCTTGATTTTGGCTCAAGTCATGATCTTATAGTTTGTGAGATTGAGCCCCCATAGTGCTGACAGCATGGAGCCTGCTTGGGATTCTGTCTCCCTCTCTCTCTGCCCTTCCCCTGCTCACTCTCTCTCTCTCAAAAATAAACACTTTTTAAAAATAAATAAAAATAAATTCTCCTAGAATGACCTGTTTTATTCTTATAATTATTGCTAAGATTTTTATAATCTAGATTTTATTGTTGTTAACCATTGCATTTCAAGGCTTAATGAAAATGTTTCTGTTTATAAGTCCTGTTTATAATTAATGGTAAGACTAGATAAAATTCTAGATTTTTGTTTTTGTTTGATTTCATTAAGGGACATCTAGGGTTAGAGCTACAGAGTGTAGCTGTACAAGAAAGCCCTGTACTGTTTCCTTATTTGGACAGATTATTTCTCCTATGTTAGCATCTACTTAAGACCTCTTATTTTTTTCTAATTCATTATTACATATGAAAGGCAATAAATTTAAATGAGGGAGAGGAAAATGTGGGATAAAAAGAGTATAAAGATCTTTTTGAGAACTGTGGGGCTTTCCAGCAATCCATGAAAATTCTTTAAATTCCCTTTTTGATGAAATTCTGAAATTTTTCACATTCATAGGTCCTAGTTTTAGATCTTTTAGCATTGATATACGAATTTGTTTAGTTCCATTCAGAGAGAGTTGTTAAAGTAAATGTATGAGAGATGTGAGAGAGAATATGTAAGGGATCGTTATATTTTGGTTTCGATTATTTAAAGTTCATGGTGGAGATGAAATGATCATCAGCAACTTTTAAAAAAATATTACTACTGCTCTTATTATCTAGTCACGAATTTGGATAATAATGAACAAATTAATCTCTAGGTTTATGGGTGTTTTGTTTTTTTTTAACTTGTTTTACTCTCTTTTTTAGCTACATTGACAAGCTATTCTGAAAACGTGGAACGCACAAAATATGTTGGGGAAAGCAGTAAAGAATTAGGATCTGGAGGAAACCTGAAACCTTGGCAGTCTCAAAAATCCAGTATGGATTCGTGTTTGTATCGAGTAGATGAAAACATGACGGCTTCCACCTATAGTCTGAATAAGATCCCTGAGAGGAATTTGGAAACTGTTCTATCGCAGTCAGTACAGTCTATTCCTCTGTATCTTATGCCACGGCCAAATTCAGTAGCAGGTAAGAGTTTTTAAAAATTGACCATTTTACTGGCGTGTATACTGAAATGAAAGTAAATTCTGCTTTAACAGAATTTTCTATTCATCTTCTTTGACTGTTCTTTTGTGTGGCTAATATGCATGTGGATATCTTTTTGAACCTGGGGGAAGGCTCATGCTCAAGTGGTGATTCTGCTCCCAAAATGTGTAAAAACACTCACAAAATCATAAGTAAAACCTGTAAAGTGTATGGTTGAATTTCTTAAAGTATTTTTTTCATATCTGAAGTCTTTGAAAAGATTTCAGTCTGTGGTTTTTAAAAACATTAGTTTAAAAAAAAAACATTAAATTGAAGAGTATTTCAGTAGAATTTATATTATTAGAAATCATCATCCATAGTTTGAAGGAGAGGCAGGCAGGCAAGAATTTAGCTTCCCAGTCCATGAGCTCAATATTTCCACCATATCCATCCTATCGTAGAAGAATCACCAGGTACCTACAAGTGCTAAAGAAGAACTCAGACACTACTAGCAGGCTCAGTCAGAAAGTCATAAAGGAATGTCAAGGGATGCCTGGGTGCCTCAATCGGTTAAGCGTCTGACTCTTGATCTTAGCTCAGGTCATGATCTCAGTCATGAGAGTGAGCCCTGCATGCGTAGAGTCCGCTTAAGATTCCTCCCTCTGCTCCTGCACCACGCACATGCATGCGCTCACTAGCTCTCTCTCTCTCTCTGTCTCTCTAAATAAATAAATAGATAAATAAAGAAATAAATAAATAAAAGTTTTTTAAATAAAGTAAAAAAAGAGAAGAAGTCAGACCAGGAGCTTTTGCAGATAGTTGGGCAGTCGGGCATTTTCAAAATGCAGCATCATCTACACTTTGTCCCTAATACGAAATCATAGTCGTGATTGTCTGTCTTACTTGCTCGATGAATGCCTAAAAGGTTTATCTCACGGACACAAAATAATAAAATACCTATTATAGTTAAGAGCTCTTATTTCCCAGGTGTAATGATTTATGTTATGCAGATAATAGTGTGATGCTTCTTGCCTTTTTGTACTTTTCTAAAACATTACTCTTTGTTCTGTCCTCTGGGAGACCATCAGCATCAGTCATCACATGTGATTATGTGGTGATGGCTCATCTGGAAGATCAGTAAGTGTAGACAATTTAATATGTATTTTTCAAGATTATTCATTTTTACATAGTAGCAAAAAACTTTTCCCTCCTAGGTTCTTTGGAATATGTTGGTCCCCAGGGATGATGTCATATTATACTTTAGAATGCTATAACTTAGAAAGGGCCAGGCAAATTCATCTTTCCAGGAGAGAAACATATAAACCCTTGCTTACATAAAATTGGGGAAATATAGCTACCAACCTTAATGGTACATCCCAATTTATTTAACTAAGCTACAGTGATTTCTAAGAAAGTTCTGGCTCTGTTATTTGAGAAGGGCATTGAGCATTTAGTAGAAGACAGAAATATAAGCTTCTCTTGTCCTCTCTTTACTGGAAAAATTATAAAATACTTTGCCCTTTTTTTTTTTTTTACATTTTAAATTGTATTTAATTTTATTTATTTTTTTAATATGAAATTTATTGTCAAATTGGTTTCCGTACAACACCCAGTGCTCATCCCAACAGGTGCCCTCCTCAATGCCCATCACCCACTTTGCCCTTCTTGAGCATAAATATCTGTAGATTTATTATTTTACCCTATGCAGATACTAGTGTGTACAAAGAGTTGTCCAGGACTAATTAGCCAGATATAATTCTTCCCTCTAAGGTTTTTTAACACTGCTGCTTTCTAGAAATCAGCACAAGGCAGCTTTCAGAAGTATCAGTGAGTCACCAATTATTTCTCTAATACATGTAGGAGAAATTAACTGTTAAGCTCTATCACAGAGAATAGAACCCAGTTTTCTATACCAGGTATTTTAATCACCAGGTTAAAAAAAAGTTTGCCACTTGAAATGTTTTTTTTTTTTTTTAAACTTCACAAAGCAAGCAAGAGTAGTAGGCGAAGAGTACACTCTTTCATTTACATGGATTGTAAGATTCTTGTTTATTTAGAATTTTATCTTGTAAGAACTGATATCCTAGTTACTTAATAAAATCTTTTAAGTTATGTTCAATTTTCAGGGAATTGTCATCTAATTTATGAATTTGGATGGCTTCTAAACTACCTCTCGTGATATATTTTTTGCTAACTGCCATTTACAAACTTTACCGCTTATAAGCATCAATATATTTGTGGCTACACTTAGACTTAAAGTTTTTGCATATTCTTTGGGACACTGACTTCAGCAAATATTAAGATAAGAATTTTATGGAGAATTACAGGATAGAATTCTAATTGACAACCATTGTTGTGTTTGTAAAATAGCATCAAATTTACAGTAACTTTGGTATATTTATAAATAATACAGTAATTTATAAAGTATCATACAGAGGAGGGAAGCATCTGAGTGCAAAGGAAAAGGGTAGAGAGGAATAGAAGACATCACAGAGAAGGACAAATAAGAAGTCACAGAAAAAAGAGGAAGGAGTTACTAAGAAGTTAAGTTGGCACATTATTTCAGCATGACCCAACCGTGGGATACAGTGAAGAAATAGTAGAAAATGATGTTGAAGGTGATACCAAGGAGCTTATATGCTCTGATGATAAATGTTAGGTTTATTTTGTTGCTAGTCAGGAGTATAAGCAGGAGCTGTACTATCAAATATGCTGTTTAGAAAATGGCTGAATAGCCATCTGTATAGGATGGACTGAAGGAGGAGAGCCAGGAGTTAGAGAAGATAGTTCTTTAAAAGCTTGTGGTATTATGCAGTATTATAGAGAGTGAATCATCAGGTATCATCAGTAGAGTTGAGAAAATGGTTTAGGAGAGTTTCTTCTTTTTTGCCTTAAAAAATAGCATTTATTAGATTTTTTTTTAATATAGAGAAATAACAAGGAAGAAAACAAAACAAAAATGAGCCATAATTTCCTTTCCCAGTGGTTCCTGCTGACATATTCTAGAAATTAAAAAAAATCATGTGTGTTACATAATAAATATGCAAATCAAATAAAAATTCAAATTCAAGCAAAAAAATACAAAAGAAAAAGGGAAAGCCTTCCCTTTCCACCTAGTTCCCCTCTCCAATGATAAAGTGATTAGGGTAAGTATGGGCAATCTGTAGCATTAAGTCTTAAGCTTAGTTTTCTGAATATAAATTTGGATGTTCATACACCTTTAAATTAAAATTCTAAGATATGAAAAATAAAAACTACTGTCTTTTATTGTTTTCAAAATGTGAACCACTACTGCATGTTTATTTTTTAAGCCCTTTGTAGTTGGAAGGAAGTGGAGAACCTTGTGGATTTGCGGTTGCATGGCAGAAATTATCAGAGAGTAGGATGTCTCTGGTCATCCTGGATGTCTTAAAAGGAGACTGGCTGTGAATTAGAGGGATGTGGGAAGCAGGAAATGTTCACTTGCAGCAGCTGTCCTCAGGGCTTTGTGTGAAAATGAGGAGTCTTCAAGGAATTATAAGCAGCAGAAGTCAGTTACAATATAAACTCTTACCATCTACTTGTTAATGTTTGGAGCTGCACATTTTCCTAAGAAAAGGATCTTAAGAATCAGGTAAATGCAAAATCAGAATCATGGGGGATTTGGATGAATCCAATCAGAAGCTTAGTGAGGATTTTATAAAGAGGAAAAAATGGGCTTTTCAGCAGTCAGAGTGTTGGCTTTATGAATCAAGGGCATAAGGACAGCAGAGTGGCTTCTTGCCCAGGCTGTAGCAGACAACGTCATCCAAGATCCCTGCTCAGGTCAGCCAGAATGATAATCGTGCTACTAAAACCTGTTTTCACTAGTAACACCTGATCTAAGAAGAAACAATTCAAACGGGTTTTATACTCAATATAGAGTTGCCTCTGGAATGTTTTGTACCAAATGTCTGCTGGATTTTTTTTTTCTGCCCACTTATTTAAGTTATTTTGACTTCAAAAAAGTATGTCAGTTAAATGTTCTATAAATGAGTCAGCTGTTCCAATCCTATGAAGTCTCAAAAAAAAATATATATATATGTATATATATATATGCTCCCTTTTTCCACTTCCCTCTTGGACCTTTAATGACATAGATTTTACTTAGAGATAGATTTTACATAGAAGTTTACTTTTTAAAAACATTTTCTTTTCACATAAAATTTTTTAAGTAGATTTGTTTTTCCTCTTTCTTCAGTTCACTTCGACTTACCTAATTATCTCCTATGCTTGTATCTGGAAAGTGTTCATTAAATATAGTATTAACTTGATGAAATTATCTCGAAAAAAATTGGCCAGCACAGTTTCAAAGTAAGAGTACCACTATGAGGTGGGGATATGTGTGTCCCTATAGATCTGTCATTGGTATTTGTATGTGATGATGATGTGCAAGGCATTGTTGCTATAGCCACCTGCTTCATGCTTAGCTTTCAAATAACCCCATAAGACACAACCTAATTTTTTATTCATTGGTCATTTAAATGTAGTCAAACACAAAGTGTATATTAAATACAATTATTAGGCAAGCATTTATTGAGCATGTATGTGCCAGGCACTATTTGAAACACTTGAGAATCATCAGTAAACAAAACAGAAATTCCCCCCTCATGGACCTTACATTCTAGCCAGGGCAAATAAAATAATCTTAGTAAGTAAGTAATTTATATAGCATGGTAGAAAGCGATATGTACTTTAGAAAAAAATAGAAGAGGGAAGAGGGATCAGAAGGAAGGAAGGAAGGAAGGAAAGGAGGGAGGGAGGGAGCAAGGAAGGTTGGTTATATGAACATCATTGGAGCTGAGCATATTATCATAGTGATGTCTGTTAAGCATTAAACAGAGCAATGAAGAGGGTGAGGACAGAGCCAGATATATCTAAATCTACGTAGGACCAGTCTGGAATTCAGTTCTATATTAAGCATTATGTGCACGGTACTCTGATTTACTCTGAGGGGATAGGGTTATCAAAGATGAATCAGACATTACTTTCTCACCCTCAAGAACCTACTATAATAAGGAAAGACAGCCATGTAAGCAAGTTGCTGAATAACATAGGTCCTAATTAGCAATATACGTATGTGGTTGCTAAAGTGGAGAAGCAATTAATTTTGACTAGAGGATCTGTCAGGGAAGGAGAGAAGATATAGCCTTAGCAAATTTTGTGACAAAGATTGAGATGTTTGACAAACTAAGACGAAGACTTTCTCTCAGAAAGTGGCTTGCAAATAGAAGTTTCAAGAGATTATGAGGGAGAGTAAATGTGTACAACTAGCAGAACACAGAGCCCCAGCTAACAGAATCTCAGGTCTCCTGCCTCAGCTTTCCAATATTTATCTCATATTCCTTTAAATAATGGGCAAGAATTTTGAAAATGATTAAGCAGTGAGAAACAGAATAAGACTAAGGAGAATTATGATTTAATAAGGAAGAAAGGCTGTGAAAAAAAATATTGGAATATTTGATAAAGAAAATTGTTATACAGATATCAACAAAAAAGATTTTAATTGCTAACATAAGAAAAAGAACAAATGTTTTAATAGATGTAAGTAACACTAAATAAAATGTATTTGCAATCCTGATTAAAACAATAGTTCCCCATCGGCTGATTTCAAATCTGTGCCCTGAATCAGGGCTTCAGAGCTATAGCCCTTAATACCAAAGATCACTGCTTTTCCTTAGTTCACTGTTTGCCTATGAGTATTTGGATTTGTAAAGGAATGAACTGTTCATTCAGTGACTGTAGTATTTGTCTTTTTCCCCTAATGTCATCTGGCTGAAAGTGAGACATGTGCTCATTCCAAAACATATTTATGACATTTCTTGATCTTGTGAAATAAAGCAGTAGAACAATTGATGTCCATTTTCCTAGGAATTGTGATGGTGAAGATTAGTTTAGCAAAACTTGTTAAGTTCACATTAACCATTTATATTTAATAAATGTTGCCAGCAGCTCTTTGAATAGAAAGCTGACCCTGTGAAAACTAGGCTGTGGCTAAAAGTACCTGCCAGATCTTTCCATTAAAGACAAATGAGAATGGATTATCTGTTGCTCAAATCTGTACTCAAAGTATAGAGCTCCCTTTAAAAGAGTCATAGATGAACATAATATAGAAAAAAGAAAGACCCTGGGATTTTTTTTTTCTTAACACAGCTTTTTGCTCCACTCCATGTTGTATATTTCTCTATCATTCTGCCCACTGTTAATGAAATAAACGTCTTTTTATTAAAATGTATGAAACCATGTTAGTGTGTTGGCATGTAGAACCATTTTAATAAGAGAACCTTGCTTTAAAATTATATAATGTGCCATCAAATATTGCCATAACGGTAATTCAAAACTTAACATTCATCCACCTGTTAAGGTTTTGTTTGCATTGTGTTTTAATGTGAGTAAAAGATTCTCATTGTCACTGATAATTCTTTCATATTACTCTTCAGTTTATCAGCTTTAGAAAGTAACTTTACATATTTTTTCTTACTAAAAAAAAAATTACAAATTTGGGGCT
Organism: Prionailurus viverrinus; assembly: GCF_022837055.1. Lineage (NCBI taxonomy): Eukaryota > Metazoa > Chordata > Mammalia > Carnivora > Felidae > Prionailurus > Prionailurus viverrinus. The sequence goes on from NC_062574.1 coordinate 37,606,070, forward strand.
TTTATTTGTTCTTTTGTTTCTTACTGTGGAAAATATTTGAAGCCTAGAGATTTATTAGCCTGCAATCACAGGCCTCTTCACTTTGCATACAAGGTCTTTATTATTGCCCAAGTTTGATTACTTATCTTTGAAGCCATAAAAAACAGAGTTGAGGGAAAGTGACAAAGATGAAGAAGGGATGAAAACTAAGATTCTTAAGAGAGAATTAAATCTATTTAGCTTTAAAGAGGGAGAGATGGTACAATGCAAATAGCACTCACTGGATTGACGGGCCAGATAGCTGGTTTTGAGGCCAGACTCTGCCATAAATGAGTGATTCACTGTAGACAAGTCACTCTGCTGTCTCCTAATATATAAAATGAGGGGATTTAACTAATTTAGGGTCAAAACACTTTGTATATAAAGACCATCTAGTAAATATTTTAGACTTTGCAGGCCAAAATGGCCTCTCTGGCAACTACTCAACTCTGTTGTAAATGACTACCTGATGAATAGGCAAGGCTGTGTTCCAATAAAACTTTATTTACAAAAATAGGCAAGAGGCCAGAATTCATCTACAGGCCTTAGTTTGCTGACCTCCGGACCAGATGACCTTTAAGATTCCTCTCACGTCTTCATTCTGTGATGCTGCTTTATTATCAACATACATATCTGAAAGGATTGCTTCTCCATTATTTTCTGTACCAGTTGGGGCTAGCCAGGAGGCAGGAACCACAGTTATTTTAACAGAAAATTCGATATATAAAGAATGGTAGACTATGTTTAAATGAACTGGAAAGGTAAAAAGAAAACACAGAGGTAGTATGGGTTTGGCAACTGCCGGAAGCAGCTACCACCTCTGAGCCTGTGGAACAAGAGGAGGGTGGGATTGTTAAACTATAGAAACTTGGAAGAAAGGCCCCACAAAGCTGAAACTCCGATCTCTGTGAAAGGAGCCCTGCTCAGCTGATGCTAATATTTCTGAGCTCCAAGGAGAGCTCTATGGGAATGGGACCTCTGAGGGTTCCCCCCCTTGGGGGTGGTGGGGGATAGCTACACATATGAAGAACCAAACAAAACAGACTTTGATTAAAGCAGGAGAGACACTATTAAACTTCAGAAAGAACTAATTCACAGAACCACATTAGAGTACCAGTGGGAATGGTGTAAGTCATCGTCCCCAGTGTTTTTAAATGAAAAATCGTGTAGTTATCTTTCCTGGATAGTTTTAATTTCAGAACGCAGAGATCAAGATTATCTCTTATTCCTCTGTTACTCTCCCAGTGGGAACGGTATAAGAGTCATTGTCTCCAGTGTTTTTAAATAAAAGATTAAATAGTTATCTATTCTGGATAGTTTTAATTTCAGAATGCGGAAATCAAGATTATCTCTTATTCCTTGGAGACTCTCCCACTGATGTGCAACATGGCATTTGACTTCCTTTCTTGGTTTAGTTCCCTAGACTAGCTTCCAGAGACTTTTATTTCCTCATAGAAAGTATATCTGTGATCTAGTTAAGTTCCTGTCATCTCGGTTTCCAGTAGACCCAAGTAACTAAGCTAATTGCATTAGTTGAAGGATGAGGGGAATATAGATCTCTGGCACATGTTCTCTCTGTTCTTTTCTGTTTTCCTCTATCTCTTTTCTCTTTTCTCTGTCTTTTCACTCCCTTTTTCAGCCCAGAGAGCACTTTGTGACTTTCTTTGTGCCACTTAGTCATAATCCACTGTGTATTGTTGTTTGTGTCTTACCTCAATTGGGGATGTGGACAATACTTCATTAGAGCTCTCCAGCCAAGAATGATCTCAGTTTGTTTCTTCTCACCCACTCAAAACAGTCACCAGAGGCAAACTGGCAGCTAAGCCAGGGAGGGCATCAAAAACAGGGCCTGGCACACAGTAAACTCTGGGTAAATAATTGTCATTGAATAACTGAGTAACCCCCGACACAGTATCTTACATAATTGGCAACAGATTGAATCAACAGTTTCATTAATAATTTATAAGCTCTAAATAATTATTTTCTGACAGAAGTTTGGGGGTTGTGTTGTTGTTGTTAAAAACTATTTTTGTGCCCAGCACTTTCTGATTCTTAATTTCTTCATTTTTTGGTTTATTGTGAATGGACCCAACAGCTCTCAGTATACAGCAGTGCCAATACCCATTTATCCCCCTTTCTTGTGCCATTTTCTCTCTCTGTGTTGTGCCTGGGTTAAAGGGTTTCTTCATTCAATGGGAGACCATTATTACCTATGTTCAGAGGGCAACAAAGTGCTTTTTAGAATTCATGGACGTTGACAGTTCCCTAAATGCTCTTTAGCAGTTCTCAGTCTGTTGTCCCAGGTGCCCATCTTTCTAATATATACATACAGGTGAAAAATGTTTTCAGAATGTTTTCATGTTTCATTCTTGAACATGAAGGGAAAATGTTGAAAATAGAACTTCATGTTTTTCTTACAGCTCAATCTGATGATGTTTATACCTTGTTCTACAAATGGCATTTGTGACCCAAAAGAAGCGAAAACTAATAGTCTTTGTTATCGAGTACTAATGTGTTTGCTAACTTGTTGCCAGTACTCTTCATAAGCTCAGGCAGTTGATAGTGATGAAGGAGATGAAGACGACTCTTGACATTTTTTTCCCTGGAACATGTTCTAGACACTGGTGAGGACATTGAGTTCAGCAAAACTCCTGGTAAATATATATGCTGGAGTAATCTCTGATTCCCAAGTTTGGGAGGTACAGACTAACTGAAAGTTTTCTAAGCTTACGTATTCTGACTAAACTTTTCTGTCTTGTCAGCCACAAGCTCTGCCCACTTGGAGGACCTTGCTTACCTGGATGAACAGAGACATACACCATTGAGAACTTCTCTTCGAATGCCGAGGCAGAGCATGGGCGGTGCTCGCACACAACAGGATCTGAGAGGTTAGAACCCCAGAAGGACTTTTTCTGGGGATGCCCAGGCGAAAATGGAAATGGGCAATAGGCGAAAAGTTTCTTTGTTTCCAGTTTCCACGCTCACTTAAGTCTCCCTTAACCATAAGCCTATAACCATAGAATAGAAAGATAAACACAAATACATTATACTCATCATATACATTGTAATTTTGAACAGTTGGAAGCATTGATTCCTGGAAATTCTGAAAGAAAACAAGGGTAAAAGTGGTGATGGGGGAAACAACCTTTTTAAGGTCCTGGATTTCAGAAGTGAGTGTTGACTAACTTCAGCCCTAGTCACCCAGGTGAACTTGGTGCTAATAGTTACGTGTTTTGTAGAGAATGTATTTCATTTTCATTCTAGTGGCCATTTCTAGTGATGCACAGTACTTTTATTTACTTGGAGTCTCAGACAGTGCTTTTAGTCCTGTCCTGGCAACATCTAAACAACTTAGTCCTTTTCCCACTCAGGCACCTGTTTCTTTACACTCTTTATACATACTGCATGTTTCTGCAGTCAGGAACCTGATCTTTTCAAAGACTCTCATTTTGTTGATCATTTCAAAGACAGTCTAATTGAGAGACCTGTTTGTTGTATCACTGCTTGTGCCTCTTATTTATTTGTTCAAAATGAACCAAACTGTCTCCAATAGCCTTAACAAATAGATGGTCTGCTTCCTCTAGTACCTAGTAATCCATAGCTCTACTCCCCCAAGTGCATTTTTCATTTTACTTATAGATTATGTTCGTCTTTCCTTTGGTCTCCTCCTCACCCCTTGTCCAGTGCTAATCTATATGGCACCACATGCATAACTCACACAGGAAAGGATTCATTCATGCCTGCTCTCCATTCTGGAATTCATTATGCTGAGTGTTTTTCAATGACTGACCCAGTAGGAGCATAAAATAATTGATTGTATTGCTGCAATTACCATACCTCGGTCAACTATAGTGAGTTGATGACCTCAGTCAGTTTTAGTTCCCAATCCTATTCATCCTGCTCACCATTTCTTCAGTTAACCACATGCTGGTTGCTTAGTAGATACAGTTGTGTATTTCTAGCCCAGAAAGGAATTGCATTCAGCTTTATTTTAGTGCTGATAGATTGATTATATCCAAAGCCTGAATAAATCTAGTCAAAAGACTAAATAAATGATTTGTGCCAAAACCAGAATGCATAGCCGTAATAAAACAGGTTGGACACATGATTTCACTCATATGTGGCATTTGAGAAACAAAACAAATGATCATAGGGGAAAAAAAGAGAGAGGCAAACCAAGAAACAAACTCTTAACTATAGACAACAAACTGATAGTTACCAGGGGGGCATAGGTGGTGGGGATTAAGGAGGGCACTTGTGATGAGCACTGGGTATTGAGCTGTGTAGTTTTGAGAACCCTTTGTGTTGGGTTCTGTTGATACTTGATGGTATATCTCCGCTCTATATAAAGATTTAGTAAGATCTTTGGCAGATGTATTCTAGTGAGCTTGATATTTAGACACTGGTATCACTTGTATCTAGAAAACAACAGAAATCTTTTCTATTGCACTGAGCTTCAGCCTAAACGTTCAGTAAAACCAAAGTAAATCCAACGATTTTTCAAAGCATGCCTAAATCTTTAGGGAGCTCTCTGCCCAAATAATGCATTCCTAACAAAAGCAATTGTATATCCTTTACAGATTGTGTTTCATCTTATTGTTTACACTAGAACTTAAAGACACAGTTTTCCATTGATACAGGTGCTATGATATTAGTGTTTCAGCTCCTTAACGTTGTCTTTTCTTTCAAGACCTTTTCTTTTAGCACTCTAAATGGTTAGAACATACCATTCAGTTGAGTGCTTTAATCTGTAAGAGACTGGATATTTACTAAGCAGTATTTGCCTTCTAAAATTAGCATACTAATCTTCCCTCAAAGAGTAATATGTTATCTTAATTGCTGTTTACAAATGAATTCTGTGTCTTACCATATGACTTAAAACACATTTACAAGAAAGGAAAGCAAACTTGGATTGACTTTCCTTATATTTCTGTAGACCTGCTTGACAAACCTTTATAATTTGTGCTTCTTACATCCAAAACATTGCACTTTATCACAGAAACAGAATCATATTGTTTTCCTGGCATAATTTTAGAAAACATGTCACATCATGCTTTCTATTTTATTTAAAAGAACATACAAATTGCAGTCATGTTTTTGTTTTATATATTTTTCTTTGGTTGCAGTTGAAGTAAAACAACTTTACCCCCCAAAAAATAGTAAAGTGATTGAAACTTTTTGTAGTATACACTAAGATAAATCCTTGTACATTAAAGATATATCTTTCTATATTTTAAAGTATTACTCAAATTCTGTGAAATAGTTTCTTAATCACAGTTAAATGGGTTTTAAATCATAAGTGATGAGGGAGGGGCCCTGAGTGGCTCAGTCAGTTAAGCATCCAACTTTGGCTTAAGTCATAATCTCAGGGTTCATGAGTTCGAGCCCCACGTTGGGCTCTGTGCTGACAGCTTAGAGCTGTCCAAAGCTCTGCTTTGGAGTCTGTGTCTCCCTCTCTCTCTGCCCCTCCTCGGCTCACCCTCACTCTGTCTCTCTCTCTCAAAAATAAATAAACATTAAAAATAGTAATAAATAATAAAAAATAAATAAATCACAAGTGATGGGTTTTAAATGACCCTCAATCTTCAGTAGTGAGGTAGTGAATGGTCATGTACACTGTAGCCTGGCTACTAAATTTGCTGGCTGATTTGAAGTATGGAGATGATCTGAAATAATACTCTTGAGGATATGTCTGAAGAGGTATAAATCATTTATTGGGCACTTCAGGCATTCTTGCACTAGTCTGTTTAGAGCAGTGGTTCTCAAACTTTCTGGTTGTCAGCACCCTTTTACACACTTAAAAAAATCACTGAGGATTTGGGGCGCCTGGGTGGCTCAGTTGGTTAAGCATCTGACTCTTGATTTCATCTCAGGTCGTGATCTCAGAGTTTGTGGGATCGAGCCCACACGCTGTCAGTGTGGAGCCTACCTGGGATTCTCTCTCTCTTCTCTCTCTACCCCTCCCCTCACTTGTTTACTCTCTAAGTAAATAAACAAACGTTTTTTTAAGTTTATTGAGGACCCTAAAAGCTTGTGTCTATATGAGTTATATCTATTGATATTTACCATATTAGAAGTTAAAACTGAGAAATTGTTAAAATATCTGTTCATTTTTAAAAAAAAACAAGAGTAGACCTGTTCTTTGTGAATAATCATATAAGCTCTGGAAAATTCTTCTGTACTTGGGAAAGAATGAGTGTGGAAAAATACAGTAACCTTTTAGTATTATGAAAATAGTTTTGATTTTGTGGACGCCCTTGAAAGTATCTTCAAAACCCGCAGGGGTCCCCAGATCACACTTTAAGAACCACTGGTTTGGAGAGTACCACTGCAGTTGAAGTTAAGTGCCTTTACACGTTTAAGGACCACACATTCTATTTACAGAAATGCAAAAAAAGTGTAGTTTTAGAATTGGTTAGAAGTTGTTCATAAACACATTGTTTCAGAGAACAGGCAGAGAGCTGTACTTTTAATCTCCTGACTTAATTATTTTATGACTGGAAGTTTGTACCTCTTAATCCCCTCTATCTATTTCACCCATCCCCCTACCCACCTCCCCTCTGGTGGCCACCAGTTTGTTCTTTGTATTTAAGAGATGTTTGTTCATTTGTTTTTAGATTCTAAATATAAGTGAAACCATGAGGTATTTGTCTTTCTTTGTCTACCTAAGTTTTTCCCAGCTCTTTACACTTCCAAGCTGGCAGGACCTCCTGTAGCTGACAGGCCCTACTCTTCCAGCTTTGTTTGCAAGTACTTTTTGAATATTTGTCCTGAATTCACTTAGGTTTTAGGAGATACCTTCGTTCTGGAATTCTGTCTAAGCTGTCAGTGTATAATTCTTTACTCATCTTATCACTAGCATTTATTATGATAACTTTGTGTTAGAAGGACCAGCCTGTTTTCACTGATGTTCTTTAGTTGTGTTATTTCAGTGCAGTGACTAACACCTTACAGATTATTCCCAGATTTGATGCACAGTGGCTTTGTAATTGTCTACTGACCATTTTGTATGAAACTCAACACTTAATGCCAGAAAGAGTACATATGCAATAAATGTTTGCTTGAATTAATAAAAAGAGTACAGGCGTAGCTCGTTTGATAGTTACCTTAATAATAACTGCAATGGTTTGATCATCGTGATAGTGTTTTGACCACTGAAGCAGAAGTTGCTGGATAACATCTGAGCTACAAGTGGGGTATTAACACTAACATTTGCACAAAGAAAAAAAAAATAAAAGACTAGAAGGGAGATAAAATACAAAATAGAAAATTAAAATTTCTAAAAAAGTTAACATTTGCTTCATTAGTAAAAAGTCCCTTTTTTTTACTTCTCAAGACAGCTGTTTTGAACAACTGTTCTACCGAAATTGATGTTTCCAGATACCCAGCCCAACAATGGGGAAAAGGTCATTTAAGTGCACTGTCCAGGATCCCGCTGCAGCAAGTACTAGATTCCTCGCTGTCAACCATCCAAGAACCTGAGCTTTAATGATAAAATAGTTACAGCAGATTGTGTACCAGTATGGAATATATAGCTGGCTAACCAACCATAAGTGCCTTTTCTAGTCCCAAATCCTAATGTCTTTGAGAGATATTAATATGAAACATTATTAAAGTTTTTAACTCAAGTTTTTAAAATTATTTTGGGGTCCATTTTAAAAAATTCATCACCATTGTGTTAATGTGGAGTTATGCTTGAAGTAACCAACCTGAAACCTGTCACTCTTTCTGACCATCTTAATGGACTATCTTCTCCCACCAGAAAGACAGAAACTAAGTTTGCTGCTGAGCAAAAAGAAAGATAAAGGTTATTGGTTTTTATAGATAAATGTAATAAATCTTTTTTTTAAGTCTCTCTTTTTTTAATCTATGTATTTAAATTCAAGTTAGTTAACATACAGTATAGTATTGGTTTCAGGAGAAGAACCCAGTGATTCATCACTTAAACACCCAGTGCTCATTCCAACAAGTGCCCTCCTTAATGCCCATCACCCATTAGCTCATCCACCCACCCACCAAGATAAATATAATAAATCTTATGATGGAATATATAAAAAGGACAAGGGAGAATTAAAATACACAAAGCAAATCACAGCATACTGACCTCAAATAGTAGCTACTTGGGGTAAATTAACAGTAGATTATTAATGGTAATACTCTAACTTGCCTGATGCTAAATCATAATTACACTGTCCTGCTTTAAGAAATTACACATTCCTAATTAAAACTTATTTCCCAATGTATGTTCATTTCCTTGGGACTTGTACTGAATCCTGTAACTAAATGGCCATTCATAGGCATTGGATTTAGTTAATAGCTGCTTTAATGGATACTAGGTGAGAGGGCATATGTGCAAATGATAATCTGACTCATTGGCAGAATTTCTGTGAAATTGACCCTGCCACAATTATCGTGGCTTAGTCAAAGCAAAGAATTGAATTTTCATCAAATAAAATCAGTGTTTCACACTATTTGTGAGGCCCTTACTTTTCCAAAACAATGAATCCTTTATGAAGATGACTAAGATGCATGTCATGAAGCTAATATTCTTGCATTAGCCTACTGAGTCACACACCCCTGAGGGTTGTGAGTCATCTTGATCATGACCTGGCTGGCTCTCACATTTACAAGAGAATATTTCCATCAGCCTCTTCTCTCTCACTGTTCATTGTTTTGTTTTTACAAGATTAAACTTATTTCTTTATATTTAAAATCCAAAGATAAGGTTGCATGCACGTAACTGCCTACAGGTAAATATTAAATGCATAGATTGTCATATTCAGTTGTAAGAAGTTGACCCTTGCACCCCCAGCCAGCTCTTAAAAACTGAGAACAAACTGAGGGTTGATGGGGGGTGAGAGGGAGGGATGGGTGGGTGAGGGATATTGAGGAGGACACCTGTTGGGATGAGCACTGGGTGTTGTATGGAAACCAATTTGACAATAAATTTCATATTAAAAAAATTTTTGAAAATGTAGTATTCAACCTGGATATCTTTGAATGTCTGCTAGAAACTATGCTTTTTGGAGTAGTCTGGGTATGGTTTTTTAAAAGAAGATCACTACTTGTTAAAGTGGCTCTAGATAGGTGCACAGATCTTGTTTTTATGTAAGCCAGTCTTATTTGGTAAATTTCATCTTAAAGTGTGAGAATTCAAAAAGTAGCTAATATACAACAAAGTTCCCTCACAAGACCCTCTCCCTCACAAGGGAGAGATAACTTTAAGAGAAGAAAGAGACTGTAAAATACATAGTCTTATAATAGGCACAGACTGACTCCTCATATTAAATAACACGCTACTTAGGGGCACCTGGGTGGCTCAGTCGGTAAGCGTCCAACTTCAGCTCAGGTCATGATCTCGCGGTTTGTGAGTTCGAGCCCCATGTTGGGCTCTGCTGACAGTTCAGAGCCTGGAGCCTGCTTCAGATTCTGTGCGCCCCCCCCCCCCTTCTCTCTCCACCCCACCCCTGCTCGTGCTCTGTCTCTCTCTCAAAAATAAATAAAACATTAAAAAAAATAATAACACACTACTTAGAGAAAAGAAAGCCTGTGGAGTAACATGAGAGAGATTCTAATCATAAGTCTGCAAGAATAAATCTGAAAATATTCTTTTTTTTTTTTTTAATTTTTTTTAACATTTATTTATTTTTGAGACAGAGAGAGACAGAGCATGAGCAGGGGAGGGTCAGAGAGAGAGGGAGACACAGAATCCGAAACAGGCTACAGGCTCTGAGCTGTCAGCCCAGAGCCCGATGCGGGCTCGAACTCATGGACCGCGAGATCATGACCTGAGCCAAAGTCGGACGCCCAACCGACTGAGCCACCCAGGTGCCCCTGAAAATATTCTTAAATACCTTAAGTGCAATAAAGAAAAATAAGTAACCATTATGACATTTTGATGTTTTGATCTAAATTAGATTTAAACAAATTTTTTAAGTTTATTTATTTATTTTGAAAGAGAAAGGGAGAACACAAGCAGGAGAGGGGCAGAGAGAGAGAATCCCAAACAGCACGGACCCCAACTCAGGGCTCAAGCCCACAAAGCAAGAGACCACGACCTGAAACGAAATCAAGAGCTGGATGCTTAACCGATTGAGCCACCCAGGCGCCCCTGAGCTAAATTAGATTTAAAGAATCGCCTTCCCAGTTAATCTATCATTATTTTCTCCAAAAGTGAATAAATATTATTAAAGTAATCATATCACGAGTAAATTTACTTAGGTAACACTTTGCAAAAACATTTTTTGATTCTGTAAAATGATACAAGCTTTACAATCTTGTATCTAAAAGTTTTTTTATGGAATAACTTCCCAAGATAAAACAAAATATAGAACTGGAGAATTTCCTTTGTAGGACCATGGCTATTTCATCACTGAATGTTCACTTAAAATTGTTTAATCTTAAATTTCAAGTAATTAACCAGTTTTGATGCTCCAATAAAAATAAATCTCAGGTTTCACCTTCAAGGCCAGCAATTTAATAGCACAAAACTATGTTGACATAGTTACATAATTATTTTATAAAATGTTTCACATTTTAAAAGCTTTACTGTTTTTATATTTTCTCTACATTTTGAGGTATTCAACATGAGGAAACCAATAAAAAGTGACATTTGAGAGAGTTAGGTTTTCCCGATTTCTTTTACTATTTTCCAGAGATCTTTCTTCCCTTCCCGAAAATTCCAGTCAGCGGTGACTCCAGATTTTTCTCAACAAATGTTTTCCTTTAAGACCTATGTCAGAATGCTGAAATTTAATATGCAGTTATTCAGAGACTCAAAGTATTATTTACTAGAGTAAAATAAGCCTCTTCCCTTTTTTATCCCTGCATTAGTAGGATACAATGGACTTCTTGAAACGTTACAACAAATGTTGAGAATGGGACACTTTTAAACAGATATAAAAATGATAGCTTGCATTTACTGAAGTTCTTATTCTTTGTAGAGACAGTGCTAAGAGCTTTATACGTGTTCTTACTTAATCCTCGCAACCCTTTGATCTAAGCAGTGGTAATAAGGAGACAGGATTTAGAGAGGTTAAATAACTTGCCTAAGGTTACATGTCTAGTCATGGGCAGTGCCAGAATTCATTTCATATCTGGCAGACTCCAGAGCCTGTGCTCTTAACCATGGTACTGTACAGTGTTATAGACAGTATAATATAAAAAGCAGTAAGTCATGTAATAATGTAACAATACAATGGTTTATTGTAGATACTCAGGACTCTAATGCATTAGGTATGGGGGAGAGAACTGCATATCAGCACTAACTGCCAATGATTGTGGCGGCTCTGATCAGACAAGGTACCAGTGTGACTCAGCCCAAACTAGCTCCTACTTCCCCATTTCTATTAATAGTGCCCCAATTTTCCTCTCACCTGGCTTTAACTCTTGAAGTCATCTTTGAATCACTGTCTTCATTATCTCCTACATCCAGTCACTTATGATGCCCTGAGGATTCTACTCTCCTAGGTTCTCACATTCTTCCCATGTTCTCCATTCTCAGTACAGCTAATTAGCTTGTCTCCCTCCTCTGGTCTTTTCCATGTTTGAATCAAGCTGATGCCTGGCTTGCCAGATTAATCCTTCTAAAAAGCAGCTCAGATAATGTCATTTCTCTGTCTTACAGTTATCATCGCTGTCATCCTTCTCTAATACAGAAACCAGAAAAATAAGTAGTTTGGGAGAAGACAGATTATGGTTTGTTAGTACCTTAAAAATTCACTCTATTGATACTGTTCCTCAAAGTGGACACTGCCAGATGGACCATGAAACAGAACAGGTGGTGGACAAGAACTAAAGGAGTAGATATATTAGATAATGTATGAGAAACTGCCTAGACAGCACTTAATGAATTTTATTAACTTATTCAAAAACAAGGACTAAAATCACTTCCATCCTAGTTGAGAATTAACACAATAATCTGTACAGTCAGACCCTTTTCCATATAGAGTCCCAGACAGCAACTCAGTATGTTTTTAGCTGAGTTAACTGAACCATAACAAGGACAGGTAGAGTAATTAACAAAGAAGAAATAGATAAATAAACATATTAAACTATGTTTAAAATAAGGAGGGGAAAGTTGAATTATAATATGAAACATATATGGATATCTTTTTAGAGTACTTAAAAAGAGAGTAAAAAGGCAACTTGTGGAATGAGAGAAATACTTGCAAACCATATAACTGATAAAGAGTAGATATCCAAAATATATAAGGAACTCCTGTAACTCAATAGCAAAAAAATTAATAACCCGATTTTTAAAATGGGCAAAGGACTTGGATAGACATTTCTCCAAGGAAAACCTACAAGTGGCCAACAGGTATTTGAAAAGATGTTCAACATCACTACTTGTGAAGGAAATGAAAATGAAAATCACAATGATAGATCACCTCACACCTGTTAGAATGGCTGTTGGAAAACACACATATACAAAGAAAAGAACAAGACAAGGAGATAGAGAAATTGGAACCCTTGGTAACTGTTGTTAGGAAGGCAAAATGGTGCAGCCACTATGGAAAGCAGCACAATGGTTCCTCAAAAAATTAAAGATAAAACTACCATATGATCCAGCAATCACACACCTGGGTATATATCAAAAAAAAAAAAAACAACCCTGAAATCAGAATCCCAAAGAGATATGTGCACTCCCATGTTCATTCCAGCATTATTCACAATCGTTAAGAGGTGGAAAGAACCTAAATATCCATTGATGGATAAATGTGTAAAGAAAATGTGCCATATACATATGGTAGAATGTTATTCAGACATTAAAAAAGAAGGAAATACTGTCACATGCTAAAACATGGATGAACTTTGAGGACATTATGCTAAGTTAAACCAACCACAGGAGAACAAATACCACATGATTTCACTCATATAAGGTATCTAAAGTAGTCACACTCCACGAAGCACAAAATAGAATGGCAGATGCTAGGGCCTGCAGGGAGGGGAAAATGAGTTGCTATTCAATGGGTGTAAAGTTTTAGTCATGCCAGGTGAGAAAGTTGTAGAGATCTGTATGACATTGTACTTATATTGATGATCTTGTGTGCTTATTTGCCACCAAATGAGTATCTTCTTTGGTGAAGAAGCATCTGTTCAAATATTTTGTCCACTTTTTATTGGGTTTCTTTTCTTGTTATTGAGTTTTTGGGAGTTTATTATATAGTTTGGATATAAGTCCTTTATCAGATATAGGCTTTGCAAATATTTTTTCTCATAGTATGGCTTGTCTTTTCATTCTCTTCAGCAGTGTCTTTTGAAGGACTGAAGCTTTTAGAAATCCAATTTATGAATTTTTGTCATGATGGCTATGTTGTGTCTAAGATTTATTTGACTAACCAAAGGTCACAAGTATTTTCTCCTATATTTTCTTCCAGAAATTTTACAATTTTAGGTTTTACATTGAGGTCTATGATTAATTTTAATTTTTATATATGGTGCATGACATATGTGAAAGTGGTTTTTTGAGGTTTTGTTGTTGGGTTTTGTTTTTGTTTTGGGGTTTTTTGTTTTGTTGTTGTTGTTGTTTGCATGTAGGTATCCAATTGTTCAAACACCATTTGTTGTAAAGACCACAAAGAATTTTTTTAAGATTTGTAATTCTCATTTCTGGTGTTCTTCATTTCTTTGTGTTAATCCATATTTCTACCCAGTGACATTTTTCTTCTGCCTGGAGGGCTTTTAACCTTTCTTGTATTGTGGATCTGCAGCTGATTAATCTTTTCAGCTTTTATATTTCTGAAAAAGTCTCTATTTCACCATTACTTTTGAAAGATAAATTTAAATTTTCACTGGGTATATAATTTTAAGTTTTTTTTCCTTTCTATAATTTAAAGCTGTAGTTCCAATGTATTCCTTTTTTTTTTTTTTTTTAATTTACATCCAAATGAGTTAGCAAATGTGAAACAAGATTTCAGGAGTAGATTCCTTAATGCCCCTTACCCATTTAGCCCATCCCCCCTCCCACAACCCCTCCAGCAATCCTCAGTTTGTTCTCCATATTTATGAGTCTCTTCTGTTTTGTCCCCCTCCCTGTTTTTATATTATTTTTGTTTTCCTTCCCTTATGTTCATCTGTTTTGTCTCTTAAAGTCCTCATATGAGTGAAGTCATGATTTTTGTCTTTCTCTGACTGACTAATTTGACTTAGCATAATACCCTCCAGTTCCATCCACATAGTTATGCAAATGGCAAGATTTCATTCTTTTTCATTGCCAAGTAATACTCCATTGTGTGTGTGTGTGTGTGTGTGTGTGTGTGTGTGTGTGTGTGTGTATACACACACACACATATATATATACAAACAACACTTCTTTATCCATTTATCCATCGATGGACATTTGGGCTCTTTCCATACTTTGGCTATTGTTGATAGTGCTGCTATAAACATGGGGGTGCATGTGTCCCTTCAAAACAGCACACCTGTATCCCGTGGTTAAATGCCTAGTAGTTTAATTGCTGGGTCGTAGGGTAGTTCTATTTTTAGTTTTTTGAGGAACCTCCATACTGTTCTCCAGAGTGGCTGCACCAGCTTGCATTGCCACCAACAATGCAAAAGAGATCCTCTTTCTCTGCATCCTCGCCAACATCTGTCGTTGCCTGAGTTGTTAATGTTAGCCATTCTGACAAGTGTAAGGTGGTATCTCATTGTGGTTTTGATTTGTATTTCCCTGACAATGAATGATGTTGAGCATTTTTTCATGTGTCGGTTGGCCATCTTGATGTCTTCCTTGGAGAAGTGTCTATTCATGTCTTTTGCCCATTTCTTCACTGGATTCTTTGTTTTTTGGGTATTGAGTTTGATAAGTTCTTTATACATTTTGGATACTAACCCTTCATCTGATATGTCGTTTGCAAATATCTTCTCCCATTCTGTGGGTTGCCTTTTAATTTTGCTGATTGCTTCCTTCACTGTGCAGAAGCTTTTTATTTTGATGAGGTCCCAATAGTTCATTTTTGCTTTTGTTTCCCTTGCCTCTGGAGACATGTTGAGTAAGAAGTTGCTGCGGGCAAGATCAAAGCTATACTACAAAGCTGTAATCATCAAGACAGTATGGTACTGGCGCAAGAACAGACACTCAGATCAATGGAACAGAATAGAGAACCCAGAAATGGACCCACAAATGTATGGCCAACTAATCTTTGACAGAGCAGGAAAAGAATAACCAATGGCATAAGGACAGTCTCTTCAGCAAGTGGTGCTGGGAAAACTGGACAGCGACATGCAGAAAAATGAACCTGGACCACTTTCTTACTTTCTTACACCATACACAAAAATAAACTCAAAATGGATGAAAGACCTCAATGTAAGACAGGAAGCCATCCAAATCCTTGAGGAGAAAGCAGGCAAAAACCTCTTTGATCTTGCCCGCAGCAACTTCTTCATCCACTGTCTTCTTATTTGCATTATTTCTGACCAGAAATCTGCTGTCATCCTTATCTTTTGTTCCTCTGTACTTCATATGTCTTTTTATTCTGTGGCTGCTTTTAAGATTTTTCTTTTTATCTCTGGTTTTGAGTAATTTGATTATGTCGTGCCTTGTCATTTTCTTCATATGTCTTGGACTTTGGGCTCATTGAACTTCTTGGATCTGTGAGTTTATAGCTTTCATCAGATTTAGAAATTTTATAGCTATTGTTTCTTTAAACATATTTTCTGTCACCCACCTTACTAGTTATATTTGCCCACTTGGAGTTGTCTCACAGTTCACTGATGCTTTTTTTATTTTAGAGGATGTTTTTTCTCTGTATGTTTAATTTTGGATAGTTCATATTCCTATGTCTTTAAGGTCACTCATCCTTTCTTCTGTACTGTTAAATCAGTAATTTCATCTAGTATATTTTTCATTTCTGTTGTTGTGGGGTTTTTTTCCTGACAGTTCACTTCGGTCTTTTATATCTCCCATATCCCTACTTTTGAACACATAGAATATTGTTATAATTACTATTTTAATATCTTTCTCTGATAATTCTAACATCAGTGTCAGTTCTGGATCAGTTTCACTTGATTGATTTTTCTCCTAATTGTGCTTCTTTTTTTCCTGCCTCTCTGCATGCCTAACAATCTTTGTTTGGATGCCAGACATAGTAGATTTTACCTTACTGAATGTTAGATATTTTTGTATTTTTTTTAATTTTTTTAATGTTTATTTTTGAGAGAGAGAGCTGAGTGGGGGAGGGGAAGAGAGAGAGGGAGACCTAGAATCCAAAGCAGGCTCCAGGCTCCCAGCTGTCAGCACAGGGCCCGTAAGATCACAACCTGAGCCAAAGTCAGATGTCCGACCACCTGAGCCACCCAGGTGCCCCTGTATTCTTATAAATATGCTTCAACTTTTTTCAGGAATGTTGAAGTTATTTGAAAACAATATGATTAATTTTGGGTCCTTAAGATTTGTTGAGTAGACCCAGAACAATATTTATTATAGGTCTTAAATTTCTATACTGCTGAGACAAGACCTTTCTGGATATCCTAGCCAGTGTCCTGTAAATTGTGAGGTTTTCCATTCTGGCTGCAAGTAACAGGCACTGTTTCTGGCCCTATGAAAGCAGCAGGCTGTTTTCCCTCTAATCCTCTTGGATAGGTCATTTCCTGGCTTTGGGCAATTTTCTCACATATATATGCTAATCAGTACTCTACTTTTCACACATCTCCAGAATTATTACTGTTTTGCTCTCACCTTCTCAGAACTCTTTCCTTTGAACATTTGCTGCCTTGGTCTTGCTGAATTCTCAGTTCCATATCCTCAACTCAGGGAGTCTGCCAGCATCAGAATGGGTTTTCCCTCCCTACATCATGGTCTGGAAATTCTTTTAAGGCAGTAAGTGAGCATAGGATTTGCCTATTTGTTTTCCCTGTCTCAGGAATCATTATTTTTCATTGACTATGTCTAGTGTCTTGAAAACCATTGTTTTATATACTTTGTTTAGAAGTCTGTTTGGGGATTGTTTTGGGTAGGGGGGTAAATATAGTCCTTTTCACTCCATCTTGAGCAGGAATAGAAATTCATGTCATAGTTTTAAAAAGAAAATTATAGGTGAAGTGGACCAAAGCATAAACTCATCTCTCATTAGAAAATGACTGGCTTGAGGGGAGGGTAGGTGATGGGCATTGAAGAGGGCATCTTTTGGGATGAGCACTGGGTGTTGTATGGAAACCTAATTTGACAATAAATTTCATATAATAAAAAAAAAAAGAAAATGACTGGCTTGAGGGGTGCCTGGGTGGCTCAGTCAGTTAAGTGACGACTTTGGCTCAGGTCATAATCTCACAGTTCGTGAGTTTGAGCCCCCCATCAGGCTCTTTGCAGACAGCTCAGAGCCTAAAGCCTGCTTCGTATTGTGTGTCTCCCTCGCTGTCTGCCCCTCCCCTGCGCGCTCTCTCTCTCTCTCTCTCTCTCTCTCTCTCTCAAAAATAAATAATTATTAAAAAATACATATATACTTTAAAGAGAAAATGACTAGCTTGGTAGTTAGAATTGAGTTCTCTGAACTAAACTATGTATTGTACATGTAGTGATGCAGAATTAAATATGGTCATTTCTAGCACAAGAATAAATCTTACATGTAGCGTTAGCAAGACTTCAGTTACTAAACTGATTTGTGTGGCTCCAGCTTTCTCAGTAACTTTTCTAAAAGAAAACAAGAATAGTCTTTAGAAATACCAATCCATAGGGTGCCTGGGTGGCTCAGTCGGTTAAGCGTCTGACTTCGGCTCAGGTTGTGATCTTACAGTTGTGAGTTTGAGCCCCACGTCGGGCTCTGTGCTGACAGCTCAGAGCCTGAAGCCTGCTTGGAATTCTGTGTCTCCCTCTCTCTCTGCCCCTCCTCCACTCATGCTTGGTCTCTCTCTCTCTCTCTCTCTCTCTCTCTCAAAAATATATAAACGTTAAAAAAAATTTTTTTTTAAGAAATAGCTATCCTGTTCTCTCTGAAATAACTAGCTATCCTGTCCTCTCTGGGCATTAGCTCTAAGACACTATTTCCTCCCTTCACCCAGCTTCCTGTAGGAATAGTATTCTTGATTGTGGTGCTTTGGTCAATATCCAGGCCTTGCCTGTGATATTCACAGAGCTTGGAAAATAATATTTGTTTCTTCTTTGTCCTGCTATTTAATGGTCCACTGGTTTATGATAGTTGCCTTTAAACAGAAATGTATCCCTGAAAGGTGCCAAACAAATGATCCATTTCTTTTTATTATTATAGTACAGAGCAGTGATTTTCAAAGACTTCTATTTGCATCCTATAACTGCCTCCCTCAAGCCCTCCTGTTCTACCAAAGCAAAGTGTATACATATTTCCCTGTGTGGTTAAGGATGGAAAATCCATATTAACTATTTTTGTTCATGAATTCATTTGTTAAATGTTATTGAATATACCTACCGAATGACAAGAACTGTACTAGTTAATAAGGACTTAATAGGCTCGGTGATTAACATAGGGTGAGATGACGACTTGTGGGTTAGAGTGTGGAGGTTGACATCATGTTAGAGATTTGGTAGCTCTATATATGGGAGGAATAAAAGCCTCTTTAAGGATATAGTAAAATCAAGGATGTTGAGAACCTAAACTATGTGACTGACATTCATTGAGGATTAAGATTCTAAGCTAAGAACTTAACATACATGTTCTCATTTAACCTAATGGGGTAGATACTCTTCTTATCCTCGTTTTACAGATGACAAAACTGAGACTTAGAGTGACCAGCACCTCCTCCAAGGGTACGCCACTCTAGTAGCAGTGGAATAGGAAAGAAAAAAAGGAATTATATCTGAGAAATAGTCCTCAAGAACTATTGAGAGGACTTGTGACAAATTAGATGTAAAGGTTAAGGAAGAAGAAATCCTGATGAGTGCCAAGTTTCTACCTGGGAAGACCAGGCAAATGGGTGATACTTCATTAACTGAGTTATTAATAAATGGAATAGAAAGATTAAGGTGAGTGAGACAATAACTTTGAAACATTTGAAGTTTGAGGTTTCTATCAGAAAGCCAAATAGGATAACTTTTGTAAATAGTTGGACATGCTGTGTAGGAGTGTGGGAATGAGGTCTGGAATAGAAATACAAACCATCACCACTTAGATAGTTGTGAAAGCTATTAGTCTATTCCTTTGAGACTATCCAGGGAGATCACGAAGAACAAAACAATGAAATATAGAACCTAGTATTGGCATTATCTTAGGGATGGGCAGAAGAGGAGGAACTATTAAAGATACATCAGAAGGAGAGGACTAAAAAAGTAGAAGAGGGGGCCTGGCTGGTTCAGTCAGAAGATTTCAAGGTCATGAGTTCGAGCCCCATGTTGGGTGTAGAGATTACTTAAGTGAACAAATAAATACTTAAAAAAAAAAAAAAAGAACTAGAAGAAAATGTTGTCATGTTAAGCCTAAGAGGGGAATGTATTTCAAAAAGTGGGGATTAGTTAAAAGTGTTAAAGACTGAGGAGTGGTTAGGAAGCATAAGGACTGGGAAAAGAAATCATCATACTTAACAATTATACTTCCTACAATCATACTTCAGTGACTTTAACCAAAACAGTCTCAGCAGATATACTGCTGAATAATATGAGAGGAAGTCAGGCTAGAATGCACGATTGCTGCGCAAGTGAAGAGAGCAAACAGGGCTCTTTCACAATGTTGGGTAGTAAAAGGAAGAAGGGAAGAGGGTTTAAAGAGAGTCAGTATGTTCTCAGTATCCTTTTTCTGAGTTTTGTTTTAAATGAGTGTGTCAGGGAAAGGGGGGGGTGGTTATGGTTACTCTGGATGTCTTTTTGTCTTGATGATGTCGATGGTGGTAGCAGCTAACGCAGTTAACCACCAGATACTTTCCTAGGCATGTCACATATATTAACTCATTTAATCCCCACAGTGTCATTGTTATCCCTACTTTTAAAATGAGGAAAACTGAGATCTCAGGAGCACAAGTAATTGTCCTAAGGTCACACAGCCAGTAAGTAACAGAGACAGGATACACACCGAGGGATCCTAGCTCTGAGTCTAGTTTTACCTACTCTGCTGTGTTTCCTTGTTGACCTGAAAAGTGATTCTGCTTTATTTAACCTTTTCTTTTTTTTTTTTTTTTTTTCTCAAACAGCAGTTATCTGTAGTGAACGTTTCTCAGACTGTTATCTTTAGATTGTCTTTTAGGACCTTCTTCAAATTGCTTAACATTCTTTAGAAACTCATTTCCTGGTGTAGGAATAGCTGCTTACTGGAATCCTATCCAGACCAGCCGGAATAAACAACAGACCTTAAAGAGATTCGACTCCTGTAAATGGTAGAGTGAACTTTCTCAAAATTCAGTAGACAAATCAACTCCTGCCCTGCTTTAAGCATTTCTGAAGAAAAAATAAGCATGTTTTTTGACTTATGTTTGAGACTGAGGTGATATCAGGTTTTGCCTGAAGCACATGTGTTTCTCTGCTTTGTGTCGAGAAGGGCACACATGTCCTGAATCCTAAGGATGAGGCTGAAACTATCCTTTGTTAGAGGAACAGAGGTACTTCCAGGCTAGACTTTACAGTCATTGTGGGAGAATGCTAGGAAAGACAACCCTGCTCCTGTTTGCACCAGGCCTTGGCTGTATCACACACACCCTTTCTTCTGCCAGGCCTGGGACTGACTCCTTTTAGGATGATTCATGATTGTTTTCCATGAGTAAATATGCTTTAGTCTAAGTCCAGTTAGAGCTCGTTTGCCTCCACTTCCCCTTCTCCTTTTCCACTTACTGCAGCTGTTTGTACTTGCATTTGGGCAGAGCTGATCTGTTAGCCTCAGTGCACTTTGTGTTATTGTTTTTTTAATGTTTACACTTTGCTTCAGTGAAAGAAAGGTCCATTTTCTCTATAAGCCTAGATGTGTAGTTATACTTATTGATGGTCTCACAGAGACCGTTTCCTAGAGAGAACTCATTCGTCTGCCTCAAGCCTGATTTGCATTGAAGAGATGCACACACTGAAGAGGTGCCCACACCCATCTGAGTCTGGAGTTGTTATTAAACCCTTTTAAAAACTACTTTCCAAAGCTTGTCTTATTTGTGTGTCGTATTGAAATGTGATTCCTTTCCATGTTTTTTCCTTCAACATTTTATTAGGAAAATTTTCAGATACACCAAAAAAGAAAGAACCTAATAATCAGCACTCATATACGCACCACCTTGATTGTATCATTAACACTTTGCTGTCTTATCATCTATCCAACTGCCCATCTCTTTACCCATGCATCTTTTTTTATGAATTTTGAAGTAAATTACGGATATTGCTATACTTTAGTAGAATGCTTTGAGAGGGACGGGATGGTCTTGCTGCCCGAGGACTGCCAACTCTTGAGTGCCAGGAGTAAGAAAGCCACACACATTACTAAGTGGTATGGATTAGCTCATTTTTTTCCCCTTAGCTCAGCTGTAGTTGCAGTGGTAATTTCTCATAGATTATTTCAGTGTTTGTGCCTTAGAAAATCTCTTGGAAGCCAGCTGGTACCCCAAACAAACACTTATTAAGGAATATGAACTCCACAGAGAACATCCATTACCTCCATGTCCCACAATGCAGGCCAAAGTGCTTTCTTGTTCGTATGCCCTAAATTTATTGTTGAACATAGGAAGTAGGGCTCTCTTTTATCATATAGAGCTGACAAAAGCCTTAGGTTCTGAGGTACAGAAATTGTTTCTAGGCTGTTCTTGGCATCTACAGTTGTTTTACCATATGGTACTGGGCTAATTTTATCTGTTCTTCCCTTGAGGCTTTTGTGAATTGATTACATTTTTAGAAAATTTTTTAAATAACTTTTTA
The DNA here is from genome assembly GCF_022837055.1 of Prionailurus viverrinus. Taxonomy (NCBI): domain Eukaryota; kingdom Metazoa; phylum Chordata; class Mammalia; order Carnivora; family Felidae; genus Prionailurus; species Prionailurus viverrinus. The sequence continues at coordinate 37,627,875 of NC_062574.1, forward strand.
AAATGTCAGAGCTTTCTCAGTAGAATAAAATATGATGAGAGATTACGTCAACAGGAGAACAAGTTATCTTAAGAGAATTTTTCTCAAAAACTTAAGCATTTCAATTGCAATTTCAATTGCATACTCCATATTATAAATTAGGATTGGTCATGTTCACGAAAGCCCCTTTTGATACAAAATATAAAGTAATCTTGGACCTGAAGAGATAAGTCTGTTAGTTCAGAAATCAAATGAAAGTTTCTACAGCTCTTCTCTCTCTGGAAAGGTCATTTCCGGCCAAACATGTACTTCCTAAAGGGAAGCACAGGAGAGGTGAAAGAGAAAGAAGACAGCTTAGCCCATCAGCTAGGCCTAATCAGTCCTGGTCATCCATGGGATCATTCATGTCACTTTCAGATTTAAAGTGACATCCTATAGAGCAGCTACAACATAATAGACAAAGCCTGGATTTTTGAGCCAGAATTAGGTTTTATTTCTAGTTCTGAAACCAGCTGTGTGACTTTAGGTCTCGCTAGGCCTAGTTAGACTCACCTCAAGCCAACGGACCTATTTTCATTCCTCCCGGGGAATCCTATCACTGCTCACCCCGAGCTCAGAGTAACTCTCTGGGTGCCCACTGAGCACACTCAGGTGCCCTGGAAGCTCCAAGTGGGTAGCAGTCACCTACTATCAAGTGACATGGAAAGCGGTGGAGTAAGGAGCTCCAGGAATCAGTCCCACCACGGAAGCAACCACTAAGCTGGCACGTCTGACAGAATCAACTTTTTCAGAACTTTGGAATTGCTAAGTGAAAAAAAGCCGATTATGAAACAGGATCTATAGTATGATCTCATTTGAGGTTTTTAAAATAAGTATTTGTGGTACAGAGAAAAACTCAGAATATATGTGAATAATGTTTCTCTCTGGCTACTGGGAGTACAATTATTATCTTGTTTATCTGCTATTCCTAAAATTTTCTATAGTGAATATATATTACTTCTGTAAAAAATAGCAAAAGCAAAATAGAACAGTTTGGCAGTTTCTCAAAAAGTTAAACATAGAGTTTCCAAGTGACTCAGCAGTACCACTCCTAGATACACACCCAAGAGAACTGAAAACATATGTACACAAAAACTTGTACGTGAATGTTTATACCGGCATAATTCATAATAGCCAAAAAGTGGAAACAAATCAGATTACTTGTCAGATAAATTGGTAAACAAAAGGTGATGTAGCCACATAATGGAATATTACTCAACAATAACAAGAATAAAGTCCTGATACATGCTTCAACATGAATGAACCTCAAAAACATTATTCTAAGTGAGCTAGACACAAACGGCCACATATTACGTAATGTTTATTGTCCAGAATAGACAAATCTGTATGTCCAGAATTCTGTATGTCCAGAATAGGCAAATCTGTAAAGACAGGATGTCTCTGGTTGCCAGGGGCTGGAAGGAAGGGGGACTATGGAGTCACAGCTAATGAGTATAGAGTTTTCTTTGGGGGATGATAGAAATGTTTAGGGATTCAATAGTGATGGTTTCACAATTTTATGAATGTATAGTTGACCCTTGAGCAACACAGATTTGAACTGTGCTGGTTCACTTTTGTAGACAGTACTGTACATGTATTTTCTCCTCTTTATGATTTTCTTACTAACATTTTCTTTTCTCCAGCTTACTTTATTGTAAGAATATAGCATATAGTATGTATAACATACAAAATATAGGTTAATTGACTGTTTATGTTACCAGAAATATATAGTAAAGTTTTAGGGGGCATCAAAAGTTAACCTGTGGATTTTCAACTCCAAGAGGCATCAGTTCCCCTAACCCGCATGTTGTTCAAGGGTCAACTGTACTGAAAACCACTGAATTGTATACTTTAAAAGGGTGAATTTTATGATCTATGAAGTATAGCTCAATAAAGTAATGTTTAAGAAAGGTGAAATAGACTATAAGCTACAAGAATTAGAATTAAAAAGAATATATTTAGCAAGTTAAAGTCAAATTTTTCACTGAATTCTGTAATTATAGTTACGGATTTTTTTTTTAAGTCTTTAAGTCCAGTTAGTTAACATACAGCGTTATATCAGCTTAGAGTTAGGAATTTTAAAAGTGTAAGTTTCGGTAAAGAGATGAGAATCAGGAACTTATAAGCGATTATGTAGCTGAAGCTCCACAGCTCCCCCTTTTTTTTAGTGAAAATTTGGGACATTTTAAAACTGATATGGGAAACTATTTTCTTCTCTTTTTAAAGTTTGGCTTTGTATTTTTAATTATTTGCACTATTTTTGGAATTGTTATCTTTTTTTAATGCAAACTAATCATTCTAATAGCTTTCAGAGAATTTTAAATGAGAGTGTAATACATGTATACTTACCTTGCGAGCAGATTTTCTCAAGTAAGCCACCATCTCTAGATCCCACATGATGATGTATAAATGGTTTAAGTATGTTCTAGAATAATATAAGCAGTATAAATAGATCTCATTTACCCCCTTATGATTTCCCTTTCTCTTGCCCTCATCCCCTTCCCCTGGCCTTTTATGCTCCAAAATGTAAAATGGGATTAGAGTACAATACCTTATTTTCAATTAATTCTTTCAGTAAGCATATATTGAGTGCCTACTATGTGTCAAAACACTGTGCTTAAAGTTAAAGATACAAAAATAAAATATGTGACCCTGGGGCACTGGCTGGCTCAATCAGAAAAACATGTGACTTGATCTCAGGGTGTGAGTTGAAGCCCCACACTGGGACAGGGCATTGAGCTTACTTAAAAAAAAATAAAATAAAAATAAATAAAAAACCACCTGGTTCTAGACAGATAAAATGATACATCTTAGAGCTACTCTCTGAACAGTTAGGAGGGCACTTAACCCAGCTAAGGAAGGTCAGTCAGGACTTGTTTTTACCGTTAATATAATTAGAAGGTTGATCTTTGAAAGCAAGTTACACCTATTATGCATTTTTAGAAAACTATTAAAAGTAGAGCTCATGCTTGGCTGTTAGCACATCCTACAACTACATACGCACAGAAAAACATCTTGAGAAAAGTGGTAGGATCTGTTGTCTCCAAGATGTGTGTATAGGCCAAAACTCTTTTTTTTTTTTTTTTTTTTTTAAATTGGCATGAATACAGGCAGTAGAGGAGCAAAGACCTGAGGTCAGAGTTTGGTTTCTGCTTCCTTGACTGCTAAACATGTTGAAGATTTTTTAAACTATCAGAGCTTTTATGGGCTCTGCTTATACTAATATATCTACCAAATTAAAAAGAAAAATATCATCATGAACTTAAAGGATTTGCTATTTTTCACTGGTATCTTTTTAAAAAGCAGACACATCATCTTTGCATTGCTTTCTGCAGGACTGATATGTACTGATATGGTCCTATTAGTTGTTAAATACTGAAATACATCCTTACTGGTTGGTAAAAAGCTGATGCTTTAAGCCACCTGGATGCTCCACCACAGTCTGTACTCTCCCCCAGGGACTCCAACCCTACATCTCTCCGCAATCCAACAACTAAAAGGTTGTCTCCAGGCATAGCAGGAAGCCTTAAGGACTCTGTTTCTGTACTACTTTGGCATCCATTCTGACTGCTGGTGCTGGGCCGTCCCCACTGTTTAATAATTTTGAATCTCACCCCGACTTTCTGACTGTTCCATAAACCATTGTCATTTTAACTGTGTTTGTTTTCTGCCAACTAGAGTATCCCATGGCCCTAGATCACCTGCTCTCGCTTACCTGTGTAGAACCAAAATTGAGTTGCATTATTTGCTGAGTAACCCAGAATAGCATTGTACTAGAACTAATAGTCTCCTAAACCATGCTGCTTTTCTTCTGTATTTCTTTCAATGATGACAGTTGGGCCTAAGTTCTGTGTCCTCTTATTGTTCCTTCCAGTTCATTTTGCACCTTATAGGCCTCCAGATATCTCCCTGAAGCCTCTGCTCTTTGAAGTGCCCAGCATCACTACAGAGTCAGTGTTTGTTGGCCGGGATTGGGTTTTCCACGAAATAGATGCTCAACTTCAAAGTTCAAATGCCAGCGTGAACCAAGGAGTAGTGATTGTGGGAAACATTGGGTTCGGCAAAACTGCCATCATCTCCAGACTGGTGGCCCTCAGCTGCCACGGAACACGGATGAGACAGATCGCCTCAGACAGCCCACACGCCTCCCCCAAACGTACGTATTCCTTTTTAAATAGCTCCCTGCTTCATTGCCCTGAAAGTTTTTCTGATAGATTAAGTCTTACATCCTTTTATTTTCTGATCTGCAAAACCTAACTTGCATGTGAGGACCATTAATTCAGAGTTGAGAGAAAGAATGTAATACTCTGTTTACATTTAACCCACATATCTAGCGGTCACCTAAGTGTGACTGAGAAAACCTTTCTGTGGGAATAAATTTATGAGTCTTCCCTCTGGCAGTCTGGCTAGTCTGTCCTTTGGATAATGACTGTAGCAATTGCTTATAAGAGGCATTTGCCTCCATCACTGTCAGCTTTTGCTCAGCCTGTGCCCATGTCTTCTTGTTACATGCCAGCACATTCTGCTTGCAGCATTCGATTCCTTGCTCTTGATGTCAGTATTGCACTGCTTGGGCTTAAACTTCATTGTGTCCTTGAAGGGTTTCTCCTGCTTCCTTGTGAAAGGATGCTGAGATCTCGTATGTATTCATGCTCCTTTCATCCCAGGCCAGGCACAGCTTAATGATCACCACCAGGATCTTGTTTGTTTATTTCTAAAATACTTAGGTGGTCCTTAGCACCAGGCACTAAGAGCTTAACAAATATTAATTCATCCAATCCTCTTATCAACTCAGAGAGGTAGTTCCTATTATCATCATGTCACAGATAAGTGATCTGAGGCTCAAAGAGGTTAAGTAGACCTCCCAGGTTTCATAGCCAGTAAATGGTGAAACAAGTATTTGAGCCTAAGCAGTCTGGTTTCAGAAGCCATTCCCTTATCCACTTTGCTGTCCTGCCTCTCCTTAATGGAAGAACTCACCTGAATAAAGGAGACGAGAGGAAAATAGATGTTCTTCCTATACTCTGTATGTATAGAACCAGTCTACCTGGTTTCTGTTAGTTATGAGAAAACAAAACCAGAAACTATTGCTCTGCTAGTCCAAATCATTAATCTAGCTCACCATAAGTTTTCAGACAGCCACCACTAGAAACTTGAGATTATAGTAGTTACAGTGTCTAACACATGCTAGAAACTCAATAAGAGCTCACTGAGCATCCTCCAGACATTCTGGCTTCCTAATGAAATTAATTGACAGTCTTGTGTCATTAAGTGGGCACATTGTCTCTGGTTAACTAATAGACATCTCACGTGGAGAAGAAGGACTAGTGTGTACAGAGAGAACTGGTTGAATCAAGAGACCCTGTTTACCAGGGTCTGGTAAGAATTGGTATGGAAGAATTCCTTTTTCACAAGCAATGTCATGCTTAGTTTCTACATGAAGCTTTTCTCAGGTAGATTGGCATTGTGTCAGGAGAGTCAAGAGCTCAGATTTTGAGCCCCAGCACTCCAATGACTATATATACTCTGTAACCTTGAGAATTTTAATTGAAATTTTTAGATCTGTTTTCTCATCTGTAAAATGAGGAAGTGGGGACTAAGTGATCTTTAAGATTCGTTCCTGTGTTAAAATTCTGTGATTCTAAAAACATATCTTCTTGAAATTGAAAAGTGGTTGAAATTAACTTTCCAACCTATTCCAGTGTTTTCCTTTGAGCACTTAAATATCACACCAGTCTACATTTTATCTGAGTACTCCAAGACTCTTTAACTCTTTGAGTATGTCAGAAAGAAAACCAGATAGCTAATAATCTCTCTGACTCCTCTATATATCACTGTTGAGATAACGTAATGGTAGAATCCTGTAGGACAGAATAAATCCCAAGGGCAAGAAGAGCTGCTTTCTCAGAAAGCAAAGGTATCTGGGAGTCCCCCCCAACTAAGGCTGGGAAAGCAGGAGTTAATAGAAAACAGTTCATGTGCTCCCCAAAGCAGAGGTTCTATAAAGGTAGTTCATTAAGTTATTCTCTAACATCCATTGCCTCTTATCTCCAGAGACACTCTAAAAATACCAGGACATTCCAGTTCTTGAGATAAATGTCCATTTGTTGTGACTGTAGATTTGGCCTGATAGTTAACTTTCCTTTTTTATTTTTTCTTTTTTTTTTTCTTAATTTGAGAGAGACAGAGAAAGAGGGCACACAAGTGGGGTAAAGGGGCAAAGGGGAAGAGAAAATCTTAAGCAGCCTCCACATTCAGTGTGGAGCCTGACGCAGAACTCGATCCCACAACCCTGGGATCATGACCTGAGCCGAAATCAAGAATCAGATGCTCAACCAAGTGAGCCACCCAGGCCCCCCTCTTTTTCCTTTTTGCCTGATAGTTAACTTTCAGAACTTGAAAACCGTGTCAAAGGAGAAAGGATATGTGGTTATATATTTATCAGAATTTCACAGAACTAGCAGTTGCCTTGTACATAATAATTTTTGTTGTAATCTGTCAGTGACCAAACTACATTCTACCTCTGCATCTTAACAGAGCCACTAGCCCTTAAGAAGGGTCAAGAATAAGTGACTGATAAAGTGCAAGCTGTTTTTTGGCATTAATATGTTATTATGTAAGCCAGCACTGGGAATTTGACTGGCAGTAGCAGAATTTCTTTCATTAATGACTAAGAATGATGTCTGTATAGACAATTGGCTTAACTTTTCACAGTTTAATTTACATCTAGCTTAGATAGGTTTATTTGAATTTCCATTGGCTTTCCTAACCCAGTGTCGGTGGTACCAACGATACAGTTGTAGAAATAATGAAAACAAGGTAGAAAATCGTTGGCGCTCCCATCTCTGCATCATCTGTCTTCTCTCTTCTACCCCTGTCACACTGAGCAGCACTGCTGTGGAAGACGTGAGCAGTGTAGCCTGCGGTACCACATTGCCTGGCTCCGTCCTTCCCCCACAGACACTCAGCCCCCAGCCCACCCCCTCCTTGTCATTTCCCTGGGAAGGTACAGAAAAGCTGTCAAGGCAGGCACTAGCCTGTCATCTGCTTTCCGCCTACACCCCTTCCCAAACCTGACTCCCCCGTCAGGCTCCACCACCATCGTCATCAACCACCCCCTAGTACATACACACAAAGAACAAAAACATTTTGTAAAAATAGACCCGTTGTGTAATTTAGGCATTATTACGTTAACTACAAGTATACTCAGTACAGTAGTCAGGAAAGCTCTAATACAAGACTATCTTTCCCCATCACTAAGAGTCAGTATAGTTATTATTTGGATTTGACATTTGCCAGCAGCTGCCAACCCCCCAAACAGCTGTTCAGTAAGTCACCCCACCCTCCCTGCTCTGCTCATGTCAGTAGTCTGTTTTGCTGCTGCACATCGATTGCTGCCTACCTGTTAACTTATTTCTCCTGTTCCCTGAATACCAGAGAGTTAAGATACTCAGAAAAAAAGGAGGCCATCTCCAAAAGGCAGTAGCGAGAAGCCAGAGGGCATTTGGGCAATAATTGCCCCCAAAATCAAATATCAGATAAAGGGGAATGCAGTGGGGAGAAGGAGTGAGCCACAGAAATGATGCATCGACAGTCACTGCGCTTCACCTCCACTCACACATTTTCAGTCTTTTTCCACTGCTGCCACCCACTCGTACCCTCCTGCAGTTATTCTGAACTTGGCTCCAGTGACCAGAGCATTTACTCTCCCAGCAGATAGAAGTCTCCATTCAGTCCTCGGGTGAGGAGTTCAGTGAGGACTCCCTTCCCCTATTCCTCCTCCTTTCCAGTGGCTCTTGACCATCAATAATCCCCTTATTTTGGTGTACCCATTTGTACTGTGGTCTGTAGTCATGTATATAGTCTGTAATTCCTAGTGGAGATAAGACATTTCCTAAGTAACATGAACAAGTGGAATTTTTTAAAAACAGTTTTATTAAGCTGTAATTCACATACCACACAGTTCACCCATTTAAATTGTTCAACTCAGTGCTTTTTAGTATATTCACAGAGTTCTACAGCTGTCACCATAATCTAATGTTAGAACACTTTTGTCCCCCCTAAAAGAAATTCCCATTGGTGATCAATCTCTATTCTCCCCTTAACTGCCTGCCTCTACCCCTACATAACCACTGATTTGTTTTTTGTTCCTACGGATCTCCCTATTCTGGGAATTTCATATAAAGAGTCATACAATATATGGTCTTTTGTAACTGACTTCTTTGAGTATAATATTTTCAAGGGTTATCCATATTGTAGCATGTATTGGTATCTCGTTTCATTTTATCATCAAGTACTATTCCATTGTATGGATATTCCATATTTTAACTGTTCATCGGTAGACATTTGGGTTGTTTTCACTTTTGCACTATTATGAATCTTGCTTCTTTGAACATCTTTGTACAAGTTTTGTGTGGATATAAGTTTTTATTTCTCTTGGGTTCTAGGAGTAGAATTGCTGGATAATAGAACAAATGGAGTTTAACCAATCTTCCTTTAATTCAGGGTTTTATGATTATCTCATACAAACATCTCATCTTTTTAATCCAGATGTGGACGCCAACAGAGAGCTGCCACTCACACAGCCACCCTCAGCCCACTCGTCCATCCCCAGTGGAAGCTGCCCAGGGACCCCAGAAATGCGCAGGCGGCAGGAGGAGGCCATGCGGAGACTAGCCTCACAGGTACAGTAGGGCTCCCAGGGTGCAGACATGCCAGCTCCATTGTAACCCCAAGGGGCAAAGGTAGGGGGACCCTTGGCAAAGTGGACAAAACGTATACAGCTATACCATGAGACCGTGGGGAAAATTTTCTCTTCCGGCTCCTAGAAAAATGCTTTGTTATTATGGAATCAGAGCCTTTTTGTTTGAAAGGCCCTCAGAAATAACCAGAGTCCCATAATGAATAGATAAGGAAGTTGAGACTCGAAGAAGTTATATGATTTCCCCAAGATCACAGTTTTAGCACTCAGCAGTTTTTTATTTTCACTCCTATTCAAAACTCTTCCTGCCATACTATACTGTCCATAATATTTGTTAGGTTTTTGAGTTTTAAATTTCTATTTTATTGAAAGTAACATATGCATCATTTTTGAAAATTGAATAATACTCAAAGACTTATAATAAAACCCAGCAATTCTTTTCCCCTCCTCACCCCACCCTCTCCCCAAAGGCACCACTTTCAACTCTTAGGGCTGTTCTTCTGATCTTTACCTCCACTGTTTCTAAATAATATTCATATACTGCTATAACTTTTTTCATCATTTTTATACGTTATCTATTGCTGCTTGTTAAGGATGTTGAGAAGTTTACATCTTTCATTTTCCTTCCTCCCTCCACCATTTCAGTATGGTTATATCATGATTTTTGTCAGAATCCACATTATAATATCTTCAGTATTAGTACTGTGCACATATGGTTCACTGTGGAACCAAGGATAATATTTCCTTCCTGAGCAATTTTGTTTTTCCTGGGATTTGAAATGCTTCATTTTAAAATTTGCTTATTCTTGCTGTGGTGGGGGAGGCGCCTAGCTGGCTCAGTCAGAAGAGCATGTAACTGTTGCTTGGGGTCATGAATTCAAGCCCCACATTGTGTGTGTAGCCAACTTACAAATTAAATTAACTAAATTAAATTAAATTAAATTGGCTTATTCTTTTTTAAACCTATCGCTATAATCCATAATCCTTAATAACTTTGTAAAAAGCCTCTTGGTACAAGTTTACACATCAGTGTCATTTCCCCTGAGACGTCCATCTCAGCTCAGGCTGGACCTAGGACGCTCTTGAGGCTAGTTGTTATCCTGCAAATTCCCATTACTTCTCTTCCGTGTTTGCTCCCACATCATCATCTTTCTTGATTTTATTCCTCATTTTGGTGGAACACGTCCACCAGTGGCATCCTAAGAAAGAATGCACAGGAGGTAAGTTTTTGAAACTTAATGTTTCTAAAAGTATCTTTATTCCATTCTCATACATTACTGTTTATTTGACACAACATAATTCTAGGTTAAAAATAATTTTCCCTCAGAATTGTGAAGGCATTGCTCCATTGTCTTGAGCTTCTAATAATTTTGTTACTAAATAATTATTATTATTCCTAGTTCTTTATACCTGTTTTTCTCTCCAGAAACTTTTAGGAACTTCTTTTTTATCAACTTTTTTCTTGGATCTTTTTTCCATTTATTCTGTTAGCATCTAGTATAAACCTTATATAAACTTCAAATAATTTCTGTATTTTCAGTTCCCTTCCTCACCCCGCTCTTGCACAGGACGTGGTGCTTCCAACCTCATGCTTTTCTGAGGTTTTACAGCTGCTTTGGTTTAGTCCTGTTGTTATTACTTCCAGCAGGCATTTGTTTCACCTAATTCTATTTGTTAAGTCATTTATGAAGCCTATATCCACTTTCCATCCTTATATGTTATAAGCTGAGGTCATAGATAGATATCCCTATAGGTGGAGTTTGCATTTCTCTTCCTTATTCTCCATATTTTTGAGGATTTTCAAAAGAAGAACAAGAGTTTAAAATGTCTGTCTCCAATATTTAAAGAAATTTCTTGGCATGGTTAATTACTAATGAGGAACAGAGAGTCATCTGCAATATCATAAAGTTCTAACTTCTTCATGGAAATCCAGTCCACCCAGAGCCCAAAACAGCACATTTCCCCCAACTGCATTTTTAAGTGTCTCCACTTATCAGTGGGCCTTCTGAAAACAGTCTGAGATTTCCCTCATATTCATTGCTAACTCAGTGCAACTTTAAAAAAACATCTTTTTTTTTCTAAATAGTTTGTATAAACTAGTTCCAGCCTCTTCTTTAAAAGAATCTAAATAAATGTCACCTTGGAAATACTGTACACTGAATGCTGAAGTCCTTCCATCATTACAGTCACTCACATACTCACTTAGAATTGATGTGTGGAATGACTCTAATACAAGCCTGAAGTTAAGGTGGTGAACAGAACAGACAACAATCCCTGCTGTTACATGGCCCACGTTCTCGCGGTGGGAAAAGCCAGCAAACAAACATGTAATATGTCAGATCGTGACGAGTGCTGAAAAGAGCTCAGGGATTGTTGTCACTTCTTAGTCTCTCTCTCATCAAGAGAAAGAATCTCAAGATGTTTATGTTCAATATTCGGAAAATGTTACATATTGTTAGCAGGAAATTAGTGACTGCACTTACTTAAGAGGTGATGTCATTTTAAATTCCATGCTTGTGTCTATCTTAAGCAAAATACTGTATAAATAATCATTTTTGTGCCTATAGATGGGATATTTTTAAATTTATATTAAACATTGTATACGAAATGGCCCTTTAAATTAAAATTAATGTTTATATTCAAGATTTGGAAAATGTTAAATATTGTAAATAGGAAATTAGTGATTGTTTACGCTTACTCAAAGAACATAATTTAAATTTCATGATTATTTCTTCCTTAAGCAAAATATGAATGCACCTTTTTGCACCCAGAGATGGGATATTTTTAAGTTTATAGTAAATGTTGTACAAGAAATCGCACCTTAGATTAAAATTAAATATTCTCCTGGTAATTGTGCCATGTGTTACATTTCAAGTATACAATTCGTTCTTAGTAGCCTAGAGCAGAAGCCAGCAGTCTTGCCTCTCGCTATAACAAGCCAGTAAGCAGAAACCTTTTCAATAAGATTTTGAAATCAATTAGTATTTTGATGAGGTAAGCTAATATATGTGAGTTAAAAGTGTTCTTGAAAAACCTCTTGATTTGACAGACAAAGTTCTTAGTGCCAATTCTTGTGTATCAATAATTACCATTGGTATTTTCAGGATATACTATTAGGTGGGGAGGAAAGTACAAAAGAGTGTCGATGGGATGCTAACTTTCATATAATAAAGAAAGGGATATAAAAAAATACATGTGTACCTGCTTATTTGTCCAAAAAAAATGTAGGAAGGATAAACCAGAAAGAAAAGATACTGGTTACCTAAAGCAGATGGGTAGGAAAGAAGGAGAGTAGAAAGAAATGGGTAATGAGAATGGGGTACAGGGATGAAGAGTAAGTGACACTTCTCTGAATACATCTTTTCGTATAGCTGTGACTCTTAGAAACATGGTAATGTTTCACTTACCCAAAAAATAATTAAAAATAACCAGTATGTGGGGGCTGGGGAGCCCAAAGTGTAATGCAAACACTCACAAATACACCCAACTGTATTTCACATAAATAACATGACCACACTGAAAGAAGGCAGAGGAGAAAAGAACTTAAATAAGTTTGGAAGGTAACATCTTGACTGAATACCGTAAGGCTAAAGACAAAAAAGAACTGTGCATAAATGCTATATTCTAATTAATAAATGTTTTCTCACAGGAGCATGGCTCACAGTTTTGAAAATCTTTCATGTATTTATTAGAAATGATTGAATAAATAAATGTATTGTAAATAGCAAGACCAGGTTTCTCATTGTTGGAGAAAGAAGTTAAGAGATGAAGAAAAGGAAATCTAAAGAGAGCCAGGTGATACTGAATTGAAATCTGAGGTATTAGTATATACTCACAATTTTTAATATATATATCTATAGATATTTCTATAGATATATATAGAGAGAGATACAGCAATATAGATAAATCTTCATATGTGAGTTAATATATTACATGCATTTCCTAGCTCTCTCCACTGAGAGGGCCCCAAGTCACAGTCACTTCAGTAGCAATATGCACACCTAACTAATTCAGATCTTGTTTTCTAACATCATTCTCCAGTAAAAGAAACCAGGGCTCCGAAGAGGTTAGATGATGCCAGGTCTGGGGCAGGGTAAATACAAGATGAGCCTGGAGCATCTTCTGATACCAGAAAGCAAGGAAGTGCTTTTAAAAAGATGGGGGGCGGGGGGCGGTGTGTGTGCTTCTTGAAAGAGCCCAGACACCAACCCGAAGGAGATCCTGATGTCCAAAGCCAGACCAAAGTGAGCAACAAAATAAATACAGTATTGGATATAACCAATGGAATAAAATAAGTCCATATATATTAAATCACTCAAGTAAATAGATGAGAGAGAAGGGACAGCTCTTTATTCCAGTAGAATTCCAATAATAAATGTAGAAGGAAAGAAGGAAATAGAAAATCACTATTAGGCAAACACCACGTGATAATTGTTATAGACAAGATCCACTGATGGATACTAAAGTTAGTGGGCAAAAGTTTGAGGAGAAACAGGATTTGCATTGTTTCAAAGTGTCTCCCCCAAGATATTTATTAACTACGAAGGGAGAGAGAGTAACTTTATAGTACAGAAATCTGGCAGAAATCTTTACCTTAACCAAGGTGATGAAGGTCGGCATCACCGGTGACAAGACATGTCAACATCATGACCCCATGATATGATCCATGAGAAGGACACAACATTGTTTTTGTGGTATTCTTGCCCAAAAATCTCAGTTGGATTATGAGGAAGGCATCAGACAAACTCAGACTGACATTCACCAGAATAACTGGTCACTACTCTTCGAAAGTGTCAAGGTCATGAAGACAAATACCAAAAAGCTCTTACAGACTACAGGAGTCTGAGGAGAAATAGCAACAATAAATGCAGTACAGGGTCCTGGATAGAATCTTGTTGCAGAAAAAGGACATTAGTGGAAAACTAGTAAAATCTGAATAATGCCTTTACTTAACAATACTATGCCAGTGTTATTTCCTAGCTCTGATAATCATTCTTTGGTTATGTAAGATATTAATAAAAAGAGAAGCTGGGTGAGGGATATACGGAAATTCTGTGTACTACTTTTGCAACATTTCTGAAAGTCTAAAATTAGTTCAAAATAAAAAGTTAAAAAGTAAATAAAACTCTTACTGCCAAAAAAAAAAGTAGAGCTCTGAGCTGGAAAATTACTGAGGCAGAACCCAAGTCTGGGAGCTATTCTTAGCTTCCAGCCTGAGTGAGGATTAGAGTTGGGGGACAGGGAAAGGGAAGAGAAGGTCATTATTCATACTGAACCTCCTGGTCCCTGGAAATCTTGGAAGCCACACTAACGTGTTGGAAGCGATGCGCTGAGCAAGAAATCAGGTGGGGATGAGGAGATTCAAAAAGTGATGAAAAGAAGACAGGGAGTAAGAGTATGAGAGCAGACCTGAGGGAGAGCACTTGCAGCATTAGAATTTAAATGATACAAATGCCAGTCATTACGCAAATCAGATGTTTGTGTCCAAATGAATTCCACACAGAGCTGTCTTTTCTTTATATGAGATTAGCTTAGTCCTGTCACAGATTATTCATTTCTTTAAAGTGGAAAATGGTCTTTGGAGAGTGAAGACCTGGGACTTGTGACGCAAACCTGACAGATTTCCTGCCACTCAGTCATTTGATTAGGGCCTTTGATGAGGATTATACTTCATTTTATGATTTCTTGTATACAGCATTAAGTCAAAGCTTTTTTTTTTTGAGATTTTATTGTTTAAGTAATCTCTACACCCAGTGTGGGGCTCAAACCCACAACTCTGAGATCAAGAGTCACATGTTCCACCAACTGAGCCAGCCAGATACCCCAAATCAGAGCTCTTTATACCCAAAGCTATACTGACCTCTGGTCTTTTCTTTTGCCTATATAGCCTACAAACCTACCCTTTTCTTTCTTCCCCTCATAGGAGTAATCTAAAATTTACTTGCTGTCTTCCCCAAAGAATTAATATAATTCTGGTCATATTGGGCATACTTTGAATAGAATTATTTCAACAAAAAGTATAGAGATTTAACGTAAAAACTTGAGATGGAGAAAAATTAATATGACAGACATAGCTGAAAATGAAATTTCAACACATCACCAGGAGAGACAAAAGTTCCCAAGGAGAAAGGTTTCACCCACTGGTTTACTAGTGGTGGACTAATTCTGAATCACTTCCAAGAAGTTGGAATAATAGTGACTGAATATAGGTGGCTGTGATAACTTTCTCAAAGCTGTAGGGAGGGATCTAATACCACTGAACACTGGTACGATGAGAGACTGAAGAAAAAAACCACATTACCAGACTTGTTTCCTATTTTATATGTAGGAAAAGTTGTGAATGAGGTCAATAGATAATTTGGAGGAAGTACCAAATAGTTTGGACAAATGTACAGATGTTTGTAAATTACTGTGTATGTATTGTGTGCTGCACAACTACTTTGAAATGTCTAGTAAATAACCTATTTTGAACCACACTTCATATTTTGTGATGTTGAATGGTCTTTCTGCTTGAATCGAGCAAAGCAGTCGAGATTTTATATTTGGAATGCCAAAGAAATATTTTAAATTAAGAGAAAGGTAACCACAGAGGGGTATCTTTGTTAGGTAAAACCTCACTCAGCCAAGAGCACAGCTGATTTTTAATAAAACCAGTAAGAGAAACCTCTTCCTAAGTTTTAGAATTTTTATCTTCCAACTTCTATCCCATGACTTTAGGTAAAGGGTAAGTTACAGCTGATTTTCTTAGCTGTGCTTGGCCTCCACATGTGGAATCAATTGAGGTAAAATATGATGAAAGTTCTTATTGATTCAGAGGTTTGCTGTTTGCTTCTTATGAAGTGGATATTTGTATCCATGCAGATATAACCACTGACATTCACTGTTCATTGAGAGAACAGAGCAATTGCTGCCAGGTTTTCTCTTTGGTTCCTTATATTGTGCTTGTGATAGGCAGTAAAGCAGTGACCAATCCATCTGAAGAAAAGAGTGGAGATTTTTAGAATATAACTTCTTATTTCCAGTTCCATATTGTGTTCAGATATCATTGCTTCACTCAGAAGCAATTCCTATCGTCAGTCTTATGTGTATAGTAACATCTCCCCATATTAAGGTTTTGTGTGTATGCTTAATGAGAAGGATTTCAGGTTTTTTTTTTTTTTAAGTGACATTTCTAGTATTTGTTAAAGATGACCATACCTATAGGTCAGGAGCCTTTTCAGAATTGAACACTTTAATGGATGATTGTTCTCTGAGAAATGATAGAAGAACTGAAGTCCCAGTGGTATATCTATATCTCCTAGGGCAATTTTCAGCTGCCTAAAGATGCAAAGCCAGTAGCTAAAAAAAAGACTATACAGAATCTTGATGATGATGATGATGATGATGATGATGATGATGGAGAGGAGGAGGAGGGCGATGATGATGATGATGATGATGGCAGCATCAGCTAACATCACTGTGGACCTACTTTGTGCTGAGCTCCATGCTGAGTACTTTCCATATATTGAGGCTAAATCTCCCCTGCCAATTTCATGTTACCTCCTCAGTCCCATCACTTTTGTGAGTAATATTCAGTCAACAGAGTGCTGTAGATTAAAACCACCCTCGGCACACCTGGGTGGCTCATTCGGTTGAGCGTCCGACTTCAGCTCAGGTCATGATCTCACAGTTCATGGGTTCGAGCCCTGTGTCAGAATCTGTGCTGACAGCTCAGAGCCTGGAAGCTGCTTCAGATTCTGTGTCTCCCTCTCTCTGCCCCTCCCAACTTGCGCTCACTCTCTCGCTGTCTCTCGTTCAAAAAGAAATAAACATTAAAAAATACATTAAAAAAAAAAAAAACACTCTCTGCACTTGGTCTTGAGGCAAAGAAAACAACCAGGAGGTATGGAGTGAGCTCTGTGCAAATTCTGACCAAAAAAACACCCTAGAGGTTAAAACCAGGTTCCAGCCAGACAGCCTAGATCCTGGATGATATTAAGACTCACACGTTTTCTAAAGTTCTTTGAATTTAAGACCTGCATCTAGCAAAACTCTCGCTCCTTTCTTTTTTCCTCTCATCTAATTCTGATTGTCTCTGGATGCTAGAAAATATTTAATGTTAATTCTTAAATCTGAATTATTTTTTATAAAGCTATTTATAAAGCACATTAATTTTAAAAAGTAAGGACTTAATAAGTATATGTGGTTATTGAGATTAACATGGTTTTCCTGTGATTATTTTATTCCTAATGCTTTGTTACAAGATTGGACTTTTTCCTTTACTGTTCCGTGCTCAGTACCTATTAGAGAGATTAACGTAAATCTTTATTCTCAGTCTTATTTCCTATCTCTTATAATCCAAAACCCACATCCTGCAAAGGAATCTTCTAATCCAAAACTCAGTTTGCATTTATAAATTTTAGTTGTGAATTATGATATATGTATACAATAGAAATATTGCATCAGATTTCTGATCTTAGATAAATCAGGCAGTTTCTAAGATAGCAGCTTTTGTTTTCGCTTGAAAAAGTTGAGGAACGGGGAGACAGAAGACAGTGTTAGAGAATGATCATACAATAATCATGGCTCTTGTTCCCAGTAAACCTATTTGTATTCTCATCCTTCTGTTGTAGGTGGTTGCCTATCACTATTGCCAAGCAGATAATGCCTACACCTGCCTGGTACCAGAATTTGTCCACAATGTTGCTGCCCTGCTCTGCCGCTCACCTCAGCTGGCAGCCTATCGGGAGCAGCTTCTTCGGGAGCCTCATTTACAGAGCATGCTGAGCCTTCGGTCCTGTGTTCAAGACCCCATGGCCTCCTTCCGGAGGGGAGTCCTGGAGCCCCTGGAGAATCTCCACAAAGGTACAGAAGGCAAAGAAGGTGAAAGGTGGAAGCTTTGGAGCCCAAGTTCACCTATAGTGTGTCATAGAAATGACTATTTTTATTACATTGCCAAAACCGAATGTTCCATGGCTGATGTCCCACAGGATACAGTTAACAGATAAAAGATTTTTCTTGAAAAAATAAAACTTCATATGGGAAATGCTACTCCCTCCTTTCTTTATAAAGATTCTCATTTCCAAAAAGAATACATTTTCCTTGCACTAAACATAGTAGAGCTTCTAGTCCTTTCTGTAGAATTCAAAAAATCAGTAAAGCCATGACTCCAGCTCAGTGCTGTGGAGTTTGTGTGGTTAGAAACCTCCTCATCTTTATGTTTGGTATTTTTTTTATTACTTCACAGTTGAGGTAGAATGAAATGGCATCCATGGTCTCACAACTGTGTGTGTGTACTACAAATCAACTTTCCATTAAAACTATTTAGAAGGCATTGAAGATATTTTTAAGAAGTGGGGGAAAGTATGAAATGGAATCCGTCTCCCTCTCATGCCTCTCCTCCCCTTTTCCTCTGCAGCCCCAGTGTCCACCATGGCGTACGTTTAGGCATCTCCTTCACCCTTGTCTGCCCCATCCCTTTAACAATTTTTTATCAGTGCTGGAAGCCAGAGGAAAGGACTTGAGTGAGCATGAGGTTCCTGAGCAATCCTGTTTATCCCGAGAGACTTTTACATCTTTCTTGAGGGTTTCAGAGGTACTCAATAAGAAAAAGTGATCATAGTTTCCATTCTCCTGGCTGCCATCTTCAGTTATTTCAATCTCCATACTAGTTACTTGGGTATCAGAGTTTCAGACTTTTCAACTCTGATGACCTGTCTACACCTCTCCTACCTGTTAGCTTCTCTATACCCTAGATTTTTTTAAACCTTGGAATTTCTCCACAGATATTTTGAAGCATATTTTCTGTACAGTTAGTCTGCATCCTGCTAATTGCACCTTCATGATGTTTCTTACATCCATCAATCTCCTATTCATTCCTGCCATTGTGAACCCAAAGTCCATTCAATGACCTTTGCTCACAGCATCATATCAATTACTACCTTCCTGGTCTTCTCTAGTTTTTTGGTTTAGTGCTTCTTTCACATCATAGCACAGAAAATTATAAAAATTTGTATCGCATACTAGGATAAAAAATTCACACTCCTTATGGCTAGACATGAATGGCCTTGAAGTTACAGCTATGCCAAGCCCCCAGTACCTTGAGGGCTAAAAGGATTCATTTTTAAGCACACCTCTAACCCCTTTGTGACCTATCTGGTGGGGAAGCTCAGCCCCACCCTCGGCGGTCTTCTAGACTTTCTATACTGCTTCCAAATAAATCTTCATCAAGTTTTACTTTCATCACTCAATTTCCCTGTTCAGAAACCTCCAATGACTCCCTGTTGCCTAATGAATTAACTTCCAGCTTCTTAGTCTAGCATTTAAGGTACTCAATGGCATGGATCCAACCCACTTTCCAGCCTTACTATATACTCTTATCTGTATTAATCCTGTGTTTAAAATGTAAAATATGGGGCGCCTGGGTGGCGCAGTCGGTTAAGTGTCCGACTTCAGCCAGGTCGCGATCTCGCGGTCCGTGAGTTCGAGCCCCGCGTCGGGCTCTGGGCTAGTGGCTCGGAGCCTGGAGCCTGTTTCCAATTCTGTGTCTCCCTCTCTCTCTGCCCCTCCCCCGTTCATGCTCTGTCTCTCTCTGTCCCAAAAATAAATAAACGTTGAAAAAAAAAAATTTTTAAAAAAAAAAAATAAAATGTAAAATATTCACCAGTTCTTAAACACTCACCAACATTTTCCTGCCTTCATACATTTGCTCATTGTTTCCTTTTCTTGTTATGCCTTCTGCTTACACCTCTGTCAAAATTCTACCTGTCTTTCAACAACCAGCTTAAATGCCGCTTCATTCATAAAATGCTTGCTGATCCACCTGTCACCCTATATAGAGCATCCTTCCAAATTGACATTAGGGGTTTTTTTATTTCTAATTTATGATACTTAACACATTGTTATATGCATAATAAGAATTTAAAATTTTATTACTAACTTCTACAGAACTATATGTCAAATACTATACTTTGTGCTTTATAAGAATTAGCTATTTGTTTACTTGCCCTATCCCTTTAACTAAATTTTATACTACTGAAATTAGGAACCTTTGCTCATACATCTTTTATCTTTCGTAGTGGTTATCTCACCTTGAACATAGTAGTCATTTCAGGAAATAAAGTTTGAACAAATGAGTGAACATAGAAATTGCTCACAATACCGAGTGCCTTGATGGAAGGATAGTGATAACACGGACCTGCATCCTAGGCTGATTCAAGGAGAAGATCCAAATGCTTGCAGACTCAGCTCTGGAGTCTCAACCATGACTAACATGTTTTAATTTTGCTTCTGGATATATTTGCTGCTCACATAGGTCTCCAGAAACAGCTTTAGATACCCTTATTGATAAATATTATTCTAAGTGAATTTAATTATTCTACCTAATTCCCATGTTCTTTTAAAACAAAATCCCCACCATGATCAATAGCTAGAAACGCAATTTATAAAATAAATGAAATACTAAAAATTATTTTATTAACTAATAAGGCAGGAAAGGGAATAAAAAATTTTTTTGAGGGGCGCCTGGGTGGCGCAGTCGGTTAAGCGTCCGACTTCAGTCAGGTCACGATCTCGCGGTCTGTGAGTTCAAGCCCCGCGTCGGGCTCTGGGCTGATGGCTCAGAGCCTGGAGCCTGTTTCCGACTCTGTGTCTCCCTCTCTCTCTCTGCCCCTCCCCCGTTCATGCTCTGTCTCTCTCTGTCCCAAAAATAGATTAAACGTTGAAAAAAAAATTTTTTAAAAAAAAAATTTTTTTTTGAAAGATGGAATGAGAGGTAATAAAAGACAGAGCATAGAGAATTCAGTCAGTGATACCATAAAAGTGTTGTACGGTGACAGATGGTAGCTACACTGGTGGTGAGGATAGCATAATGTATGGAGAAACTGAACTGTGTTACATACCTGAAACTAATGTAGCATTGTGTGTCAACTGTACTTAAGTTGAAAATGTTTTTAATTAAACTTTTTGAAAATTAAAACATAAGAAAATAAAATGAGTGTTGTGTTAGGCTGCTACAAAAAGAAGCATTAAGTCAAGCAGAGAAAGAAAAATACTATATGATCTCATTTATCTGTGGAATCTAAAAAACAAAACAAAACAAAACAAAACAAAACAAAACCATCTCATGGGTACAGAAAACAGGTTGGTGGTTGCCAGACATGGAGGGTGGGGTATGAGAAATGGAAGAATGGGATCAAAATATACAAACTTCCAATTATAAAATAAATAAGTCATGGAGATGTAATATACAGCATGGTGACTATAGTAATTATACTGTATTGCATATTTGAAACTTGCTAAGAGAGTAAATCTTAAAAGTTCTCATCACAGAAAAGTTTGTAATTGTGTAAGGTGATAGATGTTCCCTAGACTTGTGATTATCATTTTACAGTGTACACAGATATCGAATCATTATGTTGTAGACCTGAGAGCAAAAAAAAATCAAATTAAATGTTTTTAAAAAGATGATAGACTTAAAATCAATCATACCAATAATCACATTAAGTTTAAATGGACTGAGCATTTCTATTAAAAGGCAGAAACTTTCAGACCAAATAAAAAGCAAGACCCAACAATATGCTATAAGAGAGGTCATCTAAATACAAAGACGCAGATTAAAAGGATAGAAAAATATATACCTTGTAACCACAGAGCATAAGAAAACTGGAGTGTTATATTAATGTGAGGCTGAGTAGACTTCAAGACAAGTAGTGTTACCAGAGGGGCATTTGATAAACATAAAAGGACCAATTCCTGGGAAGATAAAAATAATCCTAAGTGTGTATATACCGAATACCAGAGGCTCAAATTATGTGAATCGTTGTCAAATTGCCATGTTGTACCCCTGAAATGAATATAACATTGTGTATCAACTGCACTTCAATAGTAAATACTTGTATGAAAAAAATTATTTCAAAATAAAAATTTTAAGTTAAAAAAATACATGAGTCGAAAACTGATAGAACTGAAGAGATAAACAGGAAAATAATCATAGCTGGAGATTTTAACACCTCTCAGTAAGTGTTAGAAGAAGCAGATAAAAAGTAAATATATAGAAGATTTAAACAACACTATCAACCAACCTGATACACTCGCAATTTATAGACTACTACCCAGTAACTACAGAATATACAGTCTTCTCAAGTGCACAAGGACCATATTCTGGGCCATTAAACCAAGTCTGAAGATTTCAGGAAATTAAAATCTTATGGAAAATATCATCTGAGATAATGGAACTAAATAAGAAATCATAAAAATAAAATCCTCAAATATTTAGAAATTTAACAACATACTTCCAAATAATCTTTGAGACAAAGAAGAAACCACAAAGGAAATTATAAAATATTTCAAAATGAGTAATATAAAATCAACATCTAACTTTCTGAGTTAATAAACTAAAAAAAATGAGGAAAATAAACCCAGAGTAAGCAGAAAGAAGAAAATAGTAAAAACAAGAATAGGCATCAATAAATAGAAAAAAATTTAACATTTAAAATGAGTAAACCACTAGCAAGACTTATCATGGAAATGAGAAAAGAAAAACTCAAATTAACATCAGGAGTAAAAGAGGAGATAGCACTACAGTTCCTATAAGACATTAAAAGAAAAATAAGGAATTAGTATGAAGACCTTTATAACATAAATCCAATGACATAAGCTGGACAAAATCTCCAAAAAATATAGCTTACCAAAAGTGACTCAAGAAGAAATAGAAAATCTGAATAGCTTTATCTAGTCAATTTAATTTGTAATTTAAAAAAAATTTTTTAACATTTATTTATTTTTGAGAGACAGAGTGTGAGCAAGGGAGGGGCAGAGAGAGAGGGAGACACAGAATCTGAAACAGGCTCCAGGCTCTGAGCTGTCAGCAGAGAGCCCGATGCAGGGCTAGAACTCACTAACTGTGCAGTGATGACCTGAGCTGAAGTCGGATGCTTAACAAGACTGAGCCACCCAGGCGCCCCTTAATTTGTAATTTAAAAGAAAAAAAAATCTTCAACAAAAATACTACAGGCTCATATGGTTTCACTGATGAATTGTTTTCAATATTTAATGAAGAAATAATATCAATCATACACAAATGTTTTCAGAAAAATAGAGAAGGGAACATTTCTCATTTTGTTAGACAAGTATAATACTGAAACCAAAATAAGGTACAGATCTTGCAAGAAGAGAAATTCGGACCAGTATTCCTCATGATCATAATAGCAACATCCTGAAAAATTTAATAGCAAATCAATTAATTCTACTTGATCAGACATGCAATGTTTAACATAGTGTAATTCATCATATTAACAGAATAAATGAGAAAATCTATATGTCTTTATATAAATATGTGTATGTAAAAAACATATGTATATATATAATCTTCTCAATAAATGCAGTAAAGCATTTGACCAAATATTACAACTAATGATAAAAACTTTCTGAGGAATAGAAGAAAACTTAGTCTAATAAAGAAAACTCCAAAAAACATACAGCTAACAATGAAATGTTAAATACTTTCCCTCTGATATCCAGAGCAAGACAAGAATGTTCCCTCACTCATACCACTTGCATTTAACATTCACCATTCCACTGGTATCCCAAGCTACCATAATAAGAAAGCAAACAAGCAAGTAGTAAAGATTGGAAAGGAAGAAATAAATCTGTCTTTATTTGAAGATTTTTTTTACCTAGGATATTCTAAGGAATCTACAAAAGAAAAATTAAACCAACTTGAACTAATAATAAATAAAGAACTTCAGGCTATCAGGTCAATATGCATATATCTATTGTATTTTTATACTAGCAGGAAAAAGTTGAAAACTGAAACTTCTAAAGTAGTGTGGTAGTTCTAAAACATGGCTGCAAATTCTTTGACATTCCTTCCATCCAGAGTTGGGGGGTCTGGTGTCCTCCCCTTGAATCTTAGCAGGCTTATGACGGCTTCAACAAACAGAATACTACAAAGTAATGCAATGTGACATCTTGAGCCTGGGTCATAAATGCCCATGCAGCTTCCATCTTGTTTGGAGGATTCCATGGGGCGCCTGGGTGGCGCAGTCGGTTAAGCGTCCGACTTCAGCCAGGTCACGATCTCGCGGTCCATGAGTTCGAACCCCGCGTCGGGCTCTGGGCTGATGGCTCAGAGCCTGGAGCCTGTTTCCGATTCTGTGTCTCCCTCTCTCTCTGCCCCTCCCCCGTTCATGCTCTGTCTCTCTCTGTCCCAAAAATAAATAAACGTTGGAGGATTCCACTGTCATGTGAGAAGTAAAGAAGTGAAAACCACATGAGAGGCCATATATAAGTGTTCTTATATGACTGTTTCAGACATCAAGTAATTCTAGCCCTGACATGTGAGGTTTTGTTCCAGATGATTTCAGCCCACAGCCATGTAACTAACCCCTAGTTGTCTGATACAGCAGTAGATAACTGGAACAAATAACTTTTTCTGCAGCATCAAAACACTTAAGAATAAATGTAACAGCTGTATAAGACCCCCACAGTGAAAGCTGCAAAACATTGCCGAGTGAAATTAAAGAATTTAGTAAATAGAAAAAGTATACCATGTTGGTAGATTGGAATTTTTCCCCAAACTGGTCTGTAGATTCAACATAATCCTAATGAACAAAAGATTTAGATACTTCACAAAAGAAGATATACAGATGTGCCTACAAGCACATGAAAAGGTGTTTAACATCATTAGTCATCAGGAGAATGCAAATCAAAATCACAATGAGACACCACTTTACTCCCACTAGAGTAGTTAAAATTTAAGTTGAACATCAAATGTTGGTGAGGATGATAAGCAAGTGGAACTCTCACACATTGCTTGTGGGAGTATAAAATGGTACAACTACTTTGGAAAACTATTTGGCAGTTCCTTATAAAGTTAAATATAAATCTACTTTATGACCAAGAAATTCTATTCCTATGTATTTACCCAAAAGAAATGAAAACTTAGGTCTACAAAAAGACTTGTACAGGGATGTTCATAGCAGCTTTTTTCATAGTCGTCAAAAATGGGATACAACCCAAATGTCCATCAACAGAAGAATGGATAAACAAATTGTAGTATATTCATTCCATGGACTATTTCATAATGTTGAAAAGGAACAAACTAATAATACACTCAGCAATGTAGATGAATCTCAAAAACATGGTAAGCAAAAGAAGCAAATGCATAGCGATAGAAGAGTGATTGCCTGTTGAGGATTGACTATGAAGGAACCGAAGGGAATTTTCTGGAGTGAGGGAAATGTTCTATATTTTGATTGAGATGTTAGTTACATGAGTGTATATATTTGTCAAAACTGATCAAAGTGTACAATTAAGACCTTTGCAATTAACTGTATATAGCTTATCACAGTAACTTTTAAGATAGAGAATTTAAAATTTTTTTAATATTTATTTGAGAGAGAGAGAGAGAGAGAGAGAGAGAGCGAGCACAAGCAGGGGAGGGGCAGAGAGAAGGAGAGACAGAATCCCAAGCAGGCTTCACACCATCAGCACACAGCCCTATGCAGGGCTTGAACTCACAAACTGCGAAATCATTACCTGAGCCGAGATCAAGAGTCAGACGCTTAACCAACTGCACCATTCAGGGACCCCTAAGAGAATTTTTTAAAGGTACCTGAAGTTTTCCTTCCAGGAAAGTTCAGTGGAAAACATTTCCAGTTTAGATTCAAAAGCCAGGTTTCAGGGGCGCCTGGGTGGCGCAGTCGGTTAAGCGTCCGACTTCAGCCAGGTCACGATCTCGCGGTCCGTGAGTTCGAGCCCCGCGTCAGGCTCTGGGCTGATGGCTCAGAGCCTGGAGCCTGCTTCCGATTCTGTGTCTCCCTCTCTCTCTGCCCCTCCCCCGTTCATGCTCTGTCTCTCTCTGTCCCAAAAATAAATAAACGTTGAAAAAAAAAAGTTTAAAAACAAAAAAAAAGCCAGGTTTCAAATTGTACATTTTTCTTTTAAAAAATGAGTCAATATTTTCACAATACTTTAAGATTCTACAAGTGTGGTGACTAAACCACATACATATGTACATACAAACATACATATATACATACATACAAAGCAAATGGAAAAGTTTTGAAGTCTCCTGGTGAGCTTTTGCTTCAGCCACCAATATGCAATGAAAGGAGATACTAATTTGTTATCATAACTGAAAGGAAGGTAATTCATATGTAATGTGCAGCTTTTCTGAATGAAAATGTCTGATATGAGCCTTATTTTTTCACTTTTGATAATTCCCATACAATATACCAGTAATAAAATCCCATGCATTAGGATTTAGTTCTGACTTCAGTACTGGCTACCGTCGCTTCTCTTGCAGTCTCTGTAATTCTTGTTTCCCTCAGATACGCAGGCAGTCTTAGAATGGGGCTGCTAAGGACATCAGTTCCTTAGCAGTACATTTAAGTGTACATGTAAGTGAGGGCAGTGGAGAATCCTTGGTGAATATGTATTTTACAAGGCAATAAAAAACAAAGGTTAAAGGGCTTAGAAGCTTTTCCAAGAAGCTTTTCCAGGGACATGTCAGCTAGAACAGTGGCTCCTAAGCACCAGTCGATTTGAAGTTTCCATTAGTCCACTACAAAATAAAAAAATAGAAATAGCCTAGAATTTGTGTGGATGTAAATATAAATATAGTTTGGTATATATGTGTATGGAAAGATTATGTCTTTCCTGTTTTTTAATATTAAAATATTTTTGTTCTATGAATAAATGGTGATAGTAAATGGTAGTTGCACTTTAAATGTTCTCACATGGCAGGGCACCTGGCTACCTCAATCAGTAGAGCATGCAACTCTTGATCTTTGAGGTGGTGAGTTCAAGCCCCACATTGGGCATAGAGCTTACTTTTAAAAAAATAATAATAGGGGCACCTGGGTGGCTCAGTCAGTTAATTATCTGATTCTTGATTCCAGTTCAGATCATGATCTCATAGTTTGTGAGTTCAAGCCCCACATCCCTGCATCGGGCTCTGCACTGACAGTACAGAGCCTGCTTGGGATTCTCTCTCCCCCTCTCTCTGCCCCTCTCCCACTCTCACTTGTGCTCTCTCTCTCTCTCTCTCTCTCTCTCTCTCTCTCCCTCAAAATAAATAAACTTAAAAAAATAATAATATTATTACTAATAAGTAGTAGAAATCCTTTGTTGGTTCCCAGTTATTTTTTTAATTTTCACTTGTCTATAAATCTTTATGGCTACTGATGATATAGACTATGTATTTAACCTACAGAGGGGTGCCTGGATGTCACTTGGTTGGGCATACGACTCTTGATTTTGGCTCCAGTCATGATCTTGCAGTCTGTGGGATTGAGCCCCCCACAGACTCAGAGCCACACAGCAACACAGAGCCTGCTTAGGATTCTCTCTCTCCCTCTTTCCCTGCCCCTCCCTCACACATGCACTGTCTCAAAATAAATAAACAAAATTTAAATAAATAAATAAATAAATAAATAAATAAATAAATAAAAATAACCTACAGAAGTTTGAAAATGAGCATGCAGAAGCATTCTTGTAAGGCTGGTTGCATTTGAGAGGTGAAGTCTACAGATCATTAAAGCCTCATCTCTTAAATTTATAAAACTGAAAAATCTTTTAGGAGTACTTCTCATTGTTTTTACAATGTTAGTACCATTTGGAAATCCTTTGCACTTATTCCGAATCCTAAAAAATGTAATCTTAGATAAACGTGATGCCCTTATTTCTTAACAGATGAAATATTTTTGACACTTCATATCCCCTATATTAATAGATAATTTCTAAGTAACCACTTCAAGGAAGCAAATCTCAAAAAAAGAAAAAAAAATAGCCACAATTCAGAACAAATCATTATCTTAAGTAGGGCACACATTTCCTTTTTTTCCCCCTTTTTTTAAAAAAAGAAATCATACATTGTCTGCTCATGAGATGAATAACATAATCTAGAAATTTGTGCAAATGAAAATTTGATTTTATTAGCAATTGAATTATTTCATTCATTAAAATGTCCATATCATAATTGAGAGTATATTCTTGATCTTTATGCTTAAGAATGCCTCTGAAATGTTTTTCCCAAAGAAAAATCTCAGCAGATGCATTATCACCAGCCTTTTCCTCCCCTGGAAAATCATGGCTTTCTTAGGAAGAAATCTGGGTGAAGTTAAAGGAGGTGTAATTGGAGTGGTAGAGGCAATGGTGTGCTGGTAAAATTTTAACAGCCAGCTGGGGAAGGAGGGCTTGTAACATTTGCCGGTTTCCACTCTGTAAATAAATATTCCCACCTCAGCCAATTTCAGGCTACCGGCTTCTTGACAACGAGCTCTTGAAAATACTGCAGTGGGCTGTCCCAGGCCAGTCCAGGGTGGCTCCAGCACGCCACCTGGTCGGGCAGGGTGATGGTGCTCAGTAACAGGGAACAGATCTATTACAGCTGCCAAGCAGCTGTATGATAAGAAATTTCCTCTATGGACATTAAGACAAAATTATGCATAAGAGTGCCGTGGTCCACAAAATCAAGAATGCTAAGAGTCCCCAGTTTTGTGGGTCAATCCATTAGTTCCAAGCAACCTTTTTCTCTTCCTTAATTCTTTAGATTCCCTACAGGAATAATGTTTTTTCTTAGTACTACGTCATCTAGGATGCCATTTCGTGAATAATCATTGTTAATAAAGCTGGAATCCATAGTTCATTTCCTAAAAGGTCACCAGATAAAAGTAATAGTTAAAACTCTTCATAATTTGAGAACTGACTTATATTGTATTTCTTAAGATGTTGAAATTAAATTCCTGTAAATACAAAGCTTGTACTTTGGGGAAAAATAAAGTTTTATTAGTCATGAAAAAAAATCTGCATATTTTCAAATAGAGAACCAAAATACGTATTTTCAATTGGTCTTGACTCCTTTAAAAGAGCCAATCTTTTACAGAAACCCACAGACTTTTCCTTTTGTCCGCAACTTCCTGCTTTTCCTCCTCAGGTGTAACCAGTTTTTCACTTCAGGTATCCAGTGACTTCTTTCTTCCCCCTACTTTCCTGCCTTCAGAGCCTGTCAAGTCCTACTCACCACACTTGATCCTTGAACAACCCAGAGGTTAGAGGTGGTGACCCCCACAGAGTTGAAAATCTGCGTGTAACTTGTGATTCCCCCAAAAACTTAACTGATAATAGCCTACTGTGGACCCGAAGCCTTACCGATAACAATTAACACACATTCTGTATGGTATATGTATTATATAATTTGTTTTTTAATTTAGAGAGAGCAAGCGGGGGAGGGGCAGTGAGAGAAGGGGACAGAGGACCTGAAGTGGGCCCTGTGCTGACAACAGCAAGCCCAATGTGGAGCTCAAACCCACAAACCACGAGATCATGACTCAAGTCAAAGTCGGATGCTCAGTCAACTGAGCCACCCAGGCGCCCCTATATACTGTAGTCTTAGAATAAAGTAAGCTACTGGAAAAAAAGCTAAGAAAATCATAAGGGGGAGCACCTGGGTGACTCAGTCGGTTAAGCGTCCCAACTCTTGATTTTGGCTCAGGTCATGATCTCATGGTTCATAGGATGGAGCCCCACATCAGGCTCTGTGCTGATAGCATGGAGCCTGCTTGGGATTCTCTCTCTCCCTCTCTCTTTGCCCATCCCACACTCATGCTCTCTCTCAAAATAAATAAACATTTTTTTAAAGAAAATCATAATGAAGAGAAAACAAATTTACAGTGCTGTACTAAATTTGTTTTTAAAAATCCACATTTGTTTTTAAAAATGTAAGTAGACCCTCACAGTTCAAAGCCATGTTGTTTAAGTGTCAAATGTGGTAACTTTTGCTTATTACCCCTAATTCATTTGTACTAATGTGTACATTCACCTGGGTTTTCTGAGGGTTTTTTAGTTTATTAACTTTGAGAGAGCGCGCACGCATGGTGGGGAGAGACAGAGAGAGAAGGAGAAAGAGAATCCCAAGCAGGCTCTGCACCAGCAGCGCAGAGCCCAAGGCTGGGCTTGAACTCACACAGCATTCCAGAGTTGGACACTTAACCAACCGAGCCACCCAGGCGCCCCAACCTGGGGTTTTTCTAATCTCTAATTTGTTCATTATAGATCAAGATTTACTAAGCATTTAGTGAGAGTGAAAGCCTAAAAACTCACCAAGCCTTTTTCTACAGCCTAGCCCTAAAGCCAAACTGATTTTGTCAGTTTAGGAGAGGGTAGAGTCCAGGAGGGAACTGAATACAAAAGTGACAGGTATTTGTCTTTCCCACATGACTCCTCCCTCCTAGGAAGATCACACAAGGGTCTGGTCTTGGTGAATCTGCTTAGGTATAGCCTAGGAAGCTGCTAGTTCTTTTTTGTTTTTTTTTTTTTAATTTTTTTTTAATGTTTATTTATTTTTGAGAGAGAGAGAAACAGAGCACAAGCAGGGGAGGAGCAGAGAGAGAGGGAGACACAGAATCTGAAACAGGCTCCAGGCTCTGAGCTGTCAGCACAGAGCCCATCGCGGGGCTCAAACTCACAAACCGTGAGATCATGACCTGAGCCGAAGCCAGACGCTCAACCGACTGAGCCACCCAGGTGCCCCGGAAGCTGCTAGTTCTATAAGATCTTGGGATCCAGCCTGCCTGGTTAAAATCTGTGTACTGGCTGGGATTCCTTTTCTCTGTTCTACCACCCTTACTTCCCACTGCACATTCACATGAAGTCATACATACTGCTTTGGACTTCACATTAAACGGTTTTTTTCTTTTTTTTTTTTTTTCTTTTGGAAATTCCCGAAGGAACATGTGATTGTATTCTCTTCAGTGCTATCAGATGAGGTGGGGGCAGAAGGGGAAGCAAATTCTTTTCAGCTTTTTCAAGTATGAGAGAAAAATGAGTTTCCATGTTCAAATTTTCACAAATGTTCAAATTTCCACAAATGTAGTTCAGTCTGTTTCACAACTGATAACATGAGGGAAATGATGATGATGATACCTGGACTTCATGTATTACATATGGAACAAAACTTTTATCCCTGGTAAAAACAAAATGAATTCACTAAATGAATTATTCTTTGTCTTTATAATAAATTATGTACTCTAAGCATTTAGTAAACACAGGAGACATCTTTTCTAATCTTTTTTTCCCAAACAGACACGTGATCAAATACCCAAAAAGAACTCAGTTATCTGCTTGGTAATTATTAAGTAATCTGTTTCTTTCTGTCTCAGAGAGAAAAATCCCAGATGAAGATTTTGTCATCTTAATTGATGGATTAAATGAAGCAGAATTTCACAAACCGGATTATGGGGATACAATTGTGTCATTTCTGAGTAAAATGATTGGAAAATTTCCGTCTTGGCTCAAACTGATTGTCACAGTTAGGACCAGTTTACAGGTATGTGTTTGATTGTTTGGGGACCATAAATAATTTCTCTTGGAGAGTGCTTAAACAGAAAAAGTTCTAGATCCTTGTTCCCTTACTGATGAGTCTTTCTAAACCCCTGTCATGTCCTGGAGCACTAGAAAGAATAATTCCCAAAGAGTCTATTTTGAGAGTAAGAGATACAATGACCTCGAGAGAGCATTCTGTGTATATGACTCTCTTGCTCAGATTCCTGTTCCCATTGCTCTAGATAAAGTGTCCCTCAAAATAACATGAAAAGAAAGTCTATTTTCTACTTTGTCCTGAGGATAGCAATGCAAATAGAATCCCTCACTCTAATTTACTGTTTGACTTTTGTTTTACCTTTTTTTTTTTTTATCGTGTGATGCCATGCAAAACCCAGTTCAGTCTGCCATCTAGAGTCAGATTTTCTCCTTCCCTCTGCTTCTACTTGAACAACTTTTCTGTAGCATGAAGGTGTATGCCTTCCTCTAAGAAGTATTGGCAGACTTAAGGCTTTAGATTAAAATTACTACCACTGAAACATAAGATTTTTTTTTAATCTTTTTTACCTTCCCTCCTCACTCACTGATCATTTAATGGCCTGGAAGAAGGACTAGGAATATGGATCTGAACCTGTAAAGACACGCAGGCTAAGGATAAATGACTCCACCTTCTCTGCCATTTTCTTTGTAGCTGAGTTAGTATCTCCCACTCTTTACATATTCATACTTAGTTTAGAACAGAGTTTCTAGCCTTTTTTTTTTTTTTTGCCTAACCATTGCCTCTTGATGAACATCAAAATCTCACATATTATACACCTATCCCACTATTTTGATACAAACCACTTGTAACAATTACTAGTGTACAGAAAACAGTCTTAGCTCCCTCCATTTCCCTTCTCCCAGGGACTAGGAGTATTCCTACATACTGACCGATTAGCTTTACTAAAGCAATCTCAAAAGACATTTTAAGTATGACCTGATGAGCAGATGACTTTAACCTTTCAGCTATACCAAAGACCAGGAAAAGTACTCTATGTATTAATCTACAAAGTCAAAATTTCAGTGTCCTCATAAATCAACACCTGTAATAACTTCCCAGATACTTCATTCACTTCAACCAAGAATTTTCTTATTTTCATTCGGCTCTGACAGTGAAATCATTCATAGGTCTTACGAAAGAAGAACCCTCATATGTGATCATTCATTATTTCCACACGTATTTAACTTCAAGTGTGGCGGGCATTTTCTAGGAACTGAAGATACAGCGGTGAACAATACAGACAATGTCCCTACCTTTTAGCTTTTATTCTAGTGAGGAATACAAACAAAAACTAAGTAAAAAATTAAAATTAAAATTTTAGGTAGTTTTGGTGTTACGAAGACAAATAAAATAGGGTAAGGATAAATGAGGATGATAGTTATTTTAGATAGAGCAATGGGAAGGCCCTCTCCAAGGAGCCTGGCAAAATGATGAGATCTAATTTACCTTTTTAAAAGATTTCTTTGGTTGCTGGCTACATAGGTAATAAAATGTAGGGAATCAAGAACAGGAGCAGTAGTATAGGTGAAAGGTGATGGTGGCTGAGATGAGGGTGGTAATGGTGGCGACCCTGTGAAGTGGTCATACTTTGACTATGAAGGGGAATCAAAAGGACTTAATGATGAGCTGAGTGTGGAGGTGAGCAGGAGAGAAGATTCAAAAATGAATCACAGGTTTTCAGTAAGCAATTGGGTAAATGCTGGTATGAGGAAAAGAGAAAGATCCCAGAGACCTCCTGTGATTTGGTGATGGGGTCATTTATTGACATGGGAAGGTTTTGTGGTGGGGGGGAAATGCACTAGTTCTGATTTGGTCACATTAGGTTTGTCTACACAACATCCAAGTGTAAATGTTGAGTAGACATAGGTATACGATGAGAGCTCAGAGGAGAGGACTAAGCCGGAAACACAAGGTTAGGCCTCACCCACAAGTAGATGATATTTAGAACCATGGGACCAAAGAACTATTGTAGGGAGTGAGGGTGGCTGAATAGGAGAAAGGAGTGGAGACCCAAGCCCTGGGTGCAATGAAAGAGGAGCCAGGAAAGGCTGGTAGGAGTGGCCGGTGTGCTAAGAGGAAAATGAGGGGGACATGCTACGGAAGCAAGCTGCAGAAAGTGACTCAAAAGGCATGACCAGCTCTGTGAAACACTACTGAGAGGCTGAGCAAGGTGAGCCCTGAAACATGGTTATTGAGTTTGGCAAGGTGAAGATTACATACAACCTTGACAAGAACCATTTGAGTGAAGTGATGTGGTTGAGGTCTGCTGGCAAGACAGAATGGGAAGGAGGAATGAGAGTTAGGAAGTAGGGAAAACTCTCCAGTGAAGTTTTGCTAAAAATGGGAACAGAGATATAGGACAGTAGCCGGAGGGAGGAATTGAGGTGTCATTTGTCTGTATGACCCAGTGTAGGAGAAGAAATTGATGCAGAACAAGAAAGTGGATACTTACAGGACCAAAGTCTGTACACAGATAAGAAAAGATGGAACCCAGAACATGAGTCACCACAAAGCCCTACAACCTTTCCCCAGTATAATTTCCAAGCAGAGCACCAAGGTACCAAGCTTATTAGAAGTATTCCTTTGGGGTAAGGTATCTCCAGAAAGCCTTCGTTAATATGTAGTCATCTTATTAGGAAGGTTAGAAAGGTACGTGTTTATATGGAGTTCTCTGAGTCCTTAGACGTTTCTCTTACTGAATTGTACTTTACATCATGCCGTGGTTTACACTGAGAAAAATTAAAGCAAAAGAGTTATGTGGCACTCCATTTTCTATTTATTTTAGGAGTGTTATGTAGAATATTGGCCATTGAATCACTCCTAAAGTACCCTTTATGAAGACCCATAAAAAATGATCTCAAGTCTCAATATTAGGAAAAATTATGTTGCTTCTGTGCAACTGATTTGTTTTAATCTGTGGATACTAATACTTAATCATATTTCCCTCTTTGGCCACTCAGAAGTTTAGAATAAATTTGTGGACCTCACAATTGATCACAAGAGTTAGGGGAAACTGAAGGTCTTTCTGTCTCTCTCTCTTTCTCCATCTGTTTTAGGAAATTACCAAGCTGCTGCCTTTCCATAGGATTTTTTTGGATCGACTAGAAGAGAATGAAGCCATAGACCAGGACCTGCAGGCTTACATCCTGCACCGGATACACAGCAGCTCAGAGATCCAGAATAACATTTCACTTAATGGCAAAATGGACAATACTACATTTGGCAAACTCAGTTCTCATCTCAAGACCCTCAGTCAAGGGTCCTATCTATACCTGAAACTCACATTTGACCTCATAGAGAAAGGCTATCTAGTGTTAAAGAGCTCTAGCTACAAAGTAGTTCCTGTTTCACTCTCTGAGGTTTATTTACTCCAGTGCAATATGAAGTTCCCAACCCAGTCTTCCTTTGACCGGGTGATGCCTCTCCTGAATGTGGCAGTGGCCTCCCTGCACCCACTGACTGATGAACATATCTTCCAGGCCATCAATGCTGGTAGCATTGAAGGCACCCTAGAATGGGAGGATTTTCAGCAGAGAATGGAGAACCTCTCCATGTTCCTAATCAAGCGCAGAGACATGACTCGTATGTTTGTACATCCTTCTTTTCGAGAATGGCTTATCTGGAGAGAAGAAGGAGAGAAAACCAAATTTCTCTGTGATCCCAGGTAAGCCATAGACCTGTAATAAGCAATTCTGAGCCTATTTTGTATTTATTGCATGGAGCATGGGTATTGAAAGCAGTGAGAAGTGTTCTTCATTGAACATTTCACACAGAGGAAACATCATCTCCGTTTCTTCTCCAGACCAGGTTGTAATGAGGTTAACTAATTTATTTCCTCACAATGTTACTTTTAAGACACAAAATCTGCATAGATATTTAGAATGCTCCCCTAAATTCCTGTATATTTGTAAATTTCTCTGTGCTAGTGGACCCAGGCTATAATTAATTTAGCCATTTAACACACTTCCTTAGTGTTCTTCAGATATGAAGAAAAGAATTGGTATATTGTTCATCTCTTTGACTTAGAGCAGAATCATTTTAAAATCACGATTACACTTTTAAAAGCCATACCATTGTCAAAGCCACCAGTGAATAACCCCATTAAAGCCCAGCCCATGCTAAGATTTGTGCTGGAAAATGGAATCTTAAACCTCACAGCTGAAACAGACCTGAAGAGATCAGCTGGTCCAGCTGCTCTACCTTTAGATGAATAAGGTGCCATTGTCCGTCCCCATTTTACTGCAAAGGCCTTAAGATGCTGAATCAGTGCTGGAGGTCATCGAGTTAATAGGTGGGGGGAAAGGAGGAAGGACTAGAAAAAGCATGGCAAATATATGGTATGTGCCACCACTCCCCTGCCCTGCATCCACGCATCCCCAGCACTCTTTCCTGATGAGCCTGACCCTGACTTAATAATCGTTCTCAGCTCAACAAACCAGACCAGGTATGAAACTGTTTCCCATTCCCTTGGGTAGAACTAGATCTCTAGCATCCTAGTGGGGAGTGCTTTCTACTCCTCCACGCTAACCTTTTTAAAAGACTTATTCCTTTAATAAAGTTTTCAAAAGCAGATCTATCCCTGACTTCCTGGAAACAAAGAAGACACCAATAACATAGCTGGCAGATGCAGAGTATATTCTGGCTAAAAAGAAGAGGGACCAAATTTGCCTGTGCCTCTGTCCGTGACTCACCAGAGAGACTCAACTCTGACCATGCTGGGGTTTTATTTCTCTCCTGGCATGTTCTTCACCCGGCCTGACTACACACAACTGTGCTTGTGGGCATGCTGCTTGGCCTACTTCATGCCAGTTCATTAGAAAATTAGTTCCAGATTCTGATGAAGATATTAAGCCAGGCAGTAGATTTTGTGGTATTTTCCTGAGAGGGAATCTTTTAAAGAAACAAGCTATAGTGGAAAGAACATGGATTTTTGAGTCATTACCTGCATATAAATTTCTTCTAGGGACTGTGACCTTTAGAGAGTTTTATGTTTCTGAGACAATTTTCTTATCTATGTAAAAGAGATAATAATTCCTAAAGTTGTTGAGAATTAAGTGAGGTCATGTAGTACCTAGAATAGTACAGAGTATGAAGAAAGTGTTTAAGGAATGTTCTTTTTCCTCCCATCTCTTTGCAGTAATAGACCCTCAACTAAATCCTGTGGCTGATTGGATAGGCAGCAGTAAGTAGTCTTCTGCTGTTAGCATTCAGGGGCACAAGATTTTTAAAAAAACAAAAACCAAAAAAAAAGCAAAAATATAAAACAAACAAACAAAAAAAACCCCACTGAGTCTGAGTCTCTTCTATGAATTGTATGGCATTCCCAAGAGTGTTTTATTATAAATCCCACTAGTACTGCCATGACGCTTAATACACAGAGTTGGCAACCACATATTTAAGAAAAAGAAACCAATCTAGAATTGCCTAATGAAGACTTTGAAACCAGTTTCCAGAGAACTTTGCTAGTTGATCTGCTCCCTCTCTTCTTGGAACATCTCAAAGAATTGAAAGCTGAGGTCCAAGGCAGCCAGGTTTCTACTGAATCAATCGTATCCTTACAACAGGTGAAACCCTTAGGGGCTCCCAAAGGAGAAAATATGGTTTGTTGCTGCCATATCATGACTTTCCAGGATTACCTTCTCAACATGATTTATTAACTAGAAGCATTTTGGCAACCAGCTGATACACTGGGACAAGCAAACACTTCTAACTTCAGACGCTATGTAGTCTGTTCCCTGGTGATGAAATAACACTCAGAGCTGCTGAGGGATCATCATATATCACTTAATGGCAGAAAGAGTAAAATAGTAGGACCAGGAGTTATCAAAAAAGCTTCCTTACATTTCATTTCAGTTGGAATTCAGCCTTCTACCCAGCACTGTCTGGCACCAGCTTTGTTACTAAAGTATTGATCTTAGAGCTTGAGGCCCCCTGGGTCAATGAGATGGAAATTCACTAAGAATTTAATGCTATTGGCAAAGCCCAAGCTGGCCTTTCAAAGAAACTGACTGTAATTGCTTTCCGTTTCAGGCAAGTCTGATTAACAGGACTCTTTCAAAGCAGGGTTTGTCTTTGTGGCCTTCAGCCTCTACTTCCCGTACATTCCCCCTCTGCTCTCCAGTTTCTCCCTAGTTTCTCTGTAGAGCATCTCATGTATTTCAGTAGACCAGAGAGACCAACTCTGTGCCTCTGAAATCACATTACATAAGCCAGTGCCGACATGCCTGTCTCAGTGTAGGGAGAACTCTCAGAGGCGACAGAACATCTCTATTTTTCCTAGTCCATTTTCCTGGGTTTTCAACACTCACTCGTTCGCCCTGAACTTGCCGACCTTATTAGGGAATTAGACACAGATGAGAATATTGTATTGTGAAGCCAAAAAGTAGTTGATCCTCGTCAGAAATAGGCCACCCACAGAGGTACTTCTGCTAAGTTGAAGAGAGTCAGTAATCTGAGGATGTACTGGAAAGAGGAAATAGAGCCAAAGGTCAGTGCTACAGCCAAGATAGAGTTTTCCTTATTTTAAGTATCAGACAGCCTGTTGTCCCAGGATCAGGGCAGATAACTGACATCCCAGAGGGAATAACCTAGTGTTGCATAAACATACAACTGTCACAGGAAGATGAGTTATAGATGTCCTTTCTCAACTTGGTAACAGGATGGGTGTGTGTGTGTGTATCCAACTGTAAGCAGAGTGAAAAATCTTTTATCACATCAGAACTTCTAAGATTTTAGACTTGCATTCTGTATGAAAATATGCCTCTTGAAGCCCTCACAAACCTCAGACCTCACCACCTTATTCTAGCTTTCCATTTCCCACTATTCATCACTGTCATATCCCGAAATTAATCCATTTTATATTTTATTCCCATGGGCACTGAGATATCAGATTAACTCACTAATCTTATAAACTGATCTCTGCTATTCTAATAAGAGGGAGATAGCAAACCCATTTGAAGCAACTTGTGCATTTAAAGTAAGGCGTTTGAGAAAAGAAGTCATCAGTCTTTGTTATCTAACCTATTAATGACTTTGATCGTTGAAATTTGAGGCTGGGAGAGTAAACAGTTGGGGGCTGCTGGCCTTGTGCTGCTTAACATTTCTGCACAGCGTTAGGCTAGCCCTGCATGAACACCCTTTCTTTTTTTGTTTCGTTTCTTCACCATCTCTATCTTCACAGTATCTAGCCTCCCATTCCACAGGAACAGCTCACAGATCAATGTTTACATATATATAGGAATATATATGTAAGACTTTTATATCAAGATTAGAAGATTCAGTATTTTTAACTTTTTTAATAAAACACATGATGCTTGTGAACTTTTTTGAGTACTGAGCTGATACAACCTAATGAGGTTATGATTTGGGAGCCTAATTTGGGTTGACCTGATTTCCTCAAACTAAGAGAAATAAATTTTATGGTGCTTAAAAAAGGGGAAGGGCTGCACAAATCCTACCTATTCCTTGTGGGTATAGTTGAGTATTTACTTAATTCTTTGTGACCAGAGTTGATGTCTTATAATACGTGGTCTGTTAAGATTTGTCCTCATCATTTTGGTCATGTTAGTCCATGAATTACACATTGGAGACCTGATGCTCCAAAATCTGTGCCACAAAGCAGAGTGTTGGAGAAGAATCAATGTGCCTAAATTAAAAAAGAAAGCATTCTCCCTAAAAAGGAAAACTAACTCTGTGCGGAGGACCTGCACAGCCTGGCTTCTTATAGAATACATGGCCTGAGATAACCATAAATGGTTATGGTGATGTTGTTTATTTGTTTGTTTTAATCCAAACATGAGCCTCCAGGCAGGATGACATTCAACCTTGCCATCACTGAAACACAAACTCTAGATTACTACTGATAGCCGTTGCAGGCTCCCACAACAACCCCTCAGAGTGGGAATGGGCTCTGTGCTTTCTAGAAGCATTAGGGAAGAATTCAGCAAAGTGATGGATCATTGGAAGGAAGGAAAAAAAAAAAAAAAAGGTCCGGGAATAAATCAGCCCTTAGGAGAGGTTTGGAAGAGTTCAAACAAGGAAAAAGGTGGTGTACCAAACATCTACTAGCACTTGACTATCAGGAGGTGATCTACCTGCCTGGAAATATTAACTCTCTAATCTCCGTTCTGGGTCTACATCTGCTTCACTTCTAATTCTTTTCTGTCACTAAGGGGAATTCAGTCTTCTGAATTCTTCTGTTATGGTTTGAATGTAGTTTCCATGAAGAGATTTCAAGGACATATTATTGGATATTTGCCTAATTTTCCAATAATTTTTTTCCGTGTTGTCTAATCCAGTTTCTAACTCCCTATTGGCATCAAGACTAAATGTGGAACTCCTATCTGAAGTATTCTAGTGACTGAAGGTCATGGTTTTGTGATTTAATGCAAGGGAGAAATTAGATGAAATCTAATGTATATCTTGGAATATATCCAGTTTGCCAATTGCATGAATGTCCTTCAGCTTTACAAATTTCTTTTCTCTCAGCATAAATCATGGGACTCACATCTATTAGTCAAATAGGCAAACTGTTCCCATCTTTAAAACTCTTGTACCTTTGAGGATGGACAGCAATAACACTTTTTTCCTTTTCTAAACTTCCAAAAATCAGTTTGGAAAAACCTAGTAATCATTCTTACTGCCATAAAAACTCATGTGAAGTTTGCTAAGTTATTAAATATACAGAGAAATAGTTCTGCTTATGAGAAGATGGAGAGAGAGCATTATTTTATGAGTTGGCAGGCATGCAGAAGAGTCAACTAAAGAAAACACAGAAGGACTTATGCTCCCCTATATTGTTTGATTTTGGTACAAGATAGTAATGTTGCTTTATATGTTAAAAAGTGTGTGTGTGCCGGTACACACACTTTTTTTTTTTAAGTGGGTATGCCCTGAATAGCAAATACTGGTTAAAACAACTTACCTAAAAATCTAAACTGGGGAGAAGCAGAGCAAGTGATTAAGGCAGTTTTGATCCTGAAAGTAGCGTCAGAAATAGAGGCTAATTTGTCCTGTTAATGAATCTCTAAAGCAATAATGGCTGAATGAAAAGATGGGAATCCCACAGGCTTTCCCAGGTTGTCAAACCAAGATTAGCGGCACGGCAAACAGAGGGAGTTATCGCCAGCTTAGGGGGATAAGACAGCACATTTTCTTTTTTGTGAGCACAGTAACTTCCTCAGCGGTCTCTAGAGACTTTCAAAAGGAGATCTCCACGTTTGGTAAAATCAACCCTAATAGCCTTCTATCCTCCCGACTGTAAGAACCCCCAGCTGTGGGGCATGTATTGACTGCAGCCATCAGCTTACCCAGTTGGTTCTACCATTCAAATGTTACTTGTAAGTATTCACTTACTTATTTCCACCTCTATGGACCACACCCTAGGGT
Source organism: Prionailurus viverrinus (assembly GCF_022837055.1). Taxonomy (NCBI): domain Eukaryota; kingdom Metazoa; phylum Chordata; class Mammalia; order Carnivora; family Felidae; genus Prionailurus; species Prionailurus viverrinus. Next base: position 37,668,323 of record NC_062574.1, read on the forward strand.
CTCATTTGAGCTGCTTTTGCCTCCTAATGGGTCTCTCCTTCAAACCATTCTCCACCAGCAGCCAAAGTAATTTTTTTAAGCACAAATCCAACCATGTAACCTCCTCCTGAAAATCCTTTCATGGCTTCTTCAAAGCCCTGTACAACAAAAGTAGCTTCTGCCTACCTTTTTAAATTGAGCTCATTCATTCTCCCTGCTATTCATGATACTCTGGTCATAACTGATCATCTGCTAATTCCTAGAACTTGCTGAGCTCTCTCCCACCTGTGGGCCTTTGCACTTAACAGTTCCCTCCATCTGGAGCTCACTTTCCCTGGCTTGTCACATGGCAGCATCTCTCACTCCTCCTTCAGATCTCAGCTTAAAATGCCATTTCCTCAGAGAGACTTCCACTTGTCACCTTATATAAGTAAGTCCCTCCTTGTTTTCCTTATCATAGCAGCTTATATACTTTTTTCCTAACAGTTACCACAATCTATTATTAATTTGTTATATGTGCATTCTTGTTTATATTGTCCATTTTGCCCTCTAGAATGTGAGTGAGTTCATGAGGACAGGAACCTTTTCCGTCACACTCACCCTGGTCTTCCTAACGCTTAATAAGTATCTGGCACACAGTAAGCACTCAGTAGATGTTTTTTCAAATAACGAATTAATAAGTAAACAAAGGAATGATAAGTGGTACTAATTTGAAGCTTGCAACTAAAAATATTTGAGAAACTCTTCTGGCAATTCAACAGACAGTGTCTTTTGTTCACTCTGTCACCGTGTGTCAGGAGTAAGTGGAGCCATGCATTTCAGCAAGGATTCAGTGAGCACTTATAAAGTAATATTTTCAAGGCTCTGTGTTAAGCACTGCAGAGGATACAAATACAAGTTAGATAGATCGTCTACCAGGAATTAACAGGTTAGTGGTTTTAATAGACACATTTATAACTAGCTATAAATCAAGGCAGAGTGCTATGCTAGGGGTATAAACAAAGAGCTGAGCAACATGGGGGAGGAAGAGATAAATGATAAATCTGAAGTGCCTGCTGTTACTGTTTTAAACTGTGACAGTTCAATGGAGTCATAGCTCTTCTGCCTCGTGAAGCCCTGCCAACTGCCTAAAGACTTCATTGTTGAGGAGAAGTGTCCATTTGCCTCAGGCCGGTGATGCATTAACAGAACAGAAGGGCAGTTGGAAACTGGGGGACAAAGTGGTAGGAAATTTCTATCCAGATTCCATGTTTAAAAAGAAGTAATGCCGCTCCACCCATTTCTACAAAGACGTATCTTGGGCACACTTGACTTTTACAGTCCATTACCTATGGTTTACTTTCATCAGGCCCTTTCATTTCATTTCCATACTGAATATGAAACAGTAGGACAGGCTGACTACAGATGTATTTTGTATTCAGGTTGCATGACAAGAACATGCCAAAGCAGTTACCGGCTGATAAGCTAAAGGTGGAAGAAAGAATTTTTGCAAAGATGTGTGGGTGTCATTTGCTGAGAACTGACAGCAACAAGCAGACTGTAAGGCAACATCCACCAAAGTGTGGCTGTGGGCAGCATTTTTAAGATGAGAGATGAAAAAGAGGATTGTCATTCTCTTCTCAATATTTGAGTCATGGTTCTACTCATTTCACAGTCAAACAGTGGCAACGTAGATGCCCACAAATTCAAGGCCACAGTGGGAGTGAGTTAGAAAGCAGATCTGGAAGTCCTTGTGCTCCTCTTCCTTGAGCCCATCCGCTTAGCATGTGTTCATTTCATGAAACGTTTGTTGAACTTCTACTCTACACCAATGACTCTGCCAGCCACTCGAGAAACTTAGGTGAATGAGATCCCACCCAACACTAAAGCCATTACCTTCTAAAGGGAAGTCATGAGCAACCAACAATTGTGCCGTACTACAGAGTACCCTAGGAATCCGGACCAAGAGAAAATACTTTGCAGAAGAGGTGATGCTCAAGTTGAGCCTTGAAGGATGAGTTGATTCCATGAAGCACTGGAATGGGAGTGGGAGAGCACTATAGACAGGCAAGAAAAGGTCATGGCAGGAGAAAAAGCAGGTGTAAAGATAGGAAAGTCTTTGGGGAATTGTGAGAAGATGTGATTAGAAGGTAAGACACATGGTCAGAAAAAATGATTACAAGTGTCACTAGGAAAAAAGCTTTGAATACTGTGTTTAAGACTTCACAGTTTATTCTGTAAATAACAGGGAGTCTCTGTATCTTTTTTTTTTTTAATGTTTATTTTTGACAGAGAGAGACAGAGCATGAGTGGAGGAGGGGCAGACAGAGGGAGACACAGAATCTGAAACAGTCTCCAGGCTCCAAGCTGTCAGCACAGAGCCCGAGGTGGGGCTTGAACTCACGGGCAGTGAGATCATGACCTGAGCTGAAGTGGGATGCTCAACCGACTAAGCCACCCTGGCACCCCTAGTCTCTGTACCTTTTTAAGGAAGAGGAGACAATGATCATTTAACTCTGATGATGTGAAAAATAGCCCTGACAAGCGGTATATGGAAGATGGGTTGAAGAAGAGGAGAGAGTACAAGTAGAGATACTTGTTGTAAGGTTTATAGCAATAGCGTAGGTGAGAAATGCCAAGACCTACAATGTGAGAATAGAGAGCAAGGTGTATGTGAGAGAGACATTTTGGAGATACTTAAAAAGCAGTTGGTCTTTTTTTGTGTGTAGACGGTGAGGGTGGAGGGCTCACAAATGACTCCCAAAACTTATCTTGAATAATGGAAAGGAGTGAAGCTACTGACCAACATAGACCATTCTGACGGAGGAGGGCTTCTAGCACAAGCAAAGATGGGAGGAAGAATAATAGGCTTATGGGGAGAAGGTGAGTCCTGTTTTGGACATGTTGATAATGAATTACCTCCAAGGAAGGTGCACAGGAATGTTTAGGAATGTGACTTTGGAAAATAGGGAAAGAGAACATTTAAAGCACAGAGTGATGGATTATCAGCAGATAAGTAGACAATAGCAGCTGAAGGACTAAACAAGATCACCCAAGTTAAGAGTATAAAGCAGGAAGTTTAGAAGCATGAGAAGAGAATAGTTTCATTTAAATGCTAGGAGAGGGGCGCCTGGGTGGCTCAGTTGGTTAAGCGTCCAGCTTCAGCTCACATCATGATCTCGTGGTTTGTGGGCTCACGTTGGGCTCTGTGCTGACAGCTGAGAGCCTGGAGCCTGTTTCAGATTCTGTGTCTCCCTCTCTCTCTCTGCCCTTCCCCTGCTCATACTCTGTCTGTCTCTCTCTCAAAAATAAATAAACATTAAAAAAAGAAGAAGAAAATAAATGCTAGGAGAAAATGATGAGCCAAATAATAATAATTTACAAGGGGAATAGTAGAGTTAGAAGAAGCAACAAGAGAAGGTAAGATGATGGAAGTCAAAGGAGAAAAGTTTTCTGGGCCAGGTCTAAAGTGATGAATATAATTTCTGCCTGCATTCCATCAGCCAGAACTCTGCAACCACACTTGAATGTGAACATGAGGCTCCTGGCAGAGTAGCTGCCTCCCAGCAACGGCTGCTGGCGGTGGAAGAGAGCACAGATCTTTCGTCGGCAGCTGTCCCCCTCTGTCCCATAATTCCAATCTCACTAGGTCTCCTTAAATAATTCCCCACATCCACCTCTATACCATACGCACATTCCACAGTAGCACACAGTATTTCCACCCAAATTGTAAGACAGATAAGCTGGCTTCAGATTGTAGGCAATGCCTGGCCAGCGGGCTGTAACTCTACTGCTTTATCACATGTGAGCACTGCACAGAAGAGTATCAAAACACCTACCTAAGTGATGTTTCTCTGAAACACTAGCATGTTGTATATCGACTTTCCTCATAAGAGCTAATGAAATCTATGTGACTACACGTCAGTGCCTATGACTAGAACAATGGAGAAAACATCCATGCTGGAAATATTTGAGCCCATTTGTTAGCATGTTCCTCTACTACAAATAGAACCTTTAGGTCTAACTACTATCTCCCTGGGGTGCTAAGTGAAAATCTGTTAGAAAAACAAACATAGAGCCATTGTGTATTTTGTGTAAAACAACTGCTCTTCAATTTCCTAACTGTTAAATGGGCCAAAGGAAGGGAGAGTGATTCGTGCTTTAGAAAGGGTTTTTTCTCTAAAGGACCCCATAGCTCTGAAGTCTTGAGGCATAAGGAAGCAGGGTTATCATGTAAGAGTGGCACCTCACTGCCTTGTAATCTGCCACTGTCCAAGGGTTGGCATCACTTGTCTCCAATTACCTATATCAAGGGGCTGCTGATGCCTGCAAAGGGGAATAGAGGTAGGATCTACCCTCTGCTATTCTGGATACTACCTTCTGTACCTTTGTCCGAACATAAACATCCAGGATAGAGGAGAGGCAACAGTGCTGGGGGAAGAATCTTCAACTCTTACCTGTGATTGGTTCTCCGCTAAAATGCCTAAAAGCAAACCCATCGTGAATATATGGTTTAACATCCTCCTGAAAAACCTCTGGTCTACATGAGAAATTTCTATTCGTCCTGTTAGCTTAACTTTTACTTTCTTTCTTAGGAACTATTTAGCTCTGTCCTTATCCCCCCACTCTGCCTAAAATTATACTACCAAGTTTTCCTGCATTGACTAACAGTGTATGGCACCCATACCCACTGATTGTTCCCTGATCTGTGGATTTATCTTTTGGCTGTGAAGCTATTGAGGTCAAGGCATGGAGGGGTAAGGATTGAGGTTAAGGATAAGGTCTCACATTTCACCCTGCTGCACACATTAAAGATGAAAGCTCTGTTTGAGCAGAGTCATCTTCCAATATGTTTAAAGTCATGTGTGGTTAATATTCATTCCTTTAGTGTGGCACTGTGCTACTTATCAAGAATGTAAAAGAAATATAGAACACATTTCACTTAATATAGCTCACTTAATTCTTACCACAGTCCTGAGAGGTAGTTAACACCATTCCCTTCTTACAGAGAGGTTATGTAGTTTTTCCAAGGTTGCAAAGCTTTTCCAAGTGGCAGAACTAGGATTTGAACATAGGTCTATTTTAATTTTGTTTCACAGATGAAGAGGCAGCACTGTGAATTCAGACAGGGAAATCTGCAATGGAACTTTGAATCACAAGGTGACCTTGTTATATAAGCTATGTGGAAATCATTCTACTGCCTTCACCACTGCCCCCCTCCATTTGGTCTTTATCACCACATTTGAACCCACATAAAGTTGACTGTGATTAGCATCATCTTTAATTGTAGAGGGAAAACGCAGTTGTGTTCAGTCGTGCATAAAATCATGTCACACTGATGAGAGCTCCCTCTATTTCGTAGCTAGTCTCTCCCAAAATGCCAATCAAAAAATGTCAAAATTAATTGTTGATTTTAATTATGTTAAGGATTCAGAGTTTATACCGTACAAATGAATACATTGCTCTTTACATTGGTTGACTTCTTCACACAAATATGCCCGTTTTTCACACGAATGAAAACCAAGTTGCTAATCTCGTCAGTGTGCTAACAGAACTAGGTTTCAGAAAACCCTGGGTTCTCATCCCAGCTCTTTTATATCCCAGCATTGTGAGCTGGGAGCTGTCCTTCAGTCTTGCCAAGTCTCAGTCTTCCACCATAATATTAGGAGTAATATTTAGTCCTAGGTGTTTGTGAGAATCTAAGAAAGCATTAAAGTATTTTTAAAACCACAAGGTAGTGTGCAACTTCACAGTATTACGAATTCAATCTTCTTTAAATATGTGTTCCTATTACCTAAGAGTACATATTGGAGACAACACGGCTTCCAGCCTCCATACAGTCTCGCAGGAAGACTGGCATGCAGACAGCGTGCTGCAGCAGGTGTGATGGAGGTGTATACCAACAAGACTCTAAGGGAAGAGCCCCTGGGGCATCTGGTGGGACCAGGGAAGACTTCACAGAGGAGATGCTGTGAACTGAGACTTCAGGAAGGAGAAATAGTTGGCCTGATGAACTAAACAGGGAAGGGAATTCCAGGCGGAGGGAAAGTACATTTGAAACCCTAAAATAATTTACTCTGTCTGAAATTAGAGGCACCCGGTAAGGAGGTAAAAACAGAGAAATAGATGTGGGACAAGTTATGGAGAGCCTTTGAATACCATGCTAAGGAGTTTAGATTCTGTCTAGGAGGAAGTATAAATCCACTGAAGAATTTTGTGCAGCATTTTTACCAGGTTTCTGCACTGTAAGATTATTGGCATGGGCCAAGGAGCAGGCAGTGGGAAGAATGAGGCTCTTGCAATTGTCCAAGAGAGAAAGTATAAAGAGAGGAGAAAACACCTGCTAGATTTTATGTCTGAGTGATTGGCAGTATACTAAAAAATAAATCTTAGAGGGATTAGGATTTGAGGGAAAGCTTCAACTCCAAATAATGTCATATGACAGGTCATTTGAATTATCATTTGAAGGTAGAAGGATCCAGCAGGCAGTTAGAGAAGCAAAACAATATGTCTGTGCTGGAGATCTCACTGCAGTGAGAGCTGGAGCCAGGAGACCTATGATATGAGAGGAAATGGAAAATAAAGCAGAGAAGTTACATCATGGAAGGAAATGGGAGCTGAAGTGTCAGGGTGGTGTCACAGATGTCAGAAGAGAGTTCCAGGGGAGGTAGTTAATAAGGCCTGATGCTGGAGGGGGAAAAAAAGAAAAAGACAAAACTCAAAGGCTAAAAGGCAACCAATGAAGAGGCCGCTGGTGATCTTAGAGAATGGTGAGGCTAGGAGTCAAAAGGAGTAAGGTTTGAGAGTGAACAAATAATTAGAAAAATAGAAATAAACACAGACATATGTAGTGTAACACATTCAGACAGTAGGTTAGCCAGTGGCACCACACCTTATCAGAACAGTAAGGGATAAATGGAAATGCCAGCATATAATATAAATTGCTATTATCCTTCGTGTCCTGAACATATAAACTCTGTGTCCAGCGAACTGTTCAGAACCATTTTTGTGAATAATGTGATATGCTTGTGTCAAAAAAGAAACGAATTACCGTTGTCACCTTCATCCTTTCCTTGACCTGTATTGCTTGCTGGTTCTCCTCGATGCCAGATCAATAACAGCAAAAGGAAGCATTGTCATCTCTAGCTAGCTGAAATGCATACTAATGCAAACATCTTACCAGGACTTCTCAGTTATGGTTTCTCATTAATGGCCTGAAGCAGGGTCCTGTATTCAAGGGTCCTAGTACTATGTAGAGGAGTCTACGGATGAGTCAAAGTAATAATTCTTACACCAGAGAGGCTGCAATAATTTCAATGTTAATATCTGGATAGGGTTTTGAGAACTTGAGATAGGGCTCTTTATAAATGTTTCATGTCATTCTCACTTAACCTGTACCCTGTTAAAATAGCCTACCAACTAAATTGGGCTTTCTAAGGATAAATAAAAGTTCAGTAGCAATTTCCAGGTTTTGTGAATGTGAAACAATATGAGCTCGTACCTTCAGATGATACTGATGATTCCATGCAGGCTACACTTCTCTGAGACACTCTTTTAATTAAATAACTTCCTGTCTGTTATGGTTAATCTTATCCAGTGAAGTAAGTTGGCACGGTATCCACTAGAATTCAGAAATTCGTGAAGCTCAAGGTTAGAACATGGTAAAAGTTCTTTTTAAAGTCTTTTTGGAATGAAATCTCTCAATAATGATTCCTCTGTAAGATGGGAGTTAGCCCATACCCTATTATTGAGATTCTTTACTGAAGCTTAAAAAAAATCAAAGAAGAAATTAAAAATGCATTTGTTTTTCAGACTTAGTATGAGGTCTCTCCAGATGTTAAACCTGGCAGAGTAGCCAACGTTCAACACAAGAGAAAACCATCCAGTAGATATTTGGGCCACTTTTCAGGGAAGCATCATCAATGAAAATTTACTTGCTGTTTCCTTCTTTTTGGTTAATTTATTAGGCTTGAAGCTGAGATAATGATTTAATTTCCCTCTTCTATGATACTCCAAGTGAAAGGAATAGAAGAGTTTTGTTACCAGCGGCATAAAGAATTCTACTAACCACTAACCTGGTGGGGGTGAAGAGAGACAGTTCTAAGTGTCCACGGCTCCCACAGGCCAGAGCAAATGTGGCAAGAAGGCACATCCCAAAGATGTGCTTTGCTTCCAAAAAATTGTATTGAGAATTTTTTTTAATATGAAATTTATTGTCAAATTGGTTTCCATACAACACCCAGTGCTCATCCCAACAGGTACCTTCCTCAATGCCCATCACCCACCCTCCCCTCCCTCCTACCCCCCACCAACCGTCAGTTTGTTCTCAGTTTTTAAGAGTCTCCTATGGTTTGGCTCTCTCCCCCTCTAACTTTTTTTTTTCCTTCCCCTCCCCCACGGTCTTCTGTTAAGTTTCTCAGGATCCACACAAGAGTGAAAATTTTGGGGGCGCCTGGGTGGCTCAGTCGGTTGAGCGTCCCGACTTCGGCTCAGGTCGCGATCTCGCGGTCCGTGAGTTTGAGCCCCGCGTCGGGCTCTGGGCTGATGGCTCAGAGCCTGGAGCCTGCTTCTGATTCTGTGTCTCCCTCTCTCTCTGCCCCTCCCCCGTTCATGCTCTGTCTCTCTCTGTCTCAAAAATAAATAAATGTTAAAAAAAAAATGAAAATTTTGTACATGCAATACACTGTGTTAGGCACTCCAGCAAATATAAATAACTCAGAATTTCAGTCATAAATATAAATATGAATACACACACACACACACGTATACACACATACATTGACACTTAAAGGAATATATCATTAGGATGCTTTGAGCTAGAAGAAATAGAAAATTCCAACTCAAATGGATTGAACAAATAAATGTATTACTTCATATAATAAGTCCAAGCTTTAGGCAGCTTCTGATTGTCATACAGCCAGGGCTTATGCTCTATTTTTCTGTAATTCTCTCAGCTTAGCCCTTCTGTTATCTTTGTCCTCTGACCAGATGCCCACATGATTGCAAGAGAGCCATGGAAGTTCTGGTATCATGGGCTGATAAGACAACATGCAGAGGCAGAAAAGAGGGTTTTCTCTTAAGAGATTAGGGACCCATTAGCAAGGTGATGGGGGGAATGGATGCTGTTAGGAAACCTACAGTCACGTAGAGGAGAGAGCAAGAAATACTGTGCTAGATACTGTACTAGAGAGATATACAGTCTATAAGGCTTGTACCAAAAAGAAAGTACTGCCCTTTCTCGGCTGGGGGAAAGGTAGAGGCGGATCAAAGACAACTTCACTTGGACAAGAGGTTGTTAATCCATTGGGGACATGTTGAGCTTAAGATACTGTGGGACCTCCAGGTGGAGAAATCCAGTAGACAGTTGGATGTATATTGATTGGAATAAGTCTGGGAAATCTAGATTGAGAAAAAGATACAGGTGGTGGTGAAGGCTCTCAGGATGGATGAGCTAATGGAGAGAGGACAGACTAGGACCGGAAAGGAGATCCTGAGGAGCACTGACATTTTAAAGCACGGGTAAAATAAGAGGAGTTCACAGAGACAGAAAATAAAAATGAATCTTTTAATGCCATCTGTGTGTGGGATGGGTGCAAGCCAACTAGAAATGACATTTTGTGGTATTCACACATGTGATCTGGGTAAAGGACTGGTAAAAGCGAGGAACCTTTCAATAGCCATTATTTGCCCAGCATCAGGTGCCGTTCCCTAAGAAACTGGTGGAATGAGACAGAGTTTCCCTGGAGGTATGGCTAGACCTGAACAGACCCCCACCAACACAGAACTGGAGCATTAAAATTCTAAAATGAGTCTCTTTTTCTTTGCAGGAGTGGTCACACATTACTTGCTTTCTGGTTTTCCCGCCAAGAAGGAAAACTAAACCGACAGCAGACTATAGAGCTGGGACATCACATCCTCAAAGCACACATTTTTAAGGTAATTACAAAAGTTGAAGAATTTTCTCTTTCCATCACCAGCAGGCTTTCCTTAACACTGTGTGTGTGAAGCTACTGTCATTTTCTTATAGTCCCTGCTTGTTGTAGAGCTGTTCCATCTCCTAAAATTTATGGCCTGTTCCTCCATAGACCTTTGGGAAGAGAATGACATTTGTCTTCTCCCAGTTTAGCCGATTGCTAGGCTTTTTGGGACATGTACATGTATAATCATTTAGGTAAGAGCCATATACACTTACATATGTGTACTCTATATATGACCTACCATGTCCTATAGCAATCAGTTGCAGATTTTCACAATGCCTTAAAAAAAAAAAAGAAAGAAAAAATCGCTGAGAGCAGTTATTCTTTCAGTTTTCTTGTAATTGTTTTATGAAGATTTTTTTCATATTCTTGGTGCTATGATTTTCAAAATGTTTATCTGGAGCCAGCATTAACCTTTCTTTGGGCTACCTCCTCTGTTCGCCATTCAAATTACAATCCCAGTTGTTCCCTCAGTAGTTTCACAACATTTAAGAACTCTATAGCATCTGCTTCCCTCTCTCAACATCCACAAGGCTGGAATGGAGGACCCAGAAGAGGGCACAGAATTTGTCCGTTTGTGTATGCGTGTGTTCGGGTGTTTCCTCAGCACTTACCTGGGCATTGTCCTAGGTCCTAAGGATACAAAAGCAAAAAAGATACTAGTCCCTAGTTTCAAGGAACTTATAGTCTAAGTAACAGTTGTGGGATAAAGTACAAAAGTCAAGAAAGAAATTTGCTCTCCTGGTGTTTCTAGCCCACAGTTTGCCATTGCATCTGCTACCTCCAATCCCCACAGTCTCTTTAGAGTGCTCTTCCTGCCTCAGGATTGAGAAATACTAGTATCTTAAATAGTTCTCTGCGTTGGACTTCCCCCAAGGGATACTATTAAAGATAAAACAGTGCTCTTCAGAGAGAAAATGGCATTAAGGGCAACTCCAAGAGCCTAGCAAATTCTTCCCAGTATATAAGCGCACAGCCAGAGAAGCCTGTTCATCAGACATATAGAAGTGAAACCCACAGTGACAAGTCCTTTATTTGAATCACAATTGTCGTATCTAACAAATCACTGTACCAAAAATGACTGTACCCAGTGACCTTACTTAGCGGGAGCAGAGTGAGACTAAAATAACAAGCAAGGTGTCTCATTCCAACTTCAAGTGGACCAGAAAGGGTCTGCTCCTTTTGCAAACTCTGAGATCATTATCCTTCAGTTAGATAGGAAAGTAACATTAAGTATTCAGCATTACCCCCTTTAAACACTTTAGCATTTAGCGTCACCATCTGCTTCAGATCAGATGCAGAGAAGTTGATTCCTGTCTTTTCTGTATAAAATAAACACCACATTAACAGATAAATGGTACGAAGTGTCTTTGACCTAGTATGATTATATCCAATACATGGAAACCTACATTTAAACCCTGCACTCCTATCATTGACACAGTTTTATCTTACGTTGCTGCAGACAACATGGTTGCCTGAGATAAGACTGGCTCCATGTGTGATTCAGGCCATAAATACTCGGGTGTGCACCATATGGTGATGACATGACCGTGGGCTGAAGAATGTAGACTCGCACTATGGCTTTCCTGATGGCGCACTTTTCAGGGTCCTTTAAATGCACAGTGCTCCCTGTTTTTTTTTTTAATTTTTTTTAACATTTATTTATTTTTGAGACAGAGATAGAGCATGAACAGGGGAGGGTCAGAGAAAGAGGGAGACACAGAATCTGAAACAGGCTCCAGGCTCTGAGCTGTCAGCACAGAGCCCGACGTGGGGCTCGAACCCACGGACCGCGAGATCATGACCTGAGCTGAAGTCGCACCCTGAACCGATTAAGCCACCCAGGCACCCCAGCTCCCTGTTGATACACTTTAGCTTCTCCCAGACGCCTAGATTTTTCAGTCCCCGTCAGTTGAGGGTCATGAAAAGTCAAATACAGACTCTATGGTTATAACCAGTAGAACTTCCGGTCAGCAGTGACATATAGTCCGATTTATATTTCTTTCCAATATATTTTAAATTCCCTTTGTTTTATCTTTGTTCATGAAAAATTACATATAATGTCATTAACTACCTTAAAAATATGAGGTTGTAGGTCTGTAATTCTCGATATTTGGCTGGCAAGGAAGCCCTTTTCATTCTTTTTGTTTTTAACAGCTTTATTGAGGTATAATTCATATACTGTAAAAGTAACCGATTTAAGTGTACAAATGAGTGACTTTTAGCGTATTTACAGAGTTGTGTGGCTGTCACCACCACTAGTACATTTCCATCACCCTAAAAATAAACCTCATGCCCACTTGAAGGTACTCCCCATACTTCCTGGCAGCCATCAGTCTACTTTCTCTCTATAGATTTGACTTTTCTGGACATTTTATATAAATGGAATCATACAGTATGTGGTGTTCTGTGTCAGGCTACTTTCATTTAGCATGTTTTCAAGGTTCATCCATGTTGTAGCATGTATCAGCACGTGATTCCTTTTGATTGCCAAATACTCTGTTTTGTAGATATACCACATTGTATTCATCCATTCACCAGTTGGACACTTGAGTTGTGTCTACTTTTTGGCTGTTGTGAATAATGTTGCTATGAACATCAGCTTATAGATTTTCCCCTTTTTTGATTTTTCTTAAATAAAATTAACCATTTTAAAGTAATAACTCAATGACATTTAGTACATTTGCAGTATTAGTGTCCACGTTTTTACATGAACGTGTCTTCACTTCTCTTCAATATATACCTAGGAATGGAATTGCTAGGACATACAGTAACTCTTTGTTTAATGTTTTGAGGAATTGCCAGTCGGTTTTCCAAAGTGGCTGCACCATTTTACATTCCCACCAGCAATGTATGAGGATTCCAATTTTTTCAAGCCCGTGCCAGTACTTGTTAGGTATTGTCTGTCTTCTTTATTGTAGCCATTTTAGTGAAGTGTTATCTCACTGTAGTTTTAATTTGTGTTTCCCTAATGACCACTGATGTTGAGCACTTACAATTCTTTTATAATCCTCTAATTGCCATTTAGATTCTTTTTTGTTTAATCTATGAAAAGAAACCAGGCTGTTTACGAATTATGGCCAGAGATATTTCAATCTAGTTTATAATGCAGGGTGTTTTGTTGGATTGAGTCTAGTCACTGGAAGGATTTCAGAGTGCTCTAGTGATTAGCTCCCTAAATGCTGCCCTCTAAAATGTTTTTTTAATTGATCAGTTCTGTAACATTTCTTACCAGAACAGATTTGTTGGCCGGGGGGGGGGGAGGGGGGGTGGTGGACAAGTGCTGTAAGTCTGCATCTGGTGGGTAGAAGAAAGATCCTTTGACATCAGTCAGAAGGCATGGATTCGAGTACAGACTCTACCACTTAACTTGAGCCATCTCAATTTCCTCATCCATGAAACAACATCTAACTCTCAGGATTGTTTTAAGGATCATAGATATAAGATATATTAAAAAAAAAAAGGGGGGGCGCCTGGGTGGCGCAGTCGGTTAAGCGTCCGACTTCAGCCAGGTCACGATCTCGCGGTCCGTGAGTTTGAGCCCCGCGTCAGGCTCTGGGCTGATGGCTGGGAGCCTGGAGCCTGTTTCCGATTCTGTGTCTCCCCCTCTTTCTCTGCCCCTTGCCCGTTCATGCTCTGTCTCTCTCTGTCCCAAAAATAAATAAAAAACGTTGAAAAAAAATTAAAAAAAAAAAAGGTACATTATAAAATGCAAAGTACCAGACATATATCTAAGGTTGTATGATCAAAATTATTAGTAATAATCTCTTTTCCTGATAGTAAGACTTAATAATTGCATAAATTCCAGATGGTAATACTACCTTTTTGCTTCAGAGGTTACCTAGCATCCTTTGTAGCAGTGATCAGCAAATACGGCTTTGCAGTCCATATGATCTCTGTTGAAACCACTTAACTCTGCCATTTGTAATTCAAAAACAGCCAGAGACAATGCATGTATAAATAGATATGGTCATATTCCAGTAAAACACGATTTATAAAAACTGGTAAAAGGCTGGATTTAGCGCCAGGCCATAGTTTGCCCACCCCTTCTCCACAATGAAAGGCACCATCCTGTTTGTTTCCCAGGATCCTTTTATTATAACCAGGCATGGCCACGTGGATGGTCAGATAAGAACAATAATGATTTATTTATTTGAGATGCTTCAATATCTACAAGTGGATCACTGATGATATATTTGTAAATAATTCTCCTTAAGGAACCTCATTGCATGAGCCCCTACGTTAGTTTTTGCCACGATCTTAAGATACTTGAGCCATAACTAAGATCCCTAAAATGAGATTGCTGTAATTTCTTTATGCTTTCCCTGTTTTCTTGAAGTATTCAAAACTACTGAGCAGCTGCTAGGCAGTGGTACAAATTTAGACCCTAACAAAGATTTGAGGAAAGGACTACATTACCTTCCATCTCTGACAGAGAGATCCCTTGTTGCCTGAGCAATAGTTACAGATACTAAAGAAACACTTTTCTAGTTACTTGAACCTAAAGTTCTCTTTAAGAATCCATGAGTTCATAATTTAACTATAGGTTATTTTTGGCTACATCCTACCTGATAATGGGATCCTGCCTGTCACCTTTATCAAGTTGAATTTAACTAAACTGAAACTCTTTCCTCCTGTACCTCATAGAAGCAAAGAGTCAACCCACCAAGCAGAAGAAATCAGTAGAGCAAGTCCATGGCACAAGCAATGCTAATACTCCAAATCTGTATTTCAAGCTTATTTCCTGTGTATTTACTTCAACCTCACTGGGACCCCCGGTGCTATCTTGTGGCCCATTTACTGGACCATTTCACTGAAGTTCATTTACCAACGTCTATTCTTACTCAGTTCCCCTACCCATTTCCTTCTCGTCTGACCCTTAATCAAGTCAACTAACTCCCCACACAGCCTGACTTACGAGTCACTGAAGAAATCCTAGCCATTGAGTGTGAGTGCCCTTAACTATTCTCCTCTCGCCAAAAAATCAATCTGTAGTATCATCAGTTCTTACCTCCCTTTCTCTTGTCTCCAAGGAGGAGATATCCCTGTTCTCCCCTTATAAAATTTTTACTATAATTCAAACATATCAGAAAGCACAGAAAACTAAATAATCAAGTACTATCTATCATATTAAGTGTTAAGATTTTTCCATGTTTTCTTCAAATCTTTTTCTTTATTTTTGAGAAATGAAAATGTAGGAGTCTCCTTTACCCCATTTCTCTCCCTTTTCAAATATCATTTGTACCCTAAAGTTCACATGTGTTCTTCTTATCCATATTTTGTACTTTTCCAACATAGATATGTATTCAGAAGCAATATACAGCATTATTTCATTTTTTTTTTAACTTGACATAAACAGAATCATATTCTTCATGTATTTCTGTAACTTTTTGTCACTTGACTTTGTATATTCAAGATTTATCTATAGGTCTAGATAGATAGACTTTCAACTTTGGCTGTCCATTAGATTCTCCTGGGGAACTTTAAACACACACACACGCACGCACACGCACACACACACACACGCACACACACACACACAAACACACACACATACACACACATACACACATATACTCTGAGCCTTACTCCCAGAGATTATCATTCATTGTTTTCGGATAGAACCCAGGCTTTTTTTTAAAAATAAACCTAGTTTCTTACAGCAATTTTAGGTTTACAGAAGATACAGAGAATTTCCATACACTCACTCCCCCACCACAGTTTTCCGTATTATTAACATGTTACAGTGGTGTGGGTACACTGTTATAATATATGAACCTATATTGATGCATTATTATTAACTGAAGTCTGTAGTTTATGTTAGGGTTTAACTGTATTATATGCTTCTGTGGATTTTGCCAAATGCCTATGTATTCACCATTTCTGTGTCATACAGAAGAATTTCACTGCCCTGCCCTAAAAATCCCAAAGCTATCAAAAGTACTCCTAACTAACTCTGCAGAACTGGCAGACACATCGAGGAGAAAAGTAGCTCTCAACTGCTCTCCTGGGCTCCTTCCTATCCTTACTTGGTATAGTAATTCTTCTCCAATACGTTATTCTTCCCATTTCTTTAATGAGGATAATTTTTGAATTTTGTACAGCCTTTCCTAGTTGTCCTTAGCAGGAATAAGTTTGCATCCACCATTACCAGAAGTAGAAGTATACCCAAGACCCCTTGAGCAAAAAAATTTAACTTGGCATTCTGGGAACATCCAGCTTTTCTCTAAACATCTTAGGCTTTCTCATTTAAAATTCCTTTGGTGCCTTTTTAATGAAACTGTCCTGCATATCACAAAGAAAAAAGAAGCAATTTACATTCAAGAAAACTAAACCCAAACTTACAGGCCCTGAGCAGAGGAGTGAGTTGCTGTATCTTTCTGAGATGCTAAATACAGTATTTTCCAAACTCCCTCTGATGCCAGAGACCTTGTGCAAAAGTAGAATTGCCGTGTGACTTGAATAAACACTAGTCCAGCAATAATCTTCTGTAAAATAATCTTCATAATATTCTATGGATTCAGTGAACATATCTAAGGAATCTCATTTAAATCCATGTTTAAGAGAAAGTTGTTACAGGTCATTGCCATAGTTTTGCTTTAAATAAGTTTTGCTTTAAATTTGGTAAAGAAATAATGCTTAGTTGAAGTCATAAGAGTAAGGCCACAGGAATAGATCAGATTGTGTAGGATAAAAAAGGACAATTTGGGGTGCGCCTGCATGGCTCAGTCGGTTGAGCGTCTGACTCTTGATTTCGGCTCAGGTCATGATCTCACAATTCGTGGGTTCTAGCCCCGTGTTGGGCTGTCCACTGACAACACAGAGCCTACTTCAGATCCTCTGTCCCCTGTCTCTCTGCCCCTCCCCAGCTCATGCTATCTCTCTCAAAAATAAACAAACATTAAGAAAAAAAAAAAAAAAAGGACAACTTTGGGAGAAGAGGCTCAAGGGTAGAGAATGGTTCGGAATTAAAGGTAATGGAAAAAGCCAGCAATCAGCCACTTTGCTTATTCTAGTCGCTACTCTGCCAGCTAAAAATTCAGAACTGAAGTCCTGGCCCAGGTTTAACATAGTATAATGGAAGGAACATGAACTTTAGAGTTAAAAGGACTTGGCTTCTAATTCCAGCTCCACTTTTTAATAGTTGTATGACTTTGGGCAAATTACTTAGCCCGCTCTGGGTTGTTTCCTCCTATATAAAAATAGTAGTAAATTCTACTTCATAGGACTGTCATGGAGATTAGATTAAAAGAGATAATATATAAAAAAGCCCTAGCACAGAACCTGACACATAGTAGATACTGAATAAATGTTGGATTCCCTTCCTTTTTTTCCTTCAATCATAATATATAGAGCTTGTCTTCCATTGTTTCCTCTCTTGGACTACAAATATTCATTTCTTTTTTTTTTAAATATGAAATTTATTGTCAAACTGGTTTCCATACAACACCCAGGGCTCATCCCAACAGGTGCCCTCCTCAATACCCATCACCCCCCTCCCCTCCCTCCCACCCCCCATCAACCCTCAGTTTGTTCTCAGTTTTTAACAGTCTCTTATGCTTTGGCTCTCTCCCATTCTAACCTCTTTTTTTTTTTTTCCTTCCCCTCCCCCATGGGTTCCTGTTAAGTTTCTCAGGATCCACATAAGAGTGAAACCATATGGTATCTGTCTTTCTCTGTATGGCTTATTTCACTTAACATCACACTCTCCAGTTCCATCCACGTTGCTACAAAAGGCCATATTTCATTTCTCATTTCTTTCTCATTGCCACGTAGTACTCCGTTGTGTATATAAAACACAGTTTCTTTATCCATCACCACTAAACCAGCCCTACAAGGGATCCTAAGAGGGATACAAATATTAATTTCTAATGATATTTCTGTATAATTGGTTAATATAGTGTGCTGTTCTTCAAAAGATCTGGGTGAGGTTCACAGGAGACTGAGGCCCAGAGAGGGAATCAGAGCTAAATTTCCTGGTTTTCCAGGATCTACATTGGAGGTGAGCTCTAGACCCTAACTTGCCTGGACTCCAACACTGAATGAGTAGCACTTGGAGTTATTCCAAAAAGAACCAGAAATATGTTTCTCATATGAAATTTCCAAATAGTGAATCTCATATGTGAAAATAATCATAACTACTTAACAATGTGTTTGCCTCAGTTTATTTGTTTGCATATGAACTGGTTAGCCAAATAAGAGAGATTGCAATTGATGTCCCTGCTGATAGCACAAATGAAAGAAGCCCTAAAGTAATAATGAGCAATCGGAAAATGTGGCAGTCCTTCCTACTCTTTTCAGAGCACCCCACTTGCTGTGCCAAGTGGATACTGGCGGAGAGATTCACAACGGAGTTCAACTCCTCAAGGCCGGAGAGGATGTGGATAATGTAGAAATTTAGCAGCCATTTTCAAATAGTGGAGGAGGATAAAAGTGGGAATAATCCCTGTGTGGTATAAAGGTTTAAAACTGGATTCTGTTTCAGCCTTCCAGCGTGGGAGTATGCTTTTGGGAACCCAAAGATCTTCTATGCCAGGATTTCACCCAGCCTTTCTGACTCACCCTCTTGTCCATTATTTATCATTAGGATAGGGTAGACAAAAAGAGTAGATGTAGTTAGCATCATCCTTCCTCGTTTTGTCAAATTGTCAATTTCACATTGGGTGTTTAGACACAGTCCAGCCACATCGACAAAGCCCTGTTACAATGGCACAAAATACAAAAGCATCCACTTCGAGAGATACATCCTACAGATATACTTGCACAAGTGTATAAAGATCTATGTACAGAGATGACCTTTGAAACATAGTTCTAATAGTAAGGAAAAAACCAGAATACCTAAATATCCATCTCTAGGGACGTGACTTAAGTAAATTATGTTTATGATACATCCATATAATGGACTACTATGTCTCTCTTAAAATAGAATGAGGCAGGGACATCTGGGTGGCTCAGTTCGTTGAGCATCCGACTTCGACTCAAGTCATGATCTCACAGTTCGTGGGTTCGAGCCCTGCGTTGGGCTCTGTACTGACAGCTCAGGGCCTGGAGCCTGCTTCGGATTCTGTGTCTTCCTCTCTCTCTACCCCTCTCCCACTCACACTCTGTCTCTCTCTCTCAAAAAAGAATAAACATGAAAAAAAAATTTTTAAGAGAATGAGGCAAAAGCGTGAGTACATGTGTGGAATATGTCCACAATATTTTGTTTAAAAAATTAATAGAAGGAGGCCCGTGCAGACCCATGCAGGTGAACCCAGAGTCTCAGCCTGGGACATCCCCTTTGGCAGGGCTAGACAGTAAACACAAAAACAGACACATGCCTCTGCCATCTACAATCAGGTCTTAGGGAATCCATACTTCCCCTGCCTCTCAAACAAAGAAGTGTAGAAGCCAAAGGACTTTGAACACCAGAGCCTGGGAGGAAAAGAGACTGAATCTACTATGAAGAAAATAGGAAAGCTGGGAAAAAAGATAGGTGGGTAACTGTGAACTGGGGGAGGTTAAAAAAAGGCCACGTGGGAACGAAGGGGAGAGACCCTCTTCTGCAGAGAGACAAAGGGAAGAGAAAGAGCGGCTAGAGAAGTGCAGGACCCTATTTGGACAGGGGAAAGACCTCGGACTGAGACTGAGAGGCATCCCATCTCTAACTGCGGGGCTTTCTTCCGACCGGGGCCAGCTCCCTGTTCGAGCACCTGGGGAGAGGGGAGCCAGGCCTGGGTGCGGGTATAGGTCAGGGTCTCGGTCCGCAGCTGGAGAAAGTGGCTCCCTCCCTGGAGGGCTGCGCGATAGTACAGAACCTGCCTGCGTCCGCCACTCCCAGGCACGGTGGCTGGGCCAAGGGCGCAGTCTGCGGGAGGATAAGGCCACCATTTCTCTAGAGTGCTGTGGGAAAAGACAAAGGCTGCCTGCGTCCGCCACCCCAATGGCTCGAGGTGAGGGTGAGGGTGAGGGCGGCGGCTCAGTCCACAGTGGGAGAAGGCGTTCCTCCCTGAAGTGCTGTGGCACAGACAAAGCCAGCCAGGACTACATATCGCCACACTGGGAGGCCCACAGTGCTACAGCGCACGGATCGGGACTTTGAATCCTAGCCAAGCGCAGGGTCAGGGGAGTTGGAGTGAGAAGGACCGCCCCATCTGCGCACATGGCACAGTGAAGCTGATTGAAACTGAGTCCACCGGTCCGCCTCCGTGGAAAAGAGACTGGGGGATCATCATTACCGCCCCACCACCACCACCACCACCACCACCAAGGCGGGGCCTCAGGGATCACTCCCAGGGCCCATAGTGGAGGTGGGTTCAGAATGGGCCAAACCACGCCCCCTTGCACTGGGTAACTGCGTATCCACCCAAGGGGCACAGACCCTGCGGACAGCTCCTCCTGACAAGCGATGCAGCGTTGCCTGGATTAACCCTAGGTCAATTCTGGATATATAGATATATTCTCCCCCTCTCCCCATTTCTCCTCCTTATCTCTTCCTTCCCCTAGGCTGGTTACTCTGGTTATTAGTCTGTCTAAACAGACATATTTAATCCATTGTCTTGATACATGTTTTATACCTCCTTTCTCTCTCTCTCTGATATAACCAAGCCATATAGTTTCTCTGTCTGGGTAACTTTATCTTCATTTCATTTTCCCCACCTCCTTCTTTATTTTCCTTTCTCTCTCTCTCTGGATTAAGCCTTTTAGTCTCTCTGCCTAATCAATGTTTATTTTTTCTCCCACCCCCCGCTCCTCTCATTTCTCTCTTTGTATGTGCTCTTCTATCAGCACTGCCTCTATCCTCTTCTTTACTTACAGTCTTCTTTACAAAAAGCTTTTGGGCTTTTTGTTTTTAGCCTTTAGGTTTTTGGTTTTTTTGTTTGTGTTATTTGTTTGTGTGCTTGCATGTTTTTGTCTCCTGTTTGTCTATCTGTTTTCCTTTATAGGGCTACTCCAAAGAACAAATCAAAGCACATCTGGTGGAGGGTCCAAAATATTACTACAAGTAGGGTCATAAGATAACCAAAGTCACAACAACAGAGAGCAAGTAACAATCCCCCAAAAAAAAACACCTTCTGAAGGGCGAGGCCCTGGACAGTGTATGACCCTCCTTTAATATAGCAGTGCTCACAGGTGCAGAGCATACAACAAGCTCTTAAAACACATAAGGGACAGAAAACTAGCCAAAATGACAAAACAGAAGAATTCTCCTCAAAAGAAATTCCAGGAAGTAGCTACAGCTAACAAATGGACCAAAACCAATTTAAGCAATATAACGGAACAAGAATTTAGAATAATAATCATAAAATCAATCGCTGGGCTTGAAAAAAGCATAGAGGACAGCAGAGGATCTATTGCTACAGAGATCAAGGGAGTAAAAAATGGTCATGATGAATTAAAAAATGCAAAAATGAGGTGCAAAATAAAATGGAGGTGGCTACATCACGGATTGAAAAGTCAGAAGAGAGTATAGGTGAATTAGAAGATAAAATTATGGAAGAAGAGGAAGCTGAGAAAAAGAGAAAAAAATCCAGGAGTACAAGGGGAGAATTAGAGAACTAAGTGATGCAATCAAATGGAACAATATCCATAGCATAGGAATTCCAGAAGAAGAAGAGAGAAAGGGGCTGAAGGTGTATTTGAACGAATCATAGGTGAGAACTTCCCTGATCTGGGGAAGGAAACAGGCATCGAAATCCAAGAGACACAGAGAACATAACTTGAATCAATCTTCTGCATGACATATCATAGTGAAACTGGCAAGATACAAGGATAAAGAGAGAATTCTGAAAGCAGCTAGGGATAAACGGGCCTTAACATACAAAGGTAGACACATAAGGGTAGTCGCAGACCTATCTACTGAAACTTGGCAGGACAGAAAGGAATGGCAGGAAACCTTCAATGTGATGAACAGAAAAACATATGCAGCCAAGAATCCTTTACCCAGCAAGTCCATCATTCAGAATAGGAAGAGAGATGAAGGTTTTCCCAAACAAACAAAAACTGAAGGAATTCATCACCACTAAACCAGCCCTACAAGAGACCCTAAGGGGAGACTCTGTGAGTGAAATGTTGCAAGGACCACAAAGTACCAGAGACACCACTACAAGCATGAAACCTACAGATACCACAATGACTCTAAACCCATTTCTCTCAGTAATAACACTGAATGTAAATGGACTAAATGCTCCAACCAAAAGACATAGGGTATCAGAATGGATAAAAAAAAAAAAAAAACAAGACCCATCTATTTTCTGTCTACAAGAGACTCATTTTAGACCTGAGGACACCTTCAGATTGAAAGTGAGGGGATGGAGAACTATCTATCATTTGCTACTGGAAGTCAAAAGAAAGCTGGAGTAGCCATACTTGTATCAGACAAACTAGACTTTAAATTAAAGGTTGTAACAAGAGATGAAGAAGGGCATTATATAATAATTACAGGATCTATCCATCAGGAAGAGCTAACAATTATAAATGTCTATGCACCAAATTCGGAAGCCCCCAAATATATAAAACAATTAATCACAAACATAAGCAAACTTATTGGTAAGAATGTGGTAATTGCAGGAGACTTTAATACTCCACTTACAACAATGGATAGAACATATAGACAAAGAATAAATAAAGAAACAAAGGCCCTGAATGATATATTGGATCAGATGGACTTGACAGATATATTTAGAACTCTGCATCCCAAAGCAACAGAATATACTTTCTTCTCAAGTGCACATGGAACATTCTCCAAGATAGATCACATACTGGGTCACAACAGCCCTTAATAAGTGTACAAGAATTGAGATCATACCATGCACACTTTCAGACCACAATACTATGAAACTTGAAATCAACCACAGGAAAAAGTCTGGAAAACCTCCAAAAGCATGGGGGTTAAAGAACATCCTACTAAAGAATGAATGAGTCAACCAGGCAATTAGAGAAGAAATTTAAAAATATATGGAAACAAATGAAAATGAAAACACAACAATCCAAACCCTTTGGGATGCAGCGAAGGCAGTCCTGAGAGGAAAATACATTGCAATCCAGGCCTATCTCAAGAAACAAGAAAAATCCCAAATACAAAATCTAACAGTACACCTAAAGGATATAAAAGCAGAACAGCAAAGACACCCCAAACCCAGCAAAAGAAGAGAAATAATAAAGATCAGAGCAGAAATAAACAATATAAAATCTAAAAAAAAAAAAAAAAAAAAAAAAAAAGTAGAGCAGATCAATGAAACCAAGAGTTGGTTTTTTGAAAAAATAAACAAAATTGATAAACCTCTAGCCAGGCTTCTCAAAAAGAAAAGGGAGAGGACCCAAATAGATAAAATCATGAATGAAAATGGAATTATTACAACCAATCTCTCAGAAAAGCAAGCAATTATCAGGGAATACTATGAAAAATTACCTGCCATCAAACTGGACAACCTGGAAGAAATGGACAAATTCCTAAGCACCCACACACTTCCAAAAATCAAACAGGAAGAAATAGAAAATTTGAACAGACCCATAACCAGTGAAGAAATTGAATCAGTCATAAAAAATCTCCCAACAAATAAGAGTCCAGGACCAGATGGCTTACCTGGGGAATTCTACCAGACATTTAAAGCAGAGATAGTACCTATTCTTCTTGAGCTGTTCCAAAAAATAGAAAGGGAAGGAAAACTTCCAGACTCATTCTATGAAGCCAGCATTACTTTGATTCCTAAACCAGACAGAGACCCAGCAAAAAAAGAGAACTACTGGCCAATATCCCTGATGAATATGGATGCAAAAATTCTCAACAAAATACTAGCAAATCGAAATCAACAGCATATAAAAAGAATTATTCACCATGATCAAGTGGGATTCACTCCTGGGCTTCAGGGCTGGTTCAGTATTCACAAATCAATTAATGTGATACATCACATTAATAAAAGATAAGAACCATATGATCCTGTCAACCAATGCAGAAAAGGCATTTGACAAAATTCAGCATCTTTCCTAATAAAAACCCTCAAGAAAGTTGGGATAGAAGGAACATACCTAAACATCATAAAAGCCATTTATGAAAAGCCCACAGCTAACATCATCCTCAACGGGGAAGAACTGAGAGCTTTCCCCCTGAGATCAGGAACACGACAGGGATGTCCACTCTCACTGCTGTTGTTTAACATAGTGTTGGAAGTTCTAGCATCAGCAATCAGACAACAAAAGGAAATCAAAGGCATCAAAATTGGCAAAGATAAAGTCAAGCTTTCACTTTTTGCAGATGACATGATACTATACGTGGAAAACCCAATAGACTCCACCAAAAGTCTGCTAGAACTGATGCATGAATTCAGCAAAGTAGCAGGATACAAAATTAATGTACAGAAATCAGTTGCATTCTTATACACTAATAGTGAAGCAACAGAAAGACAAATAAAGAAACTGATCCCATTCACAATTGCACCAAGAATCATAAAATACCTAGGAATAAACCTAACCAAAGATGTAAAAGATCTGTATGCTGAAAACTATAGAAAGCTTATAAAGGAAATTGAAGAAGATACAAAGAAATGGAAAAACATTCTGTGCTCATGGATTGGGAAAATAAATATTGTTAAAATGTCAATACTACCCAAAGCAATCTACACATTCAGTGCAATCCCAATCAAAATTGAAGCAGCATTCTTCTCAAAGCTAGAAACAAGCAATCCAAAAATTTGTATGGGACCACAAAAGGCCCTGAATAGCCAAAGTAATATTGAAGAAGAAGACCAAAGTGGGAGGCATCATAATCCCAGACTTTAGCCTCTACTACAAAGCTGTAATCACCAAGACAGCATGGTATTGGCACAAAAACAGACACATAGACCAATGGAATAGAATAGTCACTCCAGAATTGGACCCACAAATGTATGGCCAACTAATCTTTGACAAAGCAGGAAAGAAAATTCAGTGGAAAAAAGACAGTCTCTTTAACCAATGGTGCTGGGAGAACTGGACAGAAACATGCAGAAGAATGAAACTAGACCACTTTCTTACACCATTCACAAAGATAAACTCAAAATGGATGAAAGACTTGTATGTGAGACAAGAAACCATAAAAACCCTAGAGGAGAAAGCAGGAAAAAACCTCTCTGACCTCAGCTGCAGCAATTTCTTACGTGACACATCTCCAAAGGCAAGGGAATTAAAAGCAAAAATGAACTATTGGGACCTCATCAAGATAAAAATCTTCTGCACTGCAAAGGAAACAGTCAACAAAACTAAAAGGCAACCAATGGAACGGGAAAAGATATTTGCAAATGACATATCGGATAAAGGGCTAGTATCCAAAATCTATAAAGAACTCACCAAACTCCACACCCGAAAAACAAATAATCCAGTTTCGAAGAAATGGGCAGAAGACATGAATAGACCCTTTTCTAAAGAAGAAATCTAGATGGCCAACAGGCACATGAAAAGAGGCTCAACGTCACTCCTCATCAGGGAAATACAAATCAAAACCACACTGAGATATCACCTCACGCCAGTCAGAGGGGGCTAAAATGAACAAATCAGGAGACTATAGATGCTGGAGAGGATGTGGAGAAACGGGAAACCTCTTGCACTGTTGGTGGGAATGCAAACTGGTGCAGCCACTCTGGAAAACAGTGTGGAGGTTCCTCAAAAAATTGAAAATAGATCTACCCTATGACCCAGCAATAGCACTGCTAGGAATTTACCCAAGGGATACAGGAGTGCTGATGCATAGGGGCACTTGTACACCAATGTTTATAGCAGCACTTTCAACAATAGCCAAATTATGGAAAGAGCCTAAATGTCCATCAACTGACGAATGGATAAAGATGTGGTTTATGTATACAATGGAATACTACTTGGCAATGAGAAAGAATGAAATCTGGCCATTTGTAGCAACATGGATGGAACTGGAGAGTGTTATGCTAAGTGAAATAAGTCAGGCAGAGAAAGACAGATACCGTATGTTTTCACTCATATGTGGATTCTAAGAAACTCAACAGAAGACCAGGGGGAAGGGGAGGGGCAGGGGAAGTTACAGAGAGGGAAGGAAGCAAACCATAAGAGACTCTTAAAATACTGAGAACAAACTGAGGGTTGATGGGGGGTGGGGGGAAGGGAAAGTGGGTGATGGACATTGAGGAGGGCACCTGTTGGGATGAGCACTGGGTGTTGGGTGAAACCAATTTGACAATAAATTTCATTAAACAAATAAATAAAATTAATAGAAGAATATCTAATTTTTTATTTATATTTTTAAAGTGTTTTAAAATCACTTACAGGGGCGCCTGGGTGGCGCAGTCGGTTAAGCGTCCGACTTCAGCCAGGTCACGATCTCGCGGTCCCTGAGTTTGAGCCCCGCGTCGGGCTCTGGGCTGATGGCTCAGAGCCTGGAGCCTGTTTCCGATTCTGTGTCTCCCTCTCTCTCTGCCCCTCCCCCATTCATGCTCTGTCTCTCTCTGTCCCAAAAATAAATAAACGTTGAAAAAAAAAATTTTTTAAAATAAATAAATAAATAAAATCACTTACAGCATATGGACCTTTTATGGATCACAATTCAGACCAAAATAAATTATTTCTTTGTTTGAGGCAGTCAGGGAAATCTGAACACTGGATATTTGATATTATAGGGTCCATGTTAATTTTAGGTATGATAATGATGTTGAGCTTTGTTTTAAAAAGAGCCTTTATCAGGGCACCTGGGTAGTTCAGTCGGTTAAGCATCCCTCTTGATTTCAGTTCAGGTCATGATCCCCAGGGTTGTGGGATCAAGCCCTGCATCGGGCTCTGTGCTGAGCATGGAACCTGCTTGAGATATATTCTCTCTCTCTCTCTCTCTCTCTCTCTCTCTCTCTCTCTCTCTCTCCCCTCCCTCCCTGCCTCCCTCCTTCCCTCCCTCTATGCCTCTTTCCCACTTGCACTCTCTAGCATTCTCTCACTTTCTCTCTCAAATAAAAATTTAAATAGAGCCCTTATCTTTTTTGAGGCATTTACTTAAATAGTTCTATAGTAACTTAAAAGATGTTTGGAATTTGCTTCAAAATAATTCAGTCATGGGAACTGGGGAATAGGGGCAGGAGTATAAATAAAATAAGATTGGCCATGAATTGCTGTTTTGGACATATGCAGGTATTCTAGGCAAAAACAACCTGCATTTCAAGGAACAAAGCAGGCAAAAGTAGCTTAAGTTTTTTAAGAGAATACCTCCCAGACCCACTTATTAGGTGCCAAACTTCATTGTTAGTATCTTCCTTTCCTCAGGATTTCCTGCTTTAACTCACTTCACCCAGATATAGGCAGAAGAGTAAAATGATTGCCAGAGAATATATGACTATCCAGAAATTTTCAAAATTATTCTGACTTCCTTTTGGAGAAGCCAGGTGAAGGGGGCAAACATTAGTACATGCGTGGGACCTATTCAGTCATACTAGAGAAAATTTATTGCTGATGGCAATCAAACCTATGTTGTTTTTGTAGGGATGAACAGATGTGATCACTTTAGGGTGTGTTAGTCACGGTGAGGGGTGCTAGCTGCTATAACAAACCTGTAGGATCTCAGTGATTTGAGAACGGTTTTTTCTCTCTCACATTGCAGTTCAGGGAAGATTATTAGGCAGGCTCCCTCCATGTAGTAGTTCTGAAATAGTCTAGGGCCTCAGACTCCTCCGCCGAATCTTCCAGCCCGCAGTCAAGAGAAGCAATAGAAAGTGGGGGGGGGGGGGGGGGGGGATTGGGGCCAAGCCTGGATGCAACATACTATTTCTGCCCATACTTCACCGGCCAGAATTCAGTCAAATGGCCCACCTAACCGTAAAGGAAGCTGGGAAACATCTTTTCCCACATGCCCAGGAAGAAAATGAGATGGAAATCAGTGACCACACTGCATTATCTTTGTCAGAAAAGATGTGGGGAAAGAATTACATCCAGCATAGCAGAAAAGAAGGGTAATAAGTAGATTTGTTGCCAGAGACTGCTAAGATAGAGACCATTTAAGTTAGCTTGTTGCCACAGGACTAGTCTTTATCCCCATGAGTAGATTGGTTTTGCTGGCCATGGACATTGTTAAGGCAAGACTCTACTCTCATTTATTCGTACAACAAACCTAGAGGCCACTAACTCACTACCGACGGTCCTCTTCAGCTGGGCTAATAATTGACTTGATTTCTTTTTCAGGGTTTGAGTAAAAAAGTTGGCGTGTCCTCCTCTATCCTCCAAGGTCTCTGGATCTCCTACAGCACAGAAGGCCTTTCCATGGCATTGGCATCTTTACGAAATCTCTACACTCCAAATATAAAGGTAAATGCATGTAAATGACAGATTAAAGAATTAGCTGTGCAAAAGTAAAATTAGGACATTTAAGTGGCTGTTTAATTGATCTTTGACTTGCCTTAGACTGTCTCCTCCCAGTCAGTCTTTTATTGATAATCTAATGTATTTTACACTTGGTCTTAGCCAAAAGGCGGAGAAGCAGTAATAATCAGATGTATTTTAAATTGTTGCATTTTTTTCTGTGAATTGAAGACCAGACCTCTTAAACTACTACCTTCTCTGAGCTGGCTCTGGTTTATAGGATCAGGTGCTCCTGCTTCTAGGCGGTAAATTGATCTCAGGTAGGCTTTGTGTCAGTAGGAGCTTTTCTGAACTGTTGTTCACTTAGCAGAGACTGTGTGAACACAACTACTATGTGGGTGACATTTGCGCTCATGACTGAGCAGCTCATGTAAAGGAGACATTTTACCACCCTTTCTAAAGGCAAAGTATTGAGAAAGGCGCAAGTGAAGACTATAAAATAGGGCAGCTACTAGATGCTGCTGGGTGCTGTTGTGGGGTCCCAGGGGACTTGATTAAAGGTGGCTGAAAGATTGCAACTGATCTTGGCCTGTGTGTAATTTCTGTTTACTTCTTTCCAGGTCAGCCGACTCCTGATCTTGGGAGGTGCCAACATTAATTACCGGACAGAGGTTTTAAATAATGCTCCAATTCTGTGTGTGCAGTCTCATCTTGGTTACACAGAAATGGTGGCCCTGCTGTTGGAGTTTGGGGCCAACGTGGATGCGTCTTCGGAAAGCGGCCTGACTCCTCTGGGCTATGCCGCGGCAGCAGGCTACCTGAGCATCGTTGTGCTGCTGTGCAAGAAACGCGCCAAGGTAATGGCTGCCCCACTCTGCTCCTCTTCCTTTCCTCCCTTTCCCTCCCTCCCTGCTGTAGAGTCTTCCTTGTCTCCTGTGTTACCTCACGAGTCTAGGCAGAGCACATCAAATACATGAGGGAGCAAATCACAGGGAGCCCGGTGTGTGTCCACTTGCCACTGCCCATTCCACACCTGGACACAGTTTTGAAACCCCTGGGAGGTACTTAGGAAACTGCGTTTATCAGCAGCCACAAAAAGTCCCCACCTAACTGCCAAGGAGTTTTCTACTGGGCGCAGGGCGAGGAAGGAAGGAGAAGTGCAGGAGCAAAGACCCTGCGCTGGGAGTGCCTAACTGAACTGTGCCCACAGACTCTGAGCCTTTCATATGTAGAGAAGGAAAACTAGCCACGGAGGTGAGAACAGGGGCCAGACTCCCTGACCCTAGCCTTGAAGACCAGCGCCATAGTGGTATGGGGAGAACATGATTCAGATGCCCTCAGAAGTGTCTCTGCTGGTGTATTTTAATTCTCAGAAGACCTTTCTGAAAAAGTGTTTGTTTCGTGGTATTTCAAGAGCTGCTGATAAAAAAAAAAAAAGAAAGAAAGAAAACTCTCTTTCAAAATTTTGGTGAAAAGAAAAATGCTGGTCTCAAAAATGTCGGCCTCTAAGGAAAATTGTAGCCTTGTGGCATTTTGTTTGTCTTGAAAACAAACTGACGATTTTAGTGGTTTTGCGGTGAAATATAAGTAATATGTATGACCTCATTCTGAGGTGTCCAGTGTTCTTACCAGGGAAGAAGGGGGGGACTCCTGAGACTTTCGGGAACTGGGACTCGAGACTCTCAGTTAAATCCCAGAGCCTTAGATATTTACTGTGACACAGACCTATAATGTCCACCTATAATCCTGCTCATTTGAATGAACATCCCTAAAAACAGAACAACTGGACCTTGTTACTACTGCTGCAAACTCATATTCTGATCTCAGTTGGATCTTCCCTACTGCCCAGTTCTCATTCTGAGCCCTCTCTTGTTTTCCCCAGAGCAGATACGGAAATCATTTGCATTCTTCCCAAGATCCTGCCCAACCTCTCCTGCCCTCCTACATTACCGAGATTGAGTTCATCTCAATGTGCCTTCATCTCAAGACTAGTAATCCTTACCTACGCTCGCTTCACTGCTGCCTCAAAGGAGGAAGTGCTTCCCTTCCTTTCCAGAGCACTTGGCTCCACCTGTGTTTTCTATCTCTGTGTTGCTCTTCTCTCACATTTTGTTTCATTCTCTTTCTGAATTCTCAACAAACCTATGAATGTGTCCTGTAACCCAGACAGCAACTTCCCACCCTCCTGCTGACTGGAAGCACCACTCCATCTCTTCCCTTCCACACCCACCAATCCTGTCCTATGAGCCATCTCTACCTGCTTCCTCACTGCCCCTTCACCACTTGTAGTCTGGCCTCCATGAAAGAAAGAGGAGTTAAGTCATTAAAATAAAAAACTTTGGGATCAAACATCACATGGTCAAAGCCTACATTTACACTTACTTTCTGTGAGCACTTGGATGAGTCATTTAACCTCTGTCTCACTATTTGCATCCATCAAAAGGATTAATAGGGTCACCATGAGAATTAAAAGTGATAAAGCCTTTTTAAAAAGAGAGAAAGTCTCTTTTCATCTCTTTCAGGGCCTAATAAAAAATATTCCTTAAAAAAAAATGGCAGAGGAGATGCCTGGCTTGTTCTGTCAGTGGAGCATGTGACTCTTAGTTTTGGGGTCGTGAGTTTGAACCCCACGTTGGGTGTAGAGATTACTTAAAAATAAAATCTTTAAAAACCAACCAACGAACAAAACACCTAACCTCTTGACATTCAACCGAAGCTACTCTCAAAAGTTGTTAACAACTGCCAATCACCAAGTAAAGTAACTTTTCTCATTCCTCACCCCTTTAAACCTCTCCATAGTGTTGGCAATAGTGACACGTTTCCCAGAATTTGTAGCACAGGCCTGGTTCCCTTCCTGCCTGTCTGGTTGCTCTTCTCTCTTCCTTCTCCTAATGACACTGTTCACTGAGATTCTCTCCTTTGGTCTTCTCCACCCTCAAACTCTCTCCCATGGCATCAGCACCAAAATACTGAAGAATTTGTAGTTATTTGTAGAATATTATTATTTTTAGAATGTTCTTCATTTGTAGGTTGATCTTTTCTCAGCATTAGATGAGAGATCTTTAAAAAAATTTTTTTTAACGTTTAATCATTTTTGAGAGACAGAGACAGAGCATGAGTGGGGAAGGGGCAGAGAGAGGGAGACATAGAATCTGAAACAGGCTCCAGGCTCTGAGCTGTCAGCACAGAGCCCAACACAGGGCTCAAACTCACAAACTACGAGATCATGACCTGAGCTGAGGTCAGACACTCAACCGACTGAGCCACCCAAGCACCCCAATGAGAGATCTTTTAGATAGATCTTTCCTCATCGTCAGATCCCCTGTTACAGGGATGCTAACCTCTCTCCCTTGGGCAGGACTGTGCCTTCCAGATTTCTCAGTTCTGAAGCCACTGTGTTTCCCTTTGTAATTAAGAAGTATCTTTTAGGGATATGCTTTGAGACTAGGCAGATAGCTTGTTTCTTATGCTTTTGCTCACTGATTTTAGGGTCCCACCTGTCAGAGATTCTTGCTGCAATGATTGCTATGGTGTTTTTGCCTAATGGCGAGTTTCTGTTTCCCTCATTCCTTCAACATTTATTAATTAGAATTTTAATGTAAAGAAGAGTTGTCCCTTCTCCCCCGTGTATGTATCGGATTATTTATTTATAGCACTATGGGTTCCTTTATTTATTTTATGTTATGACCTATGTAACCCATTACCATTATTATTTATTTTCTTGCTCAAATTGCCCAAGATTTGGCCTTTGGGACCTCCCTCAAGTTGGTTCCTGTATCCTTTCAACTTCCACTAAATTATTTTATGAGTGTTTCTGTGCTTTATGGCACCACAAGATGTTCCATACTCATTGTTTACTAGTAATGCCCCAGCCCAGGAATTAATCATTTCTCCAATGAGCCAAAACACATTTTATTCATCCTCTTAGTTTTTGAAAATACAGTATGCGCATGAAAATTCTCAATGACTCTCCATTACCTACTGATTAAAATTCAGACAACTTAGCCTGGCATTCAGAAGTATCCGTACCCTGGTCCCAAAAGACCCCCTCAACTTTGTAGTTGAAACTTCCCCTTCATGTGCCTTACCTTACAACAACTAGAGTTAGTCATTAACTATCTCAGCCAGTTGAGATGGGCCTTTTCTTAGTCTGTTGGGGCTGCTATGACAAAATACCGTAGACTGAGTGGCTAATAGACAACATTTATTTCTCACAGTTCTGAAACTAAGTCTCAAGACCATGGTGCCAGCAGATCCGGCATCTGGTGAGAGCTTCCTGGTTTATAGACAGCACCTTCTCACTATGTCCTCCCATAGTGGAACAGGGAAAGCAAGCTCTCTGCGACCTTTCTATCAGGACACTGATCACTTCTCCATTTAATATCATTACATTGGGGGTGAGAAATCCAACATACAATTCAAGAGGACAAAAACATTCAGACTATAGCACCTTTCCTTCAGAATCTGTTCCTGATTCTAGTTGGGAATTCTCTCCAGTTTTATTGCACTTTTACTTTCCATATGACATTTATTATTCCTTGTTGGATAGGCTTTTGTTTATATTGGTCGCACCTGCCCTACCTTGGTTGAAAGTCTTTGAGAACAGAATCTATATTTACTGTCTTACTCACCTTTTCATCCTGTGTGGTACCTTGCACATGGTAGGCATTCAATAAACATTTGTTGAATAGATTGCTGGGTGGAACTAAAACTGGGGAGAACCAGGTGGAGAACTTACGTTTCAGGTGCTCTAACTACCCCTGGAAGCCTGCCTGCCAGACAAGGCTACTCTTCTGTTGAAACTTGTAGCTACCTTATGGTAGACTGATCTTTTTTTTTTTTTTTTAAATTTTTTTTTTGAACGTTTATTTATTTTTGGGACAGAGAGAGACAGAGCATGAACGGGGGAGGGGCAGAGAGAGAGGGAGACACAGAATCGGAAACAGGCTCCAGGCTCTGAGCCATCAGCCCAGAGCCCGACACGGGGCTCGAACTCCGGGACCGCGAGATCGTGACCTGGCTGAAGTCGGACACTTAACCGACTGCGCCACCCAGGCGCCCCATATGGTAGACTGATCTTAACCAGACTCTTCTTTCAACCTACACTTGTAACCACCACTGCAGCTAGCAAAGCTGCTATTGGAACATGGTCTAGCCTCAAGCTCCAAGTACCGCTAGCCATTTTGGCCAGATCCTTGAGATTCCGCCCTCCCGTTGGAAGGAAGAAGTGGCCTCCGCCAAAGCTTGGTGGTCAAAAGTATGATTCATGATATGAGGTATTTTGCTTCTTTGGAAGACCAAAAAATGTGAGCTTCAGAATGTTTTTCTTCCCTTTCATGATTTCAAAGACAGTTTTTTGTGCCAGCAGAACTAGTCTTTCAAATCTTGGTCTGAAAAGAACTATTTGAGGACAAAGGAGAATGTATCTCAGGAAAACAAAGCTGGAGCTGGGAGTTTTGGTTGGGTTTTTGTTTGTTTGTTTGTTTGGTCCCTTTTTCTGTGAAAACAAAAGTCTGGCCTTATGAAAAGAAGTTCTCCCCTGAGGGATATCTACCAGAGTTACAGCTCAGCAATGATCTAGCCTGAGTAGGCGAGAACTTTCTAGATTTTCTCTAGAGAATGGTTCAGGATATGGGAAGGGATGACTCTTGGTAGTGTAGTCGTGTGCAGTGGGCCAGTGTGACTGGATCAGAAGTGCGGCCACAAGTCTTTGTTCACACACATTTCTCTGTCCTTCCCCTCGAGGTGGATCATTTGGACAAGAATGGGCAGTGCGCTTTGGTCCATGCTGCACTCCGAGGTCATCTGGAGGTTGTCAAGTTTTTGATTCAGTGTGACTGGACGATGGCCGGCCAGCAGCAAGGAGTATTTAAGAAGAGCCACGCCATCCAGCAGGCCCTCATCGCTGCAGCCAGCATGGGCTACACCGAGGTAAGAAAACAGGTGATAAGGTTGAGGACTTGGGGGATTTTTTTCAAGCCGTGTATTGAAGGACTGAGGAAACAGGCTAAAAAGGGTTGCATTATTACAAAATTACCAGCCTAATTAGTATGAATTAGCTTTTTGGTCACTGCTTTGAGGAATAGGAAATTGAACTCCATGAAGCACTTGAATTCTCAAATACCAGCATATGTAGAATTATGAATATAGCACTTGAGAGTTGGAAAGTACTTTGGAAATCGGCCAGTCTAATTCCTCCCCATCTTGCCACTCTGATATAACAGACAGTGACACTGGGCTCCTCAGGATTATTTACTGACCTGCATTCACATGGGGAGGCGGTTTGGAAAGGGAAGAGCACAACATTTGGAATCTCAGAAGGACCAGGTTTGAGTCCCAGTTTGCTACTCATTCTCTCTGGACCTTGGGTAATTTACCTAATCTCTTAGAACTTTAGTTGCCCATCAGGAAAATGGGTCTAATAAATACTTTTTTTTACAAAGCTGGTACGAAAGGTGCTTTTGAAAACTGTTAAACACTATACAAACTGTATTTTTGCTAATTTATTTATTACTGATAGTAATAATATAGTGGCAAATATATGCAATTGATACTTGCCAGAAAATGTTTAACATCTAGCTCCAAGATCCAAGAGGGTAGTGTAGTGGAGCAGAAGTGTGTGTGTGTGTGTGTGTGTGTGTGTGTGTACGTACGTACGTACGTACTTAAAATTAGTGTAAATTTTACGGCTATGAAGAACACATAGCACACAGTTTACAAATAATGAAATATACAATACTTTTAATGAAATGCTCGATTTTTGTGAAATTCATATCTTAAGTCAACCTGTGGTTGCATCTCAGCAATCATTTACAAATGGAGCTACACTCCAATTTTCTCTTTTCCCAATAATTTTATTGTCATTAAATCTGATATGTGATCTATGTTAAACTACTACTTACCCTCATACCAATTATATTAATTAAACTAGAACCTCTTGGAGCTTTAGCAGTAAATCAACTCTTGATGTGAAATGTCCGCCAGTTTCCAAGGTGTAAATTCTCCCACCGCAGCTGATGTAGAGTGACCAATGTGACAGCCCTGAGGACAGGGTTGTGAAGAGATGCACAGAGGCACAGCACACCACTGTGTGCTGTCTCCACCAGACAGACACAATCAGGAGTACAGACAATGCACAATGTAGTTAAATAATTAAGAAGTCATGAAATTTTGTATTTTTAACCTTTGTTTTTAATATAATGTAGTTGGTTGTTACCTAACTTTAAACAAACACCTTCGTTCAGCAACCGGCTTACAAAACTGGCAATGTAATGCTCGGCTGTCACGGGCCAGTAACTGTTGGCTCATGGGGCACGGGCTGCTGCAGTGACACAGCTACCCTGCCCACTGACCTGATGTGCCACCGAAGGGATATTAAGTAAAACTGGAATATTTAATATCAGTGGGTTTGTGAGCTCTCTCTACAGACAGATCCCTGGAAACAGCTGTCACTTTTGCTTTCATGTCAATAGTCATTCTCCCTTTGCTGTCCCCACAGCTGTCTTGGTATTTCTGAGAGGAAAAAAATCATCACTGCTGTACTTTGATGAAATACAGCCCTAGATTTTCTCCATATTTGCTTTCTGGTTTTTATTGATTGATTAGTATTTTCTCTTTATTTATTGGTATTTTTATTGGGAGAATGAGGGCTTGCTTCTTCAACTTAAATACAAGGAATAAAAAATGTTTTAAAAGCCACATGCTATGTAAATGAATGGTGTTGAAGAGAAACATAGAAACCGTACCCGATAGGGGCACCTGGGTGGCTCAGTCAGTTGGGCGTCTGACTTCGGCTCAGGTCATGATTCACAACTCGTGAGTTCGAGCCCCGCATTGGGCTCTGTGCTGACAACTCAGAGCATAGAGCCTGCTTTGGATTCTCTGTCTCCCTCTCTTTCTCTCTCTTTCTCTCTCTCTCTCTCTCTCTCTCTCTCTCTCTCTCTGTCCCTTCCCCTCTCATGCTCTGTCTCTCTCAAAAATAAATAAACATTAACAATTTTTTTTGAAAAAAAAAAACCGCACCCGATAAAACAGATGCTCATCATGGAAGCTTTGGGTTTCTTGGCTGGGATAGTCAGTTCTGATTTCTTTCGTGTGCAAGAGATCTTGTCACCCTTGGGTCATCCAGGTATCTTTCAGACCTCACAGGCTAGAGCTGGTAGCATAGTTTCCCACCTGAAGTGTGAGCTGACACAACTTCTTGTTTCAGATTGTCTCCTACCTACTTGATCTTCCAGAAAAAGATGAAGAAGAAGTAGAGCGAGCGCAGATCAACAGCTTTGACAGTCTCTGGGGAGAGACAGGTACTTCTCATGGACATTACTGTCTTTTCTCATAAATGTGTTGTATTTGTGTGGAGACACGCTGCATCTCACACCCTGATTTTTCCTCTGGTATACCTTTGGTAGTCTCCATCTCGATGGCTTTTGTCCTGGAGATTGATTCGGCCAAAGTGAAAAGTCAAGCAATGGCCTTCTTCCTCTTTCCCTTTGGATTCTCTATATCATTAGCACCGGAGTCTTCTTTCAACCAAAACTTCACCGTGTTCCTGTTGCCAAATATTTTTAAAAGACTAAAAATTTCCTTCCAGTGTGCCAAACCGGAGCAGAAAATAGTTGTGGCCTCTCTTTTATGTGATCCTTGCAGTAGTTACGTGTAAATGTTTCTCCCATCAAAATGGCTCCACCTGCAGTTGTAAACCGGGAGATTCAATCTGTATCCGTACCTCCGGCTTAACCAAGTGTTATCAGGCGGAGTGGTATCTGACATGGTTATACTGCTACATTACAAGTACAGTTGCTCTCTGGATGTGAAATGAAGGGACCACCGTCTCAGGCACAGCCCATGGCAGTCCCTTCTGATCTGTAGCCAAGAGATTTCTATATTGCTTGCAACTTACCACATAAACAGAAGTTTCTTCTTTGTGGCCTTTGCAGGAAATGATTATTGTCTTTCCCCCAAGTCTAAACTGGAACATCTGGAGAAACATTAGTAACCTTTTATGTGTTTTTATGAGACCAGGGCAATGAAAGCTGTAGAGTCACCACAGATACGTATCATATTTGCCAGAGGTAGACCAATATTGAGATGGCCAATTTAGGGGGAATATTTTATTAAACAAGAAGGGTATGTGTTTTGGTTAGAGTCAGAATGTTACTAAAAATAAAGAAGGCACTTGAATTCATTTAAAATTTACAATGAGCTATCTATCAAATTGTCTTATTTCCATTGATGGCAAAAATCATAGGTAGGTTTCATGGCTTCTTTAACATCATGTAGAATGGTCCACAGCTCAGGAATTTGTTTCTCAAACAATCCCTCCCTCTGTAAGAGCCAAAGGGAACAGATGCCAGGCAGCTGCAGCTTAAGAGCCCGTGACAGATTAAAGGAAACTGTGCAGCTGGAAACAGCTGCTGTCTCCGGGACTCTACCCTACGGGAAGCTAGAGGACAAACTGAGGAGAAGGAACTGACCAGGATGTCGGCAGTTCTGGAGTATGTATGTTGCAACAGAGCTGCCGAAGGGACGGACATGTTGGGACTTCCCGGTAGTTCGACCTTTCCCAGCACTGTGTTGCCAGGCCGGCCACGTGGAACCCCAGGGGAGGGCAAAAAAATAAATAAATAAATATGGCCTGATGGTGATAGGGGATAGGAATTGTAAGACTAGTAATCATAGTGATGAATATCAAGCGTATTTTAGTGCTGTACTTGAAAGAATTTCTTAAAAATGTTCAAGAAGGGAGTGAACCAAGTGGAAGACTTACTTTTATTGATAGGAGTTTCTCATTAGAATAAAACTGTGTGCCCTCAGGTCTTTTTAAATATCTCATCATTTTAAGGTGTGCAACGAAGTCTGCTACATTAATTTATTTAAATATGGACCATATCTCAAGATTGTAAAAAAAAAAAAAAATCCAAGCTTCATGTCAATTTGCTTGTAATCGGAATTATGTTGTGTTTAACTTGATATTTATTGAGATAATTTAAGCATTATAAACATAAAATGCTTTTTAAATAGAGCTAGAATAAAATGCATTTGTAATACAACTTACAGATCTATAAACAGTTATTTGGCTTCAGAAAATTTTCTAGGAAATTATGTTCGCACTATGTAAAAATGTCCCTACACCTTCACTACTAATATTGAAGAGACTATGAGTTGCTTTTCGGTCTATAGTGATGGATTTACTAAATATACGTACGTGTTCCTTTCTACCTTGTAGCACATAGTCATTTACAGTTTATAATGACCCATCGAACTGTGATGTTTTATTTCTCCAATGGCAAAATCTTATATATGTCCCCTTTATATAGAGAATGAAGGTCTGTGACCTGTAGCCAGCTGGTTGGGTCTTGTACCTACATCCCTGGTCTGAACAACACAATTTTTACCTCAGGAAAATACAGTGGTTGTGATATTCCCAACAATCTGTATCATTTACTATATCAATTCTAAGGCACCGCTAACTGCAAGAAACTATATAGCCATTATTTTTTGTGCTACTACAAAAAAAGAAACCCTCAGCCTATCAAATGCCACCATTCTTTATTATCACATCACTTGCGAAATTCACCCTAATTTTAGAGTTGTTAAAACATGAAGGGAAAAAAAGTGCATCTTAGAATCAGTGAAATTTATCTTGGCATATAGTGAAATATTAACTGAGATGTAATTTTTATATAGTGGGTTTTCTAAAAGCAGGTCAATAGAATATCCTAGTTGCCTTTGTCCTCCTTTTGCAGCCTCTTTATCCTTCCAAATAGTATCTGCCTACATCCACCCTTCACCATCTGGCTGGTCTCCTCCCATCCCACAGGGTTTCCATAGACTTCTTATGGAACAGTACAGAAGAAAAGCAGTTAAGGTGACAATATTGTTCACCACTCCCTCTTCTCCCTTGTCTTACGAGCATAGACCAAGACCAGCATTAAAAGCTTCTAGCAACTCTGGAGGGCCTGAACCATCCTATGACCCAAAAGAAGCAAGGGTTCACAAAATAAACAAGATGCCCATAACTCATGCCCTTATCATCCTCGCCTGCCTTATTGCAACTGCCTCCTAGCTGATCTTATCACCCTTTCCTGATTCATCTCCCTTGTGACTTCAGCCAAAGTGATCTTTGTGGGCCACAATCTGTTTATGTCACTTTCTTGCTTACCACCCTTTACTGACCACCTGAACCATTAATGAAGTGATTTAGCATATTCTTAAGAAGACCAGTCATGATCTCTAGCCTCATCTATTGCCTGGCTTCTCTAGTAACTCCAGTAACAATAAACATGTTGTTTCCCACATCAGTGCGAACTTCCTATGTGCTCTCCCTGTGCCTAGCATGCCTCGCCTTGTCTTTGCATGCCTGTAAGTCTTCTATTTCTCTTTCAGCATTTAGCTCAGATTAACATCTCTTCCTAAAGATCACAGACACTTCTTTCTCTGCGTTACCTCATAAAACGTATACACTGGATAGTAGTGTATTTTTTATTTGTCTGTTATCCTTACTCAACCTTGAGTTCCTTGAGAGCAGAGGCAGTCAGTGTCTGACAAATAGCTCAATAAATGTTTAATTAATGTTGTTTTGGATACCAGTGATCAGTTTATGTCTCCCCAACCACCTCCCTCTCATTGGCCGTGCACGACCCGTCTGTGTTATGTTCTTTCATGGTTGAAAATAGATAAACAGAAGAGCCATTTGCTTTGCTGCATTCTGCTTAGTGTCACCATCCCATCCAAGCAGACTTTGGCTATTTTCCCAACTCTGAGTTGCATCCTGTCTGCCTCGTTAGACTCCTTAGATGTTTCACTTTGAAAAAAAGACCATTTATGTCAGATAATCTCATCAGATGCTGACAGGCTACGGAACAAATTCTGTTACTGGTCTTTTAGGAAGAGATTTGGCTCCAAACTGCTGTTTGCTCTAAGAATCAGTTTGTTGTTTTATAGAACTGGCTTTACCTTAATCTTCTTTCTTTCAAAAAGTTTTAACAGTTTCTGATAAGACTTCTATAAAATCCAGCCAGAGCAGTTTTTTGCTCTTGGATTTTGAAAAATACAGATCCCATTTTACATAGTTGTGTTGTTCTGAGATGAAATTGGCCAGCTGTGTTAATGGCCATGTCCAGCTATCAGCTGGAGATTCCTGCCAAATTACATCATAACCTAAGCAACAGAGATGATACAACAAAGAAAAAAGCCAAATGGAACATTCCTTCTCATATAAATGTGTTATCCAATGAGTTGAAATGGGCCAGCCAGAGCAGTCTAACTCCAGGTTAGAGTGAACAATATAAATTTTAGCTTTCAAGATGGGCACTGGTTGTACATTCTCAACAGTGTTCTATAAACTGACATCATGGGTGAAAGGCTTGATTCTGAAATACTGTCTATATTTTCTCCAGCAGGCTATAAATTCTTCCGTGAAAAAGAATGTATATACCCTCCCCCACCATACCCAGGGAATTAAAAGGGAGGTTTGCTGCAGCCCTGTCACCTCATAGCTACTTTAAATGGAATCAGAAAGTAAGAGTTAGAAAATTTCCCAATCATTTATTTTATGTACCAACAAGATGATTCTTAAGATTCCTAACAAGTGTCTACCCCAGTCAAGTTCTTTTTTTTTCCAGCTTTATGGAGATATAATTTTCACATAACATGTGTAAACTTAAAGGTGTACAACATGATTTCCAGTCAAGTTCTTAAGCCACTCTTATTTTCTCACCCAAGAATTACAGTGTTGTTGTTGTTGTTGTTGTTGTTTTTCCTGAACTGTTAGATATATGAACTTGGCAAAGAGGGAAGATCACCTTGATGTAAGGAACAAGAGACAAAACTTCAAGTAAATAATCATACCCATTGATACCTATATTCACTCATTCAGGGCTTGGAAATGACCCTCATCTCAGATAAGCCACTACCCTCCTGTGAGGAATAGGACAGAAATGACAGTGTTAACAGTTCAAAAATAAAACTGAAAACACACATAAGACAAGGCATAGATACATCTAGTTTGAGTGAATACATCTTCTAAAACTGTCACATTTTTCTTCATAAGCCCTTCTTATCCTTGAGGGAAGAAAAGATTACTTGAAGTTAATCTTAGTGGAAACTACAGGTAGTTAGTTTGGCTTTGCATATGAGTTAACTGTAGATGAATTTGACCAAGCCCAAAGACAAAAATGCCACAGATTGCCTTCAATGAAAAAAATTTCAAATGACCATTTGATTTGAATTTCTGTTGCTTCCCTGATTAGATACCAACATTTGCAAACTGAAATATTATCTGCACTTACCAAATATTGTCTCTTTCTGATTTGTCTTTGGAGTAGGTAGCCATAATAAAGGAAGGACTTGCTGATCAGCACATCAGTTTTCCAAGTCAATTTGGGAAAAATTTCTCTATCCGCATTCTTTTTAAAACACTGAACCTATGCATTTGAGACCCCATGGTGAAATGAAAAATTTATATTTGTTCAAGGATGGATTTAGTAGGGCACCTGGGTGGCTCAGTTGGTTGAATGTCCGACTTTGACTCAGGTCATGATCTTGCAGTTCACAAGTTTGAGCCCCATATCAGGCTCTGCTGTCAGTGCACAGCCCTCTTTGGATCCTCTGTCCCCTTCTCTCTGTCTTGTGCTCTCTCTCTTTCTAAAAAAAATAAACGTTAAAAAAATATATATATTAAAAAAATTATGGACTTAGTAGAAAGTATATCTTCAAATCCTTCTTGCAACTATTGAAACCGTACTCAGAGAATGAAATCGGCACCCATGGACTCTCTACTCTATCAAAGATCATAAACGATGGACAGCAGCCCAGAAAGAAGAATGTTAAGTTTCTTTCTGTGTCCCTTATAGTTACTGTAGCTATTTTTTTTTTGATCTGTGATTCCATTATTTTGTCTTCAGAAGAACCTTTGTTACACCTCTTCTCTCATCTTTAAGACTATTACCTTGAACAGTTCTGACCCTCATATGAAAATAGTTGCAAATGTACTAGAAACTTCTGTCTCAGCTAATGAAGAAAAAAAAAAATGAAAACTGGCCCAAACCCCTGTGACCTGCAGATCCTGACTTTAGTTCTTTAGGTTTAAGGGTCCAGGAGTAGAGGTTGGCCAGAAGTGGTTCCTGACTAATTCTAAAATAGACCTTACTCTGCAAAGGCCCTTCTGTCTGCATCCCACCCAGGCACAGATAGACCCGTGAAAGGTTTGTAGTGAAGAGGTACCAAAAAAGAGGGAGGTCGAAAGCAGGGATGACAGGCTAGGTAGGAAAAATGAAACCAAGTAAGTTTAATCATAAGTTTATTATTACAGTTGTCTCCATATATTGTGAGCCCATTTAAATGTGATTTTATTGATGATTTTTCTTTAAGAGTTTCTTTCGTGGAAGGGTGCCTGGGTGGCTCAGTTGGTTAAGCATCCAACTTTGGCTCAGGACATGATTTCAGGGTTCCTGGGTTTGAGCCCCACGTTGGGCTCTGTGCTGACAGCTCAGAGACTGGAGCCTGCTTCGGATTCTGTGTCTCCTTCTTTCTCTGCCCTTTCCCTACTTGCACTCTTGTCTCTCTCTGCCTCTCAAAAACAAATAAATGTTAAAAATTTTTCCTCCGTGGTAAAAGTGGCTAATATCATTATTCTTGGAGGTAAAGTAGCAGTTACATTAATCAAACACAGATATACCTCTGTGCTTAACATAGAGGGCTAGAGAGGACAAGCCCCACCTGTTCTCAGTCTGTGTTCTCTGCCCTTAGCACTGACAGCTGCAGCTGGAAGGGGCAAACTGGAGGTATGTCGTCTGCTCTTGGAACAGGGGGCAGCAGTGGCCCAGCCAAACCGCCGAGGGGCAGTGCCCCTATTCAGCACTGTCCGCCAGGGCCATTGGCAGGTAAGCAGGGCAGCTACTTCCAATCCCTCACGTAGGGGTGAGTTCTAGACAGGGCCTTCTGAGGCAGAGAGCAAAAAAATCACAAAGTTTGGGTTACTCAGCCATCATCAGGTTTGACGACTTGGGCCTTTGTTATTAATATTCTGGTTAACTGAGAATATGTCAGAAAGTTAACATTCAGAATCATCATCATTAAAAAAAATCATCAAAAAAACTTTAAGAAAGCGGGGGGCGGGGGGCACCTAGGTGGCTCAGTCGGTTAAGCATCCAACTTCGGCTCCTGATTTCACAGTTGGTGGGTTTGAGCCCCGCATCAGGCGCTATGCTGACAGCTCAGAGCCTGGAGCCTGCTTCCAGTTCTGTGTCTCTCAACCTCTCTGCCCCTTCCCTGCTTGTGCTTTCTTTCTCTCAAAAATAAATAAATGTTTAAAAAAATTTTTTTAGACATCATGATCTATATTGTATAGAAGAACTAGCTACTTTTGGCCTGGTCATGGAGTGACTCCTTCTCATACCTCACAGTATCCACAGGTTCTCTGGAAGGTTTATACCCCAACAGACCCCTACTAGCTTGCTTGCAGGTATCTCAGGCTTGCCAAAAGAAAATGTGGTGTATGTAAGTTCTAGCTGTGCAGTCTTTCCAGATGTTTGAATTCCAGATAAATGCTAATTTATACACTTAGGATGGAAAAGAAAGCATATTGGTATTAATCTTTGGAAGCATTTGTGTAGAAAAAAAGGCTCTAGAAGCCAAACAGTATTAAAGAGTTATCAAGGACACTTTATTATATTCCCTTCAGTCGTAAGTATTCACTGCAGGTAGGCTTACAACCCCTACAGATCAATAAAATGGCACTGGCATAAGTAGTGACTTATGTTGGAGGTCCCATTATGAGAGCATCTTTGTCTACGTGTTGGCCTTTTTTATCTTAAATTCTCTTTTACTCAGGGGCTGAATCAGAAATACACAGTTGAATTTTCATGTGGCTATCCTTTAAAGAGTCAGACATCAAATCACGTGGTACTAGCACTGTGCAGACACTAGAGGGAGTTCTTGCAGCAGAAAGTTACATGCAGAGGTGACTCACCTGTACAGCAGGACGAGATTCCACAGTGTAGGCAACAACATGCATGTGTCTGCCCAGCAGCTCTTCCTGGATAATTTGTCCCTGTTTCTCTGCATTTGCAGATTGTTGATCTTTTACTCACCCATGGAGCTGATGTCAACATGGCAGACAAGCAGGGTCGTACCCCGCTGATGATGGCTGCCTCTGAAGGCCATCTAGGAACT
Source organism: Prionailurus viverrinus (assembly GCF_022837055.1). Classification (NCBI taxonomy): domain Eukaryota; kingdom Metazoa; phylum Chordata; class Mammalia; order Carnivora; family Felidae; genus Prionailurus; species Prionailurus viverrinus. Next base: position 37,712,689 of record NC_062574.1, read on the forward strand.
GTGGACTTTCTACTTGCACAAGGTCAGTCCTGGGATCCCAGAGCTGGGGATGGTCAGTGCCTATAGTAACCCAAGGAATTCATGATTTCCAGTGATGGAGTCTAAGAGATGTTAAGAATAGATACTATTCATCTAGTTGGTTAAAATATGAAGGTCTGTCTCCTCTCCTCTTGGATACAGTGGGACCCTTTCACTCTGATAGTCTTTGTTTCTTTATGGCCTGAGGGATTTTTGGTATTCTAATCAAACTAACATGTTCTAAATTCTTTAACTCAAATCTGTAATCTTCAAACTTTGATTTTTTTAATATACACTCAGCAGATGTTCATCTTCCAAAGACTGCAGTTTTTCTTTATCAGTTATCTTGTAGGCCTGCACAACTAATACTTTTCTTGTATCCAGAGGAGGCAGACAGAGATTAAGACGGTTGCTGACAGTGGGACCCTATATGAGAAATCAGGATATTATTATTTCCCTGTTGTAATAAACTCCTTTGACATTAACCAACATTCATATACTCCTGGTGAATGGGAAATAATAAAGCAGATTGTAGACACACCACCTTCAAAAGCGTTTCAGGCTCCTTTTGATTGCTCTGACCTCAATCATCTGTACAAAACAGAGGTGCGTGATGGTGGACTTGTATCGTGGGAAAGTCGCACGTGACTCTACAGTACCATCTAGTGGAGTTTGAGCATTTACATGAAGCAGAAGGTAGTAGACTGTGAGGAGCCTAATGATTCCATTCCAGATAGCCTTCCCTCTAAGCAAACTGGACCTAAACATCGATAATTACATCTCTGGGCATGCACACTTCAGGGAAACCAGCCCCCTGAAGAATCACACCCAGGCCAGCACAACAGCAGGTAGTTGAGTTAGGAAGAAAACAAGGTTTCTTCTAAGATTTCAAACTAAAACTCAGCCAAAGATTTATTGGGTCTTTAGCTATATCCTCCAAAGATTCGTTTGTTTCCACAGCCTCAGACTCATAACACTGGGTCTGAACCAGAGAACTGCTCTTCCAGTGTGCAAAGCTGTTCTTGCTTCCCCAATACAAGCCAACAAACAAGTCTGGTTTCATGATATCTATCCTCACTTCTGCCAAGAGGGGGTTGGGGGAGAAAAAGGGGCGTACCTAGATTCTCAGGATAAGATGTGGCATGAGTAAATGTCCCAGAACAACCCAAGTCTGCTGGAAAAGGCAGGACCTCTTCAGCCACTGATAACCTTCAGATCACTGCACAGTGTCTGTCACATGCCAATAGAAGCTTATCAGACACAGATTCCAGAGATTTGTTCTCCCTTACCATTGCAGACATGCTGGTCTTTGTACTACTGACCTTCCTCAACTTATGATGGGGTTACGTCCTGATAAACTCAAGTTTAAAATATCTTGTTGAAAATATCTTAAGTCCAGAATGCATTTAATACATCTAACCTACAGAACATAATAGCATAGCCTTGCCAACCTAAAACGTGTTCAGAACACTTATATCAGCCTTCAGTTGAGCAAAATCATCTAACACAAAGCCTACTGTATAATAGTGTTGAATATCTTGTATAGCTTATTGAATACTGTACTGAATGTGAAAAACAATGGCTGTGTGGGCCCAGAATGGTTAGAAGTGTATCCGCCGTTGACCCTCATGCTAGTGCAGCTGCCAGCGAGCCGCGGCTCATGGATATTAGCCAGCATCACAAGAGAGCACCGTCCCCACACATCACTAGCCTGGGAAAAGGTCCAAATTCAAAATCCGCAGGATGGTTTCTACTAAACGCGAATCACTTTCACACCATCGTAAAGTTGAAAAATTGTAAGTCAAACCATCATAAGTCAGGGATCCACAGTATTTCATTTTTTCACACTTAATTCAGAGACTTCCACTAAAGCAACAAACCCTACAAACAGGTATGTAGCCCACATTATTCGCAGAACACTATTCTAGTGATATGCCAGTGAGTGATTTTCTTTTAACTAACACACTATAGTCTGTGCCCTCTAAGAGTCTGTAATCTGGGAAGGAAGGAATGGAACAAAAATACCTGAAAAGCCAAGAATCCTAAGAGCTCTCATAAAGGTATTTCAGTTAGGAAAGGGCAGACCTTGAAAGGTGACTAGGAAAAATGTTTTGTTTTAGGTTGGGGATCGTAAATGAAAAGTTAGGGAGGAGAACCAACACACAACAGGTTTAAAGAAATATGCGAGTTGTCCAGTGAACTCATGACGGCTCTTGGGAAGTAAAATTGGAAACGTATGTGGAAAGAAACTGAAAAGGAACAGATTAAAAGAGGTTTTGGCTTAATTCTGAAGGCAATGGGGAGCCTTTCAAGGTTTTTTAAAAGAGAATTGATGCCAGAGTTGTGCTTTAAAAAAAATCACTCTGGCAGTAGTGTGAATAGTAGATTTGATGGAGAAATTAGAGTGGACCAGGGTATCAATTAGGAAGCATTGTAATAGAATAGATGAGAAGTAATGAGGCGCTAATCCAGGTGCAGTAGCTGTTAGACTAGAACAGAAAGGCCAAGTGCAAAAAATGATTTGGGATATAAAGAGCAATTACATGTAGGAAGGATAGTTGAGTTGAAGCTAACTCCAGAATGTTAAAATGGATGTTTGGAAGAGGTGTGATTCCATTAACTGCAAACGAAAGAAAAGAAAGAAGAGGAAGATTACATATTGAATTTTGGATGTAAATTGAATATAGGGGTTTATTTCATGTGTATCTCCAATTTCTTAAATTCCAGCTTTCCTCTTCTATGGAAGGTCACCTTATCTGTAACATACATCTAGAACGTTCTTATCCTGCTTCTTCCACCAATGGAGGCTCTGTCCAGGGAATTTATAGATGTTGCATCTGAGAAAACTCCTTAGGTTCTGTCCCACATTCAAATCCATTCTGTGTTAGAGTCAATGTTTTCATTGCAATATATGACAAGATAACCCTATACATAAAGGGCTGTCATAAGGGCTAGAGGTATGGTACCTTCTAGCCCTTCATCCTGCTGTGGAAAGCCACAGAGTCTGGTTGCCTGACCTCTAGGGATACAAAGGTGATAGGGCGGGTAACTGCCAAGTAGACCCTGAGCCCAGCTGTGGCACATCTCATATCTGAATCCTGTCCAGCTGAGGAGGCAGCCTGGAAAGTATTCTGTATGCAGTAAGCTGATCCTAATTTAGTTAGTATAACATGGCAACTGTGTGAAAAGAATTGTCTTAGGTACTCTTCACAACTAGCCAGGAAATGACAGGCTCTTTGCCATCCAAGAGCTTACAGTCTAGTCTAAGAATCAAATGTATATTGAATTTTAGACTAATTACAAAACAGTGTATCAAGTGTGCTTGATCCTTAGAGATGAAAATACAAATGTTGAAGAGAAACAGATGTAGAATACCAAAGAGGCTAAGAGAGTGGGGATGGGATCACTGAAGGCTGACAAGTTTAATTAAACTCTGAATTTCCTTGTGGCCTGGGCTCAGGCTCTTCCCGTGAGTTCATTTCCCCCACATTCTAGGGAGGGAGAAAGTGGCCTGGTACTGTCACCAATAATAAACATGTACTGAGCTCCTCCTGTTTTACAAGATTCTCTCTAGGAGTTTATACTACTACAAAGGGAAGACTTTTGCTGAGTTCTGAAAACATTCATCGAGAAATTATTACATGCAAGTAGGATACATAAAAAAGATTAATAACGGAATAAGGTGACATATGTTATGCAGATTCAAGATGAGGTAACAGTGATCAGAAGCTTCCTGGAAATAGGGGGATTTTGAAATGGTTGCTAGAGAATGGGTAGAAGTGAGGCAGGTCATGGGGAAGGAGAAGATTCCCCATGAGAAAGCAAACATGACCAAAAGTGAGGATACAGAATATTATGGGAGAGTCTAGAGGCAGTGAGCACATCCATTCGGCCCAAGTAGAGGATTCTCCCAGGGGTGTAATGTAATGAAACTTAAGCATAGAGAGGAAGTTTGGGGGTAGATTGTGGAGGACCTGGAATACCCAGTAAAAACAACTGGGCTCTCTTCTACTGAAAGCTTGTAGGATCATTTTTTTTTAACAGTTTTATTGAAAGACCACTCACATACCAGAAACAAAGCTGTGCGTTGGCAGAGCATACACCTTAAGTACCAGCTTTCCCTCCTGCTCTGAATTTTCATGTTTTTTGGGTTTCCTCAGGCTTGTGTTAATACTTACTCTTGTAGGTGCCTCCATTGCTCTCATGGACAAAGAAGGGCTGACAGCCCTCAGCTGGGCTTGTTTGAAGGGTCATCTCTCAGTAGTACGTTCTCTGGTGGATAATGGAGCTGCTACGGACCATGCTGACAAGAATGGCCGCACCCCATTGGATCTGGCAGCTTTCTATGGTGATGCCGAGGTGGTGAGTGCCTTTAAACAAGCCTCTGGGTCATAGGGATCTTAGGGAAGGTTCTCTGTCCATAATGTTTTCTAGGGTTAAGGGTAGAATAACATGTAGATGGTTCCTGATAGAAGGTTCTCAAATCCCTACTTGCTAGAGGACAGGAATATTCAAAATACCACTAAAGACGAAGAATACAGGAATGGCCTGTAAATACCATGGCCCCAGCCTGGTTTAGACCTGTGGTTAAATAAAGTCCAGGCAGCAGCCAGACTCAGTGGAGCAGCGCTGAGCCCTTGCACTTGTGTTAACTGTTCTCCTTGATCCATGTCCTAGGTCCAGTTCCTGGTGGATCACGGGGCCATGATCGAGCATGTTGACTATAGCGGAATGCGCCCTTTGGATAGGGCTGTGGGGTGCCGGAACACTTCTGTTGTTGTCACTCTTCTGAAGAAAGGAGCCAAGATAGGTAGGAGAAAGGAATAAGGTGCTGACCATCTGTGCCCAGGGGCCAGACTGGTCCAGTGGTCTGGCCGCCCTGGGTGTTCGGTGTGAGTGTGTGTAGTTTCCCCTCTGCCCTGGCCCAGTTATTGTCCAAGTGAACAGAAAGGCTCTTGGCCCAGAGCAAGCACCATCTGAGCCATGGTCTACACTACTCTGTGTCCAGAATCACATGGTTATCTGCCATGCCCCACGTAGCCTTGACCGGGAGGCTACTCTAACCTTAAGCACATCTTTGTGCTAATGCCTCTGTGCCAGCCCCGCCCTGTGAGCATCCTCGATCCCTGCGCTGCCCTGAGCCTCTGCTTTCCCTTGCTCTGTATGTGCTTCCGACTCTGCAGTCCCTGCTGCTGCTGTCCCACCTGCTCCCCCATCCCACAGACCTGTAGGCAAGGGTTGGCTGATATGCTGGCTTTTTTGCTGCCTGCCTCTCACTGCTGCTTTTTCCTTCTTTTTTTTTTTTTTTTCACCTTCATCCATTTTTTTTTCCTCTCCTACAACTTTTTGTTTTCTCCTTTCTTTGAAGGTTGTCAGACGTTACCGAGTCGCCCACGAGGTATATTTCACCGCTGTCAGCATCAGGCGTGGTCTGATGGCTTGGTCAGCTTTGCCTTCTCCTCTTTGATTTAGCCTGCATGAGTTCCCTACACCTCTAATCTTTTAATTTACTTCACCTTAAAAGAAGATTTTTTTTAATGACTGTTGTAGAGAATAACTTGAACTTTTGATAACTAACCCTGAAAAGCTTAGTTGGTAAATAATTCAGGTGTCTATAAACTAATCAATTTAACCTCTTCTTTCTCTTTGTGGGTAAAGTCGTCCTCAGTAATGTTGGCTTGTTTCACATCTTTTGACATTCAAATTGTACTCCTGCTTCAGAGTAAATCCCATGGAGGCCTATTTGATACTTAACAAATTAAGGGAGCCTTTAGAATCTTTAATGGTTCCTCTTCTGCAAAGTACAGATTTTTAAATTAAGAGACTAAACAGCTAGGGATTTTGAGTCCCAGGTTCTAAAATAAATTGCCCTTTTTGGATTTTTTAAATCTTGTGGTGACATTTAATGCAAACTCTTTCTCCCAATTACCTTATTTAAAATAACTCCAGACTTAGCCATGGCCTGCCCAAATACAACACACAGGCTTTGCTGCCCTCCTGTGGTGCAGGCTCAGACAGTTCAGATATTCTTATTTTAAGGTGAATACAAATCCAACGCAGCTTCTTGGCAGTGGGAGTCCCTAAGATACTCCCAGGTCTGAAAGATGAGGAAATTGTTGTGGAGCAAGTTGTTCTCTCAGCAGAAATTCCCCCAGGATGTTTTTTTCACCTAGCTTCCTACCACCCTTACATTGTCTGAGTTTTTTACCCATCATGCATCCTGTACACTACAGGTCCAGCCACATGGGCGATGGCCACCTCCAAACCAGACATCATGATCATCCTGTTGAGCAAGCTGATGGAAGAGGGGGACATGTTTTATAAGGTGAGAGGAGGAAGGAACAAAGTTTCCTCAAAGCAGCCACTGACTGTTTTCTATATGTAGAATCTACTAAAGTCTTGACACTCTCATCCGTGTCTCTAGAGGCAGAGGGAGAATGCCATCCCTCAGTGATGGGCTCATAAGTTGAGGATCCTGAGTTTTAAATTTCCCAACAAGAGAGCAAAAGTAGCCTACATAAGCCTGCAGCTGATCAATTTAAACACCAAATTTTACCTAGTTACTAATAGGCAGTTACATAGATTCTGCATGGAATCTGCTGGAAACTCATGGGACAAGTCAAATTATGTAGTACAGATACATAGTACTGGAAAGAGGCATTGATCTTTGCTTTCATATTTAACACATACATTGGTTTTTAAAAGTCTGTAGTGATAAAACTGGTCAGCATCCCTGAATAAGATAAGGAAATCGAGACAAATAGCAATTATAAGATTTGCTTAAAGTCACTCACAATGACAACAAAAAAAGTATGGAGTCTTTTTGTACTCATAATTGAAGCTGAAGTCTCCATAGCCCTAACAGAGACTCACTCCTGTGGCCTCTAGGAAGTCCCATAAGGACATTACATGTCTGGGGCTGCCTGGCTGGCTCAGTCAGAAGAGCACATGACTCTTTATCTCGGGATTGTTAAGTTTGAGCCCCACGCTGTGGGTAGAGATTACTCAAGTGTATAAAACTTAAGAAAAAAAAAATTACGTGTCATAGTTCTCTGGTTATGTTAAGATTAGCGGCATCTTCTTCTAAAGGTAAATACAAATCCAACCTCACTGAGATATCCCTGGGCCTGAAGATGGGGAATGATTATGTAGCACGTTATTTCCATGTCCCACCCATCCCTGTGTAAGAAGCGTACAGAGTTCCTGGGAGCAGGGTTGTATTTCCTGAGGACCCTTTGTGTGAAAGTCATGATAATCTAGGACTCTCAGGCTTCTATGAAACTTGAGTCCTGACCCAACCAGGATTTCACATGACTTCCAAGAAGGGTCTCATTACTCTAGGACTTTGGGATAGCACTGCTGTCAAGAATCTAAGCCCTGGTTAGAATATAATTTCTGATATTCTGAGACAAGGAGTCCTACCTCCTAATGAGGTTAGGCAAGCTACTGCTGTTCCCACCCAGAATTCTACCTTGGCCAACTCTAGATCTGTCCTTAATGAATGGTGCTGCAGAGAAAATCAAAAGGTCAGGATCCCTGGTAGAGTTGCAGCTGTACAGAAGGAATGGAGTAGATTAAGATCAGCTAAATGAATGGGAGATGCCTCGTGCATCTTTCTGAGCTCAGCTGATAGATTTTCAGATACAAAATGTAAGAAAAGTTCAAGGCCCCTGTGACCAGATCCCTAGGCTGGGATTTACTTCATGGTGGAAAATCCCTCCTGCACAGATGGATCACACATTCTAAACTTCTCTTCTCTACTACCACCTTACCCCAAGCCTTTTTTAAAAACAGGGGGAAACTGACTGATACTATTTATTCACTGAGATTAGGGAAGCAACAGCTAGACTGTTTTAGCTCCCACCTCCTTGTAAGGAAGAGAATGACCTCTCCTAGGGGACTGGCAAGGTGGGACATCAAACAGGAAAAGAACTTTCCAGGCAGGCCAAAAGTAAAGAAGTAGTAATAACTCTGGAGTGGTTGAGACTAGGAAATGATGTGTGTCCCAGGGAGATCAGGTCAAGAAAAAGCTCCTTTGAAATGAGCAAGGTCCGTCTCTTGGGAATCCAGTTGGGAAGCTGGAGGTTCCAGGTGTTGGTTCTCTGGCTTAGGTCTTGGGTATCCCCTTCAACCTTGCCCTTCCTGCCAGGCGAGTTTCCTGTTGAAAAGACTGGGCCCTCTGCTCTCACCACCAGGGCCAGACCTACTCCCTAGGCTGGTGGTTGGGAGGGCTAACTTAGTACTTGGCTGCGGAGAGGAGGAAGGGAGTGGGGCCACACCTCCTCAGCTGCTCAGCAGACCAACTGTGTGTTTTGCCCTCTTGTACTCCCGTTAGAAAGGTAAAGTAAAGGAAGCTGCCCAGCGCTACCAGTACGCTCTGAAGAAATTCCCTAGAGAAGGGTTTGGTGAGGACTTGAAAACCTTCCGGGAACTAAAGGTGTCTCTCCTCCTCAACCTCTCTCGATGTCGCAGGAAAATGAACGTAAGTCCCTCTCCTCCCAGCTGCTTTCTACAGCCCTGGAAGTTGACAGCCCGTGTCACTCACTGGCTCTTACCAGGCCCCTGAAATCGTTCTCTGCCCCATTTGGAACTTGGTTGTCCTTCACAGAGCACTGACATTTGCAATTTGAAAGAAATCAAGTCTAAGTACAATCCGTATCTGAAACTATAAAAAAGTTAATGCTGTGGGCACTTTGGTAGCTTTCTGAATTTTTAGTTCCCACTGAAAGTGATTGGAATACCATCATCATTACCTCCTACCCCCAAGTCAGTTTTCTGGTCTTTGGGAAAATGTGAGAGCAGTGGTCACTAGAATTCCAGCTGCAATTAGATATGAATTTTAGTCACTCCCTTCCTTTCTCATAGACCCCTAGTCACTTAAGGCAGGGCTGGAAAGAAGGCTCAGGACCATGGACTTCAAGGTTTATTTCAAAGGCTAGTCTTGAACTTTTCCCTCCTCTCCTCATCTTTTTACTCCAGCATGCCATGTCCATTCTTGTCAAAGAGGGAATCTTAGAACTCTTCCTGGTCCTCTGTTATCTCCCACGTAGTACTTGGTCCTTCTCACCTGCCACGCACATACCGTCTCTGATGCCCTCAGCCACTGCTCCTGTGACACACAGATGCTCCCAGGCCAAGAACCCTCTCTCAGAGACCGGGAGTAGCTGAGATCGTGTCAGGAATCTCTGACAGCCCCGCCTGAGGTCTCACAGTTACTTCAGGAGCTAAAAACAATCCACGCCAAACAGGAATGCTGATACTTAGAGAGCTCAGCTGTGCAAAAGTGAGATTTCAGCTGCAGGGGCAGGGGGTCTGCTGGCATTTCCAGAGAGGGGGTCTGCTAACAGTTGTGTACATGAGCTTCACATCCTCCGTCTAAACCCTGGCAACGAGAAGAGCCTTGTAGACGCACGTGTCTCAGAGGACACAGTTATGGCCCAAGGAGGCAGAGTTGCCCCAGGTGCTGAGGAGAGGGGGAATGCAGTAGCAGTTCCTGTGGGAAGAGGACACCCCAGGGGAAGGCAGTGAGGCCCTTCTGTGAAACATAACCAGATCAGCAGTACCCAGGGTCCCCCGTGGCAGCAACCCATGAGAATGAGATGAAGCTAGGAGCTGCCGTCAGCCTGCTGCCTTCTCTTTTGCCTGAACAAATAATCTGCTCCTTAGAAGCATTCCAAATCTTGCCAGAAATGGTGATTGTCCAAAAGAAAAGAAGGGTAAGGTTGGAAACAGAGTAGCAATAGGTGACTCCCATAAGATGGAATACTTCCTCTCTATAGAGCTCCACACTTGCTCAGAAACAGGTGACAGCCACCTCCCATGACCAACACTGAACCAAACACCTGAGGTCTGCGTCTCAGTCAGAGATGGCCCATCACTTTTTCTGGTTAATTTCTACCCAGGCCCCAGGCCCTTGTTCCGCCTCAGGAACACGCATGTCACCAGAGGTTACTGTACTAAGGCTCTGACGTTGAAAGAAGAGAAAGCACTCTGTCTTTAGCTTAGTATGGAAGGCTGCCTTTAAACGTACGGCTCTGTTACCCATGTGCCTGTTCCCAGGGTTCTCCTAGGAGGACACATGAGACCACACTCCTCAGGGACCCCACTCCTCAGATCACACCCTCAGGGACCTCAGGATCAAGAGATGAGGGGACAACACAGACCCCGGTCATAGCCTTGGCCCTCTCTTATTTTAATTTTTTTGTTTTAAATGCATCTAAGTAGGGAACCAGTTCAGAGAAGGAGAGGCCAGAGAAGCCCCTGTGAAATAGAAAGGAAACTACCAGTTACCGAGCCTCCGCCATGTGCCGGAAACCGCATCGGGGGCTTTCCAATGCGTCATCCCACTTACTTGCACTTGCAGAGTAGACATGGGTGAGAACACACGGCACACCCTCTCAGGGGCTCCAGGGGGGACCAGAGGCCTGAACCCAAGTCTGTCTGGAGTCCCTACCCTATCTGGTCTCCATGGTCAGTGCGGTTCTCCTTTACGCAGACCTCATCCTGCTGGAGCTCACTCACCCGTTAGGAAGCCGAGGAATAGTGGGTGTGACAGGAAGCCAGGGGTAGGATGAGCGCCTGCGTGAGGTACATGGATGTGTTTGCCTCACACACACCGTGTAACAAGAGTCCCGGTTTCCAACTTCAGGAGCTTCACTGGGTTAACATCTGGCTTCTGGGCTAGAAAGAACTTCATTAGAACAGCAGAAAGAAGGCAAATTAAAAGTATCTTCATGCTTCCGGGCAGATAAATTCCCCGGGAGCTGTTGCAGGGCCACACAGGGCAGAGGTGAAGGAACTCCCAGTCTGGGCCACGTGGCTAGAGCCGTGCCAGGCATGTCGAGAATCCCAGGTGTTCCATCCATAAATGTCAAACAAATGTACCTGTAATCTGTTTTATTCCCAAATTGTCTATTTTTCATATCTCTTCAATGACTCATTTGCACACCTATTGTAATGACAGGATTTTGGAATGGCGGAGGAATTTGCTACTAAGGCCTTGGAGCTGAAACCGAAATCTTATGAAGCTTACTATGCGAGAGCAAGGGCCAAACGCAGCAGCAGGTGAGGAGAGAGAGAGAGAGGGTGAAAAGCAAGAGATCTCTGTTCCGAAAATCCGGCCAAAGCCATGTAGGCCGTCCTGGGACCTATGTACCCAAATGTGTCTATCCCTGAGGATTTTTAGGGCCAAGCTTTGGGGATGGCTCCCATAGCGCAGAGTTCCGCTTAAGACTGGCGTGTCTTCAGGGCTGTGGAGCTCTAAAACATTTCACTTTGGGAGAAAAATGCCTCTGCGTTGTTGGAGAATGGCACCTTCTTCCAAGAAGCCTCTGCCGTATCTCAGTCACTTTTTAACCCCTAAAGCAGATAGCATAAAGAGACACTGGTGACTTAAGAAGAGGTCACATAAGCAAAACATCTTCCTGGCCCTTTTAGAGAAATAGGATGGGTCACTTACACCACAGGCTCCTCTTTCTTTTCCTAGAGGCATTTGAGGAGTCCCTGTGGTATTCAGTCTTCCTTCTGGGGCTCTCCTCAAGTCTGGTGGCATCAAACCTCCTCCTCACCTAAATCCCCACCACCACCACACCACACACTCATGGAGACAGGAGGTCCTTGCTGCCAGGATTGAGGGGGCCCAAGAGAAACTCCATCCCTCGTGTCCATCTGCTGTGGCTTGGCCAATGGGAAGGAAAGGCTCCAGAAAGACCTACAACCAGCCATCACTGATCTCTGGATAACTTGTCACTGTCCTCGATGCTTCCTGCCCAGTGCCCTCCCCTTCTCCTTAACATGGCCTGGGAAAGAACTGCTTCAGGGTCAGTGTTGTGGCCAGGGGCGATATGGTCCTGAAAAACCAAATCCAGGTTAAGTCTCAGCAATGATGGTGGCAGAAATATTAGTCTTAACTAGCTGGGGTAACAGAGTCCTTACAGAAGCTTGACTATCAAATTCTCTTTTTCCCCAGATAATTCCTTCCCCACAAGGCCAGTTGCCCCTTTCCTGGGCAATCTTAATAGAGAGGATGGGAATATCTCTGAGAGTTCTTGTCCTCATCTGTAAATTAGAATCCGAGTTGCCTAGTCAGCAAGCGTCATACCTGCCCAGCTCTGATGTAGCAGAACAGAGGAGCAACAGTGCTGGGGTGCAAGGGGAAGAAAAGGGCGGAGGACAGTCTTCTGGCCTAGGACGGAACAGGCCTGAAATTCGGAGCCAAAATATCGAGAATATAAAGAAAAAATTATGCTGGATCAGCAAGATTCTTAAATATTGTAGTTAACTGTTTTGTTGCTAAGCTAATTGACAGTGACCCTGTAAATGACAACCCCACCCAACTCTGATACTGCCTGGTGTGCATTTGGGCACTAAGAGAATCTTCCTGAAGGGCCTGGCTGGACTGATGAAATGGGGCCATTTCTCTACTAATCCCAGAGAGGCCAGAAGGAAGATGGAGGGTAAACGGGCTAAGGAAGCATTCTGGACTCTTCCAGAATGACAGCCTACCTGTTTCCTTCCTTACAAATCAAACAAAACCACCCCCCAGACCCCCACAGATGCCACCCCAGTTCTCTAAAATAGCGACCGTGGTCCTCAGCTCTTGGTGATTCCCGTTGATTCAGAATAACCCCAGTTCCTGTGTTTACATTTTGTCAAGCAGACAGTTTGCAGCAGCCTTAGAGGATCTGAACGAGGCCATCAAGCTCTGCCCAAACAACCGTGAGATCCAGAGGCTCCTGCTGCGCGTGGAGGAAGAGTGCCGACAGATGCAGCCGCCGCCGCCGCCTCAGCAGCCGCCTCAGCCGCCGCTACCAGAAGAAACGGAACCCGAAGCACAGCACGAAGATGTATACTCTGTACAGGATATGTTCGAGGAGGAGTACCTGGAACAGGATGTTGAAAATGTCTCCATTGGCCTCCAGACCGAAGCTCGGCCCAGTCAGGGGCTCCCGATAATCCAGAGCCCGCCCTCCTCCCCAGCCCATCGGGACTCAGCCTACATCTCTAGCTCACCGCTCGGCTCGCATCAGGTCTTTGACTTCCGTTCCAGTAGTTCTGTAGGCTCTCCCACCAGACAGAGCTATCAGTCCACCTCACCCGCTCTTTCTCCAACTCACCAGAACTCTCATTACAGGCCCAGCCCACCACATACGTCCCCAGCCCACCAGAGCGGGTCTTACCGCTTTAGCCCCCCTCCCGTGGGAGGGCCAGGCAAGGACTATCCAAGCCCTCCTCCGTCCCCCCTCCGTAGAGGCCCTCAGTACCGGGCCAGCCCTCCAGCTGAAAGCATGAGTGTCTACAGATCCCAGTCGGGCTCACCCGTGCGCTATCAGCAAGAAACAAATGTTAGTCAGCTTCCTGGCAGACCAAAATCTCCATTATCCAAAATGGCCCAGCGGCCCTATCAGATGCCTCAGCTTCCTGTGGCAGTTCCCCAGCAAGGGCTCAGGCTACAGCCTGCCAAGGCCCAGATTGTGAGAAGCAACCAGCCCAGCTCAGCGGTTCATTCAAGCACCGTCCTCTCCACAGGGGCCTATGGCCAAGTAGCCCACTCAATGGCTAGTAAATACCAGTCTTCGCAAGGAGACATGGGAGTAAGTCAGAGCCGGTTGGTTTATCAAGGGTCAATTGGGGGGATTGTAGGGGATGGGAGGCCCGTGCAGCACGTCCAGGCCAGCCTGAGTGCAGGTGCCATCTGTCAGCATGGAGGGTTGACCAAAGAAGACCTTCCACAGCGACCTTCCTCAGCATATCGAGGTGGTATGAGATACAGCCAGACACCACAGATTGGCCGTAGCCAGTCTGCATCCTATTACCCGGTCTGTCACTCAAAACTAGATCTGGAGCGCTCCTCCAGCCAACTAGGTTCCCCTGATGTGTCACATTTAATCAGAAGACCTATTAGTGTCAACCCTAATGAAATCAAGCCCCACCCACCAACTCCCAGGCCATTGCTGCACTCCCAAAGCGTAGGCCTGCGCTTCTCTCCATCTAGCAATAGTATCTCATCAGCCTCCAACCTCACTCCTACCTTCCGGCCATCTTCCTCGATTCAACAAATGGAGATCCCACTAAAACCGGCGTATGATAGGTCATGTGACGAGCTGTCACCGGTGTCTCCCACTCAGGGAGGTTACCCCAGTGAGCCCACCCGATCCAGGACCACACCATTCATGGGGATCATAGATAAAACAGCCCGGACTCAACAGTACCCCCACCTTCACCAGCAGAATCGGACCTGGGCCGTGTCATCCGTGGATACCGTTCTCAGTCCCACGTCTCCAGGCAACCTGCCTCAGCCTGAGTCCTTCAGTCCACCATCATCCATCAGCAACATTGCCTTTTATAACAAAACCAACAATGCACAGAATGGCCATTTGCTGGAGGACGATTATTATAGCCCCCATGGGATGCTGGCTAATGGGTCCCGCGGAGACCTCCTGGAGAGAGTCGGCCAGGCCTCCTCATACCCCGATGTGAAGGTGGCGCGGACCCTCCCTGTGGCTCAGGCATATCAGGACAACCTGTACCGGCAGCTGTCCCGGGACTCTCGACAAGGGCAGACATCCCCTATCAAACCAAAGAGACCATTTGTGGAGTCTAATGTTTAAAAGACGTTCGTTGGAGTGAGACCCATATGTTTTCACTGCACATCTTCAGGCTTGGTTTCCACATCTGAGGTAGTTCTCTGGCTTAATTTCTCATGCAGTTTCTGTGTGGTGTTTAGAGGTGGCAGCCCCGTGCTGGAGTTCTTTGCATGCAGCCGACTGGGAAGCTGGCCTCCCGTGAGCCAGGACTTCAGTTTCTCTCGTCTGTGCCCCAGCCACATGCTCTCTCCCTCTCTTCCGATGCCAGCGAGGAGATTGTTGTGCCGTGTGCTTTAACCCAGGGAGATCAGACACACTGGTCAGCTTTTTCCAGGAGACAATCGCTTTCACTGATGTTCTTGTTGTGTAAATGTCTTTCTCCTTTTTTACAAAAATAAGATGTTCTTGTTCGTTTTCTTCTAGGAACTTTAGAAAGAGTATGACGCCCCTTTGCCTTTGCATTCTTATCCAGTGTTATCCAAATAGCCAACCCCAGTGCATTCTTGTGCCATGGTGTCCTCCCCTGGACTGCCAGCTCCCTGCAGTCATCAGGTCTAGAATGTTCATTTAGATTATTGCTGGTCTTCCTACGGGGGCAAAAGGATCAAGGAGAAAGAGAAGAAACAGGTCGATTAAATTAGAAGAAAAAAAAAAAATATATATATATATATAATTATTTGAAATGTCACTATGTTGATTTTTCAAGAAGCATTTTATGAATATTTAAAGAACAACTAGCCCTTTAAATAGTTCACCCAGCCAAGGAAATTGGATGAGAATCATGGATATTTTTAAATAATCCACTGAGAGTTATCCTTTAGGTTTTTAGCCAACAATTAACGATTAAAAGCTATTGATTTTCCATGGGGGGGGGGATACATAAATACATAGAAAGAGAGAGGAAGAAAGACTGTTCTGGATTCTCAGAAAAAGGCTATAGAAAATCTCTTGTCTTGGCGAAGTCTACTTTTTAAGTCCTGGTACATCACTGAGCATCATATCTCATAAAAGCAAACTCTTCGCCAAAGTTTGGTACAGTAGTCCTGTCGGGTCTTCACCTGGAGCCACATTGTGTTCTACTGGCCCTCTTTCTTTTAAACCCACATGGTACCGTGAAGAAATTGGTTCTTTGAGAAGCAAATTGAATTCTCTTGGGGCTGTAAGACTTTATTCCTGGAGTTTGCACCCAGGACTGTTGCACCCCATGCCAGGTGTCGTCTGATTCCGTTTCAAGATCTATAGTTTCATTATCTGTTTACTCTAGGGATTGTTTCTTCGTTTCTTTCTCTAGGTAGGAGGGTTTGGGGAGTGATCTTTGAAAACCAGGCACAGTGAAGTGTTTCAGGGAGCAGACAGACCCCTTTCAGCCCTGGGTGGGGGAACATGAGATAGATAGCAGGTCCTCTGATGCAGTTACCCTCCACACTTCTTCTGTGTCTTGAGGTCGTTTGCTGACCTGTCCTTTGCGTGACTGAGGCCAGCACAAGATGGACAGCAAGAACACTGAAACCAAAGCCTTAGCACAGGCCTGGTACTGACTGCGCATCAGCTCTTAGAACTTAAGAAGCTGAACAACAGAGAATCAGTTCTCTGTTACTACGAATCATTCTGCTCTGTGAGTAAAGAAAGGGCTATAGGAAGGGCAGTTTCCTGAATAAAAATCCAGATGTGACCAGACCTGTTTGTCATAGTAAGTGTCCTCTGAAAGTATCACTAAGACCTGGGGAGCATGCAGCTGAGATCAGAAACATTTCTCTACCAATTTAGATTCTGCCAAATAGACGGACCCCTCAGCCCCCAAGCCCGACACAGGCCAGGACTTGTCTCGGGGCCAGCTCAAGACCCAGAATCTTCCCACTCTCAGATGCCCAGGGACTGTCTCCTACTCAGACCAGGGTGGGCGCCAGTGTCTTGTCCCTTCCCTTCCCTTCCCCCTCTCTTGCTTCCATCTAGAAGGGGAAGCGTAGAGCTGTAGCATCAGCCTGCAGCCGGGAGCCCAGCTCCCGCTTTGTCCAGGTCTCAGCCCTACAGGGCCCTTTGCATCTCACCCCTCCCTGCCCACCTCTCACTGAGGAGCTGCTGCTACATTCTGAAAGACGTCCGTGTCTGTGAGGAAAGTGCCCCTGTGTGTCTGGAATGCCACACACACCACCTGCACTCAGCTGTCTAGGTGAGCGAGCAGCTTCTGCACCTCCCAGACATGCCACTGATGCCACTTGTCCCCAGGGTCTCTCTCGGCTTTCCTGGACAAACCGGAGATTGAGGGTCTATGCCTTATTGGGCAAAACACTTAAAACAGTCAAAATGCCATTCTTTTTTAGCCATTATAAGAGGGAGTGAATGTCACTACTGGGCGCCAGTTGAGTTTGACTAGAAAATGCCGACTGGACCTGATTGGGGGCAGGAGACCATTTTTCCTTGCTCAGCTGACTGCCCATGCCCTGTTGTGCTACTTCACTGCCATGGGATGATCTTAGTACTGTATCCCGGAGACGCCCTCTCCCCCAGCAGCACTCACTGAGTCCGTGTCTGGCTTCTGGTGGGGGAAGTTTTTCAGATGAAACTGGTTAAGTTCCAGTCACCCAATTCACACACCCTGAAATGGAGACAGTGGTAACAAACTTTAGCCTCTAGGTTTCTCACCAAATTGTACGTTTGTGTTCACCCAGAATCCTTGCACTAATGGGTTTTCATCACATCATGTCTATAAATGGGTGCACTTTACTGTTTGAATTTGTAACTCTGATAAATACTGGATATTTAAGTGTGCGTAATGTCTTCATTAGAAAATAGCAGAACCGCTCTTGTCTTTTAGTGTATCTTTCAAGGGAAAAAAAAAAGGAAAAAAAGGAAAGAAATCAAGCAGTGGATCACAACATTTATAGCACAAGAAATAACTGTTGTATATAAGCATCAAAAGGATTAAGAATTTTTAAATACAAAAAATATTTGCAGTGATTTTAAAGTGCTTTTCCAGCAATTTTCTTAGGGACTCCTGAGACATGGTTACTTTATTTACTGGATCAGTAAGGCACACAATTAACAATTAAAAATTAATGTTTATTTACAAAGTAAAGGGAAAACCTGTGTAACATGAGAATTTGGCATGGACAAAATGGAGACCATTTTGTATCTGCTGTTGTATCTTGTCCGGGTTGCAGACGTGCACTATTAAAGCCCCAAATTAATAGAGCACAAACCCTTCTTGTTCCTCTCCCACGTGCCCCTCTTTCTAGATGTGTTTAACTTAAACTCGAAGGCTCAGGAAAATTCCACTAATTAGAATCATGTACAGTACCCCAGGTCGTTGTCCAGAGATACAAGTTTGCTAATTTAGTTAAGCCTGGATTATTAAACACTTTTCCTAAATTATTGTAAACAGAACAGCCTAGAGAAAGGTATTCTCAGTCCTTATATTGTATAGTAGTTTATGAACCCCTCTCTAAATATTGGTATTTTTATATCCCAGAGATGTACCCAATAGAAAAATTAACCAGTATCTAATTTAATATCCATAAGTATTTTCCTTAGATTTTAGTCATATACAGTGGGTTATGTAGACGTCACCTTGCTTCAACCATATTCTACCACTAGGTGTCACTGTGGCTCTGCACCAGGCTCGTCTGGTGGCAAAGACCGGCAGCGCGTCCTCTGGAGGGGCTGCTTCCAGGGCAGCAGGCAGGCCCAGAGGGTTCAGGAAGGAGGGGACAAAGACCTGGAAAGGGGTCTTCACGCATCCGTGCCAGTCGTGGCAAGATAAGCTCTTTGACCGCTACCTGCTTTGGACCCTCAGCCAGGCAGAGGCCCGGAGAGTGTTGACTAGAACTCCCTTCCTCTGATGGCCGGGTGGGTATGAGGAAGTCTCCTTTACTCCCCATGAGCTCCCCTCTCAGTTCCTCTTGGCCTCCAACTTGTACAACTCCAGAGATGTCACAGGTGGGTGGTTTGGTTCAAAAATAGTTATTTTTCTACTGCAGAAATGCCTTGGACAAAACCAGTTGCTCACTGAACCTTTGCCACAAAATGGAACAGGCTCCCCAGGGGGCAGGGTGTCCCCTCCCCGTCCCAGCCTCTCCCACCCTGTCTGTCTGTCCTTGGGCTGCCCACTTCTCACGAAGCCAACTTGCAAAGGCAGCCTGCTGCTGCTTCCACACCAAGGCCTGTGCCGCCCCGTTGCGTGCACGTTGGGAGGTGTGGCTTTTTCTCCTTTTCCTCTAGGAATTCCAGACTGACCATCTACCATGACTAACAACCATGAACAAAAAGGGCTTAGGGGTAAGAGCTACCTACAAAGACGTGTCATGGAAACCTTCACCATGCAATGCCTTGAACTCAGCTCTGGCTGCTCCCAAGAAAAGGTGGCTGGCTGGGGGCCTGGACACAAGCACAATGGGAATGGTGGAGCCACTGTGCAGAGCTACTTGAATAATCACTGGGTCTTCATCAACTCCTTTTATAACACAGACCACTCAAGGGCTGAAGTGTTGGTAACCTGCATTTCGGTGTCCAATGCCTCACAGCTGCTGAACCACCCTGAGATGCTTGTGGCCACGTGATGGCCACAGTCAGAGCTTTGAAAGTCAGTACCAAATGAATGCGTAATTGGACACCAAAAATCAAGTGTTACTTTCATGTTTCCTCACCCATACCATCTCACTTCTTCCTGCTGACTCTGATAATCTCCACTAAGCTGACCTGTCGGGTTTTTAGCTGAATGCATATAGGTGCAGGCCAGCATCACTCTTGTTTTTCAGACAGACCTACTCTGTGGACAGGAAGGAGCCTAGCTGCTTTGTTTTTGTAGCACTTACTGGCTGGAGTTTTCTTTTGCCTAACCGCTAACCAGAACACCTGGTTAGGGGGACTCCACTCGATCCCTTCGGTCCCCAGGACCAGACAGAGAGTTAATTCTGGAAAATTTAGTACTTGAATGTACCTGCCTTATTGTGTACCAGCTTACTGGAAAAAAAAAGATAGAAAAGCCGGCTCCAGATCTCTCCTCCATTCACAGGTTATTTTGGAAATCCTGTAAGTTACACTTCCTGTTCTAGTTTATTTTTGTTTTTGTTTTTTCCTTTGGCTGATTCCTGCTGAGCGGGGCCAGTTCCTCCTCAGGCTCAGGGCAGGTGCCATTCTCAGGCATGGCCTCCTTTCCATCCAGCGCAGCATCTCCGTCTCTGTTCTGTCTCCTCCAAATCCAAGATGATTTTAATTAGTACAGACATGTACAGTCTACAATTAAAGAGTGATTTGTACTAATATGATTTTGATTCTTCCTCCTCTTTGCTGTCCTTTCAAGACACTTGCTGGAAAAAGCTTTAATGCACTTAGTTTTCCTTTAGGTTTTCTATGACTCAGATGTAAAGGACTTTCTCTGTACAGTATATTATCCAATGCATGTTTGTTCTCTCTCCCGATATATTGAACACCACACAGTTGTGAACTCGTGCAGTGGGAATGTCCCGCACCCCACAGAGGCATCTAGCCCCCTGTGTATAAGGAAAGACATTTTCCTTTGCTGTACTTGCTTGAGCAGTTGTATTGTCTGTACATGTGAGCTGTGTGAGGTAGATGTGAAAAGGTAAATGAATGCATTCTCCTGCCCATGTGTACAGATCGCCATCCGTACAATGAACTGTATGTATGAAAGCAAATGTACTTATTTATAAAAGGTAACACTTGGAAAAACACGGTGTTGTGGTGCTTTCTCCTTACGTTACGATACCTGCCCGGGGGGCTGACTCAGGCTCCCCCTCACTGAGGCCTGCCGTGCCGAGGAGCCCTCCCCCAGGGACACGACTTTGGCAGGTTGAGACAGAGGCCACATTCCTGATGATTTGGTTGGTCTCTTGTGGAACAAGCAAAGTCACCCCTTTGGGCTCGTATTCACTCAGCGAAGTGACTGAGCACCTCCTCGGAGTTGGGACAGCACTGTAGGCGCTCTGGAGATCTGTGGCTAAGAAAAGACTGTTCTAAGGGCCTTTCAGTGAAGGCTGGCAGCGCCCGCTGAGAAAGAGAGGCTTTTTCTTTGGTGAGTTTCTCTGCAGCCAAACCAAGGGAGCACCGAGCTCTTCTTGTTTCATTGTAGTAGCCGAGGCCCGCACCCCTGTCTTGCTGCCCGAAGCGGGCTGCAGTGGGAGCCTGAGGTGAGGGGACAGCCCCAGCTAGAGTCCTTGAGGCTAACTCCATCAAAGCTGCTTCCAGTGGCTTCATCTTCTCTTCAGAAATATGGCCAGAATTTGCCATCCTCACCATCTAGAGAGCTAGACGGCTGCATCGTAAATGGAGAGGCTGCGGGTTTCCTGCCCGGCTGGTACCTCTCTGTCTACTGCAGGGACAAGCAAGGGAAGAGACCGCTTCCTCTAGACACCACGTTGTGCTGAACAAACATCCCTGTTGCATAACCACATCCATTTCCCCCAAACAGAGCCGGGGTAGCAGGAAAACTCCGGGCACGCAGTCACGCACCCTAGATGCCAGAGTGGCCTTCAGAGAGGAGAGGAGAGGACTCCGGAAGCAACCACCTGCTTGGTCTGAAAACTTTGGGACTTGGGGGGTTCCAAACCCAGTAAGGTGAGGGACTCCTGAGGAGGTGAAGGAGAGGAGATGCGTGTCTAGAGGGAGAGGCGTGACCTTCGTGTCTGGGATCATTTGAATATTCACAAACACAAAGACCCTTGATCCAGAAGTGAGCACAAGAGCCGGAAGTGAGACAGCCTGCAGACGGGCCAGCTGCTTCTCCCCGCACACTGAGAGCCAGCTGTGATCTTGACTGAGCGATCAGCTTGGGACATGTATCATGCCACGTGCTTTGCATGCTTTTAAGCAAATGAAGTTTCGCACAGAAGCCTTGATTCAGGAGAAAGATTCTACAGATGCAGAAAGCAAAGTCCTCTGGAGAACACAGAAAATAAAGTAAATGTTAGGAAGGACTCCTGTTCCCCAAGGATTACTCCTCAGAGGATTTGCTGCAGGGGTCCCTTTAACTAGTGTTTTGTTTTAGGTGACGGGAGCGCAGTGTATCCCAGCGTGAGATCCAGCCCAACTTCATATAAACACATCTCCTGCCTGGGTCTTAGGAACTGCTCTCAAGTGGAATCCCGCCTTGTTCTCAAAGCTTTGCTCCTCTCCTTAAGGAATAAAGAGACATCTCTTTTAAAAGGTAAAAAGTTGAGCGACTACTAGGGAAAACTTCTTGCCGAGGCCCTTACCACGCTCCACCCTCCAGGCCACTGTCTCTGGGTTGGGAAAAGGGTTTCTCTAACCATGAGGAAGAGCCTCCCGCTCTGGCTCCAGAGACTGAACAGCCCCTGGGCCATGACAGAGATCACGAATCGCTTTACCTTCTGTGCCCAGCGTGGGGGGAGGGGAGGTTCAGTTTCTGTCGAGCCTGGTAGAACTAACTTCACATGTCTGATGCCGCTAAAAGCACTGGCCCCTTTTTTGCCAGGGTGAATGAAGAGAACAGGCCAGAGATCAGCTGTAGACATTTATTGAATCATCTGTTGCACCGACGCTACATTGTACTTCACAGACAACTGGCCACAGGCAAAGTAAAATAAACCACAAGGGATCAGCTTCCAGGGGGCCTCCTTAATCATCCAACATACACGTTGGCAAACAGACCAGTTTACAGATTTTTACTGCAGATTTAAGGTTCCGTTTCTCTAAGTGGCATTCTGAGGCGGGGGGGGGGGGGGGGGGGGGCGGGTAGATACACAGTTGTACTTTGGTAGTTTGTCCAAGCAGGAGTCTCTCCACCTGTAAAATACCTGGCTATTCAGCGTGAGCCAGGTGGTGAAAGAATTGACGGAGCCCCTTCCTGGCGGAGCACTTGGTGTAGCCTCCAGACAAGCTGCGGCGGAGGCAGGGAGGCTGGGTCAGGGAGGCCGGGAGAGGCTCCGAGGGGCCTGGGCAGCCCTGCTGGGGAGGGCTCCTGACCTGCAGGCACCTGCTGGGAGAACTGGCGTTGTTGCCTAAGGCAGGGCCTGTGGCAAAGCGGAGGGTTAGAAATCTGAGCATCAGAAGCGGCCAGCCCCTTTCTCTAAGGCAGCGGTTAGGTGAGAAAAAGGCAACCCATCTACAGAACAGTAGCCGGGCTTAGAAACCTTATTCATTTCTTCACTTAAGTAAGCTGTGTCTGTCTCAAACTGTCATGTTCCTCAAAGCCCAGAAAATGAGGAAAACAAGAAGAGAGCATTCCCCAAGTCCAAGAAGCACAAGGTCAATGCTCTGATCACGTTACTTCCAGACTGAATCCAAAGAGTGACTCAGGCGGCAGCATAACACACTTACACAGCTGGGGGGAATTAACCCAATTCCAACTCCGTCCCAACCTCCTGCAAAGATGGGCCCAGGTAAGGGGATGAGGCTTTCCTCCTGGACAGAAGCAGGCAGCCCTGCCTTCCCCACTGAAAGGGAAAGGGGGCAACAGGGCAGTTTTTTGTTTAAAAACAAAAACAAAAACAAGACGTATGCCCTCGGCCTCGAGTCAGAGCCAGCCTGTGAGGGCAGGGACACCGGGGGCACTGGTGGCCCGGGCCCCTGCAGGGAGTGGCCAGCCCACCACCCGGCCCGCCAGTGCGAGGGGCCACCTCCTTCCCCTTCTCTCAGCCGCCAAGTACAGTTTGTCTCAGTCCTGTGCCCTGTCCCTCTCCCAGCACAGCATCTTGGGGCTGAGGACTGAAGAAAGGGGAGGCCAAGAGCACAGCTGGGCCGAAGCCACATCTCCAGAGCTTCCCAGGGGCCAGTCCCTCCCCTCTCCTGGGGAACCTCGCTCCGAATACCAACATATTTTACACATAATATCACTTGCTCTACTGCCAAAGACTGGGCCCATTCACACCACCGTGTTATTCAGACTAGCGAGACTCCTGGTTTGAATTCAGTGTTACATAAAGCAAGTTGGCCTTGCCAGGCCTGTCGCTGAGCCCCAGTTTATCCCACAGCTTTGTGCTCTCTGCAGCCACTGGACGCGGCCCAGCATCCGCTGCCTCAAGGGGAGAGCCCCCCTGCATCTCCTTCAGGGATCTATGCCTTTGTGACCAGGACTGACCACCCAAAACTCTACCCAAAGCTTCTTGATTTGAGGGGGTGACAGCGACAACAGGGGCAGGGGTCTGTGCATGACTAACAGGACGCTAAAGCAGCAGCAAGGAGAAAAAAGTAGAGGAGGTCAAGCCCTAAACCCCAGAAATCAGCGCTCGAGGGGGAACGCTGCCCCCACGGTCCCTACCGACACTGCCGAGCCCTCCCCGAGAGCCACCCGGCCTAAAGACGGCCTCGACAGGGCACGGCAAAGACACCTATCAGAACCTCCCGGAACCGAGGAGGCCAGCCGCCGCCAGACCCTCCCTGTGGGACAAGGGCAGGCCGTCACTGGGAGCTGGGGCTGTCGCCCTCGGTCAGCGTCTTGAAGTCCATGGAGAGAGCTTGTTCCTCCGCCTGGGGTGGCCGTTTCCAGTCAGCGCGAGTCAAAATGTAGAGCACAGTCACGCCAAAGCCGGCCAGCAGCAAGCCCAGCATGTTGGCCAGGACGCCCTCAGGCTCAAACGTGCTATACTTGGCCCTGCAGGGTTTGGGTGGAAGGGAGAAGCCACCCGAGGGGTCACGGTCAGGCCCAAATGCCATTCACACCAAGGCCAGAAAGCTGGCGTGGTATTCCAATCCCAGCCCCACCCGTCCCCCGCCCGGAGAGGAAAACCGCTGCTTCGCTAACTCCACAAGAAGCTGCCTCAGAAGGCAGAGGCCCAGAGAAGCAGAGGGCAGGGCTCCGTCTCCCGAGGCCCGTGGTGGCACAGGACACTCACCCAAGTTTAAACAGCAGCGCCTCCTTCAGGCCCAGCAGGGCTGTGCCCACAGCGAGCAGGAAGATGGTGGCGCCAAAGAAGATGTGCTGCGGGCGGTAGCGGCTCCGCAGAGAAAACGAAGCTCCAGGGAACAGGAAGAAGCCAAAGCCCACGAGCCACTACAAGGAAAGGCGGGGTGGTGCCGGAGACTGAGCCGGCCGCCGTCTGACCCACCCGAGGTCACCCCACGTAGGCCGTGTCCACACGCGGTCTGGGAACCCCTCCATCCACCGCTTGGCTTTCTTCATCTCAAGAGCAGGGGTGGGGGGAGCAGTAAGCGCTTTGGAGAAAGGTCCCGGCCCCGGCACTCGAGGCCTATCTCGGTTCATCGCGCTCGTACGCTTGGAAGCCCGGGCCCGTGGCCAGACACATGTGCCGCGTCAGCTGGAAGGCGGCCTGGGTCTGAGGCACCCTCGCCTGGGAGATCCTGGCTTTCGTACCCACTTGGGGATCCGAAAGCAGCGTCCAACTGTGCTAAAGCACGTCCTCCACTCTCAGGCACACGCCTGGGAAAGCGGGCCCTTCTGTGGCACAGGCGGCCCCGTCGTGGCCTCGTGCACCCCCACCCCCACCCCACCGCCATGGCTCGGAACCGCCCACCTGCACGAAGTAGAGAACAAACGCGAGGATGCCACACCAGCTGTGCAGGCTGTACAGGTCAGCGTAGCCCTTCTTCCTGTGGTAGTCGAACACCGCCACCAGGCCTGGACCGGAGAGAGGGGCCGTGTGAGGACAGGGCTGGTGGGGAGGGGAGCGGGTGAGGTGACCCAAGGGAAACCCAACCAGCCGGGACTTCTGGGATCTGGTCCCGGCTTGAGGGCTGCCAGCACCCAGGGTCCCAGCCGGGGATGCCTGGGGGGTGGGGGATCGCGGGAGGGATGGGGACGGGACCACAACAGAACCGGCGTGGAGACCAGACGTGTCAAGCGGCGACCCCCCCACCAAGTTAGAAGCAGAGGTGGGGGAAAGGGAAAGCCGTGCCCAGGAACTCACCCACCAGGGCGATGATGAACGCGAAGACGTGTAGCAGCCCGTGCAGGACTTTGGTTGTGCGTTTGGTCTCGTTCCTGAAGACACGGTAAACCAGCAGGGCTTTCAGGGAGTGAGAAAGGGAAGGTCAGGCCCGCCTGCCACAGGCAGCGAGGAGACGCAGCTTGGCTGGCAGAGGTGATCTGCACCAAGGGCTTGGCAAGGCACCCCAGCCACAGGCAGTAGGACAGGAAACAGACTCGGTGGGGCCTCGCGGGGGCCCTCAGGTAGGTGTGCCCTAGTGCCCCTGCCGCCACCACTTTCTTATCAAGTGTCCCATGTATTCTGGGCTGTGTCCTCGGTTCGTCATGCAGTCACGCTGAGGTGTCACCAAGCTTCTGAGTTCACCTCTTAGCTCTGATGGTCCTCAAATAGCCCAGTATTGAAGCTGAGCAGATACTCACTACCTTCCGCAACCAGGTTCCCTAGGTGGGGAACCCGATTCCGAAGCTAATCCCCCTCACAGGGCTGAGCCGGACAGGGCCAGGTGGCACGGGGAATGCCTCTTAGGAATCTGCTGCTGGGGAATGGCTGTCACCAGGACCGCCCCTAGGAAGAATGGGTCAAACAGATCCAGATCCAGCTTTCCTGTTACCAGAGCAGGCCACACAGAAGGCAGGGTGGGGGCCAGTCACAGGCTCACTCCTGCCCCAGAGAGGAGCTGCAGCTCTGCCAAGTCCACCATTCCCCCAACACATACACACATGCACACACACACACATGCGCACACACACGCACACTCACCGTTTTTCTTCCAACTTCAAACCACCCCTGCAGAAGCCAGCCTCAGCTCACAGCCCAGCCCCTGGGCTGCTTGCTCTACACGCACACCCTTGGATGCTCCACAAACCTCAGGCCCCTAGATTTGGATGCCTGGTGTTCCCAGGCCCCAAGCCAGCTTCCTTCCTGTCTTTTCTAGAATCTTAGATGTGTCTAAGTGCAGGAGACCCCAGGGATGATAGGGTTCCTGCAAACCGCCGCTCTCAGGAGCAAGGGTGGGACTCACCATCTCCCTGCAGGAAGATCAGGCCTATGACCATGCAGAGGGGATGCACGTTGAACTGCAGGACGCCCTGCCAGGCGATGCCACCCCTGTACAGACCGAGCCAGGCACCGGTCGTGGCCACTGCGATCAGGCCCAGCAGCTGGGAGAAAGCTACATAGTAAGGCAGCGCCCTGGGGGTGGCCGCCAGGCCTGCGTGGCTCTCCATGCTGAGGCAGCTGCTGGAGGGAAAACAGCAAAGCTCAGAGTGGCCCACAGCTTCCAGAGGCCACGTCCCGGCCTCCCGATGCCCGCTGCCCCCTTCCACCCACCTCTCCCGGCCCCTGTGCTATAGCAGTGCTTCCATCCCTTCCCGAGATTCAAGTACAGCTCAGCAGAGGTGCCCCGCTTCCCCCAGAGACAGACAGGCCAGCACCTGGCTATGAGATGCAGTGAGGGTGCAAGTGAAGGTCCTCCAGATTCAGAGGTGGGGGGACGTGCCTGTGCCTTGCATTGTTTCCCAAGGCCCTGGCTTTTCTCAGGTGGGGCTCACAGAGGAGGTTCAGAGAAGTGAGAAAATCCCTTGAAGGTACAGAGTTAGTCACGGTTTGTCCTCCAGATGGGTCACAAGTACGTCCAGAGAGAATGAGAAAGCTGACATCCCTGCACCCATGCACCCAGCGTGTGGCCGTGTGGCCGACAGAAGGAGAAATCCTGCCCTCCCCAGGAGCCTGGGTGCAGCCCCCACAGCTGCCCCCGTGCTCTGACCCTGCTTTGCCTGAAGACGACGTGGGGAACAGGAGCAGCCCCACAGCCTGCTCCCCCTGCCACAACTTCCTCCCCCGACGCTCAGGGCCCGCCGGGTCTGCACCCCTACTCAGGACAGGGAGTAGCACCTTGGCATTCAGAGCCCATGGGGTGTTTCATACACATCACTTAATTCATAGCCATCCTGTATGGGACAGTAAAGCAGGTAGTTACTGTCCCTATGCCACAGATAAGAAAGTGGCAGTTCCAGGAGGCTTGGGAAAGTCTTGCTCAGGGGTCTGTGCATGTGTGCCTGTGTGTGTGCACCTGCATGCGTGTGTACGTGTGTGCATGTGTTTGTGTGTGTGGTAAGCGCATTTCCTGGCTCCTCTGCCCAGTGCACCCCCATGTTAGCCTCCCCCAGGGTCAGGATGGCCTTCGCGCAAGCTCTTCACCCTGAATCGGATAGTTCTCCAGACCCGGAGCCCAGGCCTGGCCCACACGCCCAGTCAGGAGAGGCAGCCAGGGCACGAGGCCGGTGATGACCAAGGATGGCCTCCTCCATCTGTCTGCCTCGGTGCTGCAGGGTCCCGAGCCCACAGAAAGAGGTTCTCTGCCCACAGTGTCCTGGGCTTTCCAAGCAGCAGTGGAAACATTCCAGAGAATGACAGCAGCGCAGAGACATGGCCTAATGGGTTCTGGGTCTCCCTCTAACACCCAGCGCTTGCTGTCTCTCTCCACCCTGTACCGCTCAAGAACAAGTGTCCAGTCGGCCCGGTCTTCTACTAGTAATTGGGGAGGTCTCTTTTTACCCCCCGATTCTCTCTGCCACATCTGACAAATTTTGGCAACTTCAGCATTAAAAAAAGTTGGGGGCAGTGGCAAGTGTTACTAATACATACTCCCTACAGTAAAATACAGATTAACATATAAAGGGAAAAAATTACAACTAATCAGCATTTTCATGTGTGTCCTTACATCCTTTTTTTCTCCAAACATATACGTTCTTTTATAAAAACAGAGACATACCGATTTCTAACCTGCTTTTCTACCTTAACAGTAGATCCTGTGTATCTTTTCCTGTCCATGAATATACATTCACATCATTGTCTCAATGACAACACAAGACTGCACCATACAGCTGTTCCACACTTTAACCAAACCCCAATCCCAACTGTTCAACATTTAGCTAGCTTCCAGTTTTTCACTAAATAAACCACACCATGCGATCACCTTTGCACGTGTGTCTCATTAATTCCTAAATGAAGAAATGGAATCCTGCAGCAAGGCTATGTTCTCGTTTAGGTTTTTGACATTTTATCAAATGATCTTCCAAACACACTCCCATAGCAGGTGGGAACACCTGTTTCCAGAAGCCCTGGCAGACAATGAACCCCTATTTCTGAGACTCTTGCCACCGTCCACATCTGTCACCTTTACCCAAGGCAACTCCTACATCTAGGGCCAGTTCTGTCCTCTCCCCCAAATACAAACCCCATTTCTAGCTACCCACCACACATCTCTACCGACATCAGCAAACACTTCAAACTCCTCCGCACATCCCTAGTCAATTCATCTGCCCATCGTCGTCATAACCAAATCCAATCCTGACCTCATGCAGGTGGCCACTGAGGCTGTCCTCCTGGTCCCGACGCTGACACCTCTACAGACAGGCCACCGAATCCTCGGGGTTCTCCCTCAGGGTCCCCACCATCACTTGCCTCCTGGCCATCTTCATTGCCACCACCCCAGCCAGAGCATGGAGCTTCCACCCCAATCTCTGTACCCCTTCTAACCCGCCAGACCTGCCAGGGACAAGGACGAGGACGAGGCCAGTTCCCCAACTCATGTCCCACCTTGTGCAAACAGGGGCACCTGCCAGTGAAATGGCAACACTTGTAACACGATCCTAACTCAGTTTCCATCTGCAGCCCCGCATCTTCTCACCAAGTCCACTCAGCTTCCCTGGCTCTCACAACACTCTGCCTCACTCCCTGCGCCTCTCTTCTGGCTCCCTGCCACTCACCCTCCCCTCCATCCACCTGCCCCACAACCTAAAGGGGACATTTCTTTCTTCTCTGTCCCCACCTCTGCATCCCCAACGCTGGCCTGGAGCCCACTTACCCCGTCGGCAGTCTGCCTGCCTGCCACGAAGCTCGCCTGTGCCTGTCTGCTGTCGTGCCTCCTCCGAGGAACGCGTCCTACTCTTCCTTGGGTTTCCTGGGGATCTATTCCTCTGCCCTAACTCTAACAGGAAAAATCTACCGGAGAGAGGCTGTCCTCGGGTCACTTGTTCTCCGTCCTCCCCGCCTTTATTAGATTTATCCCCAGAGAGCCCGGGGCACAGTCAGAATCTGATTAGCTCTGAATCAGGAAGAACAGAAGGAACGTGCTCTGCGGCTGGCAGACCTGCCACAGCTTCTCCCTGCCCAGCAGAATAACCAACGACAGCAGAGGGAGCTCAGGGTCGCAAAGGGGATCGTCGCCCCTGTATCTCGGAGCTGCTCTGTGGCCGGGCAAGCCAGAGCCAGCATGTTTCCCTCCCGGCCAGTCTCCTAAGGAGGCAGACGGAAACCAGAGCAAGGTTCTCTTCAGGGCTGTGATGTTATGACTTATAAGAAATATATAGGATGGGGGCACCCGGGTGGCTTAGTCGGTTAAGCTTCTGATTTCAGCTCAGGTCCTGATCTCACAGTCTGTGGGTTCGAGCCCCGTGTCGGGCCCTGTGCTGACAGCTGAGAGCCTGGAGACTGCTTCGGATTCTGCGTCTCCCTCTCCCTCTGCCCCTCCCCCCTCTGTGCTCCTTGTGCTCTCTCTCTCAAAAAATAAATATTTAAAAACTTAAATATATATATATTTATTAAATTAAATATATATATTAATATATATTAATTTATATTAAATTAAATATATATATATATATATATATATATATATATGATGGAGCTCCTAAAACTTCTAAAGCTCCTAAAATTTCCCAAGAAAGCCCTAATGCTGTCTTCTGTTATGTTACTGAGCCCCCTAGATAACCTGTAGATGGGGGGGGGGGGTTGGGTGCCAGGGGAACTATGTGACTGAAGGCTGTACCTTTGAGTTCCACCCCTCAACCTCTAGGGAGGGAGAAGACAGCAGATTTGTTCAATCACCAATGGCCAATGATCTAATCACCCCTGTCTCTGTGCTGAAGCCTCCATTAAAATTCAAAAGGAGCTTCCAGGGGGGAGGACGGCTACCCTAGTTCCCTGGGGATAGAGGCTCCTGTGCTCTGGACCCTTCCAGACCTCGCCCTACCTACCTCTTCAATCTGGCTGTTCCTGAGTCACATCCTTTTGTCATAAACCTAATAAGTAAAATAACTCTCTGAGCTCTGTGAGCTGCTCTAGCAAATTTTCTTTTTTTTTTTTTTTTTTTAATTTTTTTCAATGTTTATTTATTCTGGGGACAGAGAGAGACAGAGCATGAATGGGGGAAGGGCAGAGAGAGAGGGAGACACAGAATCGGAAACAGGCTCCCGGCTCTGAGCCATCAGCCCAGAGCCTGACGCGGGGCTCGAACTCCCGGACCGCGAGATCGTGACCTGGCTGAAGTCGGACGCTTAACCGACTGCGCCACCCAGGCGCCCCACAAATTAACTGAACCTGAGGAGAAGGCCACGGGAACCTCTTATCTACAGCAGGTGGGTCGGAAGCACAGGTGCCAACCTGGGTTTGTGACTGGCCTCTGAAGTGGGGGCAGTCTCGTGGGCCTGAGCCCTTAACCTGCCATCTCCAGGCAGACAGTGTCAGGATGGAGTTAAATTGTAGGACCTCAGTCAGTGTCTGCTGTGAACTAGGGAAGTAGCTGGTGGCACTGAAAAGAAATCACACTTTGGAGCAGTGAGGTGACCACACGGGGGGCTCTGCCGCTCTGCATTGTACACTTCCACCCTGAACTCCCCAGGAAGGCAGACTGCTGATGCCGTCTGCACCCACCGCGGCAAAGAGCGGGGGTGCCCGCTCGTGCTGGGGGGATGCCAGGGGCCTCACGGCAGACTGTTTGTTCTCCATATCTATGAGTCTCTTACGTTCTGTCCCCCTCCCTGTTCTTACATTATTTTTGTTTCCCTTCCCTCATGATCATCAGCATTCTTTCACGGAACCTTCGCCATACAACCATGGTGAGAGGAGTGCTGTCCCCAGTCAATGCGTGAGGACACTGGGGCTCAAAGAGGATAAAGGACATGCCCCAAATTACCAGCAGCAGATAGCTGCTCATTTGTTCATCGAGCCCCTGCCGTGTGCTGGCAAATACTGCTGGACACCGGAGCTATACAGCTCAGACTTGATCCCTGCCTTCAGGAGCTTACAGACAAGTTACACAGCAGATGCAGATTTTCTTAGTAAAGGGTAGTAAGAATTCAAGCCACAAGTTCAACTCAGGCCGCCAAGAGCACTTTCCACTATACGCACGGAAGACAGTTTTCCCCACCTTAATACCTTGAGGTGGCACTCCCTGAACAGCTGGCTGTCTGGTGGCAGTGTGGCTTTGCCGAGAATCTAGGGTGGAGCTCTCATGCTTTCCAAATACTGAAGCCAATCAAGGATCCAAATGGGCATGTGCCAAAGAAGTCGCTTTGAAACAGAGCTCCAAGGAGGTCTCTCCCTGTCCCAGGCCAGTCCTCCTGTACCCCTCACCCCTCAGGAAACCATGCTCCTAAGGCGGTTTAAGCCCACCACGGCAACAAGCACCAGTGTTCCCTGGGAGCTCTCCTGGGAGCGAAGGAAGCAGGACGGGAACAGGTAGTTAAGAGAGACGGGGTGGCAGGAGGATGAGCCAGCTGCTCCATGAGATCTTCCTGTCAACTGCTCCAAAGGCAGCTCACCTGCCCCACCTGTCCTAGGGAACTAAGCATCCGGGTAATGAGGCAACCAGGAGGAAGCCACAGATAAAGGATGACCTTTGGAACTATGGAGGACCAATCCATCTCCCCCACCCTCCCTTCCAATTTGATGGTGATTTCAGCCCAAGTATGAGGGATGCAGGAAAGCTCACACCAAGCAAGACCATCCTGCCTCGGGCAGGCCTGTCTGTGCCTTGCCTACAGGTGACCCCGCAGTCCAAAAGTTCCGAGTGTGAAAGATCCAGATTCCTTCAGCAATGGCATTCACCTGTTGCCTATTCGGTTCAAGTCACTGGCAACCTATCTTTGTGCAAGGAGGGGCTGCTTCCAATTGCTGAAGAGAGACCGCATCCTACTGACTCTGGCTGGAATCCGACCCATCCACAAACACATTTTGCATGTGCAAACTTTGAAAGCAGTTGAGATTCACTCCCTAGCAAGCAAATGCCTTTGAATCAGGCCCCTTCATTTCCCAAACCAGACAGTGAGAACACTCTCTTCCCTGCCAGCTGGGTTGGCCCCCAGAACCCCGGGCCTCCTTTGTTCCCAGAGCTGAAGTGTGGGGGGCAGCATCAAGGGCCTTGAAGCTGCCACTCTCCACCCCAAAGTTCCCCTCTGCCGGGCAGACCAGAGTTATGGAAGCAGAGGAGGCTCTGATAGCCCTCAGAGCCCCTTACACAGCCACCCTCCTTCCTGTCAGAGCACAAGACGGGGGTGACAGCTCTGGCAGCTTCTGGAACTTTGGGCTGAGACAGTCACCCCTCCCCTCCCACACCAACTTGCAGTCAGACTCCACTTAATGTCATCAAAAAGGGACAGGAGATACCCGCAGGGGTTGAACGTGCTGAGAATCACTCTCCTCATGCCCACAGTTTTGTTAAAAGGCCACCAGGCCTAATCTCATTATGAGGACCAGACACTGCCCATGTCCTAGAGCCTGGAGGCAGGCAGCCTGGCCTGGCTGCAGCCCTCCTTGGCCACAGCAGGGTTTTAATTGGGTTAGGCAAGATTATATTGGGGACAGAGGTTACATCTTTTCTAAGATCTAACCAACCCTCCCTCCCCCCCCCATTGAAGGGATGACTCAATTGCCCTAGAATGCCCTAGAATGTGATGGAAGAGAAAGCAAAGTGAAGGTTGAGCTGTCAGGCAGGGCCCCAAGTAGCCCGCAGGAAGAAAGCAAAGCCTGGTTCTCCATTAGGTACAGTGGGCTTGGTGCCAGGGTTTCCAATACTTGTAGGGACCCACAAAAAATGTTATGATTTCTGCTAAAATCAGAAGGAGAAACAAACTCAGTGCTGAAGAAAATGTTTTAATTTTTAATCTGGCCTGGATTATACTTGTCTTTATACCAACACAATTGTAAGATATAGGTTTTTTTTTTAATTGTTGTAAAACATAGGGTTTTTTAAAAATTGGTATTATTTTTAGTGGAAGAAGGGTCCCAGCAAGGCAAAAGTGCCTACGACCCATGAATGCAGCTCTGGTCAAACGGATGTATTTTTAAAGCCAGCCCCTCTGCATCTGACTCTGTGGTCCTGGTCAAGCCAAGTCCCCTCTCCGAGCCTGCTTCCTCATCCACAAGATAGGGGATATCGATAGTCCCCTATCGATAGTCCCACCTCATTACTCACTGGCCTGGCAAAAAATAAGTGGGATAAATATGTAATAGCGGTTAGCAAAGTGCCTGCCACATGGTAGATACTCAATCAGATAACAGTCTGACAAAAACTAAATCTGGTCCTCATAGCACCTTGGGAAGAGTAAGGTGAAGAGTCACACACATCAGAAGTTGTTGACACAAGAGGTTTGGGGCCACAGAGAGCCAGATGGCAGCACTACCCCCTCTCATAAATCCACACTCCCCTCCGTCCACTCTCCGTCCCCCACTGGGCAGAAAACCCTGGGTCTGGGGCAGCTTTCTCCACCAATACCTTCTGGTGCTGCTGAAGCACACCGCCTTAGCAGCAGCCCAGCTCTGCGGGCCCAGGGAAGGCGGCCAGGGCGGGAAGCGGTGGGGCAGGCAGGCTCCACCTCCAAGTCCGGGAGGCTCCTCCTGCGTGGGGGTGGGGTGGCAGCAGCCCTCTCTCTATGTGGGCCTCACTTTGGCACTTACGAGTTTTCTCTCGGTATTTTCTGCCTCAAACCCAATTTCAGAAGAGAAATCAAGGTATCTAAGAGAAGGTGGCAAAGCTTTGGGATTTCTTCATTTGCTGTGAAAACAAAGGAATAGAATCCAGACATCCTGAGACGAGCTTCATTTAATGAGATTCAGAAAATCCCCAAAGACGGCCAAGTTCCGGGGTATGACGGAAGAGAGGCCACCTCGAGGAGAAAAGCTGGGGACAGGGTCTCCTTCTCTGTGGAGCCCTGGAGGAAAGAGCAGGCAGAGAGTGGAGGTGGCCCTGCCATCACCTAGGTGTCAAAGGCAGCAGGGGACCCCTTCCTCCGCTCAGTTCTGCACCCCCTGTCCCCACAGCTCAGGGGCCTACCAGGCCCAATCCAACGAGCCAGGATTTCCCAAACGAGGAACTCCTACCCTCACACCACTAAGCTGCGGATGTTCCAGAACAAGGAAGGGATCTCCTAGCTAGCCATTTCACACACACACACACCCCCCCCCCCCCCCCACGAGGAGAGAGGCGAAGCTGAGGGAGGGCCCGCCACCAGCAAAGCAGTTGGGCCCCTTTCCGGTTTCAAAAGAACAGTCGTGGCAAATGGTGGTTGATCCACATCTACCCCAGCTCGTTTCTAGAACGTGGCAAAATATCAGCCGTGAGCCCACTGACAAGCGTGGGGTCACCTGCCGCTCGGTTCTAACTTCCGCAGACTGGCACGGAGGCTGAACCAGGGCCAGAGGCCGGCAGCTCCAGCAAGGAGCACGGCCAGCTCTTTCACCTCCGGCCCAGCCGCGTGGGGCTCGGGAGCAGCTGAGGTGAGGTGAGCGGCGGGTGCGGTGGCGGAGGAGGGACTCGCGGCGGCTCGGCGCGGGGGGCGGGCCCATCCCGCTGCGGGCGCACCTGGGCCCCCTCCCCGACTCCGCGCGGGGGCTCGGCTCGCACCCACCCGCCCCGGCCGCCTACCTGGCCGGGCGCCGGGCCCGGAGCTCGTCCCCGCCGCGCAGCGCCCCACCGCGGACCCACAGGCGAGCTCCCCACGCCGCGCCCCGGCCGCTCAGCCGGTTCCGGCGGCCGCGCCCGCCGCGGAGCTACGGCGTCTCCATGGCGACAGGGCGGCGGGTGGGGCGCAAGGCGGGCGGCGCGGCGGGGGTCACGCTGAGGGCAGGGGGCGTCGGAAGCGCTTCCCTCACGTGCCCGCGCTTACTGCAGGGCCCGGCCGCCACTGATGCCCAGGTGTCTGGACGCGGCCCCGCCAGGTCCCGGGCCCCGACCTTGACGCCGCGTGACAGGGACTGCGGCGCAGGGCGATGAGGGGTGACAGCCGCGGCCACCGTGACCCCGGCCTTCTGGACCCGAGCTCGGGTAACCTCCAAAATCCGGGCCTCGCGACCCGGCCTACGGGAACCCCGCGTTCAGGGACGCAAGGGGGTCTGCGACCCCGTGGGTGTGGCGGCCTCCTGCCCAGGCCTGACGCGGAGGCCGCGGGCGCGGCTGGGGGGGGGGGGGGGGGGGAGGGCGCTGCGGAGTGGGGACCGGGACCCGGGAGGGGGACTGAGCCCGGGAGACGACGGAAGGGGCTGCAGGCCGGAGAGCAGCGGCCGGGCCTCGGCCCCGGGTTCGCGCTTCCAGATTCCCTCCCTCCCCCTCTTCACTCCCACCACCTTCCCCTCCCCCTCGCCCCGCCCCGGGCTCAGGTGGCCACTAGGTGTCAGACACGGCCCGGGCCTGGGCCCACGCTGCAGCTTCTGCAGCTCTGGGGGAACACACCTTCTTCCTCCTTGCCCCGAGGGAGATGTCACCGTACGGAAGACTGGACTCACCCCTTCCCCAGTACCACCCTCCCGAGAGACACACACACACACACACACACACACACACACACACACACACACACACGGTGACTTTTCCTGCCCCCCTTTCTCCCGGGGCTTTGTCTGAGACTGACTACCCACCCCCAGGCAAACCAGCCTAAGGATAAATACCAGTTCTCACCAGCCGAAGGCCTAGACCTTGCCAGCGGCAGCCTTGCCTGTCCCAACAGCTAAGAGAGGAGGATGCCAAGGCCAAGGCTGGGGGCCAGCCCCTACCGCAGCCCCTGTTCAGGAAATGCTGTGGGTAGATAACAAGTCCAGCTCAGACTTCTTACAAGCTCAGAACAAAAGGTTCTTTCCTGTCAGATGCCTGGCAAGACTTACCAAGAGCCTGGGGGTAGGAGGGAAATGGGGTTTCCTCCCCTGGAGATGTAAAAGAGATACCCCTCCCCCACATCGTGGCTCCCCCTCTCCCTCCCTCTACCTCCCACACTGTGGGCTTCCCATGGGCAGTGTCCAGAGGCTCCTGGCGGACCCTGGCCAAGCGGGGCCTTGGAGATCTAATACCCCCTCACAGAGACAACATACTCTCAGGCACATAGCAGAACACCCAAGGGTGCCCACTGCCCTGGGCACACCTAATAATGGGGCAAACACAGCAGGTCCCACCCCTCAGAGTGACCAAGCTTAAACCTGCTACAGCATAAATTCGTTTCGAGTAACTTTCCAGTTGGAGGGAGTTAATGGACATTTTAAATTAAGAAACAGCTTCCTTAGCGTGCCAACAGGCAAACAGCAGGCAACAAATGCTCTGTGTGTTAAATGTGGAACTGAGCCATTTCCCATTGTTTAGCCTGTATATCTGGGCTTAGAGGAGGAGAACTGGAGTGGGCAGGGTGGCACAGAGGAGCAGAGCCTGCTGGGAACTCTGTGATTTGAGTGCTGAGCTTCCCAGTATAAGGCTTTCAGCCCCTTCCAAAGCTGGGAGAGATGCCTGCTGAGGCAGGAAGGGGCCCCTTGGGTCCTTCTTCCCCCTGCCCCCATGGTCCATGGCCCTGGGCTGCGGCATTTCCCTCTCAGAAGGGAGAGCATACCCTGCCAGCAGTGTTCTCAGAGGTCTGCTTAAAGTGGGGAAGGGGTGGAGGTGGTGCTCTGAGTGACATAAGGTGCCTCCATGGGGAGCAACCACACAGGGACTTAGCTCTAGGGGCTCATGGCTCCTCTCAACCCTTTTAAAGAGCAGATGATCCCACCAAACTGCTGTCAAGCACCAGAATCCCCAACCCAGGATGGCAGACATCCCCCCCCCCCCCCACTCCCTGCTGTCCCCACACCCCCTGCTGCTGAGACTGCCGCCACAGAAGCTAGAGAAGCTTCCACCCTACAGCTGGGGGCAGAGGTGGGTAAGAGCAGGCTGGCAGAGCGGCACAAAGGCCCCTTCTTGAGGACTGAGGATGCAGTCCAGGGCATGCTGCATGCAATCCCGTCCCTGCCGGCATTCACAAAGCCACCACCAGACTCACCAGATTCACTCCCACCTCAACTTTGGAGTGCGCCAGTCATCACTTGGTTCATTCTTTCAAATCTCAGCTCCTAAGACAGGCCTTCCCTAACCATCTGATCCAGCAGCTGGAGTTGAGGTTGTGATGTAGGGAGAGACTCTGTGTTAAGTGTGTCCGTGACAGCTCTGGGAAACCACACCTGGCATTCACCTTGTTCTTTGGCCAAAAGCATTTAAAGAGCAGGAAGAACCAAGACAGTGAGAATACCTCATGAATAGGACCTCAGAGTCCCACCGGCACCTGGCTGATCGGGGCTGCCCTTACTAGGGCTTCCAGATTGAGAAAGATGGATTCCCAGTTAAATTTGAATTTAATTTTTTTTTTTTTGGCATAAGCATGCCTCACTTCATGTAACATAGTAAAAATGTGTTCATCATTTATTTGAAATTCAAATGTAGCTGGGTATCCTGTATTTACCTGGCAAGCCTACCTTGCTCCTGTTTGGGAAAGACAGGAGAGGGGCCTCCTGGCCATTCTGGCCCCTCCCAGCAAAGCTTCCCCATCCCCAACAGGCTGAAACAGCTAGTTTACTCCTCAGCACGTGCTGCAGACAGAGGCCTTAACCTTGGGCTGCAGAGAATACAAAAGGCATAGGAGACCGGGCTCCCCAGGCCTAAGGTTCTGCAAAATGCACCCAGAATTCGTTCGCTCTTTACAAGAATTTTTATCAGGTCCCTTCAGTTTGCCAGGTGCTGGGTGATGCTGGGAATGTATCCGTGAACATGACAGGCACAGCCCTTTCTCTCAGACCTTAGTGCGTAGAAAAGGTGCTTACCCCAGATATGAGGGTCAAGGAAGGCTTCTGGGGCCTGGGACATCAACTCAGAGAGCTACAGGACAAGCAGGGGTTAACATGGCAAAGGGACAGCAGGGAGAGGGCAAGAAGGTCCTGGCCAAAGACACAGCTAGAGGGACTAGAGCATTCTGCAGGAAAGAGGAGGTGGCCTAACTAGTTCCCCCTCAGGGCTCCTGGGCCACTGCCAGGATCAACATGCCTGAACCAAAGCCTGCACCAGTTCTGGGAGGTAAGCCTTGCCTTAGGATGGCAAATAACTGAAAGACACATACCCTGACCAGTATACAGAGGTGGGAGCAGCCTACTGCTGGGGGTGGCACCTTCAGGCCCACTCCCTGAGGAGCTTGCTCCAACTTCCTTGAAAAGAAAACTAGTCTGAGTCTGAAAGCACATGGCTACTTTGATGAGCTTAAAATGGAACTATACTCACTTGGAGAAAAACCTATCTTGCAGCTTTGGGGCAGCAGCCCCAGCAGGAGCAGCCAGAGCGTCCAGCGGAGCAGCAGCAATGGGGAAGGAGTGGCAGCGAGGCAGGGGACTGGCCACTGATGAAGAGAGTGAGTCACCTGGGACCTCCAGAATTCCAGGGGATTGGGCTGAGGGACGTCACAGGCTGTGGGGCCCAGGCTGACCCCCAAGGTGGTCCAGTCTAGGAAAGCAGGATTCAAGACAGACAAGAACAAAACCTGCTCACAAACCAATGTAACCCTGCAGGATGGACAGAGAAGCGGTGACGGTCAGGAGAGTCAGGCCAGCTTTCACCTCTGCCGGGCTCTGAGGGACAGGACGTGGGTTGGATAGGCAGTGGGGACCAGCCTGGTGCAAGAGGTGGCACGATGGCACCGGGTGCCCGAGGTGGGAGGCGATGGAAGGGGTGGGCTTTCCAACCTCTCTTTGTGTTTGTGTGCAGCCCCCTGGGGGAGGGAGGGATCCGCAGGACGTGTTTCCCCTTCTTCCCTCCCTCTCTCCCTTCATTCTTCCTTCCTCCCTCCCTTCCTACTCTTCTTCCCTCCCTTCTTTCCCTCTCTTCTCTTCCTCCCTTCCTCCTTTCCCTTCTACTCCTTCTTTTCCTTTCTTTCAGCAAAGGTTTATTGGGCACCAACTTGTGTCAGGCACTGTTCCGGGCCCTGGAGAAATAGTAAGCGATAAAACAGAAGGTCCTGCTTTTATGTGACTTACATGAAGTGGGGGCATCAGATAATCGAAAAGGAAACTAACAACACATATACACACGTACATGTAAATGTACACCGACACACAGACCTGATTGTGTGTAGCAACAAGTGTTATGAAGAAAATAAAGCAGGGGAAGGGCTGGAGTGTCACAGGACAAAGACTCTGAGGAGAGAGGGGTAGAGGTGCAGGCCCTATGGAGATGTAAGGGAAGGTAAGTCCAACAGATGGAAGAGGGAGGAAGGGCAAAGGCCCTGAGGCAAGAATGTGCATGGTCATCTCCATCCTGCCCTACCCTCTAACACTATCTTCCCCAACAGAGGAGAAACTGTATACAGAGTAGAAAACAGCAACGTAAACAGGTTCTCAGGGAGAGCAGAGGGTGAAGGTGTAAGGTGTGTAGCGGGGACCCCGCAGCAATTCCCGGGGTGTCTAAGAAGTGTCCATAGGCTCATGGTTGTAGTTGTATCCGATTACTGGTCATGTCCTTCACTCAATGGAGAATCTGGACATAGGGTCACAGTCAGTGAGGCACCGCCAAGCCCCCCTTGTCCAGGCTGGCCTGAGCAGGAGGCATGGGAGCCCAGCCCCAAGACCTCACTCCCCTGGGCCAGCCCTCCCCTTCAGGAAGAAGACATGAAGAGGTGCGTGTCCCAGTGGTGTCTTCAGTCCCCACCTCCCTGCTGTTCTCTGTGAGTAGGCCAGTCTGTCAGTCAATCAACAAACACTGAAGACCTGCTATGTGAGTGCTAGGGGCGTCCGTTGTGGAAAGCAAGAAAGACCCCAAGGAGCAAGTGTGTGAGCCTGGGGGTGAAGGGTGGCCGGAGCCTTGGGTGTTGCCAGCAGAGGCGTGGGGAGGGAGGGGATATGAGGCTGATAATGATAGCCACCTCATCAACTCCACAAACCAGCCATAAACTGCAGACCCAGGACTCTTGCACTTTGTTCCAAGCCCTCGAAAGCTCTGAGTTCTCATCTTGACTCTGAAAGCCATGCTGACTCTGGATCCATCCCCCCTGGTTCTCGGCCAAGCCTCTCATGACAGGAGAGCAGCAAGGGAGTGGGGGCCGCTCTGAGCTCAAAGTGCAGGATGACCAAGCCATGGCCCAGAAGATGCCCCAGTGTGACCTGGGCGGAGGCTCAGGCAGTGTTCCCCAGTGGTGGCTTTATGGCCGCCCTCTCCAAGTCAGACGTCAGCTGAACACAGAAGAGCCAAAAAGGGGGGCACTCATATAAGGCACTGTCTCTGATGAGTGCACAAAGGCTGGTGACTCTTCCAAGGTTATAACAAGTTAGCAGCACACCTGTCCTAAGTCAAAGGCTTCACTTAACCCTGGCTCCACCCCTCCCACCTCCGTCCTGTACACTCCTCTTGGCCTTGGCCATCACCTACCTGGAGTGCTCCTATCAGGCCAACTGGTCCTTGTCAAGAGCAGATTAGATTTGAAGGCACCTCGACCTTGGCTCAGAACCTCCCTTACCCAAGAAGCCATGTTCCTTTGATTCCTCCCACCCAGTGGGAGACCCTAACAAGTGGGCTGCTACCAGGGAGAATCATACCCCCCAGCTGGTCCCCCAGTTTGGATTGATCCTTGTCTCTTGCCTCATCCCCTGCTGTGGGCCAGTCATACCTCTTGCTCTAGCAGGGATGCAAGGGCCCCTTTCCCAAGGGGATCCAAGGGGCCAGAACGCCTCTCCTGCTGTTACTGCAGCAGGTGGCTCTGGGTAAGCTTCCTTCAAAGTGTCACCCTAAAGTTCAGGGCCCAAGAGTGTTGCCCAAGGGCTGGCTCACAGGTTCCAGAACCTAAAGCTGTATCTTTAGAAGGCATAGATTAGATACTACTTGGAGTCTTTAATAAGTCATCCATCCCAACGTATCATTACTATGAAGTGATAGCCCTTCAGAGGTTCAAGGGCAGTGTCAGGTCCTGACACTGATGAGACTTTGAGAACTCTCATGTATTCTGAGTTTTTCTCCTCATCCAAGGGCCTCTCCTCATCTGGTAAATCCAAGCACCATTCAGGGCTTTTTAGACGGAGGGCTCAGTCCTGGCTTCACTTCCCTGTAGAGTCAAGACCCAGCTGCACCTGCTTGCCTAGACAGCTGTACACAAGCAGATGTGGTGGCCCCATATGAATGAGCTCAGCTCCTGGGCTTTGCCACGCCCCCTAGATGACCAGGCCCACTGCAGAGCCTGGCCCCAGGCAGGTTCCTCCATGGAGAGGCTTCTCCCCGGAAGCCCTTCACCCTTCTTGCAAAGCTGCCCATCAAAGGAGGTCTGCTAAGATAGAAGGGTCTCAGCTCACATTCTTTCTTCCTCCTGTTCATGTTAGTCAACCCCCCTCACTCTCAAGGTGAGGGGGTTACCAGGTGGCCTCTGCCTGGCCACAGAAGTCCACTGCCACCTACCCCTCAACATGAGACTTTCTGTCTGACATCTGCATAAAAGGCCTCTCAAGAGGTCCTTCCTAAAACAAACTACTACAAAGTAACTGAACTAAAAACGAAATGGCATCTTCTTCCCTAGGGGTCCCTCCTCTGACGCATCTTTGGTGCCTTAAGGGAGTTTGTTTATTGAAGGGCTGTCAGGGACCAGGGTGCTGCCTGGGCTGACAGCAGGGCTGGAGGCCCCTCAGGAGTCCTGAGCATTCAGAGGACTTTGTCAGGGCCCTGGACTTACTAGAGGCGAGGGGTGGACCCTGAAGTGAATTTGCCTCCTGTGCTCTGGGTCCCACAGTGAGGACTGTGTCAGAGCCAGCAGGCAGGTGCCTCTCCCCCAGCCCAGTGGCAGGCTCGCCGGACCCCCAGCTCCAGCCTCCCACTGCCGCCACTCTGGTGGCAACTGCCCCCCTTCTCTGTGCGTGCCCCATGTTTGTCTCTACTGAAACAGACCTTGTTTCACTTCTCTCTGCCTCTCTCTCTCTCTCTCTCTCTTTCTCTCTCTCTCTCTCTCTCTCTCTCTCTCTCTCTCTCTCTCTCTCTCCCCCTTCCCTCTCTGCCTTCCTGTCTGACCTGAGGTTCCCTGGGCTGCTGGGAGGCAGATGATAATCTCCAGCACTTCAGAGTGTGGGCAGTTTCCTGACCCCTCTCTGGGAACAACGCTTGAGATACACACAGCTGCAGGAAGGCACACACGGGGCCCTTAGTGCTTTAGGGACAGTAGGATGCCACAGCCCCCAAGCACCTGAGCTCCACACAGAGGGGGCTGGGGAGGAGTCACCGTCACCCAGTCAGGCCCTCAGGGCAGGAGAGGGATGGCAGTGCCGAAGTCCAGGCAGGCATACAGGCTGACCGCTGCAGCCAGCGAGCCCTGGGCGCCCCCACAGCCCCTCACTGCCACCACAGCCGTTCCTGCTGCCAGGGAGGTTGGAATCGATTCGTTCTAGTCAGGATCTCAGCAAACCTGCTGTGTACGTGGGAGGCCGCAGCTGCACCAGGCTCTAGAAATGTATGAGGATGCCCAGTTTCTACCGCCCAGAGCTCCATGGGGAGACATGTGAATGACCACAGTCCTACTCACCGAATACTGTGCTGAGTGCCAAGGCCTTGCTTTAGGAACAGAAGGGCAGGTCGGGCCTGGAGGGACGATGGCTGATGAGCAGGTGATGGGAGGAGGGGGGACATTGCAGGCAGGAGTGAGAAGCAGGAAAGACCCCGGGGCCTGAGAGCTCAGGGTCTGCTTGATGTGCCAGTGGGCAGCTTGCACAGACTGCTGAGTCGGGAGAAAGATGGAATCTGACTGGAGTTGCAAACACTTTAGTTCACCCAGTAAAGACTTTTTTCTTAAATATGCCTTTTTCTCACATACACCATCTTAGGAAAGAAGTAATATTTTAACTACCAAAAAAAAACGAAAACAGAAAGGATATTTGGATTAAAAGATATTGTGACCAATAGGACCAAAACAGGACAGCTGGTGACTTGGCTAATATATGCCGATTGGCTTTCTATATCTGACTGTTCTTGTCCCACCCCCTTTCTTGCTGACTATTAAACACTTTATCAAGGCCAGAGCTGCCACCAGTGAGCCTCTGGGAGCATTGATACCTGTGGAGGTAGGGCCAGAAATGAGGATGTGGAGGAGGCAGGGGGAGGAAGGACCTTGGACTTCACTCCAAGGAGCGTGGATTTTATCACTCAGCTGAAGCGTGGGGAAGGGTTTTGCAAACGGATGCTGTTTTCAGGTTTGTGCTTTAGGACAAGTATCCATTCCCAGGCTGTGTGTGAGAATGGGCTACAGAGAGAGAGACTGAGGATGAGAGCAGAAGGGAGGGCCTGCGAGAGATGCTGAGGGTCCGTAGGTGGGACAGTGGCAGTGGGTCTTAGAGAGGGCTGGGCACTGCAGTGAACAGGTAGGGCAAGAGGAATGCACAAAGCCAGGAAGTGGCAGGTGTCATGCCTGTGTATGTTCATGCCGGGACGGCAGCAGATGTCACCTCACCAGGAGCAAAACCAGGAGAAGTGGGTTTAAGATTTGGGGTTAAAAATAAGAACATCTAAAGGGTATGGCACTTGACACATCCCACAAAAGTGGACGGAGACAGCATTGTGGAGCGGAGAGAAGGAGGGGACAGTGGAGTGGCTCATGGTGGCACTTACCCGACTTTGCATTTGGCCTCCATCACTTGTGTGACCTTAGTCAACTTACTAACCTTTTTGTTAGTAAAAAGTAAAAACCCTTCATTTCCTCTCCTGTACAATGGGAATCAAATGTAGCTAAGCCATAGGATTGCTAGGAGGTTTGAATGAATTAAGATATGTAAGGCACTTAGATGCCCGGCTCAATGGACGTGGCCTGATTTTGTACACTGTCGTATCTCTAGCACCCACATAGCACCCGCAGCATAGAAGGGCCATTAATGTTGGTGAAAGGGAGGAAGGAGGCGTGACTGGGGCAAATGCCAGGCCTGGCTTCGCAGAAGGACAAGGGTCTGGGACAGTACTTTGAGTGTTCCCGAGTCCTCTCCAGGCAGCCCTCACTTGCCTCTCCCACATTCACCAA
Organism: Prionailurus viverrinus; assembly: GCF_022837055.1. Taxonomy (NCBI): domain Eukaryota; kingdom Metazoa; phylum Chordata; class Mammalia; order Carnivora; family Felidae; genus Prionailurus; species Prionailurus viverrinus. The sequence continues at coordinate 37,757,242 of NC_062574.1, forward strand.
ACAGTGATTGAGATAGAAAATTTGGTGGGCTTGGGGAGGGGGAGGGACTCAACACCTCCTGAAGTTCTCTTGGGTGGGTGTCCTGTGGGGCGCAGCAGCATCTCGACACCCAGAAGGCAGGCAGAGCAAAGGGGCAAAGGATCCCGTGGAGGGTGAGTGGACCCACAGCAGCTGTGGGAGTGAGAAGAGCTGGCCCCTCCAGTCGCCCACCTCCTCACACCAAAGGACCAGCACCCTCCAAAACCAGGTCTTCATCTCCTTTCCCTCCCACCATCCAAACCTGCTTCTGGAATGTTCCCCTCCTAGGAACATGTCACCCCCCTCACCTCCTCCTCCACCTCCCCTCAACCAGTCAGCTCCTGCCTCCTTTCATCCCCACCTCCCTTGGCGCACACTGAATCTACCAGTTCCCTCAGTCTCTGGGGGGCCCTAGGCCACTGTCTTCTCCTGTCACCTCTGCACGTTTGCTAGCCACATCTTCACTGGTGGCTCTGAAATAGGTTTGTGGTCAGGGCACTGCCCAACCCAAAGCCTTCCTGAGGAGGACGTCTGACTGCCCGCCTCAGCTTTGGCAGCCTCAGCCTGCTTTTCCAGCCTCTGCTCACCTCCTAGTGCTGACCAGCATAAGTTTGTTCCCTCCACTTCAAATACGAGCCTTCTGACAGCTGGTCTGACCAACCCCTACCCCTTCTTTCAGGGCTCAGCCCAAGCGACACCCCTAGCCGGGGCTCAGGACCCGTCACGTCTTGGATCATCCAAGATCATCCAGGTAGTCTGTGTTGATGAGACCATCTCTAGCACAAGCACAGTGGTCTCAGGAGAAATGTGCAGAGGAACAAGTGAGAGAAAGAAAAGTAAAGAGACATTTTTAATGAAGACCAGGCAAGATTAGGCAATAGGAGACAGGACAGATATGAGTCAAAGATTACTCAGATGTTCCTAGCCTGGGGGGTGGAGACGGGTCATCACTGTCCACAGCTATGGAGCTGAACTTCACCCGGGGCCCCGAGTGAAGAAACGCCCCTTCCCCTTGGTCCTGCTTCCTGGGAGTCAGGGCCCTGACACCCCAAAGGCAGAGTGTAATAGAGACAGGGTCCAAGGATGCTTACTTGCCACAGCGCATTGTCCTTGGAATGTCAACTTTGAAAACAAAAACAAAAAACGATAGCTTGTTTATTAAATTTGTGCTTGACATGAAGCTACAGGGAGACGTGAACGCTAAGACAACTTTCTCCAAAGGGAGGAGTGCTGAGCCCAAGTGCAGAGGAGTGAATTCTACAGATACTCTGCATTTTAGAAGGTGAAAATGCACATAAACAAAGTAATTTTTCACATGAAAAAGATCTGAGGGTTTTCACCAGCTCTCAGGGTCGGTGTGAGCCACAGAGCTGACAGGGCTTCCAGAACTGTCAAGACACTCTGCAGCTGCACCAATAGACTCAAGTTAACTGGATCAGGCCCCCCTCTGCACCAGTTAGACCAGCCCTGAAGCTTGCCTCAAACAAGGGCATGCTGTTCACAAAAGATGCGGAAAATCTGCAGTCTGTTCACAAGAGGGTGACCAAGTGCAGAGGAATCTGGAAACCATCTCTTCCCAGGAATCAGTGAAGGTGCTGTATTTCTTCTGGAGAAAAGGAGACACGGATAGACCTGGATGCTACTTCTCATGTTAGAGAGTGGTCATGTCAAAGACAGAAAAGCCTCACTAAGTGTTTCTCTAGAGAGCAGCGAGGAACAGCAAGTATAAATGATGAGGCGGGAGACAGAGTTAGCATAAGAAACAGTTTCTAACAACTAGAGCAGTCCAGCCCACCAAGGTAGTGAGCTTCCTGGCCCTGGAAATGTTTAAGTGGGGGCAGGGTGATGTCAGGGCTACGTTAGGCCTCGCTGGCAAGCGAGCGGTGGTTCCCAACCATTTTTCCCCTCCCAAGCATCCCACTGTTAAGGAATGCCATGTTTTGAAATATTGTATCTGTTTAATAAACTATACTGCTTCAAAGTAAAAGTTATCCCATTTTAATAGTCGAAAACCTCTATACTGTCAATCATCTGATGCTTAGGCAGGTGAAGCCCACTGAATAGAGGAAGAAGTGCTCAGCTTTGGGGGGCTGGAAATGCTTCTAAGAAGAGGAGGTGTGCCTTTCAGCCAGAACTCCCTCTTCCAGCAAGGTGCCAAAATGACCACAAAGGGAAGGAGGAGAGGCACAGGTAGATGTTCTCTAGGCCTTCTAGAAAGCATGGAGTTGGTCCTTTGGCCACCTACATGCAAGTCTTTAAGAAAGGTAAAATTGTAGACATCAAGGGAATGGGCACTGTTCAAAAAGGAATGCCCCACAAATGTTACCATGGCAAAACTGGAAGAGCCTGTCGTGTTTCCCAGCATGCTGTTGGCATTGTTGTCAACAAACAAGTTAAGGGCAAGATTCTGGCCAAGAGAATTAACGTACGTACCGCGCATATTAAGCGCTCCGAGAGCCAAGATAGCTTGCCGAAATGTGGGAAGGAAAGTGAAAAAAAGAAAGAAGCCGAAGAGAAAGGTACCTGGGTTCAACAGAAGCGCCAACCTGCTGCACCCAAAGACACATTCTCAGGGAGAACGGGTGGAAAAGACCCTGAGGCACCAGAACCTGTTCCATAAGAATTCATGGTTTAATAGGTGTAAAAATAAGTAAGTCAATAAATAAAAGACCTCTGGACTGGTTTAAAAAAAGGGAGGTCATGCCAGAGCTGGGATTTGCAGAATAACTTGGGGTTCTGTGAGCCAACAGGGGGATGGTCTGTGGGGCAGGGAAAGACTCAGGTACAGAAAAAGCTCCAGAATACATCACTGACTACAAAGTGGGGCTGCCATGAGGCTGGGGCAGGAGGATGCAATTAAAAGGGATGTCCGTGCTCTGCTCTGGAGCTTGTCATTCAGTAGGGGCCAGGCTGGGGCTTCGACCAGGAATGGGGCATGATCTACAAGGAGTGAAGAGGTGCTAGCCAAAAAGGGAGAAAATAGACAAAATCCAACTACTTTAGAAGTAAGACCTTCTGTGATCAAGAGACACCCCAAGGAAATGCAAACAAGTCACAAACTGGGAATTATATCTGCAGCACATTTAAATGACAAAGGACTACTAGCCAGTGTATTTGACCAACTGTATCAATCAAGAAGAAAAAGGAAAAAACTAAATGGGCAAAGGAAACAAACAGGAATAGCACAGAAGGGGGAGCACAAATGTCCCCTAAACACATGAAGAGGTGTTCAACCTCATCAGCAACAAGGGAATGAAAATATGTCCTACCCAGAGAACCGGAGCACATGTAAAAATTGGACAGTAGTAAGTGTTGGTGAATATGCAGAGCAACGTGGGAGCTCTCATCCAATGCTGGTGAGAGTGCAAATCAGTGCAAGTATTTTGGAAAGCAGTTTGACATTGGGACTCCCTTGAACTTTTGCATGTGAACATCTGCATACCCTTGACTCAGCAATTTTACTCCCAGTATATTCCCTAGAGCAATATTGCTCAATGAGGACCAGTTTCGTTTTTGTTTTAATTTTCAATCTGCTGGGGGAACAATACTTTCGTAAATTATAATGAGAATGAATTTCTAAAAAATGAAGCGAAAAAAAGACCTATAATATACAAGCCCTGATATTTTATTCAATTCAACATGCATAAAGTTACTTACATATACCAAGGAGATATACACAAGAGTGCTACTGGCAAATTGTTTTGTAACAGCAAAAAAACAAGAGGTAACTCACATGCCCAGTGACAGGATTAGAGATTGGGGAAATAAATTGTGTCATCATGATGGGTTATGGACTACTCTACAGATGTAAATATAAATGAACTATAGCTCTATGCAATAACACCAACAAAGTCTCATAAACATAATTGTGAGAGAAAAAAGCCTCAGAAGACTCTAATATACCTTTTTGGAAAAAGCTTTGTCAAAGTACAATTTAATTTACATTTCCATGTTGCAGCATGATTCACCCAGCTTAAGTGTACAATTATTAGATTATTTAGAGAATTGTGCAACCATCACACTATCTAATTTCAGTATACTTCCACCACTTCAAAAACAACCCTCATGCTTATTTTTAGTCACTCCAGCCATACTCAAGCCCTGCCCCAGACAACCCCTGACCTATGTTCTGTCTCTCTAGCCCTGCCTTTTCTGAACATTGTATATAAATGAAATCATACAACATGTAGTCTTTCATGTCTTGTTTCTTTCATTTAGCATCATGTTTTTGGAGTCCGTCCGTGTTATAGCTTGCATCAGAACTTCATTTCTTCGTCAGTTCCTTTATGCAGATACACCACATTTCGTTTACTCATTCACAAGTTGGTGGACATCACAAGTGGTGGTTTCCACTTGTCAGCTATTTTGAATAACACTGCTTGGCATGCAAGTCTTTGAACAGATACGTGTTTTCATGTCTCTTAGGTACATTCCTAGGTGACACTGTTTTTATAAAACTCCAAAACAAACAAAACTAAACAGTGTGAAATACACAGTACTGAAACTATTCTTTAAAAGTGAGGAGAGCTGGGACGCCTGGGTTGAGCGTCCTACTTTGGCTCAGGTCAGGATCTCACGGTTCGGTTCGTGAGTTGCAGCCCCGCATCAGGCTTGCTGCTGTCAGTATGGAGCCCCCTTTGGATCGTCCGTCCTCTTTCTCTGCCCCTCCCCTGCTTGTGCTCTCTCTGTCTCTCAAAAATAAATAAACATTTTTTAAAAATGTTTACAAATAATACAAAATTAAAAATGAAGAGAGTAATAAACACAGCATTCAGGGGGGTCAGTTGGGAGTGCATGTGGAGAAAAGGGAAGGACTAGTCTCAGCTAGACAAGAATAATATTGGAAAGTGAGTTTATGGTATTCATTTTATTATGCTTCAAAAAGTACATTACATTCTATATCAAGTATGTATACATGTTTATACTATTTATAATGTACATATGTTACATAAAAAGACATTTTTAAAAATGAAAGGCTACCTCCAATACCCAAATTCCATTCATCCCAGGATAACCAGGTCCCTACTCCAGCCGACAAGATTAAACACGCTCTGGCCACCTGTCTGCCCTTAGCCTGCTCATGGCTCCCTCTGCTTCAGCCACCGAGGCCCACCCCCCTGGCTGTTCCTCAAAGGTGGGGACTAGCTCCTGCAGGGTCCCTGAAGAGCCCCTCCCCAGATGTCCACAAGGCTGCTGGCTGGCTTCCTCCAGGGCCCCTCTTCCCTGATGCCCCAGGTGGAACAGCACATCTGCACATCCTCCTCTGTGTGCTCCAACCGCAGCCTCATTTATTTTGCAACATGACATTGTCATCTCCCCAGCACAGACACACATCCAGCTGGGCTGTTTAGCTCTCTGCCGAGACCCCAGCATGCAGAAGTGCCTGGCTATAACATGGTCTCAGTAAATACTTTTAGACTGAATTAAAGCAGCCAAGCTTGTGATCAGGTGGAGATTACTGGTGTTACCCAACAGAGCTCTTCTCGTGTCCACCAAAAGCACGAATGGCACGCTTTAGGTAACCCATGCCGTAGACGCATCTGGGGGAGATGTATGATTTCAGTTAGAAAGCTGCAGGTGTTGAAAATGGTTGTCTGACCCTCATGAGCACCTTCAAGAACGCTAGGCATCCAGGATCCCATCTGGAGGCAACTGAGCCAGGCGAGACTGAAAGTACTCTGCAAAGCTAGGATTCCATGTTTCCAGGGCGGGGTGGCCTCTGGAGGAAAGCAGTCCTACGGTCCTCACCATCCTAATCCAGACCTCAGACAGATAATTCCAGAAGGCAGCTGAGCATGTGCCTAGGGCCCAGGGAGGTCTGGGCTGGAGGTGTGGATTTGGAAGCTATCTCCAGCTTCAATCCCATGATCTACCCTCATAATCTTTTTTTTTTTTTAAGTTTGCATTATTTATTTATTTACCTATTTATTTGTTTATTTATTCTTAAGTAAATGTAATCTCTACACCTAACATGGTGTTAAACTCACAGCCCCAAGATCAAGAATCATATGCTCTACTGACTGCGCCAGCCAGGTGCCCCCTAGTTAATTTTAATTTAAAAACAGAAGCAGTATAAAATATCTTCCCATTAAACACAACTTTATTGCTTTAGTAGGACTACATTCCACTCTGGTGAAAATTTAGCATCCGAATTGTGATGTGTAAAATGCACACCAGATTTTTTTTTTAAGTTTTTATTTATTGATTTTGAAAGAGAAAGAGCACGTGTGCAAGAGCAGGGGAGGGGCAGAGAGAGAGAATCCCAAGCAGGCTCTGCACGCTCAGCTGGGAGCCCCACGTGGGGCTCGAACTCAAGAACCATGAGATCATGACCTGAGCCAAAATCAAGAGTCAGACACTTAACCGACTGAACCACCCAGGCACTCCAATGCACACCAGGGTTTTAAGACTTAGGCTGCAAAAAAAGGTAAAATATCTCATTACTAATTTTTGTATTAATCACATGTTGAAGCGATAACATTTTGGATATATCGGTTTAAATAAAATATTAATTATTAACTCAATGTTATTAAAATGTTAATAAAATGAATGTTACCTCTTTTTTTTGTGTTTTTAAATGTGGTTACCAGAAATTTTTAAATTATATATATGTGGCTCTCATATTTCTGTTGGACAGACATTTCCATTATCACAAGAAAGTTCCACTGGACAGTGCTGGTTGAGTCTAAACAAACCAGATTCACCTTGGCCTCCAAGCATCCTTGTTAGTCCCCTCCCACACTGGGCTCCTGCTTTCTGCTAGGGGGGTGGTGGGGTGGAGGGGTGCCTACCTCTCTCAGATTCTGCCTTTCTCCAAAGGAAGCTCTCTTGCCTGTCCCCTCCAGCCTACTTGAACCTTCTTCCCCTGGACTCCTTGGCACCTACAACTTACACCAGCCTTAGGCACGTGGCCTCAGAGACCTAATTTTCTCTTCATCTCAATCTTTATATTAAAGGTGATCTTGTATTTCTCAGTGTCTTGCATATAAAGAATGCTGATGATTTTTATGATATTAATAACATATTGTTTGTGTATGATGACTGACAAGGGATCAGTCTTCATTTTCTCACAATGCTTAGATGGGGGGATGGGTAAAAGTGTCTACAGCCATTTCACACATGAGGACACTGAGGCTCAGAGAGATTATTTTGCTCAGGTCGTAAGACATATAAGTGTGGCCCAGCTTTTTCTGGCTCCTAATCCATGCTATTTCCCCTATACTTTGCTTTTGGTGCCTATGTGACTTAATGCTGAATAAATATAGAAAAGAGAGATTAGCATGGACTTAGGAAACTAGACCTTTTCATGGGCTGGGCTTTGAGAGATGGGTAGGTTTTGGCCAAGCAAACAGGAGTAGGTGGGTATTCAGTAAGAGAACCACAGCTTCTCTGAAAACCAATCAATAATCAGGAGATTGCTTGATGATCATAGAATAATAGAAGTAAACATTTGGGCATATTTTTTAATAACAGCTTTGTTGAGATGTAATTCATATACTATAAAATTCCCCCTTTCCAAGTACACAATTCAGTGGTTTTCAGTATATTCACAGAGTTACCCAACCCTCACTGCTAATTCCAGAACATTTTCATCATCCCAAAAGAAACTCCATACCATTGGCAGTCACCTCCATTTCCCCTCCCCCCAGTCCCTAACACCCACTAATCTACTTTGGGTCTCTGCAGATTTGCCTAGTCTAGAAGTTTCATATAAATGGATTTATAAAATATGTGGCCTTTTGTGACCGACTTCTTTTGCTTAGCATAATGTTTTCAAGGTTCATCCATGTTGCAGCATATAATAGCGTCAATACTTGTAGCATATAATCAATACCTCATTTCTTTTTATGGTTGAATAGTACTCCATTGTATGAATATACCACTTTTTGTTTATCCATCCATCAGTTGATGGACATTTGGGTTGTTTCCAGTTTGGGGCTATTATGAATAATGATAGGCTTCTTGGGAATTTGTGTGAAAGTTGTTGTGTGGCTGCGTTTTCAATTTTCTTGGGTATATACCCCAGAATGGAGTTGCAGGGTCACAACGGTAACTCTATGTTCAACGTTTTGAGGAACTGCCAACCTGTTTTCCAAAGTGGCTACCACCAATTTATAATCCCACCAGCAATATGTAAGGGTTCCAATTTCCCCACATCCTCAACAACATTTGTTATTGTCTATCTTTTTAATTTTAGGTGTCTTGGTGGGTGTTAACTGGTAACTCAGTTTGAGGTTTGATTTACATTTTCCTGATGACTAATGAAGTTGAGCATCATCTTTTCATGTGCTTATTGGTTATTTGGTTGTCTCTGGTGAATGTCTATTCAAATCCTCTGCCCATTTTTTTTCGGTTGTTTATTACTTATTTGTTTTGAGAGAGAGTGAGAGAGAGGGGGGTAGGGGCAGAGAGAAAGGGGAGAGAGAGAACCCCAAGCAGGCTGTGCTCTGGCAGCTCAATGTGGGGCTCAAACTCACGAAACTGTGAGATCATGACCTGAGCCAAAACCAAGAGTCGGACGTTTAGCTGACTGAGCCCCTCAGGTGCCCCTTTATGCCCATTTTTTTGAAGGTTATTTATTTTGAGGGAGAGAGAGCACACAAGTGGGGAAGAGGCAGAGAGAGAGATGAGAAAGAGAGAATCCCAACCAGGCTCCTCACCATCAGCACAGAGCCCAATGTGGGGCTTGAATTCACAAACCAAGAGATCAGAACCTGAGCCAAAGTCAGACACTTAAGCGACTGAGCCCCCAGGTGCCCCTCTTCTGTCCATTTTTAAACTGAGTTATTTGTCTTTTTGTTGAATTGTAAGAGGGACTCAACTCAACTCAACTCAAGAGGGACACAAGTCCCTTATTATATGCATGCTTTACAAATATTGTCTCCCATTTCGTGGGTTGTCTTTTTCATTTTTTTTTTTGATGGTATCCTTTGAAGCACAGAAGTCTTTAATTTTGATGAAGTCTAATTTACCTAATTTTTCTTTTATCACTTGTGCTTTTAGTGTCATATCTAAGAAACTACTGCCTAATCCAAGGTCACAAAGATTTATATCTATGTTTTTTTTTTAACATTTATTCATTTTTGAGAGGGAGAGACAGGGATTGAGCGGGAGAGGGGCAGAGAGAGAGAGAGACATAGAATCAGAAGCAGGCTCCAGGCTCTGAGCGGTCAGCACGCAGCCCAACGTGGGGCTCGAACCCATGAACCATGAGATCATGACCTGACCCAAAGTTGAACGCTTAACCAACTGAGCCACCCAGGCACCCCTATATCTATATTTCTTCTAATATGTTTATGATTTTAGCTCTTACATTGTCTGTGATCCATTTTGGGTTAATTTTTGTAAATGATATGAGATAGGAATCCAACTTCATCTTTTGGCATGTGGAAATCCAGTTTGTCCCAGAACCATTTGTTAAGAAGACTTTCTTCCCTTTCCCTCCACCCCATTTGTCCGGGCACCCTTATCAAAAAGTCAAGTGAATGTAAATGTAAGGGTTTATTTCTAGACTCTCAATCTTATTCCATTTGGGAGCATATTTTTCTAAGGGATTTTTTTTTCCTCGATCTGTGGTAGCCGGTGATCTCTCCTCCCCTGGAAGAGAGGTGGAGATATTGAGTGATCTCCCAAGCAGGCTGCATTTCCTTTGTTGGGTCAGGCATCCACAGCGCTGTGCACTGGCCTAATCACAGTGACCTCCTCCTATAGGAATCAGAAACCCCTCCATTGTTTTGATGGCAGCCAGGAAGCAGCTGACTGACCAAAGGACCTTATCTCTTTCCTACCTCTCAAGGTTATTGCAAACATCAAATTAGATAATTTCCACAAAAGAATTTAGGAGGTCTAAAGTGCTATCCAGATGTAAGGTGTATTCTTACTATAGCTCTCCCTCATGAATAAGAACCTAAAAACAGAGTGAGAAGTTTTTAACTTTTACTCATTGGGATCAAGGCAGTGTCAATGTTATTGCAAATTCCCGATTAGTGAGGTCTGGCTCTTCCTGTTGTTCTTGTAGGCTGTGAGCCTCCCGCCTGGAAAGTGAATACGATTGGTGTTTATTCCTTTTATCCACGTCCCCCCTTCCTTGAATGAGGGCCTACTTTGTGCCAGGCACTGTGCTAAGCTCTAGGAAAACCCGAGAATAAGGCAGACAGAGTCTCTGTCTCCTGGAGTTGATGGCGTAGTAGGGAAGCAGCACCCCTCAACAAGCTATTATAGTAAATGTGACCGTTAGAGAGGTGCAGTGACGCCTCCAACCAGCCCTGGTATCAGTTTGCTCCACGCAAACCACAGGGATCAGACTGTCTTCCCACCTGTTTACCTTTCTTCTGTGATTTTTTGGCGAAGCAGAGGCTGCTCCATGCCGAACCCAGATGTTCTGTAGACATCATCACAATGCCACACAGACCTGAGAGGGGACCAGCCTGCTCTACCATCGTCCTAGATGTGGTTCTCAGGAGCTCTTCAGAGGGCAGCCCTGGCTGAAACCTGCCTCCATCCTGCCTTCCTGGGGTTTCTTTCCTGAAGACAGAAAAAGGCTCCCTGGTTACAAGCTAAGCCTCCCGCTCTTTTTGCACTGCACCCATCCTCCTCTCCTCCCCCCTCCTCCAGGGGCTGAAAGGGTGTCGCTCTCACCACCCCACCCCACCCCCACCCCACCCAAGCCTCCGGTGGAGACTCTTCCTTCCCAGAAAACAGCAGCTCACTTGTGTGCCCCATGGCTCATTGCCCTCATAGCATGGAAAACCAAGCTATGAGGACCCCCTGAGAGCACCTTCCTCTTCAACCCACCTCTACCCCCATCCTCCTCCACACCTGTCTTCCTGGCACTGTGTCATCTGACAAGACGGCACCATCTCGGGGTTCCTCAGGTCACGGCCTCCTGCACATGCTCCATGACGAGGTGAGCCCATGTGTCCCTCAGAGCTTCAGGCTCCATCCACACGCGGGTACCCAGGATCCCCAACTGCGCCAAGCAGCTGAACGCCTTGTGGGCGCCTGCGCAGCTCTCGACTGCTTCTTTTCCTGCTGCTTCTGCCCTGCCTCTGCTTCTTCCAGCCTCCCCTCCCACGCCCTTCTCCACATTCTACTATAGCATATAGGGTCCTCCCACCTCTGGGGACAGATGTCCCCAGGAGGAGTTAGGGGAGGACCCTCAGCTTCCACAACCTGGGGAGATGCCATTCTCTCCCTTCCCTGTGCTTGTCACTTGGAGGGACACGTGGATGAGACAGGGAAAGAATGAGGAGTGTGGAGGCCTGAGGTGACTTGGAGCCAGCCACTCAACCTAAGTCTTGATCTCTTCATCTGTCAGTGAAGGGGTACTTCCCATCAGGAGGCTCATCTCTAGCTCTCAGAGGCTGCAAGTCTGTGTGGTTGTTTCTGTGTAAGCGACTGACAGCTTGTGTCCCCAGTGGGAAGAGGGCATGTGTGCCAGCCCTCCCGTCCCTCTATGCAAACCCTGTCACAACAGCCCCTTCCATTCTTCCCCCCTTTCCCGGTAGTCCCCCACCCAGTGTGCAGGTGCGCCGGGGGCTCTGAGCATCTCTGCGGCACCTCCCCCGGGGCGCCTCCAGCCTCCAAAGCCGAAACTTTCCCCGCGCGGGTGCAGGCCACACCCCCTCCCCCCAAGGCCTGGCGGAGAAGCTGGACCCGGTGACTGATCATTAACCCCATCTCTGCTGCACCAGCGGCGCTGCGGACAGCTCCCCCACTTTGTCACTGGGGAACCCAGAGAGGCCTGGGACGGTGAGGCCGGAAGATTGAGCATCGCAGACCGCCGGGCTCCCGGGGGCCTGCGCCGAGGCTGGGTGATGGCAGGGAGAGGGCACCGTGTGCAGACTTGGGTGTTCCAGCAAACTGCTGGCTCCCTCAGCTTCAGAGGTGTGTGTGTGTGGAGGGGTCCCCCTTTCAAGCTTCCTCTGTGAGAGCCTGACCTGAGCCCCCTCCGCCACCGTCACCCCCCCCCCCCCGCCCCCGGCTGCAGGTCGCAGGGGGTCGCCTTGGCCCCTCCCCGGCCAGTCGCCCCTGCCCGGGCGGGCCAGGAAGCTTCGGTCCCCGCCCCGCTCGGTTAGGCCCGTGGCTGGGGGACTTTGGAGCCGAGGAGGAAGCGCGGCGGGGCGGGGAGGTGGGGGTGTGTCGGAAGGCGGCGGCGGGGTTTTATAATCCGCAGGGCGGGAGCGGCGCGGGAGAAGGGGCTGCGCCGCGCCGTACACCGCGTACCGCGCCATGGGGGCCGCGTCGGGCCGTCCTCGGCGGGGGCCGCTGCCGCTGCTGCTGCTGCTGCTGCCGCCGCTGCCGCTGCTGCTGCCGCCGCCGCCCGCCGCCCTGGCGCTCGACCCCGAGCTGCATCCCGGAAACTTTTCCGCCGACGAGGCCGGGGCGCAGCTCTTCGTGAAGAGCTTCAACTCGAGCGCCGAGCTGGTGATGTACCAGAGCACGGTCGCCAGCTGGGAGTACGACACCAACATCACCGAGGAGAACGCGCGGCTCCAGGTGGGCGCGCGGGCCCGGGGCGGGGGCGGGGGCGGGGCCCGGACGCCCAATCACAGGCCTGCGACCAGGCGCTGGGGGGCGGGAAGTCACAGCTGGGCGCGCGCCCCTGACCCCTGAGCCGCGGGGACCAGGTGAGAACCTGCCCGCGCCCCCAGCCCCGCTCCGCCCCATCAGACGCGCGGTGGGTGCCCAGTACAAGAACCAAATGGATAAAGCTGGCTCCTCCGACCTCGACCCACCCCCCTACCCCCCCCCCCCCCCAGGTGGCAGCTCCCTGGGATGACCTCGGGCTGGGTCAGCGGCAGTCTGCGCTGAGGGTGCCCACTCTGCTCTGGGTCCTCATCCTCTGTAGCCGAAACCTACCCCTGTCTCCTGTTCCTGTCACTGCTCATCACTGTCTATTTACCCTCTCCTCCACCTGCCTCTCTTCTAGCCCCAATTTCTGCTCCACTGCCCACCTTAGGCAGATTCCCCCAGTTCCTGACCCCGAAGGCCCCAGAGGAGGGAGCAGTGCTCCCGCAAGCCCCAGTGTCCAGGCGCCCTTGGTCTTCCTCCCCTTCTCCAGTGCCATGGCCTCCCCTGTATCCCCTCTGGTGCCCATAGGAGGAAGCAGCCCTGCTCAACCAGGAGTTTGCTGAGATCTGGGGCCAGAAGGCTAAGGACCTGTATGACCCAATCTGGCAGAACTTCAGTGACCCGATCCTGCGAAGGGTCATCAGTGGTGTGCGCACCCTGGGCCCTGCCAACCTGCCTGTGGCAAAGCGGCAGCAGGTGGGCCTGGTGGACCTGAGGGGTGGAGGCAGAAATGGCCAGTGTGCCTTCCAGTGCTGCACTGTGGTGGTGGTGGTGGGGAAGAGCCTGGCAGGGAGGGACCCTGGGATCTGTATGCACCCTGATTGTAGGGGAAGCCTCTGTAGGCACAGAATGGCTTCCTGAAACATTGATTTTCCTTAGAGATGGGGTATAGAAAGCGAAATTCAAGTAAACAGATGAAAAGGGGTTTTTCAAAATTTCTCCATAGTCTGGTTGGATTAATGGGCTTCCTTAGAAAGACTGAGGAGGACTGAGAAGGCATCAGGCCAGAGAGTGAGAGGGATTTGCCCTCACTGCAAGGCAGTGGCTGAACTTGGACTTGAACCCCATCCCAAATTCTAAGGACACTTGTTTCCACCTCCACAGGCTGCCTCCACTGGAAGGGGAATCAGTGTATTAGTGATCAGAAGTGCCCTGAGTGCCACTGAGTGGCCTTGTCCAAGCCACATCCCCTCTCTGGGCCTCCTTTTCATCCTAGCAGAAAGAGGAGGGGGCAGCCACATTACCTCTGGGGGCTGTTCACTACTAACATTTTCTCAACTCTAACTCCCCAGTACAACTCTCTGCTAAGCAACATGAACAGGATCTATTCCACGGCCAAGGTCTGCTACTATCCCAACAAGACTGCCATCTGCTGGTCCCTGGACCCAGGTATGGCTCTGTCCCTACTATCTCTCTCTGCCGGGGCTTCCCAGCCCTTCCCCACCCCACCCCACCCCACCCCACCCCACCCCTGCAGCCCTGCTGTACCCATAAAGAGGGTATGTTTAATGGGAGGGGCCGTGGAGGGAGTGGGTAAATCCAAACCCAAAGGCACTGAACTCCAGTTGAGGCTGGACTGTCAGATGCCCCCGCACCCTTGCTTCTCTGGGCAATCTGATTTCTGAAACCTCCAGCCTCCAGCTCCCATCCCCACCCCAACCCCCACCCCCATGCGTTCTTTGGCCTCTCCCATCCCTACTAGCCTTCCTCTTGGCTGCCTGGTTTTCCCTTTTATGGATCCTCTCAGTCTCCCAAGAGCCCTCCACAGGACTTAGACCCTTGTGACTTCTGCTTATACCTTCCTATTCTCCCCCCACACCCTACTCCATCCACTAGGCAGCCTGAGGTTAGCCACTGTAACCAATGAGCCATGAAGAGTCTGTCTGGAACTGGCCTCTGGATGTCCTCCTTTTGTCCACCTCCCTTTCCTAGGGACAAGGGCCCCTCTTGGGTGCTCTCTTTGTATGGCCCCCAGTCCCATCCCACCCAGCCTATAGGCAACCCTTGGCTTTGGGGGCATCATGATGTTGAGGAAGCAGGTAGAGATGGTGAAGACCAGCATGGGTGCTTTATTGAAGACCGTCGCTGCCTTCAAAGGAAGCACCTGACCCCACTCACCTGTGTCTCAGAGCTCACCCACATCATGGCTATATCAAGAAGCTACTCCGTGCTGCTCTATGCCTGGGAGGGCTGGCACAATGCTGTGGGCATCCCGCTGAAACCCCTGTACCAGAACTTCACTGCCCTCAGCAATGAGGCCTACAAGCAGGATGGTGAGTTTACCCACCCCATCCGTTGTGTGAGCACTGCCCTTCCCAGACGGCAACGTGCTCTCCCATCATCTACTGTCCCCACTGAACCCAACCCCAGAAAGAGTAAGTGTTGCAGTGACTCTGTACACTGACCCAAGGTCGCACAGAACCAGCTCGAGCCCCATCTGCCTTCCTCTGGGCTGCTGCCTGGCTCTCACACTGGCCCTCTTGCCTGCCTCTCCTGTCACACCTCAGAGCCCCAGCACTCATCTTTGCCTCTCCGGGATCTATTTAGCTAGAATTGGAATGACCCTAGTTGGAAAATCACAGAGCAGTGGTCCCCAGGCCATCTTTTCTAAGTAGCTGGCGGATACACGGGCCGCAGGCCAGGAGAATGGCGAAGAAGTAGCTGGGCATGGAAGTGCCAGAGCCTGGGACCTGAGCTGCACCCCAATACCACCCCTGCCCCCTCCACCAGGCTTCTCAGACACGGGGGCCTACTGGCGCTCCTGGTATGACTCACCCACCTTCGTGGAGGATCTGGAACACCTCTACCATCAAGTAGAGCCCCTCTACCTGAACCTCCATGCCTATGTCCGCCGTGCGCTGCACCGCCGATATGGGGACAGATACATCAACCTCAGGGGACCCATCCCTGCTCACCTGCTGGGTAAGGACATTGCCTTGCCTCTATGCATGTCCCATGGATTGTCCTCCTCATGCCTCACATTTTAGAGCATCATCCTGTCCACTCTCACACACGAGCCCACGTAGCTCACCCCATGACCCCATATAGCAGGCGGCCCTTCTCATCACCATTACTGTTCCTACTTTTCAGAGGTGCATAAATGACTTGGCAGAGGGCAGAGAACTAGCAAAAGGCAGAGCTAGGAATCACACTGAAGACTTTGACTGCATCCAGCGGGGAAGGGATAAGATTATGCCCCAGGATGCAAGCCCAGTGGCCTTGCCTCAGGGTTGGGAGGCAGGGACCCCGGCACCACCAGGAAGGACCCCAGCAGCATCACGTGGGCTCACACCGCCGACCCCAGGGATCCTGGAGCATTCAGGAGTCTGAGTGGGACTTATGTAGAAAATGTTTGGTTCAGCCGGCCGAGCAGGCTACCCTTGAGTTCCCAGGGCCCAGGTGCCAGGGACCCAGATAGCTGCCCAGCAGCACATATGGGGAAGCGGGCAGGGAACTAAGCTATCTGGCTCCTCTCCTCTGTCTAGGGGACATGTGGGCCCAGAGCTGGGACAACCTCTATGATATGGTGGTGCCTTTTCCTAACAAGCCCAGTCTCGACGTGACCAGCACTATGGTGAAGAAGGTAAGTTTCGAGTCAGGCCAGGGTGGGGGCAGCAAGAAGTAGTCAGACACGGGGAGAAGGGCAGGAAGAAGTCATGGGAGAGAGACGGGTAGGGCAGGGACCTCAGTCCTGCCCTTTCTACATAGCAGCAGCCTTGAGTGTGTGTACAAGCAGTGATCTGGGGTCTGTGTCCTGGGTGAGGTGCCAGCCCCTCCTTCCAGGATCCCACAGGTGGGGTGAGAGCAGCCGTCTACTTTTGTTTATCCACTATGGTTAGTAGGGGCCCTGCCTCTGGGAAGGGAGGCCACAGAGCAGAGATGCCCTTCACGAGCAAGGAGCAAATCTAGGTGGGAGACCCTTAGACCCGCCCCTGAGACAGCCACAGTGAGCTCCCTCTGCTGGTCCCTGACCTGGACCTGCACCACCACCCTCCAAACCAGGGCTGGAACATTACGCACATGTTCCGAGTGGCAGAGGAATTCTTCACCTCCCTGGGGCTCTTGCCCATGCCTCCTGAGTTTTGGACAAGGTCCATGCTGGAGAAACCAACCGACGGGCGTCAGGTGGTGTGCCACGCCTCTGCCTGGGACTTCTACAACAGGAAAGACTTCAGGTCTAGACATGGGAGGGAAAAGGGGGGTTTCTGGAGCTTCAGGAAGGGTGGGCAGCCTGGGCACAGGAAAGCCATTTCCCAGGCCAACCTCTACCCCAGCCCCAACACTGTTTGGTGGACTGGGTCTGTTCCAAGGCCACTGGGCATATGAGACCGTCTAGGCCACCTTCCCTTAGCAACTCTGTACATTGGAATGGAGGACAAAGGCCTGAGTGTGGGCTGGGGCAGGGCAAAGGATGCGTATGTTTCCACCAGCTCCTTCAAGGCCCAGGGCAGCGCCCGCCTGGTCCCTTTCCCTCAGGTGCCAGCCTCCCCATGCTCTGGTCCCTGCCCTGTCCTTCACCCTCACCCTCGCCATCTCCCTGCCCCAGGATCAAGCAGTGCACGCGGGTCACTATGGACCAGCTGTCCACGGTGCACCACGAGATGGGCCACGTGCAGTACTATCTGCAGTACAAGGACCAGCCTGTCTCCCTGCGCCAAGGGGCCAACCCTGGCTTCCACGAGGCCATCGGGGATGTGCTGGCGCTCTCCGTCTCCACTCCTGAACATCTGTACAAAATTGGCCTGCTGGACAATGTCAGCAATGACATGGGTATGGGGGGTGGAGAGGACCCGGCCCGGCCCTACCCAGACCCCACTCCATCCCACGGCAGGACTCAGCTTGCCCGTGTTCCCACCTGCCCTTCCTGTTTCTGCCGCTCTGCCCCAGGTCAGGCAGGTTTGGGGATCCACCCGGAGCCTCACAGCCCACCCCGAATCCCACCTGGACACTGCCAAAGGGCCCTCTTCCAAACAGGGCTCCATGGTCCTGAAGGCCAGCCTTCCTTTCTCTGCATCTGCCAGCCCCTCCACCTGCTGGCTCCCACCGGCTCCTGCCCAGGCCCACCCTGCCCTAGCTGGACCCCCATCTCCCTCTGACCTCTCTTCTCATCTCATCTTCCGACAGAAAGTGACATCAATTACTTGTTAAAGATGGCACTGGAAAAAATTGCCTTCCTGCCCTTTGGCTACTTGGTGGACCAGTGGCGCTGGGGGGTCTTTAGTGGACGAACCCCCCCTTCCCGCTACAACTTTGACTGGTGGTATCTTCGGTGAGCAAAGGGGAATCAGGAAAGGCCTAATCCCAAGCGGCCCTCCCCACTCTCCTGGACAACCAGGAGCCTCCTGCCTCCATCAGTCCACCCCCCCCCACCCTTTTCCCCATACATTCTGTCCTGCCTGAAACTCCCTCCTCCAAGAAGTCTTCCCCAATTCACCAGGAGGGGAAGGGATGGCCCCCGTGGGAAAGGTGGGAATGCCTGCTTAACAGCATTTTTTGCAAAGGCTAAAATAGCCTTCATGCAATCCTTACATCCTAAGACAATTTATCAATCCTCTTCTAGAACCAAGTATCAGGGAATCTGTGCTCCAATTGCCCGAAATGAAACGCACTTTGATGCCGGAGCTAAGTTTCATGTCCCAAATGTAACACCGTACATCAGGTACTACTGCCCCCCCCCCAACCCCTACCAGTTTTCAGGGCTTGTCCCCATGCTCTTCTGGGCCCCCCATGAGCCTGGAATTTTAAGTGGGCCTCTCCCTGGGGCCAGGCTTGGTTTTCCCTTCTCCCCCGTCTGGCCTCTGCCCTGTGGGGAGCTGAATGGTGCCCGGGCAAGGGCCCCCCCCCACCATCCCCCCTAACACCCAGCCCGTACCTGCAGGTACTTTGTGAGTTTTGTGCTGCAATTCCAGTTCCATCAAGCCCTGTGCAAGGAGGCGGGTCACCAAGGCCCACTGCACAAGTGCGACATCTACCAGTCCACCCAGGCGGGGGCCAAGCTCAGGTGTGTGGGGGGATCAAGAGGGCAAGGGGGAGGTGAGGGGAGAGGGGGAAGGAAGATGTGTCTAAAAGGCAACTGGCTGCTCATGGGAAAGTCACAGGGCCCTGCTGGCAGAGGGAGACTTTCTTCCCTCCCACCCCCTCCTTCCTCGCAAGTATTTACAGAGTGGGCCTTCTGGCTAGCACGGGACAAGACAACGTCCCTGTCCCCTTCCCAGAGCTCCTGGTTCCCCAGAATCTTACTGTTGCTGTTCTTGCAGGCCAGTGGGGGACAGAGGTGGGCCAGAGACCAGTACTGGATGCTGGCCTGTGCCCCCTGTGCCCACCGTGCCCATTCTGCCTGACAGGGAGGCGCTGCGGTCAGGCTCTTCACGGCCATGGCAGGAGGTGCTAAAGGAGGCGATTGGCTCAGATACACTGGATGCTCAACCTCTGCTCAACTACTTCCAGCCGGTCAGCCGGTGGCTGCAGGAGCAGAATCAGCGCAACGGCGAAGTGCTGGGGTGGCCGGAATACCAGTGGCGGCCACCAGTACCCCACAATTACCCACAGGACATTGGTAAAGCCCTGATGGAGGGTGGGGTGGGGTGCTAAAGCAACTCTCGGATTCTGGGCTCTGGACACAGGCCCCTGGTTCCTGGTTCCTGGTGAGCTGCTCCCAGCTGGGCCCCAGCGCCCTGCCCTAAAGGGCCTTTGCTCATCACAGCTTGGTTTGGGCGGGGGAGGGGGGGTGGCGGACAGGTATGTTTCTTCCCCATCATTTTAGAGAGGGTGTGCCCAGATCTGAGGCCCCTCCCTGGGGGCAGGCTGGCAGGCACACTGCTCTATGAGGTCACATTGCAGGCTCCATTCTTATTGGCCGGGGGGCTGTGGCTACAGGGCTCTGCTCTCCTGCGGCCATGGGCCAAGGTTGGGCTGCTCCAGGACTGCCTAGCCTCTTCCTTCTCCTGCTCTGCTGTGGGCACCCCATGCTGGTCCCCAGCCAGGAGGCCACCCACCAGGTGACAACCAACCAGGGAACAACCAGCCAGGCAACAACCAGCAGCCAGACAACAACTCGCCAGACAACAACCAGCAGCCAGACAACCCAGAACCCAAGTGGGACCGGCTGGGGGGCGGGGCGGGGCCTGGGGGGGCCGGTGAGGAGGGAGAGGCAGGGACAGTGGCAGGCTTGGGCCCACCCACAGCAGAGGGCAAGGGGAGGCCTGTCTGTTTGCCTCTACTCTGCCCCACAGGCCTGGTGACCGATGAGGTGGAGGCTAGAAAGTTTGTGGAGGAATATGACCGAAGATCCCAGGTGATATGGAATGAGTATGCTGAGGCTAACTGGAACTATAACACCAACATCACCACAGAGGCCAGCAAGATCCTGGTAAGGACCCCCTCCACGTCCCCCCTCCCCCCATACACACACATACACGCACACACACACACAGACACACCGCATGTGCCTGCTCCTCCTCCCAGGGACCAATCCTTAAAACCGAAGACAGAGCCAGCTGCCCCCTCCCCCCCCCACACTCAGTGTGTGTGTGTGTGTATGTGTGTGTGTGTGTGTGTGTGTGTGTGCGTGTGGAGGGAGGCTGTCAGGATTTGTGAAAAATCCAGAGGAAATATTTAAAATAATACTCAACTTCAGATTTGGGTGGGTTAATGCTCAATGCCCAAAGAAGTTGTCTCTGATTAACAAGCAGTCTGTTGTTAGCAATAGAATGATTTGTACATAAGGGCGCCTGGGTGGCTCAGTTGGTTAAGTGGCCAACTTCGGCTCAGGTCATGATCTCACAGTTCGTGAGTTCGAGCCCGGCATCGGGCTCTGTGCTGACAGCTCAGAGCCTGAAGCCTGCTTTGGATTCTGTCTCCTTCTCTCTCTGCCCCTCCCCCCCCCTTTTTCTCTCTCTCTCAAAAATAAATAAATGCTAAAAAAAATTAAAAATGATTTGTACATAAATAAGTAACAGTAAAGGTGGATTTGTAGATTGAAAGTCCCTGTTTGCCATCACAGCAAGGACTAGCTTCCCTTCACTCCACTCTCCACCTGTGTGTGGAGATTATACCGAGGTGAGCCACTGAGAACTAGCATTTCTTTTTTTCTTTTTTAAAACATTTGTTTATCTTTGAGAGAGAGAGAGAGAGGAACAGAGTGCAAGCAGGGGAGGGGCCGAGAGATGGGGAGACAAAGAATGTGAAGCAAGCTCCAGGCTCCGAGCTGTCAGCACAGAGCCTGACACGGGGCTCGAACTCACAGACCGCGAGATCGTGACCCGAGCCGAAGTCGGATGCTCAACGACTGAGCCACCCAGGGGCCCCGAGAACTAGCATTTCTTGAAGACCATTGTGTGTGCTGTCCACAGTTCCTTGGCGCTTTACATCTGCTGCCTCATTTATTCCTCAGTAGCTTGCAAAACCAGTGATCTTATTCCCGTCTTACACATGGGACCCTAAAGCTCAGAGAGGCCACAGAACGAATGCCAACCTGTCCGTCTGCTAACAAGACACAGGGTGGGCTTCCCCTGCTCTTCCCCTGCCAGGATAGGTCTTGCATGACCATGGCTGTCTGTTGAGGGACACGGACTGCATCCAGGACATTATAGACAGTTCAGGTTGAAGAGGGTCTTTGCAGCAAAGGCAATGGACTTGATAAAACTGCCCCCTCACTGCACCCCTCAGTCCCTTCTGCTCCCCCTATGGCACCTCCTTCTCAGAGGCCACTCCAAAGCTCCTGAGCCTCACGCCACGGTCCACTCTCCCCCTGTGCCTTCAGCTACAGAAGAACATACAGATGGCAAACCACACCTTGAAGTTTGGCACCTGGGCCAGGCAGTTTGATATGACCAGCTTCCAGAATGACAGCATTAAGCGGATGATGAAGAAGATTCAGGACCTAGAGCGGGCAGCACTGCCTGCCAAGGAGCTGGAGGAGGTATGTGGCTTGTGGCGGAGCAGGGAGGGGAAGATCCAAGGTCAGGACCAGGTCCTAGCTCGGGGTCTGGCCTTCAAGCTGCTTCCTCTTCCTCTGAGTCATGACATCTGCCACATTGACGTACACCTACATGCTCCCCCAGCTCCATAGTGCCCCCTGCCCATGATGGCGCCTGGGGCAGAACGGGTAGCAAAGGGGTACAGCCTCTCTTCTTCCTCCTGCAGTATAACCAGATCCTGCTGGACATGGAAACCACTTACAGCGTGGCCTCTGTGTGCCACGCCAATGGCACTTGTCTGCAGCTGGAGCCTGGTGAGGGCATGTGGGGAGTGAGAGGGAGGGTGGGGATGCTGAGCTTGACCGTGTTAGGGGTGCTGGCCCATGGAAGGGGGGTCAGGGTCTCCTAACTCATGGGGTCGGTGCGCCCAGGAGATTCACTCCTCTGTTTTCCCCCAGGGGGTTCTCTGCCACCACTTAGATGGGGCACAGCCCTCCTTTGGACCATCTGCCCATCTGCTCCCTCTAGGGACCCCCTAGATTCCTCTGTGTGTTCTCCCCTTCAGAGTAGGAGTTACCTCAGATTTGTGTGCCAGGTGCTTAGATGCCCGACTAGGGATAGTAATTCTAAGCACTTTCCTTCCTCCACCCTGTCCACATCTTCCCCACCTTCCCTGGCCCCCGCCCTCCACCTCTCCCCTAAAACCAAAGCCACAGCTCAGAGAAGCCACTTCCTGCCGGAAGGAGTGGACCAGCTCTCGCTTGTCCCCTTTCTCTCTCCACACTGGCTGGTGCTTCTTACCTTCTCCCTTTTGGAAGCCTCACCCTGGACACCCAAGTACCTGCATGCAGATACGTCCTTTCCTCCCTCCTGACTCACCCTCCCAAGGGTTGGGGAGCCAGAGGCTTAAACATTCTTCTCCTGAGGAATCGCTACCCAGAAACCATCTCTTCCTGGCCCTCCTGCCAACTCCCACATTAGAACAATGACAAATAGAAGGGGAAATGGAAAATAAACAGGAGAAAGAGACGGCTTTCCTGAGACAGGGTTTGGCCTACGGTTTGTATACATGGGTATGCACGCAAAGCACAGCGGAGACATATGTGTGCCTGCATGTGTATGTGCGTGTTTACGGAGAAGAGCATTAAAGGGAGCGCAGCCTTCAGCCTCCCTCCCCCCATCAATTAGCCTCCTAACCCAGGCCTGGGCCGTCAGAGCACTGCCATTAGTGAAACTAAGAAGCACCCACAGAACAGAATGCTCGCATCGGCAGAGGGCAGAGGTGAAATTCTCAAAATACATTTTTTTCCCTAAACAGAACTAATTTGAATGTACTTTATTCTCTGTGAGAAGTAGATATCATGAAGCACGTTCTGAAACAGGGAGAGAACGCGAGTCAGTGAGGTGTGGGGGACCCCAAATGCTGTCCTCAGGCAGAAAGAGAAGCCACCATCGGTCTGTGTGAGGCTTCCGAAATGACACAGGAGCTCAGGCCGTCCTCACCCCAGCTCCGAGAGGTGCGTGTCAGCTCCACTTAATCTATGTTGAGGAGGCAACACGCACAGTCCCATGGCTTTGACAGGACACAGACCCAGGACTTCAGGCTCCCTGATGATGTTGGGATGGCTCTCTGTACTGTCTTCACAGCAATCCTTTTATTCAGTCCGGTTCACTAACCGTTAGCGAAAGGTGCCCGGGGCCCTGTGAGGACTCAGCGACCAGCAAGGCTCACTCCCTGCTCAGGGGCCTCGTGCTCCCTTTTGATTTTTACACCCCATGAGTGCTGTATTATCCCCATTTTAAAGATAGGGAGGGACACCTGGGGGGTTCAGTCAGTTAAGCGCCCGACTTTGACTCAGGTCATGATCTCACGGTTTGTGAGTTCGATCCCCACGTCGGGCTCTGTGCCGACAGCTCAGAGCCTGGAGCCTGCTTCAGATTCTGTGTCTCCCTCTCCTTCTGCCCCTCCCCCACTCACACTCCGTCTCTCTGTCTCTCAAAAATAAAAAATGTTTAAAGGTAGGGAAAGGGGGGGGGGTCCTGTGACTTGCAAGGTAATTTTCGGGTCAGTGGATGACTAGAGAGGAACTCAGGTCTTGTGACGGCCAAGCCATTTGTCCCTCCCACAGAGGGGTTTGCAGGGAATCAGTGAGGAGCAGCAGCCCTGGGGTCTGGGTTTGTGCCTGGCTGGGCCACTTCCTGGCTGGGGGGACCTGCCATGTCACCAAAACGCTGATGTGCAAACCCGCGCACCCTTCACAAGGCTGCTGCAGCCCTGAGGTGGTGTGCATGCAGCGTGGCCCTGGGGCCACCCGCCCTGTAAGTCTTTGTAGAATTGGTACCTCCCTTTCTCCCATTTCACTAGACTCACTGCCTGTACAGGCCTTTTGACGTGAGTTCACCAATTTTATCCGAGTTCCAAACTCCTATGACTAAGATCACCTTATAGGAGGTGGGAGGTGAGCCCAGGGCTGGAGGCTCAAGTCACTACCCCCCACTCTCCCCAGATCTGACGAATCTGATGGCCACGTCCCGGAAATATGAAGATCTGTTGTGGGCCTGGAAGAGCTGGCGAGACAAGGTGGGGAGAGCAATCCTCCCCTTTTTCCCCAAATATGTGGAACTTGCCAACAAGGCCGCCAAGCTCAATGGTGAGTCCCTCTGGCCGAGATCTCTGGCTCTCTGGGGCCCTCAGAGGGGTCCTCTGAGCCCCTAACCTTGGTGAGAGGGAGGTCCTAGAGGGGGCGGGGCAGAGGGTGCTCTGGGAATGGTCAGGTGTTGAGAGAGCCTGTGCCCCCTCTGCAGGCTACGAAGATGCAGGTGACTCCTGGAGAGCCATGTACGAGATGCCAACCCTGGAACACGACCTGGAGCAGCTCTACCAGGAGCTGCAGCCGCTCTACCTGAACCTGCACGCCTACGTGCGCCGGGCCCTGCACCGCCACTACGGGCCCCAACACATCAACCTGGAGGGCCCCATTCCAGCTCACCTGCTGGGTGAGCGCAAGGACTGGGCCTGGGGTGGGGGTGCGGGGTGGGGGACAGACACAGATGAGGAAAGGTGGGGCCGGTGCTCTCCACATGGCAGAGGGCAGGCTGGGCAGGATCTTAGGATGCTGTATCGGGTGGAGGGAGTGAGGGTGTGAGGCTGGAGGGAATGTTGCCGGGGCCGGGGTGGGGTGGCAGCTGGGTTCGGGGAGACGAGCCCCTTGCTTGCATTTAGCACATTTGCTACAGAGCCACTCGGTGCAGGTCGCCACGGGTGGAGCAGTGACAGAATTCATAATATCATCGCAGGAGACCATATGACCCATGATGCTTGGGCAGGGGTGGTGAGGAAGGGGCCGGGAATGAGAAGTGAGCACCACACCCCCCCAAGGAAGTGGCACATGAGCAGAGCCTTGAAAGATGAGAGGTTCTGGGAAGGCTTGGTGGCTCAGTCGGTTAAGCATCCAACTTCAGCTCAGGTCACCATCTCACGGTTTGAGCCCTGCATCGGGCTCGCTGCTGTCAGCACAGATCCTGCTTCAGATCCTGTGTCCCCCTCTCTGCCCTTCCCTGCTCGAATGTGTGCTCTCACTCTTTCCCTGAAAAATTAAAAAAATTTTTTAAAAGATGAGAGATTCTGACGGAAAAAGTAGCAATAGGGAGTTAGAAGGACAACACTCAGGTGAAGAGGAATTAGGAGAACAGAGAATATTGAGAGTGTAGATCCATCCCAACTTTTGGACCCTCATTTTTTCAGGGGTTGTAAACTCAAATGCCCTGAATGAATGAAGTAGGCAGTGGAAGACAGTGAGGGCTGGCAGGGACTAGAGCAAAGCGGAGGCCACCAGGTTCTTGTCCCTGTCGAGCCACAGAGAACACATCCCTGGGGGGTTCCTTACTATGAGCAGAGAGGCCAGACGGGGCCACAGACCATTTGCCAACCATGAGGGAGACTCCAGAAACTCATCCAGCTTTGGATCTAGTTCCTGCTCAGTCTCTAGGGTCCTTGTAGCCCAAGACACCAGCCATCCTTAATCAAGGATGTGGGAGCGGATATCAGCTCGATGACTGAGAGACACAGACCCCAGGAAAAGGAGGCATTACGCCCAAGTGGCCCCCAGAGTGGGGGCAGAGCTGGGGTTTAGAACTCAGCCCTTGGCACTCAAAGCAGGGCTGGATGTGCAGGCTAAAAACAATGTATGTCAAATCCCAGCAAGGTTTGCAAATAGCAGGTGCTTGGGATACATTTGTGATCATAAGGCTTGGGATCTGGTTCCTTCTCCATGGGTGATGGTGTTGAGTGTAAGAAATAACATCTCTCTCTCCTCTGTCTGCCTTCTCTTCCCCTCCCTGCCTCCAGGGAACATGTGGGCTCAGACCTGGTCCAACATCTATGACTTGGTGGTGCCTTTCCCTTCAGCCCCCAAGATAGATGCCACAGAGGCCATGATAAAGCAGGTGCGCACTGGGCCCCTCATCACATTTCTGCTCCTCCAGGGCAACCCCAAGGCACAAGGGAGGGGAGACCTCTGCCTTGGTGGGAGAAGGCCTCTGCTTCAGGAATTCCCTCTGGCTGAGCCCTCTCCTAACCCCCACCCTGACGCAGTACACAGTCTGTCCCCAGAGGCCCCAGGTTTGGCAGGGCTCCCTCTGCTTGTAGGGCTGGACACCCAGAAGGATGTTTCAGGAAGCGGACAATTTCTTCACCTCCCTGGGGCTGTTGCCTGTGCCCTTTGAGTTCTGGAACAAGTCAATGCTAGAAAAGCCGACTGACGGGCGGGAAGTAGTGTGCCACGCCTCTGCCTGGGACTTCTACAATGGCAAGGACTTCAGGTGTGTCCAGGTTGCAGCCAGGGGACTTTATCAGTGGGCAAGGAGATGAACCAAGTACAGCTTCCACTATTGTCCCCTCAGCCAGAGTGAGCAGAAACAAGTACAGGGGCCAGAGCTTAGCATGAAAGGTCAAGAGCATTGGGCCTGGCCTCGGGTTGGCCATTGGCTTCTGGCAGGGGAGCCTTGTCTACGAGGTGAGGGTCTTCTCAAGCACTGACCAGCTTCACTAGCTTGGTTAGTGCCCAAGGTCCCAGTGCTAGGTGAGCACTGTGAGAGCTTCCCAGCCTTCCCTCATTCTGGAGTGACCTCTGCCTACAGCAGGCCATCTTCCTGGGTACATGTGTCTTGACACAGACAGGTACATGAGAACATGGGGGGCTTTGCACAGATCCATATTCACCATTGGCAGAGACTCAGAAGCTGTCTTCATTGGAGGACAGTTGTCTATTGCTGCATAGACAGATGCACAAACCACCCCAAAACTTACTGCCATAGAACAACCATTTGTTTATGTTTGTGGTTTTATCAGTCAGGAGCGCAGGCAACATGCAGTGGAAATGGCTTGTCCCTGCTGTGCAATGATGGAGACCTCAGCTGGGGTAGCCCTGATGGCTGGAGATGCTGGTGTAGCTCAGTGGGGCCATGTGTCTGGAGCCTTGGTTCTGGCTCTTGGTTGGGTACCTCAGTTTTTCTCCATGTGGCACATGCTGGGACAGGAAGCTTCATTTGGCTTCTGTACTCACATGTTGGGTTCTCGGACTAGGATGACTGGAGAAGCTGGGGATTAGTGAGAACATCTTTCTCCAGGCTAGCTTGGGCTTCCTCCCAGTATGACAGTCAGGCAGTCAGATTTCTTACTGGCATTCAGCATCCCACAGAAAGAAAGCAAGAACAGCCTGGTTTCTTAAAGGCTAAATCCAAAACTGGCACAGAGTCACTTCTGCCACATTTTCTTGGCTGAAGCAAGTCACAGATGCAAAGAAGGAAAAGAAGACCCCACCTCTTGGGAGAAGTGGCAAAGATGATCTGCCACTATTGATGAAGTTTCTTCTAGTAAGAGTGGACACAGAGAGACTAGAACAAAACAGCCAGAGTTCACGGGATTGCCTATCCTTGGGCCCTTCCTTCAAAGGCATGAGGACTGCAGCTGTAGGGATGGATGTACAGAATCAGAGGGTTGAGAACTCTTTTGGGAGTTTTCCTTGTATGGGGAGTCATAGGAGAAGGTGGGCAGACCCCAACCTCGGTGTTACCAGGATGCCAGGAAGTTCTTCCCATCCCAATACAACGGCAGAAAAATGTGGTCAACTGAACTGAAGGGCTTTGGTTATATCCAAGGGAGAATTTGATCGGCTCACAAAAGAGAATGAGGAAAGATGAAGGGCGAGGTTGGGCCTCTGATGTGGACAGCTCTGTAGATGTCATTTCAGTCCTAACCATGAAAGTCCTGGGTGAATGTGTTTGCTGGTGTTGGGCACATGGGATGTAGAAAAGCTCAGAATAACTGTTGTTCCCTTCAGGAAACCTAAGTCTTGGAAGAGACAAAATGTGTGCATGAAAAACACAGAACCCACATTCTAGAAAGTTCTGCACTAATCACAATTGAGTGCAAAGCCTCAGTTATGCCTTTTGAGCAAGTACGTTGCACAGTCAGAAAACAGCATGGCAGTGAGGGCTGGAGTGATTCAGAGAAGTTGGAAGCAGAAGAATGGCCTGGATGACCATGCTGTAGGGGCTTCTGACCCTCAGATTCCTTCTTTCTCGGGCTCATTCCATACCTCCTTTGGTTTTCCTTCCCATAAAGCTGTGTTCCCTGCATATAGCATTGATGGGGGTCTGCTTTGTATGCAGTAAGGACAGCGGGTCCCTTTGCCCCACCCCCCGTGTTCCAGGATCAAGCAGTGCACCACTGTGAACATGGAGGACCTGGTGGTGGCCCATCATGAAATGGGCCACATACAGTATTTCATGCAGTACAAGGACTTGCCTGTGACCTTCCGGGAGGGTGCCAACCCTGGCTTTCACGAGGCCATTGGAGATGTGCTGGCCCTCTCAGTGTCTACCCCCAAGCACCTCCACAGTATCAACCTGCTGAGTAGCGAGGGTGGCGGCTATGGTGAGAGAGGAATGGGAAGTCCTGGTGGGCAGAGGGACTAAGAAGGGGAAGTGAGCTTGGGAGGCTGGGAGAGGGGACTTGATGGCTCATAGGCAGAGGTTGGGACAGAACAGTGGGGAATAAGGAGACCACCAGCAGGGTGAGCCGGGAGGATGGAACTCCCATACCAGCCCAAGAGGCAGGTCGCTAGACCCAGAAAGGCACAGAGCCCACTCCTCCCCTCTCCACCCACCGCACACCCATCATGGCTGAGCCACTGGGATGTGGCAGGAGGCAGGCAGACATCTGGTGACTAGGCTCCCTTCCCTTGGCAGAACAAGACATCAATTTTCTAATGAAGATGGCACTCGACAAGATCGCCTTTGTCCCCTTCAGCTACCTCGTCGACCAGTGGCGCTGGAGGGTATTTGATGGAAGCATCACCAAGGAGAACTACAACCAAGAGTGGTGGAACCTCAGGTTCTAGAATGATCCTGTGGGGGTGTGGGTTCAGGAGGGGGGGTGTCTCCATGGGTATCTGTATATGTGAGTGTGTGTGTAAGTGATGAGGTGAACAGGGGGTGATTGTGCACAGAGGCACAGCACACCAGAATCTGGACTGTCCAGTGGAACCCCCGGGGCAAGGTTCACCCTTCAGCTCAAAACTACCAACTCTTCCTGACTTTATTCTCCCCAAACCCTCCCTCCAACATCTTTCCCCTTGACAGGCTAAAGTACCAGGGCCTCTGCCCCCCAGTGGCCCGGGCTCAAGGGGACTTTGACCCAGGGGCCAAGTTCCACGTTCCTTCAAGTGTGCCTTATATCAGGTAAAGGGGAAGGGAAGAGGCTATTCAATGTTCAAAGTGCCGTTACTGCCCTGTGGGGAGCTACCTGTCTCGGTGACCTGGGAGGCCTGGCTGCATGGCACATTGTGCCTAGGCCACTTACCTGCCACCAAGGCTCATTGTTGTTTCACACTTTTGATGTGATGAGAGCCTCTACCCTCCAGGCATTTGAAAACAGAAACTCTACTATAATTGGCTAATGGTTACAAGACCTTGGTTGGATAGTTAACATTATTAACCATGACCCATGACCCATGGCTAGAGCTAAGCACTGTTTTGTTTTGTTTTGTTTTGTTTTGTTTTGTTTTTAAACAAGATTGTGATTTCTTTAATATATATTCAACATATTGCCTGTGATATAATTGGAATTATACCTGGAAGACCTTCTACACACTAAAACTAGGGTTAGAGACCCAATTGGATTGGGAGGCTATGCTCTCAGGGGCATGGAGTCAGGCAGAACTGGGTTCTGGGGTCAGGCAGAACTGGGTTCAAATCTTGTTTCCACTTCTTTGTTTCCTTAAGCAAATTTTTCAGTGTCTGTGAGCATCAGTTTCTGCACCTGTGAAATCGTAAATTGTAGCAGAACTTAACTTCTTAACATACTGTCCAATACAGAGCATGAACAGGAAATGGTGGCCATAACGCACTAGTATGAATTTATATTCTTTTTAAAAAGTTTTTATTTATTTATTTATTTTGAGAGAGACAGAGACAGCATTAGCAGGGGGCAGGGGAGAGAGAGAGGGAGAGAGAGAGAATCCCAAGTAGGCTCTGTGCTGCCAGCACAGAGCCCGATGTGGGGCTTGAACTCCCAAAACCGTGGGATCATGACCTGAGCCAAAACCAAGAGTTGGACGCTTAACCAGCTGAACCACCCAGGCACCCCTGAAGTTACACTCTTAACTGGGACATGTAAACACACCAGTGCTGTGAGTCACATAGCCAGAGTGTAGACATGTCCAGCCCTTCCCTTCTGCCTGCTGCAGGAGAGCACTTACTGAGGGCTAGGAAGGGTAATTGTAGGGTCTGGGACCCTCCTGGTAGAGAAGGGTCTGGGGACATCTGAGGGGAGGGTCTGTGTGTCCCTGAGCTGCAGATAGCCCAGGCCACATGTGAGGCAAGGCAGAGGGCAAGGAGGGCTGTCCCAGGAGGGCTCTGGTCACTTCCAGCCCTTGCCACCTGTGGTTCCTGGAAGCCCAGTGGGGGAGGACTTGTGCTCATGGTGCCCACCTTTCCAACCTAGCACCTGGCATGATGTCAGCATATAGTCAGGACCTAATAAAGAAGTGTAGGGCGGGTGAATTGTGTTCCCACTGTGTAGGAAAGGAGAGAAAGCCTTCTCACATGTTCCAGAGAGCAGCTGTGGGCAGGGGACCAAGGGGGATCCAAGGGCCCTTAGAACAGGCCCAACCTGGACAATGTACCAGGATGACCTGTGAGGAGGGCTACCACCTGCCTTCTCCACTGGTTTCCCAGCTTCCAAGCTGGCACTCACTTTCATGTGAAAGCCAGGCTGAAGTGAATGGTTAGCTTCTGAGCTTAGAGTAGATAATTCTCCAGGGCAGGGGTGGGCAAAGGAGACACATTCCAAATTCTGACCAGCAAACTTGGCAAAGCACTTTTAAGAAATGCCAGGAAAGTTAGTGGCACATGGCTTATGCCCAGCATTCAAAGTGGGAGGCCAGTGCTGCTGGTTTGGGACATTCTGAACCAAGTGCAGAGGTGGCTCTGGCTTTGACCTGCAGATTTATACCAGGGAATCCCTGCTGTTTGGAATAAAGGGGATCATTTGGGCTGGCTTCCCTGCCCAAACCACCCTGCCAGAAGCGTGGGACTCTTGAGGCAACACCTGGCCTCTACTTGCATACACCCCAGGGATGGAGACCTTACTGCCTCAGAAGCAACTGTCCAAATCTTTGAAGGGCTCTGCCCTGACCCTCCTCACCCATGAGTGATCCCCAGAGCTCCTCAAAGCAGGTCCTCCCGAGACGTGGAAGGAGCCTCTTGGGTGGGAGGCATGGGAACAGGGAGCCTTGAAGACCCTAAAGACCAGAGGGTGAGATCCCTGCAACACCCGGGCTGCAGTGGAAGGTGACGGGCAACTGGGGCTCGGTGGCACAGGTCCTCAGCCACCCCACCCCACACCATGCTTCCCTCCACTCCAGGTACTTTGTCGGCTTTGTCATTCAGTTCCAGTTCCACGAGGCTCTGTGTCAGGCA
Organism: Prionailurus viverrinus; assembly: GCF_022837055.1. Taxonomy (NCBI): domain Eukaryota; kingdom Metazoa; phylum Chordata; class Mammalia; order Carnivora; family Felidae; genus Prionailurus; species Prionailurus viverrinus. The sequence continues at coordinate 37,788,735 of NC_062574.1, forward strand.
GCTGGCCACAAGGGCCCCTTGCACACATGTGACATCTACCAGTCTAAGGAGGCAGGAAAGCGCCTGGCGTGAGTCTTTTCTAGCTTTCTTTTGACCATTTCCCATGCTCTGACCCCAGTGGGGCTTTTCTGGGAAAACCTGCCATTTTGGTGTCTGGGTTGGGGATCCCAGGTGGAGCCTGTGCCAGACCTTAATGTGCCACCCCAGTGGGGAACTAGAGCCCTCTGGGCCCCAACCATCCCTCCCCCATTCCTATCCCCTACCCCCAGACCTGCTCAAGCCCTCCCAATCCCAAAGGAGGTTTAGGCCAGAAGAGGGGACATGGAAGGTGGGAATTAGGCTGGGGCAGGAGCAGCAAGCCTCCCTACCTGTCCTTCTGACTGACTCTGTGTCCCTTCTCTGGTGCTCCCCCAGGGATGCCATGAAACTGGGCTTCAGTAAGCCATGGCCAGAAGCCATGAAGCTGATCACAGGCCAGACCAACATGTCTGCGTCCGCCATGATGAACTACTTCAAGCCGCTGCTGGACTGGCTTCTCACTGAAAATGGGCGGCATGGGGAGAAGCTGGGCTGGCCTCAGTACAACTGGACACCAAATTCTGGTACCACACCCCATCCCCCTCAGCCCCAGGCCAGCCCCCTCCCCAGTTCAGGCAGACTGCAGTCTGACCTCAGAGCAAGAACAGGGAAGCGAGCCTAACCAAGCCCCAGCCCTGCCCATCGGCCTGCCCACTGCCTGCCCACAGCCTGCCCATCGCCTGCTCTCCTTGCTTCCCCTGCCCAGCTCACTCAGAAGGCCCCGTCCCGGGCAACGGCCGTGTCAACTTCCTGGGCCTGGACCTGGAGGAGCAGCAGGCCCGCGTGGGCCAGTGGGTGCTGCTCTTCCTGGGCGTAACCCTGCTGGTGGCCACCTTGGTCCTCACCCACCGGCTCTTCAGCATCCGCCGTCACAGCCTCCACCAGCCCCACCATGGGCCCCAGTTTGGTTCCGAGGTGGAGCTGAGGCACTCCTGAGATGACCGGGCTGGGCTGGGCCTGCCGGGGAGCTTCTGCCACCAAGAGACCAGACTGGGGGCGTGGGGGCGTGGGCAGAGGACCCACCACTCCTCTCAAGGCTCACCTCAGCCAGCCCCCCTCCTCCCACCCTGTTCCCCCACTACCATGTCTAGAGTCCCGTACTGACCATCTGCCCTCCAGACCGCAAACTCCCACGGACCCTGCCCCCAAGTCCCTGGGCAGCAGGCCGCCTAACATGGAGCCCCCTCCCAGTCTCTCTGTGAATACAATTAAAGGACCTGCCTCCCCCATCTGAGTCTGTGTCCCTCATAGGGAAGCCAGGGACAGGGACTGGGACGCTCTCCCACCTCCTGGCAGTCAAGTGGGTCACTTCACTGGACATCTTCATCCTCCTCCAAGAAGAGCCTGGGAAAATGCCCTGGAGCTCTGGCCCCAGCACCCGCCCCTAGCCCAGGCAGTCAGCCAATGTCCCGCCGTGGCCAGCAGCCCCTGCCCAGCCTCGGCATCAACCCAAGAAGACGGGGGAGGGAGCAGACGTTCTGGGCTTCCGGCCTTCCATTTCCACGTGCTTCGGGAGCCCTGCCCCAGCTTTCCCATAAATGGCAGGTCCTTTAGATGGAAGACTTCTGGCTCTCCTCCGGGTCCCAGGGGGAGAGCGCCTTGCCCGTGTCTGACTCAGTGAGGGTGCAGAACTGACCACATTGGTCACCTCAGGCTGCCTGCACCAGCTCCGTGTCTACTTGTATGACTGGACAGAGCTATTTGAGTATTGCCCATGGGGTCCAAGGCTAGACCCTTTTCACCCCAGATGGAGAAGGACCCTAAATGCTGGAGCTTGGCAAGAGCTAGCAGTCACACAGGGATTAACTTCCAGAGGCCACCCCTTCCCATTCCCCCAAGCTCATTCTCTCACCCTGAGCCTTCCCTCAAAAAGCCAATGTGGGCTTGAGGAACTAGCATTTTGAGGGACATTTTTATAACTTTTATCTACATGTTTAGTATAGAAAATTTGGAAAATACAGAAAACTATAAAGACAATAAAAGCCCTTTATATCAACACCAAGAGAAAAGCACCACTGACATTTTGGTATACAGTAAAACCTTGGTTTGCGAGCATAATTCTTTCCAGAAACATGCTGGTAATCCAAAGCACTCATATATCAAAGTGAAGTTCAAGAACCATTGGCTCTGTTGTGATTGTGTGACATTCAGCATCATGTACTACTCGTAATGCAAGACATCTCTCATTTATCAAGTTAAAAATTTATTACAAATGTTTGCTTGTCTTGCAGAACACTCGCAGAACAAGTGACCTACCATCCCAGGTTTTACTGTATATCTTTCCACTTTTTTTTCTCAGTACATATTTTATTTTTAATTAAAAAAATTTTTAATGTTAATTTTTGAGAGAGAGAGAGAGAGAGAGAGAGAACGAGTGGGGGAGGGGCAGAGAGAAAGGGGGACAGAGGATCTGAAGCAGGCTCTGCGCTGACAGAAGAGAGCCCGATGTGGGGCTCGAACTCACGAACTGTGAGATCATGATCATGACCTGAGCTGAAGCCTGACACTTAACTGACCGAGCCAATCAGGCGCCCCTTCGGTACATATTTTAAATGAGATCACAGTGTATCTATGTTTGTGTATCCTTTTTCCAATTAACACAACAATCTATTTTTCAGATAGTCAAATGCCAAATCTAGAACCTGGCAAAATGGAAGTTGATCAGTTGCCCAAAGCTAGAGGCTTCCACTGCCAGCCTGGCCCCTCTGTGAGGACCCCTCATCAGAGCCTATTCCCGGCTTTGCTGATGCCTTGACTTCAGCCAGGCCCAGCCCCCAACATCTGTCTCCAATATCCATTGCTCCAGCTTTTTTGCCCTCCCAATCTCCAGCTGCCATGTGTGTCTGTGTCTGGGTGTGTATCTGTGTGTGCATGTGTCAGTGTGCATGTTGCACATAGACTAGGTTGTACAGGCCTGTTCCATGGAACAGGATGTGGGGTTGAAGTATTTTGGATATGCAAGAGGGTAGGAGTTTATGATTAGTTAGGACAATGGAATTTATAAACATATCCTCTAAATAGTTCTAAAGTTCTACCACCAAAGACTTTTAATTACCCCCCGTCCCCAGCCTGACGTTTCAAAAGCTCTTTGCCTGCCAGACAAAGGTCATTGTCACAATACCGTTTCCTATCTTTGTGAACACAGGGGTTCATGCTGCCTGAAACAGCTTATGGAAGAGCATGAGGGCACCAAGCAGTCAACATCCAAAGGTGTGACTGAGGGCAACGAGACTCAGGCTAACCAGCCTTATCCCCTAGGCTTTTTGAAATATTAAAATTGTTTGGACTCCTGTTACTGTCTCCTAGGGTGAGGGGGGGTACAGCTAGGTCTAACTAGAAGAAGGCAGAGGAAGAGGAGGGGTGACAGCAGAAAGAAAGGCCATTCTGGCATTTTCTACCAGTGACCCTGAAGTCTGAGCCCTTCCCTGTGCTGCACCTGCTGATGTCTGACAGCTGATCACTCCTCAGCAGCTCTTAACTATGAGGGCCCAAGGTAGGCATGGTTGCTGGACAGTTTCTCTGATCTCTCAAACACCCTCTTCTTCCAATTGCCCACCCCCATTCCAGCCTACCCTGGCTCTAACGTGAGTGAATCCAGTGGCTTTGGACTAGGCCTGAGTCAAATCCTGCCTCTGCACGTAGTACCTTAGTGGCCTGGAGAATTCAATTTTCTGAGCCTCCATTTTGACACCTACGAAATGGTTCTTACAAACCGTCTTAAATTTCTGCAAAGATTAAGTGAGATAATATAGAACTTATAGTATATAGTTTCCTCTCTTTATAAAAAATGCATCACCTCCCCACGTCACAGACCATGACAACAGGAAAGCCAAGCAGAGATCAGCCCCTCACTAGACAGATAGAGGAAAAGGTCCAGAGCAGCTCACTGGTGACAGTTGAACACTCACATCTCCCGTGTCTTCCAGGAACTTTCTCATGGTTTCTGCACCATCGACTTCCCTGGAGTGCAATGAGTTTGCTCACCTGAGGGACTCAGCTTTCCTCAGTTCTGGAAACACAGGCATCATCTCTTTGAACGTCACCCTCCTCCTTTCCAGTCATCTCTTTGGGGACTCTTCCCCGATGCTGCCTGGGGCCATTTTGTCCTCTGTCTCCTAATCCTTGCTCATATTTCTCATCTCTCCCTCTGTCCTGTGTTCCAGGAGATTCCCCAGTTCTGCATCCCAGCCTGCTGCTTAACCTGGCCAGAGCAATTTTCGTTGTTCCAACTTAATAACTGTTTTTCATTTTCACATCTCTCTCTCAAATCCCCTGTGTTTTCACAAAAGCCTATTCTTCATGGATTCTATTTTTTCTCTTTTTTACCACTCTAAGATCAGTATTTTTTTAAGTTTTGGCATAATGGACCTCCATACAATGTGCCATTTTAACCATTTTTAAGCATGCAGCCCAGTGGCATTGAATGCATTCATATTGTCCTGGCAACCAGCACCACTGTATCTCTCCAAGTCCCTACTTTCAATTCTTTTGAATGTGTACCCTAAATTGGAATTGCTGGATTATATGAGAATCCTTTGATTTTTTTGAGGAACCATCATACTCTTTTTCACAGTGGCTGCACCATTTTATATTCCCAGTAGCACTCTACACAGGTCCAGTTTCTCCATGTCTTGGCCAACAGTTGATGTTTGGTAATAGCCATTCTAGCGGTATCTCATGGTTTTGATTTGCATTTCCCTAATAATTAATGATATGGAGCATCTTTTCAAGTGCTTATTACCCATTTGTGTATAATCTTTTGAGAGATATCTACTCAGATCCTTTGCCTATCACTGATTTGGGTGGTTTTCTCATTGTTGAGTTTGAGAGTTTTCATGTATTCTAAATATTAACCCTTACCAGATATATAATTTACAAATCTTTTCTCCCATTCTGTGGGTTGCCTTTTTACTCTGTTTCTCATGTTCTTTGATGCACAAAAGTTTTTAACTTTGATGAAATCCAATTTGTCTGGGGTTTTTGTTTTTGCCTGTGCTTTTGGTGTCATATCCAAAATATCATTGTCAAATCTAATGTTGTGAAGCTTTTCCCATATGATTTCTTCAAAGGGTTTTCTGATCTTAGCTCTTATATTTAGGTCTTTAATCTGGTTTGATTTAATCTTTCTGTATGGTGTAAAGATCTATATTTTAAGTCCCTTTCAGACTGCAGTTAGACGTGTCCTTCCTCAGGTGTGTCTGTCATTTAGCACAGGCTGTGAAGCCAGAGCATGGGGGTGTGAGTCCCACCTCCACTATTTGCTAGCTATGTGACTGTAAGTTCCTCAGCCTCTCTGTGCCTCTGTTTCCTAATCTATAAAGTGGGTGTATTGATCACAGTACTTACCGCATGCGTTTTTTGGTGAGGATTCATATACTAAAAGCTCTCAGTGGGTCCCTTGCACCTGGAAAGTGCTCAGAGGGGACTGGTGATCATTATTGATCTTCATGGCACTGCACTCTCTTTGGCACTTGGTAATCCTGACCCATGACCCATTTTCAGTGGGAACATTCTTCTGCAGGGTCCAATGCACACACCATGTGCATGTGTTCTGAAGATGTCCCTAAAGTCAGTTTCATGGATGCTTCTTGCAGAGCCCCCTTAAAAAGGAAGCCATCTGCTAGCTCCCATCTTGATGGAGGCACAACTTCCACTGTGATCAGCTATGTCCATTCAGACAGCAATGCTGCAGCCCTCTGGGCATGGGTGCCCTCTGATTTCCCACACGGGCCCCCACTCACTGCTGCATGAGCCCTCTTTGTCTCCTCAGCATCTGAAGAGTTCTGTTTCTTGCACTCCATCTCAGCTCTGTATTTTACATTTTAGGGGCGCCTGGGTGGCGCAGTCGGTTAAGCGTCCGACTTCAGCCAGGTCACGATCTTGCGGTCCATGAGTTTGAGCCCTGCGTCAGGCTCTGGGCTGATGGCTCGGAGCCTGGAGCCTGTTTCCGATTCTGTGTCTCCCTCTCTCTCTGCCCCTCCCCCGTTCATGCTCTGTCTCTCTCTGTCCCAAAAATAAATAAAAAAACGTTGAAAAAAATGTATTTTACATTTTAAAAAGCATGATTTTTTTAACCCCAAATAGCCAAAGCAATTTTGAGAAAGAAGAATAAAGCTGGAAGCATCACACTTCCTGTTTTGAAACTATCTTACAAAGCCATAGCAATCAAAACAGAATGGTATCAGTATAAAAGTGGACACACAGATCAATGGAACAGTATAGAGAGTACAGAAATAAGCCTGCCCATATATGGTCAGTATACTTAAGACAAACCAAGAATATAAGATGGGGAAATGATAGTTTTCTTCAATAAATGGTGTTGGGGAAGCTGGGCAGGTGCATGCAAAAGAATGAAACTGGACCCCTACCTTACACCATACAAAAAATTAACTGAAAATGGATTAAAGACTTGAACATAAGGCCAGAAAGCATAGAACTCCTAGAAGAAAACTTAGATAGTGAGCTCCTAGACATTGGTGTTGGCAATGATATTTTGGATTTGACACTAACTACATCAAACTAAAAAGCCCTTACACAGCAAAGGCAATCATCAACAAAATGAAAAGGCAACCTAAAGAATGGGAGAAAATATTTGTAAATTACATATTTGGTAAGAAATTAACATACAAAATATATAAATAGCTGATACAACTCCAAACAAACCAACTAAAAAATGAGCAGAGGAACTGGATAGACATTTTTCCAAAGAAGACATACAGATGGCCAGCAGTCACATGAAATGGTTCTCAACATCTCTAATCATCAGGGAAATGCAAATAAAAACCACAATTAGATATCACCTCATGCCTAGTAGAATGGCCATTATCAAAAAGATAAGAAATATCAAGTGTTGGCAAGGATATGGAGAAAGAGAACCCTCGTGCACTGTTGGTGGGAATGTAAATTGTCAGCCGCTACAGAAAACAATATGGAGGTTCCTCAAAAGGTTAAAAATAGGGGCACCTGGGTGGCTCAGTCGGTTGGGCATCTGACTTCACTCAGGTTGTGATCTCACAGATCATGAGTTCAAGCCCCACATCAGGCTCTGTGCTGACAGCTCAGAACCTGGAGCCTGCTTTAGATTCTGTGTCTCCCACTCTCTCTCTACCCCTCCCCTGCTCGTGCTCTGTCTCTGTCTCTCAAAAATAAATAAACACTAAAAAAAATTTTAAGTTAAAAGTAGAACTACCATATGATCCAGCAATTTCACTCCTGGGTATTTACAAAGAAAACGAAATCAGTCTTGAAAAGCTATCTGCACCTTCGTGTCCATTTCAACGTGATTTACACTAGCCAAGACATGGAAACAATCTATGTGTCCAATGACAGGTGAATGGATAATGAAAAGGTGGTATACATATACACACCAAAAAACTGAGCTTATAGATACAGGGAACAGATTGGTGGTTGCCAGAAGCAGGAGGTGGGATGGTGGGCAAAAAGATGAAGGTGGCAAAAGGCATAAACTTCTGGTTTATGCCTGGGTGGCTCAGTCGTTTAAGCATTCGACTCTTGATTTCAGCTCAGGTCATGATCTCACAGTCCATTGGTCAGTCATGAGATCAAGCTCAGAGTTGGTTCCACCCTGGTTATGGGAGCTGCTTAAGATTCCCTCTGTCCCTCTCCCTCTACCCTTTTCCCACTTGCACACATGTGCTTGCTCTCTCTCTCTCTCTCTCTCTCAGAAAAAAAGTCCTAGTCTGCCCTTCCCTGATTGTGTATACTCTTTCTCTCTCTTTCTCTCTCTCTAAAAAAAAAAAAAAAAAAAGTAAGTCCTGGGGATGTGATGTACAGCATGATCACTGTAGTTAATGACAAAATACTATATTTTTTTTCAACGTTTTTTATTTATTTTTGGGACAGAGAGAGACAGAGCATGAATGGGGGAGGGGCAGAGAGAGAGGGAGACACAAAATCGGAAACAGGCTCCAGGCTCTGAGCCATCAGCCCAGAGCCCGACGCGGGGCTCGAACTCACGGACCGCGAGATCGTGACCTGGCTGAAGTCGGACGCTCAACCGACTGCGCCACCCAGGCGCCCCGATTTTATCAAGTATATCCATATGCTTGAAGCAGGAGAACTCACTTGGCCAGCTTAACCAGAAGTGTCATTGATCTTTTTCTTTCTTTGTGTTTTAAGTAATTTTGATCATAACATCATCTTTGGAGGGTTATTTGGCCAGTTTCTCTGGTAATGGTGTCAGCTCCTGTGAAGGGGTGAAGCGTCAGTGAGGCTTTGGGTGCACCTGGGCTGAGCAGAGTAAGTGAAAGGAACATAGGGTGGAGGCAGTATGAGTGTGGACGGAAGTGAGTCTGAGAAAGAAGTCCCAAAGTGAGGCAAGTGGTCTGGTTTCCCCCAGACTAAATGTGTCAGGTTACTGGGGAGTCATCAAAAGCTAGCAGAGAGCTGGAGTCCTGGTAGCTGGTACTCTAACCAGGCTCAGGTACTCAGGGACATGAACCCTGAGTGGAAGGTACCAGCCACACATTCCCACAGCCCTCACAGCCCTCTACCTTCCATGCTTCCTCCTGATTACAAACTCATAGCATCAGGCTATCCCTGGAAAAACAGCTATAAGGACAAGGGGAATGGAGGAAGGGTCCTACATACCCCTAGGTATGATTACACATCCTATAAGAGAGAAAAAGGCTAGGGGGGCCTGGGTGGCTCAGTCAGTTAAGCATCCGACCCTTGGTTTCGGCTCAGGTCATGATCTCACAGTTTGTGAGTTTGAGCCCTACATCAGGCTCTGCAATGACAGTGCAGAGCTTCCTTGGGATTCTCTCTCTCCCTCTCTCTACCCCTCCCCTGTTCATTCTGTCTCTGTCTCTCTCAAACTAAATAAAATAAAATAAAATAAAATAAAATAAAATAAAACTTAAAAAGAGAGAGAGAGAGAGAGAGAGAGAGAGAGAAAGGCCAAAAATGAGAACATAGCAAGTCAAGTCAGAAGAACAGGGAGAGACAACTGTGCTTCCAGAGTCCAGAGGCCCAGAGATGTCACTTTCATACATCTGTCCATCCATCATCCCTCCCACCTTCTCAGAAGTGATGCCAGTCTTTGGAGGGAAAGGGTTTCATCAATCCCTGGCCAAGGTTGGAAGGTTGTTCTAATGCCAAGGAAAAGTTACCAACTAGACTAGAACAAGCTCTAGCCCTGCTCTCTTCTTGACTTGACCTCAGTCTCCTCACCTGTAAAACGGGAACCGTTGGATCAGAAGGTGGGTGGGGCTTTCCAGTTCTAATATTCCATGGCTGACTCTTCAGCCCCTGATGTCACAATATGGAGCTGGACCGTGATTGGCCCATAGCCTCAACCAGCTCTGCTGTTCTCTTGGTCATGGGCACAAGATGGACTTGTCATGGACCTTCCCTATTTGTGCTCTTCTGTTATGGGCAGCTCTTGCCATGGCTCAGGACCGAGGGTGATCAGAACTTAGGTGGGGCTGGGACCTGTAGGAGCATGGGAGCAGACAAGGGGACCAGTCGGGGCAGGCCCCTCCCAGGACAGCATGATGCCCACCTCCTTCTCCACAGACAAGTTCTACAATGAGACCATGGCAAAGATGTTCCTGCAGTTTTATGAGCATACCGCCCAGGTTGTATGGAACCAGTTCATGGAGGCCACCTGGAACTATGTCACCAACATCACCAAGAAAAACCGGGAGAAGATGGTGTGGTACCGCCTCAACTGCAGCCCCTCCTTCCCTTGCTCTTCTCAGGGATCTCGGGGGGGATGGGAAAACCACACCTTCTGCCCCCTGTCCAGAGCTAGAGAAAAGAGGGAATCCCTAAAGTACATGTCAAAGCAGGCTGCAAGCTCTGGGCCTCTTGGTAGCCCCAAAAAGCTCTCTGGGCAAGAATCTCTTGTTTCTTTCCCCTTGTACATATCACCTCCTTGCTTTTCGGGACTCAGGCTCCTTCCTTTCTCCCATTTTAGCAATTCTTTAGTGATTCTGAACCGTTAAAGTGGGTTTCGGGAGGAGGTTGGGGGGCTGGGGTCCTTGCTGTCTCCAACTTTCCCAAGACAAATATGGTGACCCTCATTCCAGCTGCACAAAGACTCAGAGAGGTCCCAGCACATGCCGTACTTTGGCACTTGGGCCCGCCTGTTTAAGATCTCCAGGTTCCAGGACCCGGCCATGAAGCGCATGCCGAACATAGACTGCAGAACATAGACTGCACATGAACATAAGCTGCAGAACATAGACAAGGCAGCCCTGCCCCAGGACAAGCTCGGGAGGTGATGGGTGGAGCCCCCATGTCTCCAGGCATATGCTCCCCACCCCAGGGGTGGGTGGGCTGGCCAGGTGTGAAGCCAGAGAGTCTGGGCAGGGGGGAGGTTGTCAGGAAGGACCATGAGCTTCCTTTGGGGGAGGGAAGCAGAGGCTGAAGGGAAGATGCCTCAGATAGGCCTGCCCCTCACAGCTGGAGGGGTTAGCGCTGGGGGTGGGCCCAGGGGCACAGGCCTGCCCTAGGTGACACTTGCCGCCCAGTACAACATGCTTCTGGCCTACATGGAGACGACATACAGCATGGCTCAGGTGTGCCTGAATGAGGGACCCTGCCTACCCCTGGAGCCTGGTGAGCACCCAAACACTGCCCTGTCCATCCCCAGAGTCTCTAGTATCAGCCCCTTCCACAAGCCTACCCTGACCCCCCGTTGTCTTCCATGCCTCAGGTGTACTCACTTTTGAGGAGTGGAGGGTCTGCCTAAGGCAGGTAAGGGCAGAGGGCAGGCAGGAGTGGGGGGGGGGGGGGCTGTCCCACCTTGGCTCCTTTTCTGGGCATAGACCTTGAAGAAGTCATGGCCACCTCCTGGGATGAGAAGGAGCTGCTGTGGGCCTGACAGGGTTGGCAGGATGCTGTGGGTCATCAGCTCTGCATCACCTTCAAGTGCTATGTGCAGCTCAGCAACAGGACTGCAAAGCTCAACGGTGAGGCCCCCAGCCCCCCAGCTGGCCAGCCCAGCCCATGCAGATGACACACTGCACAGGTCCCAGGGCAGTTCCTGGGAAGGGCGAAGCAGAGTCTGCTGGGGGTAAAGGCAGTAGTAGGACCTTGAGATGGAGAACCTGAACCCCGCCCCACAGCTGGGGGAAGCAAAAGTGGTTCATTCACCATTGGTCCACAAACATCACTTGAGCATATACTGTGTGCCAGGTCCTGGAGAGGTTCTAAGGATGTGTAGGTGAAAAGACAGAGAGGAGCCTGCCCTCCTAGGTAGGGCTTACAGTCTGAGAGACAGACAAGATTTGTGCAAATGCACATCTCAGGACGAGTGCTAAGAGAGAGAAGAGGAGGCCTGGAGACACTTCCCCAAGGCCTGAAAGAAGGCAAGCAAGAGGTGAAAGAGAACCCCAGGCCCCACGATGGGACAAACCAGTGTTTGGGAGGATCTGGAAGGAGCCAGGGTGGCCAGAGGGCTTGGACATGTGGGGCTCAAGGTGGGTGCCAAGACCAGTGCCTTATCCAGGTCCTCTCCAACCAGGCATGGTGAGAAGCATGGAGTGTGTATTTTTTAAATGTTTTTCCACCCCTGATCTTATCCAATCAGAACAGTGACCTTGGGGGCACATTTCCCATTTGGCAGATGAAGACCCTGAGGACCAGGGAGGCCAAGTGGTTTCCCCAGAAAGTGCCTGGGTCTCCTGCCTGCCAGGCCAAGGCTGAAGGAAGGGCGGGCGGTGAGTGCTTCTGAGCCCCCTCTCCTGTCCTAGGTTACAAAGACATGGGGGCCTTGTGGCGGTCCAAGAGTCTGACACCCTGGAACACGATCTGGAGCAGCTTTACCAGGAGCTGCAGCCACTCTACCTAAACCTGCACACCTACATGTGCCGGGCCCTGCACAGCCACTACGGGTCAGAGCTTATCAACCTGCGGGGACCATCCCTGCCCACCTCCTGAGTAACGCCCTAGCTGGTAGCAGAGTGGGGTAAGCAGAATAGGCCTCCAAGCTGGCACTTAGTAAAGGGAGAGACAGTGTCCTGCCTCCTCTGAGCCCCTCCTCTCCTTCCAGGGAACATGTGGGCTCAGTTCTGGGTCAACATCTTAGACCTGGTCCTGCCCTTCCCAAAGAAGCCTCTTGAGGACATCACAAAAATCATGAAAAGCCAGGTCAGTGCTCGGTGTCCATCTGACCCTGCCAGCTCCACACCCTCGGGCTGGGCCCTACATATCCCCTCTTCCACACAGCACTGGAAGCCCTCAAAAATGTTCAAAGGGGCTGAAAAATTCTTCACCTCCCTGGGGCTGCTTTCCACCCCTCCCAACTTCTGGAAAACTTCAATGATGGAAAGGCCAACCGATGGGCGAGAGGTGGAGTGCCACGCCTCTGCCTGGGACTTCTACAACGGCAAGGACATCAGGTCTCACGGGACACCAGCACCACCCTCCTCTCCCTCCCTCTCTCTTCCTCCACTGGTTCCACTCTCCACCTGCCCACCTGTCTTAGGAGGTGGGCAAGGGTGGGCAGGGCCGGAGCCAGGCAGCAGAGGGGGATGTGAGCTGGCAACATGAGCGAGGGGGACCTGGAGTGAGAAAGGACAGTACCCAAGACCCTGCTGGTCTCTAGCCCATCTGCCCCAGTCCCTTAAGGGAGTCTGAATGGAGAAATCTCCCCTTCTCCCAGGGCCTCCCTATGCTCCTTGACCCCTGACCTTTAACCCTAGGGTAAAGAAGTGCACCGAGGTGACCATAGAAGACCTGCTCTCCATCTTCCACCAGATGGGCCATATCCAGTACTTCTTGCAGTACAAGAACCTCTCTGTGATCTTCCGTGCAGGAGCCAACCCAGCCTTTGAAGAGGCTGTGAGGTCGATGGTCACCCTCTCGGCCTCCTCCCACAAATACCTGCTCAACAGAGCCCTGCTCAGCCACCAGCACCAGGACTCAGGTGATGGGGGCCAAGAGGACCATAGCAGGGCATCTGAGCCTGAGGCTGCAGCCAAGGCTCTCTGGGCAAGGCTGAAGGGAGGGAGAACCAGGAACCACCAGCTGACTGCCTCACCTTCCCTAGAGGAGGAGGTCAATTTCCTGATGGGCATCGCCCTGGAGAAGATCGCCTTTATCCCCTTCGCCTACCTGATGGACCTGTTTCGCTGGAAGGTCTTTGATGGCACCATCCGGAAGGATGTCTACAACCAGGAGTGGTGGAACTTGAGGTGGGGAGGACAACTGCCCTGGGCTCTCTGCCCCCTCCCACCCCTGCTGTGGGTGGGGCTTTCCGGTCAGCCTTAAGGGCACTGCCCATTGCCAGAGGATGCTGCTGCCTCTCTTCAGAGGGCAGAGCTAGGGTGTGCCACGCTGGTGACCGGGGGGGCCCTGGGGAGGCCCCGGGGTGGTATTGGCTGTTTGCTATCACCTGATAAAAATACCCCTACTGAAGTGGATAGGGCCAGCACCTGCAATTATGGGACCTTACATTGAATCTGGCACTGGCACTGAGCATACCTCTTAACCTCTCTAGGGACCCTGGCAGTGGCCCTGCCTGCTCCTGGGTAGCTGGGAAGCTCACACAGGGGTGCACCCGGGCTCCTCCAAGAACAAAACATTGACCACCAGGCAGGCCCACCTGCTTCTCCTCTCCCTTCCTATTCTCACCAGTAGCACTGGCAGAAGAGTGGTGACCTGAGCTCTTTCTCCCCCATGGAAAAAGTCCCCATGGGAGAGAGGCAAGCCCACAGCCCCCTTTCCTGCTGCTCTAACACACTCTCACAACTGCCTCTCGTTTAGCATCCTCAGGCATGTCCAAGGTCAGAACTGGCTGCCAAAAGAGCTCACCAGCAGTCAGGCAGCACCACTCTTGAGGGAGGGGCATCCATGTCGCATCCTATCACCGACCACTGGCTGACTGGATAATGAAAGCCCATGGCCCAGCTTCTCCACCTCCACCAGGCCTCAGACTGACCTGCTTGAGTCTGCTGGCCACAGCATGGTTTGGGGCTACCAGGAAGCAGCTGCCAGCTCTGAACCAGGCCCCTTATGTTTCTTTGAACTTGTACAGCATCCCATGATCTTTCACTGGAGAAGAATCTGTGACCAGCCTGTGGTCACACAGCAACTCAGGGGTGGAAAAGTTGGGTGCTCCTCTCTTTGTCCACTCACCCTCCCACTGCCATCCCAAATTCAGGCCCAGGTCTCACTGGTGGGGTTGGCAGAGTCTTGATCTTGTACTTCTCCAAGGGCAACCCCCACAAGCCATCTGAGGTGCCTGCAGGGGTCCTTTTCCTCCCTTGGCCAACTATAACCACCACCACCTATGATGGAAACCAAGGGTAAAGGGAGAGAGGTGACAACCTCCTGGCCCTGAATAAGGAAGCCTCTGTCAACTGGGAGGGGAGCCTCCTGGCTCTATGTTGGCCCCAGAGGATGGCTCAGGGCAACCAGTGAGCCAACAATGAAACAACCAGAACTTTTCATAGGCTTTGTCTCATCCCACAGATGGATCATTTTATCCCCATCTTGCAGACAACAAGACTCAGTGACAATCAGTAACTTTCCCACAGGCGCACAGCTCAGAGGGGCAAGGTCAGATCTGAATTTGAAAGTTAATGGGATCTGCCAGGGACTAGTTCTGTGACCTCCCACCAGTTCCCTGACCTCTAAACTTTGGTCTTCTCATCTAAAATGGGAATAACAGCAGCACTACATTGCAGAGATGCTATTCTGTTTTCTTCTTGGCACTTCTTACCAGATGAAGTGACCTTGTGGGTCTATAACCATCCCCATCATTAGGATGCAAGAAAGACCTTGAGTAGCCCGTTCCCTCCCATGTCCCTAGAATCGGGACAGTGTTGAGTGAATCTGTGTGAAGAGCTTAGCATGGTTCCTAGCACAGAGGAAGTCAATGTTAACTACTGTTATTATTTGATTCTGATTCCCAGTTCCCAATCCCATGTGTTTTCAACTCATTTATTTAATCTATAAAGATGCAGTAAGTGTCCTGTGCCCACCAGTTTTGATAGAGGTGCACGTGCTTCCAAAGGAAAAGGCTCTGAGAACCCAACTGCATGGTACCAGTCCCCTGTCCTCCCCGACAGGTTGAAGTACCAGGGCCTGTGCCCCCCCCGTCCCTCGGACAGAGGATTACTTTGATCCTGGTGCCAAGTTCCACATTTCTGCCAGCGTGCCCTACATACGGTAACGGTCTGGGCCCTGCCAGCAGAACCAGCTCTAGGACTTGGGGACTGGGGGCATGGGAACTAGGCTGAGGATTTCCAGGAAGGCCTTAGATCCAAATGTTCCCCTGTTCCCCTGCCCACCTCTTCCAATGAGTTGTGCAGCATCTTGGGGGCCACACCCTGGACTCTTGGGCTTTCAGAGCAGATCCTGTGTGGAGGCAGCGCTGATGGGAATATTCTAAAGCATCTCTACTGTCCCCAAGAGGAACGCAGGAAAGAAGGAGGTAAGGGTTTGTTCAGGAGGCTAAGAAGGGTATATTCCAAGGCCAATCTGAGGTGGGACCTTGGCAAAGGAGCCTCCACCCAGCAAGGTTGGGCGCTGGCCGGGCCCTCAGACCACTGCACGTCAGAGCTGCTAGGCTCCAAATGGCTCTGGGCTTCCCATCCCTGACACCAGCTCCCAAGCCTGCCCTTTCGTCCCTCTCCCCAGGTACTTCATCAGCCTAGTACTCCAGTTCCAGTTCCACGATGCTGTGGCCTCAGGCCATGTGGGCCCATTGCACCGATGTGACAGCTATAACTCCAAGATAGCTGAGAAGCTCCTGGAGTGAGTGCTCTCCTCCCTCACAAAGCTCCCTGATTTGTTCTCAGCTGCCTGCCCCTTGCTGGAATCCTGCCCATGGCTCTCTCTCCTCAATAGACCACCGTGGGCACCCTGAGCAGAGCCTCATTGACCTTTTAGTTTAGTGGAAGTCCTTCCTCGTGTCAGACTCCAGTCTCTCCTCTAGAAATCGAAGCCCATTTCCTTGTGTGTAGCCTCTCCTGGTCAGAGAGACTATTTGGCCCCTCCTGCTCGCTCTCTCTCTCTCTCTCTCTCTCTCTCACACACACACACACACACACTTACACACACTCACTACCATACATTCCTTCACCCATGTGTGCACCTGAGCATGCACGCACACATGCACACACTCACATATGCCAATAAATCAAACTGTCTCAGATGGGAAGCCAGTACTGGAGTCCTGCCTCAACCTTCAGTCCTCCATCCAAATGCCCTTATCTTTTCTGCACAAGGTGCTCACCGATCTTCAGCAGCATTTGATGCACTCTTGGGTGTACTCTGCTTTTCCCATCTCTTCTTGGAGGTGCTTGGATCCGGCTCCCAGGCTGATCCAGTTTGCTTTCACACCAACCTTTGTGATGCTCTGGTCAGCTTGTGGTCCATTTTGACTCCCTAGCCCCAATCTTTTTTCCTGCACTTAGTATTGAGCCCATGGTTTCCATTCCTCCCTCTGTGGAGTTGGTTTTGGTCCTGAAACAAACCTGGAAGAATGGGACGCTGACCTGATGGTGGGAAGCCTTGACTAGTACCAGCTGGGCTCTCTGAGGAGTACTCTTACAAGGTTTCACGTTAGCAGTTCATAACTTGCAAAGTGGGCATGATTAGCCACATTTCACAGATAATGTAACTCAAACTAAGAGAGATATTGTGATTGCACATCATTCATCTAGCAAGTGGCAAAATCCTGCTTTGAGTGCTGAACTGATTCTAGAACACGTCATCATTCACACTGTTGCCTCTAAGAATCAAGGGATACAGGTCTGGTGAGGTTAGACCTAGGTCTGCTGGTTCCACGATCAGGGCTTCAACCACTTAGGTGCAGAGCCCACCCACTGATATGGTTTTTTCCCCACCAATTTTTCTACCCAGTTTAGTGGGTCCATTTCCCTGATTGGTCAAGGTCACCTTGAATTTTATTCCTGTCTCCCAGAGGATTAACATAGCCACATAATTTAGTCTCCTTTGCAAATTTAATGAGCATATTTGTGATTCCACTGTGCAGTTTGCCAGTAACCACTAGGCCAGATGGAGTTGCAGGACTTATCTCCTGGCTTGGCTCCCAGGGAGTGCTGCACCTTCCATGCCGATTATCAACCTAGTCTGTTTGCTTTTCTATCTTTTCACACTACAGGGGTTTATTGTAGCCAACTGCCCATGTTTGAGCTTTTCTGAATGTGTGGAACATAAGGGCCCTCTCTGCTCTCTGCATTCATGTCTCTGGCTGCCCAACACTTATTCACTCAGCAAGTATTTACTTGTGTGCATGCCAACCAGCTTGGGCAATGGGCCACAGGATAAACCAATAACCATAACACAAGAAAGGAGATGGTGCAGTAGGAAAGGGCTTTAGTGAACATGCAAAGAAGGTGAGGAGGTCATGTCCAGGGACCAAGGATGGATCTCTATCCCCAAAAGCAGGAGTGCAAGAAATAACAGACATTGTTTTCTACACATCAACTCACTTTTAACTCTGAGCCTTCATTCCACTTAATTGGTGGGAAATTTGACCTCATTCTCACCACCACCTCCTCCCCACCCAGGGCACACAAAGCTCCCAAGATCTGACTTGGCACCAAAACATGTAGAGGCCCTGCCAGTCATCACTGGTCATTGCTCACCTGTCCTCACACATTGCCATCCAGACCCCTCCCTGGCCAGGGAAGACCCTAGGTTCCAGGTTTAGGACTTTGAATGCTATCTTCTTGGGAGAGGGTGGAGGAGAGGACTCTGAGAAAGTGGGATGTCATGAGCTCTGGGGACTTGAGGGAGCAGCAGAGTGAATATAGGTTGTGTGTGGGGGGGTGAG
The DNA here is from genome assembly GCF_022837055.1 of Prionailurus viverrinus. Taxonomy (NCBI): domain Eukaryota; kingdom Metazoa; phylum Chordata; class Mammalia; order Carnivora; family Felidae; genus Prionailurus; species Prionailurus viverrinus. The sequence continues at coordinate 37,806,589 of NC_062574.1, forward strand.
TGCTTGCAGAGGAGAAGGGGGAGGGCAAGATTCTTGGCTGCTCTTTTACCTAATATATCTTAGAACTTGACTCATCTTCCTATATGTGATTGCTCTGGGTTGGATCTGCTGGGAATGGAGAGTTGAAGTGGACTTGGTCCAAGTTCCCAAAGCCCTTGCCTCATCCGGCCAACCATGATAGGCCTGACCTTGTCCAATGGACTCATTGCTGCGACCTTGGATTTGAGCGTCAGGAAGTGCTCAGCTGCCATTTTTGCAGGTCTCATGTGCTGGCCACATTGGCCGTGAGCCGGGCTTTGGTCAAACCTCTTGCCCCACTGAGCCTGAAGGACTATTTCTAAATAGGTAGATTTTCAATGGTCCAAACTTTCTCACCATCAGGTCCCTTCTTTTTTCCCAGGACCCAGCATCTGATATAATCTTACCTAAAGTTAGTTGTGGGATTTTGTTTTGTTTTATTTTGTTTTTCTTTTCATCTTGATGACTTTCCTCCTGCATTTCTCTAGGATCTTAACTACATTTTCCCCCACGGGTTTCTGTCAAGGATCCACCAAACTTTAGTTTCCCCTCATTCTTTCTCAGTTGTTTATTAAGTGATGTGTATAAGTCTTTGCATGCTACGAAGCCCTCTTTCACTGCCATTATGTGACTTAATCCTCACCACAGTGAAGGGTAGATATTAAAAGGGCACATTTTGCTGATGAAGAAACTGAGGCTAAGAGCAGTTGAGTCAATTGCCTAAGGTCATGTGGCCCAGAAGTAACACTGCTGAGTCTTGAACCTGGGTCCTGTTAGCCTAGACTCCACAGTCTGACTTATGGGCTTCTAGACCCCATCTCTCTCGTGGCCAGCTGGGGACACAGGTTAAGAAGGATCAATGTATGCCTATCACTGCCTCCACAGGGGCTCTGGGGTGGAGAAGCCCAGAGCTTTGGCTTCAGCACACTCTGTACCTCCACCATGAGTGTGGGGCCAAGCCTAAGGCTGGTCCCCTGCCACCAAACACTGCATGTGCTTTGAGACACAGCTGACATTAGTGCAGCACTGCAGGCAGGACACAGAGCACACTCCATGCTCTAGATCTCCCTAATCCTCCCAAACACTCCCTGTGAGACTAGAAAGGGCTGAAGAGCTGCCCCTCCCTACTGACACTGAGCACCTCATGGGAAACAGTGTCTCAAGACTTTATGCCTGTTTGAGTCCAGAATAATAATCACCACAGTAGTGGTAATAATAATAATAATAATCAGCTAACATGTATTGCCTGCCTACTATGCTCTCAGAATTGTGTTTATTTAATCAGCATACCAACCCTAGGAGGTACATACTGTTATTATCTCCATTTTATGAGTATGGAAACTGAGAGTCAGAAAGGTTATGTTACTTGTCCAAAGTCCCACAGGATTCAAACTCAGGTTGTTCTTATTTCAGAACTTGTTATTTTATCCACTGCTCTGAGCTCTATGGGAAGAGTCTGGCTAGCAAAGCCATACGGCCAGGGTTGGGCACACTGAGGGGTCCCAGCAGCACCAGCTGATGCCCCCACACAGCCTCACAGCTGTATCTACTCTCCCAGGGATGTCCTAAAGCTGGGCTCAAGCAAGCCCTGGCCAGAAGTCCTGCAGAAGATAACTGGGCAGACCAAAGTGTCTGCAAAGGCCCTCATGACTTACTTCAAGCCCCTCTTGAACTGGCTGGTCACTGAGAATGTGCGGCAGGGGGAGATCCTGGGCTGGCCAGACTTCAGCTGTACCTTTGAAGGTTTGATAATCTGACCCTGGTGCCAGCTCTGGTCCAGCCCCAAGCCCTACCCTAGCCTGCCCTGGGCCAGTCCCTACCCCAATCCAGCCTTAACCCCTAGCCTATCTATGACCTGGCTTGAACAAGCACAGCATTGTTGCTGCATGACCCCGTCTGCATCTGATGCAGCTTTGGCCAAGACCACAGCCCCATGGCCCAGCCACTGGCTCAGTTGCTTCCTTGCATACTGTTCATCTAGACTGCCAGGTAGGCATCTGAGCACAAGGTGGACTTCTTTCCTCCCGACCCTTGCACAGAGCCATCACTGGGCACCATGGGGGCATAGCCCTATCTGTGCCCATCTCCTCCTTTCCCTTCTACTCCTCCTCACCCTCCTTCCAGGGCAATGCCTTCACCTATGGCTTAGAAGGTAGGTGCCTGAGGCTGAGGGAGGAGGCCAGTGGCAGTCAGGTGCTCTGATTTCCACAGGGCACCCCAGGGCTCCCTCCCTCATTCTACCTGCTCCGCAAGACTCCCGTGTCTTCCACAGAAAAAGACACAGACAAGGTGACATTTCTGAGTCTGGAGCTGGACGCTGACCAGGCCAAATTTGGGCAGTGGGTGCTGCTGGCCCTCAGCTTTGTCATGTTCCTGGTGGCCCTACTGCTGGCCTGCAGGCTGTACTCCCTGGAAAAAAGGCCATTGTCCCAGAACACCAAGGCACAGAACACCGGTTCACAGGACTCCAGTGCACTCAAGACACAGCCCAAGGCCTACTTCCTGGGGATAGCCATGGAGCCCTGCCTGGTTGCCAAAAGACAGTGGATCCTGCTGGGCCTCTGCCTCACCCTGACGCTGTGCTCAATCAGCCTGATCATTCAAATTCTCACACAGCACAACAGGAAGCCTCTGTGGATGAGAGCTGAATGGTGGAGCTGGGACTAGACACCAGTACAACTGGTAAGGCTGGAGGGCAGGAGGAAGGTGGCCAAGGCAGAGAGCACTGGGGCGGGGGGGGGGGGGAGGGTTAGGGAGGAGACAGTTTGCATGCATAGTGTCCAACTGCAATTGGGTGCAGCTGTGGCAGATCTGGGTACATGGAAGTTTGTAATTGTGTGTATGGAATTCATGTATGTGAAGCCATGTGTACAGGCTACTGACTCTGTGTGATTCCATGTATGTCCTGGATTCCAGACCAACTTCCTTCCCCTAGGGGCTCAGGAACCATGGTTTCAGTGAGCCCAGTGACTCTGTCCCTCCAATTCAGCCACCACCCCAATTCATGCCCCAAACTGTTATTCGCACAGCCTTGTTTTCTTCAAGAGCCCAACTGTGGGGCTGGGCCAGGACTGCAGTGTCCAAGGAATGTCCTCTCTGGCTAGAAACAGGACACTGCTTCAGTCACCTTATAAAATGTATTCAAGTAAAACTGGACATTCTGTACAAATCACTGGTGCCCAGTTCTTGAGCACTGTGCTCTGTATGCTATATCCAGCATATCTTTCTGCTGATCCTCTGGCCTACCCTGTGTTGGGCTGCATAATCCAGCCCCAAAAGCTGCTTGTCGGCTGCCTGAGATGCAAACTGCCCCACAGCCCTCCCTGCCCCAGTCCAGACCTTCCCAAATGGAGACAGTGGGTAGCTGGGCACCAAGCCAGGCTTGATTAATGATTGACTTCTTTAATATTTAAACAAAGCTCATCTCCAGCCACTCCGCTCCAGAGATGGCCTTGTTCAACACACACACCTGCTGCCTGGCCTGTTGCCCTGGGGACCGATCATAGGGCAAACAACACCTTTCCAGGCTCAGTGGGGGAAGGGGAAATGGGATGGAGAGGGCTATAGGAAGACATTTGGGAAATGGGTACTCTAGGGACAAGTTTAGGACAAACTTGAGAAAAGAGAGAGAAGGCCTCTGCTCCTTCCCCTTCTAGCCCTTCTTTCCATTCTGGGTCTACCCACCATGGGGATGCCACATCCTATATATGCCACATCCAATATAACACAGTCCAACTGCATTGGACAGAGGCCCCAAGGAGCTCTTGGAGTGGCTAAGAATCAGTGCCTGTCAGTGATTAGGGGAGCCTTGAGGCAGGTAGTAGCATAGCCAGTAACCAAAGAGAAGTGACACTAGTAGTTGAGGCAACTCAACTACAGTTGAGTTGGTGAAAGGGTGGCCAAAAGATGAGACTGGCTCTCTCTAGATTAAGGATCTGAGCCCAGAAGTCAAGGTTCAGGGGAAAAGAGGGGCTGGGCTGAGATCTCCATGGGCCTAATCTCTGCCCAGGTTTCAAGAAGTCTTCTTGAGTTCTGGCTGAGCCCAACAAAGTACTGCTCCAAATCCAGGATCCATAGCACTCTTGTTTGATGCCTCTGTCACTGCTCTTACTTTGCTGTGCTATGATGTCCTTATTTGTTCCCATTATTAGCTGTTAGCACTGTAATGGCAGGACACCCATCAGGAGTGTGCCCCTGCATAACATCTTTAGGTGGCACAGGCCATAGAACATAGAAGACTTGGAAACTGTATGAATGAGAAAGCTCTAAGTCCCTCCTCAGAGCTCAGCATCCTGCTCTGAGTTCATGAGAAACAGCCCCACCTTTCCTACACAGTCAGCCTGCACCCCCACACAAGGGGCAGCCAGGACAACTCTGCCTCACTAGGAGGCCACACTTGCAGCCCTCCCATTCCCCAGCCACAGTGGCCAACAAGGCCCCCATCAGGCATTGTGGCTCTGCGTGGCAAAGGCACACCCAGCCTAGGACTCCAAGCCTCTCATCTGGACTCCAGCGAAAACCTCACTAAGCCTCCTTGTCCATCCTCTCTCCCCCACCCGCCATTGTAAAGTTTCTTTCACTGAAATACTTCCTTTGTGTCTAACTGCTCAAGAACTTGGTTGTCCATCAATTAAATCTAGATGTTCAAAATGGCATCTGAGGGTCTTTATCAATTCACCTTTTGTCCAAACTTCACCCCTCCTATGCCCCAGCTCAGTCCCTTTGCATTGATTCCACCATGGGCCTTTGCCTAAGGTGCATGCCCCATTTGAATGTTTGCCTTCGAAGGCCTGACTCAAAACTGGTCATTGGATACTCTGCAAAGTTCCAAGACCACTGAGATGCTCAATGAACAGTGATCCCTTTCTCTTTCTCTCCTCTCCAAGAAACCTCTTTCAATAAACCTCACCCCATCCCCATCTGCTCTTCTAGTGTATTCATTTTCAATCAGTACTCAGACACTTTTATCAGTGGTCACTTGCTAATAGGTGGTTTTAAATCTATTCTCCTCCCAAGCAGTGCCTGTATGCTAAGAGCTCTCAGGTCCCTGAAGAAGGTACCTTATTGTATTATTATTATTATTATATATTTTTTGTACACCTTCATATGCACTCCAACCTCATTATCCCAGGGCCAGGGCCACGTTAAGCTTGCCACTTAGGAGCTCTGCATGGACACTGGGATTGGGCACTTAGTAAGGTCGTGTTAAGAGGGCTATAATAGCTCCTTCTGCTCCCCCACTCCCCACCTTCTACCTGAAAGACTTGGCCCAGCAACGTCCTGACTGCCCTTCGGTATCGGTATTGGGAGAGGGTCGGAGCAGGGTTGAGGCCATTGGCCAGTGGGACAGGAGCAAAAGAAGCTCCTGAGAGGAGCCCTGACCGCATTCCTGGCTCGGCACTTCTGCCCAGCTCCACCCCCTAGGAGTCAAGGCCCCGCCCCTGCCCCGTCGGGTCCGGGAGAGGTTGCACCCGCCCCGCGAACTCCGCCCCGCAGCCGCGCTACTTCTTTCAGCACCGCGGCGCGGACAGCTCCGGGGCGGGAGCAGAGGGAGTGAGGTACGGCCGCGGTCGGTCAGGGAGGGCTGTGCAGGGCAGGGGAGGGTAGACGCAGGCGGGCAGGCAGGGCACGGAGCCCCGCGACCCTCCCCGGAGGAGGCACCCACCCGGAACCGGACGCCGCTGAGCCCGAAAACAGACGGAGACGCAGGGAGCCGGGGCACTGGTGGCTCCGGGGAGAGGCCGCGGCCAAAAGATGCCTGTCCGCAGGGGCCACGTCGCACCCCAAAACACGTACCTGGACACCATCATCCGCAAGTTCGAGGGCCAGAGTGAGTCTGTGCATTGAGGTGGGGGGAATGATCTGAAGTCCTGGTTCTGTGGCAGGAGTGGCGGGACCCCTTTACTTACTTCAAATGGAGCGGGGCGGGGGGGGGGGGGGGGGTGGGGGTGGGGGTGGGGGAGCGGGGTACTGATGCTGAATGCTCTAATGTCCCCGGACACATTCTGTTCCAGCGATTTCCACTTGCTTCAATACCACTCTCTCTTTTGAAGCAGGAGGGGCAGACTGCAGCCCCACCCTCCTCCCCTGAGTTGATTTCTTGGTACCCCAAGCGCTGACTTCCCCTTCTATCACTGTCCTTCTTCCTCCTCCTGACACCCCCCACCCCCACACACTTTCTCCAGAAGTTTCCTTGACTCCCTCCTTTTTGCCTCTTGGGTGTAACCACTCTAATCTTTCTAAGAGCTCTCTTCAGGCCTGGGGCCTATCTGGTCACATCCCTACTCCTTCTTCCTGACTCCCTGCGCTGACTCCAGGAAGCCTTGGGCCTCTTTCCTCCTTCACTGACCCCATTACTGCCCTGGTCTCCCCACCATCCCCAGGCCTGACTCCCCCTCCCCAACTTCTCTGGTCACTGTTCTGATCCCCTATCCGAACCACCCCCCCTCATTACTTTCAAAGTCCCATGACCTTCCCCCCTTGACTCTAGCCACCTAGGTCTTCCCACCCCCACCAGACCTCACTTCTCCTCTACCTCATTCTGGTCACTCCTCTGCTCCCCCATCTAGACATCCCCTCACCGCTGTCAAGAATCCCTATGATCTTTCCCTCCCTGCTGCCCAATCTTGGTTGCCATGGGCTTCCCACATCCCACCCCAGGTCGGAAGTTCCTGATCGCCAATGCTCAGATGGAGAACTGTGCCATCATTTACTGCAACGACGGCTTCTGTGAACTCTTTGGCTACTCCCGAGTGGAGGTGATGCAGCGACCGTGCACCTGTGACTTCCTCACAGGCCCCAATACCCCACGCAGTGCCATGTCCCGTCTAGCGCAGGCCCTACTGGGGACAGAGGAGTGCAAGGTGGACATCCTCTACTACCGCAAAGATGGTGAGGCTCCCTTGGGCCATGGGTTCTGCAAGGCAGACTCTGTCCTTCTCTTGTTCAGCCAGAGTGGCCAACTGGGAGGCCACTGACCCAGGGACCAAAGGGCTGGGACAAATCCTGTCTCCTCTCTGTTCCTCAGTTTCCTCATCTGCAGGAGGAAGCAATGGGCATTGATTTCAGTGCCTTCTGAGGTCCTTTTCAGAAGCTGGAGACCAGGCTGACTCACTGACTGGTCCTCACCCCAGGCAGGGCCTCCCGCTCCACCATCCCTCCCCCATGTCCCCAGTCTCCTGGCCGCCCACTCTGTCACTGTCAGCCCCAGCTGTCAGGCAGCTGGAACGAAAATTAACCTTTCCTCATCTCCGTCTGCTCTGGGGATTAGGGGAGGAGTCACCCCCTCAAGGCCTCTGTGGGCAGTCAAGGCTTGGGTGCTGCTGACTGGGAAACAGTAGACCCGGCTCACTCAGCCCCAGATCCTTAGAGAGATAGGTCCTGCAGTTTGTCCTGACCCAGAGGTTCATCCAGTTTGGGATGTCACTGCCAGCCCATGTTTATCGCAAGCAGAACAGAACCATGGGGCAGGGGCTGAGAACAGAGCTCTGCAGCCCTTTAAGACCTTCCCCCTAGGACCTCAGAGACAGTGGGCAGGAAGGAAGGGAGAGATGAGTGGGAACTAGGATCCTGAAATTCCCTTGGAAATCACTTGGATTAATGCCCCCCTCAACCTGGTTCTGCATTAGAATTACCTGGGGCATGTTTTCCAAAACACACCTTCCCTAGAGAGAGGCTGGCTCAGAGGTGTGAGTTGAGGCCAAAGCAGGTGCATTTGGAAAAATCTCCTGGGCGGTTCTGATGTTCTGCCAAATTTAGGAACCACTGGCTTAGATAAATCCCTTCATTTCATGGATGAAGAAACCAAGGCCCAAGAAAAAAGGAGGGAGTTGCCCAAGATCCTACTGCTGGGATCCAACCTGGGGCCAGAACCCAAGTCTGGATTTTTTTTTACTCGAGATATTTGTTCTCTGTAATACCGAGAGGGGAAAAAGGACCCCAACTGCCTCTACTCCAACCGCAGAACATCTGGAAAAGGCAGGCATGAGGGCCATCTGAGTATAGACAAAGGGCATGTTCCTTTGGATTGGGACTGAAGGGTACTGAGAGCCTGGGTTCCAAGGGCCTGGAGTGTGTATGGAGCATGAATGTAAGTGTGAACATGAGTGCACATGCGAGTGTGTGTGTGTGTGTGTGTGTTTGCATTTAAGGGCTTCCAGGGTGCTTCATGGGCAGATCCTGGCTGTCCCCCTAGCTGTCTACTGCTGCTACCAACCAAACAGATGCAGGGGTAGTGATTAGGGGACTAGGAAGAATCTGGCTAACTTTGGTAGCACTCACAGGGTTAATGAAGTCAGAATATTTTTAAAAGCTGTGACCTCACCTCCTCACATCATTTCAGGGAGGAGGTGACAGCCAGGGGAGTGAGAAGGGTCCTCAGAGAACAGGATGGGACCGCAGGAAATGGGGGGAGGGGGAGAGACAACAGTTCCTTGTCTTTGACCCCAGAGCTTTACCTGGGCCCTAGAGTGGTATATAGGCTCTTCTCAGATTCCCGGGGACATCAGATCAGGTCTCTTAGGGTCTCTACAGCACACTGCGTGTTCCTGGGCAGGGGGCAAAGATCAAGACCAAGTATCAGCCCTCTGAGATCAGGACTCAGGTTTTCAGAACACTGCTGGCATCCTCCAGCTATCAGAAGAGACCCCAGGACCCAGTCTTGGAGGCTGGCCCTCAGTGAAAATGGAACATTACCACATACCTGATGCCCCCAGTCTACCCCACCCAACCCTAAGCCCTTCTCTGTCCTGTTACCCAAGCCTTTGACTACGTGGACTTGCCCGAGATTGGCCTGAAACCCAGAAAAAAAGAGCTTCTTGGCCTGCATTACCCTAAGGAAACGATGTGGTACCCAGATAACTTATGTTCACCTTATGGTCCAATCTGACCACATGATTCTTTTTTATCATATTCACATATATCCTTTAGTCCTGCTGACTGGCATCCTGATGGTGATTTCTTCCCTACTCAAGTCAATATCTCTTCCTACTCCCTCCCCCTGACTCCAGCGAGGTGGAAAAGGGTCCTGAACAGAACTCTAGCTGGTTTATTTATAATCCTCTTTTCCTCTAAAAGGGTAATCCACTGACAGTTCTCCAAGTCAAAATGAAAGGTCTGTGTCCATTTATCTCCACATTATACAGCTGCACAAAATTGGACTCAAAGAAGCCAGGGCACTTGGCAAAATTATCGCATGAGATAGGGCTCAGAGACCCCTGAGAACCTGGATCTTCCTCCATCTGCCTTTACTAGGAAAAGTAAGAGCCTAACAGATAAGGAAGAATGGGGATGGTCACAAGACTGGAACTAATGAGAGTCTGGAGGGAGGGATGGAGAGCTCTCCCACCTCTACCTCTGCCCCCACTGGGCACTTACCAGAGGAGCCCAGCCCTGCCTGCCTGGTCAGGTCCTCTTCCCCACACCAGAGAGTTTCCTAATCTCCAAGCCACACTAGAGGATGCCTGGGGCTCCTCCAGTCCTCAGCTCTCAATGAGGAGGAGAGGGCAAGGGCTTAGGTTAGAGGCCTCCAATGTTTTCCACATACTTACCCATGAATACCAGAAGCACCAAGCAGGAGGCCGCCCTCACCAGCCACCCTCTTAGTGGCAGCATTCTGTAGCACCAGCTCCTCCCTGAAGGCTCACTGCAACCCTGGGTGGTGTGGGCATAAAGAGATGGGGGTGATAGACAGCAAGGAGACTGTGCAGAACAGGGGCAAGGGCTGGGAGGGGGAGGGGGTTGGAACAATGAGAAACTGAAGGAAGGAGCAATCCAAAAGGCAGAGAAGAGCAGAGAGAAGGACTATGAACCAGGGGGCAGACAAATCTGCTGCACTTGGTCAGAGAAGAGGTGGGCACTGGGAGGAGCCCTCGGAAGGGAGAACAAGGCAGAGACTGTGGCTCCTCCTCCAGCAATGGGACAAGAGCACAGGGACACTGCCATTCCTGGGCACAACTGGGGTGACACACTCACCCACTTCTGGTCGCCCAGACACAGTTACTTGTGAGCAAGGACAGCCTAGGGATGGGGGGAAAGGATGCTCTGAACTTGCCAAATCCTCACAGCCTCCTGTCTCTGCCCACCCTACAGGCAGCAAGATTGAAGGCTGGGCATGGGGTGCCACGCACAGCTCCCATGTAGCCCTCACTGCTATGATGGGTCTTTGGTCTGTTCCCAGCCTCAGTTTTCCAAAGATAGCATCAGTGGGTCAGTCCAGCCACTTGAAGATGGGGCCTTGACAGCCCCCAGCAGCATAGAGAGCCTGGAGGCCTTGATCCTCTGCCCAGTGCTGCCTTCTCTCTGCCCTCTGCCAGGCAAAATCTATGTAGTGCCAGAGAGCGAAGAGACAATCTGGCCTTGGGGGGAGTGTCTCAGACCACCGGCCAAGGAGACTTCCTGGCTAGGTCTCTGTGTCCAAGCCCCTCCATGTCCCCGGCTGACAAGAGTACCCAGTTCTGGTCTGGGCCGCAGAGCCTAGAGCACTGTGAGCCCAGGAGTGGTCACAGAGGCAGGTGGGTGGCCTCTCCTCGGTGTGGATATCTCCCCCGGGGCCCAGTGCAGCAGCTGGCAGATGGCTGCTTGGTGCCTGGGAGTCCGGGAATCTGATCCAGGAGATTCCTGCTCCTGGAGAGGAAGGTGGGAGGGAGGATGAGGGCGGCTCGGCTGCACTGATAGTAGAGGAGGTGCTTTGGGGGATGAGCGATTCTAACGGACCCCAAAGTAGCAACGTTCCTGCCAACCGGCCTCCCACCCACTCACATTTACTCATTCTTTTATTCACTCACTCAACAAACAACACCTGGGACAGGTGCTGACCCCTCAAAAATGAGACAGGTGCAAACCTGCCCTTGAAGGGATGGCAGCTCCGCCTTCTGATTTGCATATTTACTTGAGGCCCCTGCCCCTTAGTATCTTGCCCTTTGGGCCTGATACCCACCAACAGTTTGAGCTCAGGGACATGGGACCACTGGGTACCATGGAGAGGGGGCTTATGGGACATCCACCTACCCACTCAGCCCATAGGCTGGGCTCTGGGTGTGTGTGGCTGACTTAGCTTTGATTTGTCCCACCCACCTATGTGGATGGGAGACCCTGAAGCTAAGAAAGAGGAACAGTGGTCAATGGCTAGGTCTAAGCTGCCCAAGAGGGCGGGAGAGTGGGTCCTGGCCTGCCCCCACCCTGCCATCTCTCTCCCTCTCCAGACCCCAGGTCACTGCCCTGCCTGCTCCCCAGTCCCAGCATCTCTGCCTAGGGACCCCGAGTGCCTTTGAGTCCTGGGGCAGCAGCCTGGCCTTCACTCCAGTGTCCTCATCCTGGACCAGTCCCTTCCCTTGCCCCAGCTGTTGTGTGCTGAGAGCTGTTGTGTGCTTGGAACCCCACTCCATGTCCCCTTCTAGCACCAGCCAGTCAGTTTCTCAGAACCCCAGGCTCTGCAGAATGGGGGTCTATATCTGCCCCCTGAGGATCCACTAGCCACCACTATGGATCTTGAGGCCTAAAGTGCCAACTGACTCAGGACACAGCACTTAGTGTGTTCTCAACAGCGAGTTCCTTCCAGCAAGGGGTGTGGGCGGCATCTTCGTGGGACAGGAATATGGGAGCTGAACCCAGGGTCGGCCAGAGCTACGTGGGGGTAGAATGCCCGACCTCACCTCCCCACTTAATCCACCCCATCTGCTCAGCTTTAATTACAACAGAAGCAAACCTCAAGGTTAAGCCCTGAGCTGAGGGCTGAGTGTGGACTTGGGCCTGATGCTACATTATCTCCTAATGAGCAGCTAAGCTGCTCTCCCCACCTCTGGCCTGTGGGTAGGACACCTGCTAGACAGCATCACCAACCCTCTGCCCAATAGTCCAGGCCTCCTCACCTCGTGGCTGCCCTTGACCTCAACCCAGCCCCCTCCCTGGCTTCCCCTGGCCAGGTTACTGCCGGAGAAGATCCTTTCTGTGACCCCTCCCGATGGTGTTTGTAGCCTCCAGCTTCCGATGCCTGGTGGACGTGGTACCTGTGAAGAACGAGGATGGAGCCGTTATCATGTTCATCCTCAACTTCGAGGATCTGGCCCAGCTCCTGGCCAAGAGCGAGCGCCGCAGCCTGTCCCAGTGCCTGCTGTCCCAGAGCTTCCTGGGCTCCGGTAAGGTGGGGTGCAGGTAGTGGTGGGAGGGGTGAATGGGGGCCCCCAGTGGGGCAGCTGGTCCCCTGGCCTGGGCTGCTCTGACCCTGGGCCTGGTTTCAGAGGGCTCTCATGGCAGGCCAGGTGCACAGGGTCCTGGCACAGGCAGGGTCAAGTACAGGACCATCAGCCAGATCCCGCAGTTCACACTCAACTTTGTGGAGTTCAACCTGGAGAAGCACCGCTCGGGCTCCACGACAGAGATTGAGATCATCGCACCACACAAGGTGGTGGAGCGGACCCAGAACGTCACCGAGAAGGTCACCCAGGTGCGGGCCACAGGCAGGGTGGGCGGGGCTGTGCTGGGCCTTGAAGGTCCCTTCTCAGGCTTGGGGTCTGGGCTCCTCTGGGACTGGGAGTGGCAGAGGCAGTCAGCTTGGCCAGTCCCCAGAGGTCTGGTCTGAGCCCCAGGCCTCCTGTCCTGCTGGGGTCTGATTTCTTAGACCTAAAGGCCTACCCTGAGGCCACCATCCAGGTGGTGGAGCATGAGGAGGTCAGAGTCAGCAGGGCCTGTGAATAGTGCCACATCTTAGGTCTGGAGGAGCCTGGGATGGGGGAATACACAGGCCACCATGGGGGCCTGTCCAAGGCTCTGCCAGTCACAGAGAAAGAGAAGTGGAGAGAAGTGTCAGCGCCACTCTGAGAGGGAAAGAGGAGGAAGGATGGAGGGAGGCCCCAGCCCTACTCCTGCCCCTGTTCCCCCACCTCCCAACACACAGCAGGAGCCTCCTACAATCCAAGCAGAGGGGAGATGGCCCTGGAATCTTTAGCTCTCTTTGAGCAGCTTCCCGGAGATCAGGCCCTGAATGCCTCCCTCCCCTTCAGCCCCTCCTTGGCCAGCCCAAGGCAAACCTCCCTGGGTTCTCTGTTTCAGCTGACCCCCATGTCCCTTTGCATGGGGCCTGAGGCTCCAATCCCCACCTAACCATCCTAGAGGGAAATGCAAAAGCCCTGCCTGAGGTTCAGATGACCAGAGTCCTGACACTGACTTGCTGTGTGACCTTGGACAGGGGACCTTGTGCCCTTTCTGGGTCCCAGAGCTCTCATGTGCAGAGAATTGGACCTTTTGACATTCTTTTGACATTGAGTAGTACAGTCCCCAGGAGGCATCAAGAGGGGCTAGGCCAGGGCTGAGCAAGGAAGTGTAGGTCATGGGGGGCAGGGAGGGCCTGCACCCAAATTTCTGGGAGGCTTTGGCTTCACGAGGGATGGGAGCAGTTCTTTTTCCTCCCTGCCCCCTTTTGCCTGAATCACAGCCTGTGAGGGAGCAGGTGGGATGGAAATTCCCTGTGACCCAGCCCCTCCCCACACTCAGAACCCTGGAGAAGGAAGTACCACAAGCTGCAGGGCCAGGCCCATAGAGATCAGGCAGGGTGGCCCAGTGGCCCAACCATGAGGGACTCCACCTGGCCACTCACCCCAGGGCTCTCAAGTTGGCACAGGGGTTATGGGGGCTGGTAGACTGGAGAGCCGCCCATGAAGACTGACAGGCCTGGCTGGGGACTGTGGTCCCTGCCCCACCCAACCCACTGCTCCTATCCTGCCCCCCCCCACCCTGCCCCAACTAGTCTTGGCTTTACTCGCTCCCCTATATGGGCCCTAAGGTGGGAGAGGCGTCTGACAGAGCTCAGGGGAGGGAGCTGGCAGGGACCCAGAGCAGAAGAGTCACTCTGGCCTCAACCAGGGCTCAGAGGGCTGGGACCTCATACCTGAGTTCCTACATCCTGAGGACACTGCAGCTCTGGGCAACACTGGGAACTGTCCTCATGCTGGCTTCAGAGGCAGTGGGAAAGTATGGAGTCTGTGTGATAGGGGGATGACACCTCTGTCTGGGGGCCTAAGGAAGTGGACATACTCTTGTCACCCACCCCTGACCTTCTGAAACTGTGCTGCCTTGAGACAAGCCCTATGCTTTGCTGTTCCGTCTTGGTGTGGTCTTGAGCAGCCAGGGAAGGAGAGGAATGGCTTAACGACCCAAGCTCTCAGTGCTCATTCAGCTCAGTTGACTGAGGTCATTCCCTTCAGCTGAGCCTCCATGTAGACTAAGTGGAGCAGTGTGTTCAGGGGTGTTTACAGGGGACAAAGGGAAAAATCAAGAAAGAGGGTGAGAGGAGGCTTCCTGAGAGGCAGAATAGGAGCTCAGACCTGAAAGCGGAGCAGGGGGTCACTGTAGGGTGGGGACACTGTGACCCCTTCTAGGGATTTAGATGGCTAATCAGGGACCCACAAGGTGAAAACAGCCCTTTGATGGATCTTCCTTATGGTGACATCATCTGTTAATTGGTCTCGTTTGCAAGGTCAGAACCTTATATTGCAGATTTTCTCAAGCCAGAGCCATCTGCCAGTGCCTATCCAGCGGTGGTGGAGGGGTCAGTGGGACACCCCTCAGGTTCCATCCTTGTTGGGGCAGTGCCTGACACAGGATGAGCAGGGAGGAGGAATCCTCATAGATCAGCACGTGCCTTGGAGATGTGCCATCTCATTTAATCACGATGCTAAGGAGTTGGTTGTCCTTTGCTATCCATTTTGCTGATGAGGGAACTAAGGCACATAGAGGCCATAAAATTTGCCCTGAGACTTAGAGCAATGTCAGACCTGAGATCAACCTGGGAGGCCTGGCTTCAAAATGCATGCCCTTCTTGATGCTCCAGCTGTTTCTTGTGATGGGTAGCTGGGTAGAGCTTGGGTCTGTTGGGCTGGGCCTGGTGACCCTACGTTGACTGTAAGCTCCGAGGCAGGGTTGGGAGGGGCAGAGCAGAGGGGGCTCAGCTGAAAGTAATGATCAAAACCCTCTTGGGGGAGGCTGGGTGGCTCTGTTGCTTGAGTGTCCAGCTCTTGATTTCTGCTTGGGTCATGGTCCCAGGGTTGTGGGGTCAAGCCCTGCGCTGAGCATGGAGTTTGCTTGGGATTCTCTCTCTCTTTGCCCTTCTCCTCTGCTTATGCTCTCTCTCTCTCTCTCTCTCTCTCTCTCTAGCTCTCACTCTCTCTCTCTCATACAAACCCCCCTTGGACATGTGCAAAATAGTCGGACCTCCCTGGTGCCCAGGACCTGTCAAAGGCTCAGATTAGCTACACGCCCCCAAGTTTGACTCTTTCCATGAAGGCTTTGCAAGTGGGCCCCAAGGAGGGCCCTCGCTGGTCTAGGTTCCACAAGGTCTTCAGGAATGAAGGGGCTATTCTGGGAGTGACTTGTTCCCATCAGGAATCTTGGCCACTGGGAACCTCCCAAACCCACCAAAGAGGATTGGACCCCCAGCTACCCCCTCAATTTAGGCTCTTCTCTGGAACATGACCACAAATGACCCTGAGCCTAAATCCCCCTCCCTCCCCTCACCCCTGACCTAGCCCTGTCTCCACTCGAAGATGGCTGTTTGTGAGGGAATTGGTGAGCTTTGAACCTGGGGTCACTATGCAACAAAGCTGCACCCCTCCTCTTGTAGCCCACTTCCTCCCAATACACCTGTCCCCTTATGAGTTTGCCTCATACACACTCTATCCCATCTTTGCTTCATCCCCTCTGTCCTCCACAGCCCTCTTCACCTACCCTCTCCCACAGCCTCCTTCCCAGGCCTCACCCCTAAGTCTTCATCCCTCCCAGGCCTGTCTCACTAGCAGTGGACACCCTGCTGACTGCCCTATGGCCCCCACCCCCAGGTTCTGTCCCTGGGCGCGGACGTGCTGCCGGAGTACAAGCTGCAGGCGCCACGCATCCACCGCGGGACCCTCCTGCACTATAGCCCCTTCAAGGCCGTGTGGGACTGGCTCATCCTGCTGCTGGTCATCTACACAGCCATCTTCACGCCCTACTCGGCCGCTTTCCTGCTCAGCGACCAGGATGAATCTCAACGCATGGACTGCGGCTACACCTGCAGTCCACTCACTGTGGTGGACCTCATCGTAGACATCATGTTCGTTGTGGACATTGTCATCAACTTCCGCACCACCTACGTCAACACCAATGACGAGGTGGTCAGCCACCCTCGCCGCATTGCCATCCACTACTTCAAGGGCTGGTTCCTCATTGACATGGTGGCTGCCATCCCATTTGACCTTCTCATCTTCCGCACCGGCTCTGATGAGGTGAGCAAACCCCATTCAGGCCATCTGCTGTGGCCGTCCCCTGTGCCCCAGCCCTTGGGCCTCCCAGCCCCACAGCCCTGGCATGAGAGATCTGGTTTGGGGTGCCTTTGCCAAAGCAGGTGGAGGTGGGAAGGCGGCCTAGGACGTGTGTCATCTCCCAGCCCTGGAGAATGACCAGCCAAGGCTGTCCCCTAGGCCTGGATGCCCTCCCTATGCTCCAGAATTCTGCCCCTTCTGGGATGGGCAGCCACCTCGCATGCCCTCATGCTGGCTTCTACTTACCCTGGAGTTGGAAAGGGAAGCTATGGGCTGTTCCCACAAGACAGCCTGACCCCCCTCTCACCCCCTGACCCTCCACTATGCCCACTGGCTCCCCATAGCTGACATGAAGGTATTTGCAGGCTCTTATTTGCAAGCTCTTCTCATAGCTTCTAGTCCCCCCTTTTGCCCCACCTCCTTGAATTGAACTTTCCATTCTGTTCCAGTCACCCCCCCACCAACAGCCTGTCCAGCTAGAGTAGAGGTATCCATCATGACTCCCTGCTCCCACACCCACCCTTTGCCAGCCTCACCTGCCAGCCTCACCCTTCCACACAGAAGCCAGGACCAGTTCAAGATCACTCATCTGACACTGTCTGCAGAACATTCCATGGCTCCCAAAACCAAGCTCATTTGGGACCTTGAGGCCCATGGGAGCAGCCCGTGCACACCTTCCAGGCTCATTCCTCATCACTCTTCTTCTGCTATGCACTCCAGGCAGCAGCGCTGCACTTGGTTTTCCATGTGGGCTGTGCCATTTCACACCCCCATGCCTTGCTTGGCTCATTCTGTTCCCTGTGCCTAGAATGCCTTTCACTCTCCCTCCTGTCCGCCTGCAGACTCAGCCTCATCACTCAAGATTTAGCTCATGTGTCACCTCCTCTATGAAGCCTCCCCTGCCCTGCACCTGCAGAATTGATCTCCCTTTTCTCTGCACTCCCCTGGACTTCTGTCCTAGCAACTATAACACTGTTTTGAGCTTTAGGCTGAATGCTCCTTAAGGTCCTGCACTGTGCTTCACCGGCCAAGAGCCCAGAGCAGGTTCTCCATAAGTGTTTGTTGAATGACTGTGTGACCATATGCCCAAGTAAACAAGCGTGGCCCTAAGTGCAGCCTTTCAAGGGCTGACCCTTGGCCCCATGGCCCCCTTCCTGCCCCGCCAGACCACAACCCTGATCGGGCTGCTGAAAACGGCGAGGTTGCTGCGGCTGGTGCGTGTGGCACGGAAGCTGGACCGCTACTCTGAGTATGGAGCGGCCGTGCTTTTCCTGCTCATGTGCACCTTCGCACTCATTGCACACTGGCTCGCCTGCATCTGGTATGCCATCGGCAACGTGGAGCGGCCCTACCTGGAGCCCAAGATCGGCTGGCTGGACAGCCTGGGCGCCCAGCTTGGCAAGCGCTACAACGGCAGCGACCCGGCCTCTGGCCCCTCAGTGCAGGACAAGTATGTCACGGCCCTGTACTTCACCTTCAGCAGCCTTACCAGCGTGGGCTTCGGCAATGTCTCCCCCAACACCAACTCTGAGAAGGTCTTCTCTATCTGCGTCATGCTCATCGGCTGTGAGTGGCCCCTCATGCCTGGGCCTGACCCCTGGCATTCAAGTTTCAGTTTTGTAATGAGCCATAATATAGTAACATTGGGTGCAATGGGCAAATACTAAGCACAGAGCACAGTGAAATTTTGCATAGGTGCCCCTACCATGCATGAAACTCAACACCCTTACAAGCCCTTGCTATGTGCCAGGGACCAGGACCAGCTTACATGATTTGCAGGGCCCAGAACAAAATGAAAATGTAGGGCCGTTTATTTAAAAAGTCTGAAAGATTTCAAGAATGGTGACAGCTGAGCATGGAACCGAGCAGGGCCCTTCTTAGCACAGGTCACACACCGGGAAGCCAGCTGCCCTGTCAGGCACTTTTCTAAGTGCCTATCAAAGGTGCACATTTTGTTTTCATCACTAGCCTATGGGGGCTATATTACAAGCCCAGTTTACAGACCAAGAACCTGAAGGTCCTAACTTTCCAGGGGTTACACAGAGACCCAGTTTCATCCCAGGGGGCCAGCTTCTCTGGCTGTGTATGTTCCCAGGCTCTGCACTGTGTTGCCTGCTTCCTAAGACACTGGGTCTAGGAACACAAGAGGCAGTGTGGAAGTTTACACGTAGATTAAGTTGTCATGTTCAGAGTATTTAGAGATGTGAAAGCCCAGAGAAACAAAAACAACGAGAAAAAAAAATGGGTGAAAACAGAGACCAAGAGTTTTCCCTTTATGATGCTTTTCTACAACCTGAAGGAGAAAACAAATCTGTACTAGAAAAAAAAAAAAATCATTGCCCTAGTTCTCAGGAGTTTGGCCTCTGGGCCCAGCAAGATGCCAAGAGACACAGGACAGAGGGAGGACGGCAGGAAGCCCGGGGCCTTTGTCCCTCGTGTGCCCTGGCGCTGTTTTGGGCACTTCTGACTTGGCCCTAGACAGAGGGGCCCCTGATCAGAGGACTCCTAGGGAGAAGGAGGTGTGGAGCATGCCCTGGGGTGCGATGGCCTGGTGGGGGTGTGGAGGAGCTCATTCCCTGCACCCCCCGCTGCCTCACTCCAGCCCTCATGTACGCCAGCATCTTTGGCAACGTGTCTGCCATCATCCAGCGTCTGTACTCGGGCACTGCCCGCTACCACACGCAGATGCTGCGAGTCAAGGAGTTCATCCGCTTCCACCAGATCCCCAACCCGCTGCGGCAGCGCCTGGAAGAGTACTTCCAGCACGCCTGGTCCTACACCAACGGCATTGACATGAACGCGGTGAGAGCCCGCCGCCCTGCCTCTGGTGGGGCAGGCGATCCAGCTCCAGTCCCAGCTCTGGCTAAGTGTCCCAGGGGAGGCCAAGGGCCCGCGGGCACAGGGCGTCCCCAGACCCCTCCCCACCCCGTTCCCCCAGCCCCAAGCCCAGCTGCACTACCCTGGACGCGGCCGCCCCCCTCGCAGGTGCTGAAGGGCTTCCCTGAGTGCCTGCAGGCCGACATCTGCCTGCACCTGCACCGCGCGCTGCTGCAGCACTGCCCAGCCTTCCGCGGCGCCAGCAAGGGCTGCCTGCGCGCGCTGGCGGTCAAGTTCAAGACCACGCACGCACCGCCTGGGGACACGCTGGTGCACCTCGGCGATGTGCTCTCCACGCTCTACTTCATCTCCCGAGGTTCCATCGAGATCTTGCGTGACGACGTGGTCGTGGCCATCCTAGGTGGGTCAGGCAGGAAGGGCCAGACCGGTAGGGTGGGTGTAGTGGAACTAGCCGTGTCCTGCCTGGACTACTCCATTCCTAATGATGATGGTGGCACCTTTTACCGGCCTGCCATGTAAGCATGAGCAACAGAGAGCTTTACGCCCAGCTCACCGGA
The DNA here is from genome assembly GCF_022837055.1 of Prionailurus viverrinus. NCBI lineage: Eukaryota > Metazoa > Chordata > Mammalia > Carnivora > Felidae > Prionailurus > Prionailurus viverrinus. The sequence continues at coordinate 37,826,291 of NC_062574.1, forward strand.
TCCTTAAAACAAACCCCTACCACAGGTTCCATTTTCCTGGTAGGGGAGTAGAGGCTCAGAGAGGTCACATTGGCAAGTGGCCAAACAGGGATTCAAGGGCTATGCGTCTAACTCCGAAGTCCAGGAAGGCTCTTACCTTCTTCCACTTTTGGGGAGCTCAGTGTGAGAGGGCAAAGGTTTGGCTTGGGTGGAGGGAGGACCCCAAGCTCATTCACTGCAGCTACAGGGACAGCTGGACACTTCGCAGGAATGAGATGAGCATTGGACAGGGGACAGATTTGGGGCCCACACGGCCTCTGCCACTTACCAACTATGTGACCTTGGGCAGGTTACTTCACCTCTCTGAGATGATTCTCATCTTCCTTGCCTTCTCCCTGATGTTAGCCCACCCCAAGACCCTGATCAGGATGTCAGCCTCTCCCTCCTTTGGTCTCTGTGGCTGGGCTCTCCTCCAACCCCACTGGACAGCACCCCCTCCCTCCCCGCCCAGTTCCTCTGTTTAGTCCTCTCCCTTTGGCCTGCCCTCGACTAGTGTTCACCAAGTGTGGGCTCTGCTTTCTTTTCTTCACCCTCCACCCTCTCCTGAACTACCTCCTTGCTCCCATGCTCTCAGCCTCATATATGCCACAGGCCCCCCAGAGCTCTGTTCTGACCCCAATCTCTCCTTAGAACAGAATATTCCATTCCTTCCTGGGTAAAGCCACCCTATATTCCATAGACAGACCAAACAACATGTCTCAGTCTGAAATCATTATCTTTCCCCAGAAGCTGCTCCTTCAGAATCTCCATCACTGTTGAACCATCCATTGCTGGGGCTAGAGACCTGGGAGTCAACCAAGGGAGCACTCTTCTCCTTTCCTGCCCCACCCCCACCATGCAGGCAGCCACAGACTCCTGTTTGTTCCCCTCATTAATACCTCTGTGTCCTACACCTGTCTCCCACACCACACCTGTCTCCTTGTCCCTGCCTGGCTCCAGCCCTCACCATGTCCTTCCTTTTCCTGTGTCCCTGAATCTGGACTACCCCCATAGCTCATCTTCGATCTTCTGCCAGTGACCTGAAATTCACATCTGCGCATACTCCTCCTCTGCTCAAAATCTTCCCATGGCTCCCCATGACCCCTAAGACCCATGTAAACCCCTGATGACAGCATGCATAGTCCTCCCCAGTCTGGCCACCCTAAATCCTGCCACCCTCCCCCGGTACTTCATGCTCCAGCCATACAAACTACTTCTAGTTCTCTACTGCCGTCCCTGTCACACCTCCCTGCCTTTGCACGTGCTGCCACTCTGCCTGGAACACCTGCCTGGAAGACCCCAGTCATCCTTCAAGGCTGGGCTCAAGACAGGGGTTCCTCTGTGAGACCTTCCCTCACTTCCAGCCTACCTTAGAAGTTTCATCCACATGAGAAGGACAATAATTCTATTTAATAATTAAGAAGCCAGTCCATTTTAAGTTTCAGTTAGAGACCTGAAATCCTCCTATTTTGTCCTGAGTGGAAATGAACATTAGATCATAATCCTTCATCTACTGGATAACCATCATTTTATAATGTTGCCCAGATTTTGTGCTTATGGGTTTCATATGTGACTCTGGTGAGTCCCTTCCCTCTCTGGGCCTCAGTCCCCCTCCTCTGTGAATGACCTTTGATCCTGTTCTCGTGGGCAACAGGTCTTGACTTCCATCCATCATTGTCCATGCAAACCATTAGCGCTTCTGGTTGGTATCGCCAGGCTGAGGGGCTGGACTTTCCTGTGGGGGAGTGGACGTCAAAGCAATCATGGTCCCTGGTACCCCGGCCCTAGACTCTCTGCCAGCCAGCTCTGACCTCACAGCTGTTTCTTCTGCTCTGATGGCCTTCCTGCTGGGGGCCCAGCCAGCCTCATGGTCACAACCCAGCCCCCGCTTCACTTCCTCTGTACGCCCCTCCTCCTTGCCCCTACCACTCCTGGTAGCCCGTCCCCCCTCCTCAGCCCCTTACTTCTTGGTTCTCCCTGTTCTAAGTCTCTATAGATCATCTGTAAACTAATTGGTTGCTTATGTGCCTGCCTTGTAGGGATTTGAGGCTCCTTGTGGGTGGGAGAGCATCTTATTCATGCCCATTCACTGTGGCCAGCACAGTGGCCCTGACACCAGGAGGGCCCAATATCTTTGCCACATGCCCCAAGTATCACCAGCCTATGTCTACCCTGGGACATCCGTCTGTCCCAATGCGTTGTATCAATCTGCCTGGTGCCTCTTGCTATTTGAGGCATTTTCTCAAGCATCACGTCTGTGCCTCTGGACAGTCCAGTGGGGCAAGACAGATACAGTTATACTTATTTTAGAGATAAGAACACTGGGGTCCAGAAAGGGGAAGTGACTTTCTCAGGCGTGCTCTGCCAGGGCCATGCTGGTTATGTGGCCCCACAGTAGGGAGTGGGAACACAAAGAGACAGAGGCCTCAGGCCTTGCCCTGGGGGAGCTGGGTGCCCCTGGCCCTGGGTTCCCTGCCCTCTTGCAGTACCACCAGGCTGAGGAGAGAGGAAAAGTTTGAGCAGGGACCTTTAGTGTCTCTTCCTGCCCACTGTCTCCTGGAGTTGGGGAGCAGGGGGGTGGATAGGGGCAGTGCCACAAGCCATGGAAAATAGGAGCGGGACTCTGACAGAGGGTGGTCCTAGGAGGCCAGAAGATTGAGGCAAGGGACCCACATGTTGGGAGGGTATGTGGCCTCTGCAGAGCTCAGAGAACAAAGGAAAGGCAGCTTTTGCATCCAACTCCCACCCCCTGACTCCCGGCCAGCACATCCAACCTTGTCCCTAGAGCTTGATCCCTGAGCACCAAGCCAAAGCCTGGCAGGATCCCTGAGGTTGGGGGTGGGGTGGGGTGGGGAGGAGTTCACGGCCAAGGGGCCCTCAGGGAGGCTCTTCAGAAGAGAGCTTGGAGCCAGACCCTGGAGAGACCCCCTGCCCCTCTGGCTGGCAGGAAAGAACGACATCTTTGGGGAGCCCATTAGCCTTCATGCCCGGCCTGGCAAGTCCAGTGCAGATGTGCGGGCCCTGACCTACTGTGACCTGCACAAGATCCAGCGGGCAGACCTGCTGGAGGTGCTGGACATGTACCCTGCGTTTGCAGACAGCTTCTGGAGTAAGCTGGAAGTCACCTTCAACCTGCGGGACGTGAGTCTGGGCTGGGTGGGCCAGGGTGGGTAGGGGTCCTTGGCCAGCTGGTAATGGGGAGTGGAGGCTGCTGAGCACTTGGCCTGCCTGGACGGAGGGGACCCATCTGACCACCTCCCTTCCTTTCAACCCCATCCTGCGTCCTTCACCACAATTTCTTCTGTGCCTGCCACGGCCAACATAATGCTAAGTATGATGATAGCTACCAATTATCAAGCACCAACACCCATGCTGAGCACTGGGCTTCTTGTACATGATCTCTTTTAGTCTTCACCTTGCACTTAGTGTTATTTTCCCCACTTTCCAGATGAGAAAACTAAGGGTCAGAGAGGATGATAAATTGACCAAAGCCATACCACCACATAGTCAATGGCAGAGCCAAAATGTAGACCCAAGTTTGTGCGGCTCCACAACCCGGGCACCCAATGGCACCAAGCTGGAAGAAGGGGTGTCTGCCATCCCTAGGTCCCAGGCGTGTAAACAAGTGGTAGAGCCTCTCCTCCTAAGCTTATCACTCAGTGGAGAAGATTATAACAACTCAGAGAAAATAAAGAGTTGTGTAGTTCAATAACCAAGGAAGTCACGAGGGTGTGTGGGGAGACCAAATGTCTGTGGAGCTCAGGGTTACCAAGGAGTGGGACAGCTGGTAAACTGGAGTGCCCGGACATGACTGTATGGAGGAGGGGGTTTGGAGTCAGCTAGTGAGAAGGAGGGGGCTGTTGTGTCTGGCGGGGGCAACAGTGGCGGAGGCCCCCTGGGGCTGCACCTCCCACCCCCAGCCTCAGGAGGAGGGGCTCTGCTGGCTCAGGCCCCATGCACAGCATCTGGAGGATGATGCCGAGGCAGGTTTTCTTGCCATGGACAGCCTTCCTCACCCTGTCCCTTCTGCTAGTCTCCCCTCCCCCAGCCTCTCTTCTTCCCACCTGATCTGGTCTAGGGGACATCTTGTAAGGATGCTGCCTTGGGGGCCCTAGCCACTCGGAGCCATCAGGTGGCCCGAGTGCTCAGTGGCCGGACACCGGGCAAGAGGGATGTGGTCTCCATGGCCTGGGACATCTGTTGCCCCTGGGCATCCCACCCCTAAGTCTCATGGTGCCAAGAGGGTGGTCTGCCAAGCGTGCTGTTGAGGGTACCTCCTGGATGGATTGGGGATTCCAGACCCAGTCTCCTTGGAGGGAACTCCCCAGTAGCCCAAGCTGAGGACAGCAGCACCAGGGCATTCAGGAAAGGAAGGACTGCAAGAACACCTCCTCTGTATGCCCCCACCCCCAAATCTTGCTGCTCAAGGCAGCCTCTTCCAAGACTCTGTAGGGGCATCTGCTCATCTCCAAGCCTCTGTTTGTCTCCTGCCCACCCACGCAGGAGAGAACCTGTAGGAAGCTGTCTGGAGCCTCAGGGGGAACCCGGCCACCTGTCACCACTTTCTCACCTAGTTGTCACAAGGGCCTCAGGAGGGGGTGCAGGGGAGAACAAAGAGGCCTTGTCCCAGCTTTGGTACCTGTTACTTGATGCTCTTGTTCCCCACAAGGCAGGCGGGGGTCTCCAGTCATCACCCCAACCAGCTCCAGGCAGCCAGGACCACCAAGGCTTCTTCCTCAGTGACAACCAGTCAGGTGAGCAAAGCCATCTGCCACCAGTGTCTGTCTCGCCCCAGCCTGAAGCCCCTGCCCAGCCTCCTTCCCCTTTTCATGTCCTTCCCAATTTGCCTCATCTTGGGAGAGGTCTCCCCAGCCCCTTGATGAGAGGAGAGGGGCTCCCTCTCTAGGCTCAGTGATAGAGGCCCTTGTCTCCTTCCTCCCCCTGGGTCCTCAGAGCCTGAATGGGGGCTGTCCCCCGGGGTGGATACAGGCCAGCCCAATGAGGTTTCAGATAGAAGCTCCAGGGGACTCGCTGGACTGCACCTCCTTGGACAGTGAGGCCAGGGCTAGAATGTCCCCACCCAGCCAGCCCCCAAGCTGGGGTTCCAGCCCCCTTCCCAGGGCTACAGCCTTCTGGAACCTGGAAGTCCGACCTCTGTGGGGACAGGACCTTGTACTCCAGGGCACTCAGGTAAAGAGATCCACTTCTCCTAACCTGTGTTCCCAGGACAGGTAGGGGAAGAAGATGGGCTCTGGTCAGGTCTGCGGAATCAGTTAGACGGAAGCTCACTCTTCCCTTTCCCTCCTGCAGCTGCAGCCCCTTCTCTGAGCATCTCAGATGCATCTGGCCTCTGGCCTGAGTTGCTGCATCAAATGCCCCCAAGGCCAAGGGACAGCCCCCCAAACCCTCAGGGAGACTCAGACTGCTGGCCTCGGGAGCTAGGCTCCAGGCTGGAGCAGCTTCAGGCCCAGATGAACAGGTGAGTGCCCTTTGGGACTAGGATAGGGGTGGCTGCAGAGAGCACAGCCAGCAGTGGGCTAGGCACGAGTGCCCCCTCTTGGTGGCTCAGGGACATCACACTGAGTGCCCTGCGGGTTTTAGAATGACTAGCCCTCTTTAGTTGCAGGCCTCCCCATCCCTAAGTCACTAAGCCTGGTTCCTTGGATGGCTTGTCCTAGCAAACCGCAGAACAGGCAAGGAAGCCTTCTTAGAATAGGGGAATAACCTGGTACAGAAACAAATTCCATAGTCCCTTGGAGAGGGCATGTGGCCTGCGGATGGCAGGACCGTGGTGGTAGAGTGAGGGCTTGGGCAGTATGGTCCTGAACTCCAAACCTGGCTCTGCAACTTACCAGCAAGAGTGTGGACAAGTTACTTAAGCACTCTGAGCCTCCATTTGCCTTTTCATGAAATGGGGATAGTCAAAATACCCATATCAAAGCTTCCTTATGAGGACAAAATGATGTGTGCACAGTGCCTGGTCACTGTCATTATTGAAGTCAGGGACGTGCTAAGGGAAATTTCAGCAGGGCCTGTGGAGTGTACCAGGGAAAGAGTTTCAGGTAGGTCCCAGGGTGCCATTCCATCCAGCAGGAATGGCATGCAGGCTACAAAATCCAGAGCTGCTCTCGGGACCTGAACAGCTCTCCCTTGTCTTGACCCTGACCCTGACCCTGACCCTGACCCTGACTGTGGGGTTCTGTCTGGCAGGTTGGAGTCCCGCATGTCCTCAGACCTCAGCCGCATCCTACAGCTCCTTCAGCAGCCCCTGCCCCAGGGCCACACTGGCTACATTCTAGGAGCCCCTACCTCCAATGACTTGGCCTTGTTTCCCGTGGCCTCAACCACTCAGAGTCCGGGAACTAGGCTGCCCCAGGGTGGTCTGCCCCCTGCACAGGTGAGCAAGTGAAGGGATTCCCCAGGGCCTTTCCTGGAGACAACTACACGTCTTCTTCTCACTGTGACATCAGGCCCACGGCCTCTGTGCTCTGAGAGCAGCCATGGGTTCTGCTGTCCTCTTTTATGTTTTGAGTCACAGTCAAGGAGCCTGGACAGGTGGTGGAAAAGCCCAGATTGTGACTATAGACCCCACAGCTGGGGCAAGGGCAATGGGACCCAGCTTCTGCCGGTTCCCATCCCTGAAGCTGGTGTCCTCCCCCTCTCTTGCCCTTCCCAGGTCCCAGGCTGTGGTGACTTGAACAAGTGTAGGCTGAAGCAAAAGAACTCCTCCTCCGGGGTGCCTCCCCTGGTCATGGCAACAGACAAAATTCTCACACTGTCCCTGGAACAGGAGCAGCCTGAGGGGCTTCTGTCACCCCTAGCCTCACCTCTGCATCCCCTGGAGGTACAGGGACTCATCTGTGGTCCCCGTTTTCCCTCCCTTCCTGAGCGCCTTGGCCCCGTCCCTAAGCAGCTGGAGTTTCAGAGACATGGCTCAGATCCTGGGTTGGCCAGGAGTTAGAGCCACTGAACCCCAAGATAGAGATAATATGAGGGGATTGAAGGTGGGTGAAAGTTAAGGATTTAGGGGAGGCAGACAGCTGCCAAATTGGCCTCTGAAAACCATTCATTCTTCTAGTATAGCTACAAACTGCCAACCCAGGTGACCAACGATGGCATGGGTGAAGATGGTCAGGACCTTCCCAGACTCCTCCAGGGCCCTATTTAGACAGTAGGCCTCGTGGAGAGTGGGGAGGCTCAGGGGTGGAGGTAGCTTACAGGACAGAGAGGTCGGTGAAAAAAGGAGAAGTTTCTGATCTGTATGAGAAACTTACTCCTTATGGCTCCGAACTATCCACCGCTTCACGGACCAGGATCCAAGGTTAGTGAGACCTCCTGCCATAGAGCCTGTAAACCGACTGGAGATGAAAGTGTCCACTGTAGTGGACACATCAGAGCACAGAGTTCCAGCCCCCAGCCGCTCTGCCCCTCATGGTTCTATGATGACCTTTGGGACTCTAGCGGGCAGTGGAATGTCTCACAGCTAATAAAGTCTGCACATTTCATGTTAGGCTGGGTGTGTTGCTTACCTGAGGGTCATCAGGTCCTTGACTGTGCTGTGACTCCAACAGCTGTGGTCTTCTCCAAATCCCTCTCACAAGGATTTGTGTGTGTGGGGGGGGGTACCGGAAAGTGCTCTGCTGGGTTCAGTAGCCCCAGGAGCATGGGGCTTTTTGCCAGGCTGGGGTAAAGGGAAACAGAGAGTCTCTGACTTGGTCACCATCAAGAACCATGACATGTCCATAGTGCTCCCTCTGTGCCAAGTCCCTGCCGACTGCTCTGCAGACATTACTTCATCGAAGCCTCACAACAACCCTGTGGGGTTGGTATTACTAGCCCCACTTTAGAGATGAGAAATCAGAAGCAGAGAGAGGCTAAGAAATTCACCCAAGCATGCAGGGGACTTCTGGGGTGCTGGTACTGTTTTGCTTCCTGATCTAGGAGCTGTTTACATACGTGTATATCAGATTGTGAAAACAGTGCATTTCTATGTGTAAGTTATACTCTGATTAAAAAGAAAAAAGAATCTTACCTAACAAAGGAAGCAATTTCTACCCAGATGGTCTGGCTTGAGAACTCTGCAGTTAACTACTCCAATGAGATGGGCTGTTGTCCAAAAAGTACCTGGCCACTGGCCTTCCGTCCTTTTTTGGTACTCCTTGAAAGAATTTTGAAAATGAATCCCCCGCCCACCACATTTTAAGTTGACATTTTAAGTATCTCATTGATAAGTTTAAATAGTTGCAAACATGTTATTTCCAGTGTATTGTGACTATTGATACTGTATAAATTGCTTTATTTATACCAATATATTTAGACACAAATAGCATAGTGATTTGAGAGCCAACATCATTCATTTTATTTATTTTTTTAGAAATTCTTTAGTGTTTATTTTTGAAAGAGAGAGAGAGCAGGGCAGGGGCAGAGAGAGGGAGACACAGAATCTGAAGCAGGCTTCAGGCTCTGAGCTGTCAGCACAGAGCCCTCCCTATGCGGGGCTAGAACTCAAGAACCACAAGATCATGACCAGAGCTGAAGTCAGACGCTCAATGGACTGAGCCACCTAGGTGCCCTGAGCCAACATCATTCATTTCAAAAACACAAGAATGAATGGGCGCCTGGGTGGCTCAATCTGTTGAGCGACTGACTTCAACTCAGATCCTATGATCTCACGGTTCACAAGTTCGAGCCCTGCCTGGGGCTCTGTGCTGAGGGCTCAGAGCCTGAAGCCTGCTTCAGATTGTGTCTCCCTCTCTCTGCCCCTCCCCTGTTCACACTCTGTCTGTCTCTCTCTCAAAATTAAACATTAAAAATAAATATTAAATAAACATTACAAAATAAATAAAAACACAAGAACCAGTTGCCTGGGTGGCTCAGTTGGTTCAGTGTCTGACTTCAGTTCAGGTGGTGATCTCATGGTTTGTGAGTTCAAGCGCCACATGGGGCTCACAGTTAGACTTGGAGCCCCACATTGGACTCGTGGCTGTCAGTACAGAGCCCCTTTTGGATCCTCTGTCCCCCCTCTCCCTGCCCCTCCCTCAGCCACACTCTCTCTCAAAAATAAACATTAAAAAAAACACAAGAATAAGCTCTTCTTTATTCTTTTTTCTCTTCCTATAATTCCATTCTATTCCCACAGTTTATGCTACATGTAATTTATTTCCAGATTTAAGACCTATTATTGATAACCTGATCATAACTGCAACAAATGCATACACACACACACACACACACACACACACACACATCTCAAAATTTTAAAACTACGTTTTTGTAAACTTATCAAGACTTTAAGGGTTACACTTAGTACAGAGTTATTCAAAAGAACATAATTATATTTGAAATTTTTATAGAAACTAAAATTTTATTGGGAATGCATCTATAAAAGGGTATTTTCTTCTCATTAGCTCATGAGTGTGGATGAATATCACTTTTTATTAGAATAAGACAAAGTTTAGCAACACTTTTTTTTAAATGTTTATTTATTTACCTTGTGAGGGGAAGGGGCAGAGAAAGAGAGAGAGAATGAGAATCCCAAGTAGTCTCCTCGCTGCCAGCCGGGAGCCGGTGGTAGGGCTGTATCCAACCAAAGGCGAGATCATAACCTGAGCCGAAATCGAGAGTCAGTTGCTTAACTGACTGAGCCACGAAGGCGCCCTGGGTCAGCAACACTTTTATACCTATTTTTCTTGACTTTTTCATAAACTTAAGCAGAGAAAACTTGTTCCAAGAAATAAGTAGATTGAACACTAAGGGGTTATACACAGCAGTCACTCAACTCTTTCGATTCTGAGTTGTCCAACAATCCACCATATTTAAAACGATATTTAATGAAATCATCTAACAATTCCATACAATTTTCCTTTCATTGTGTTGAAAGCAAAGCAATGGAAACCATTTAAATTACAGAGAGAGGTTACCTAGATTCAGGCCCTTCTCCATTTCAAACTAAGGACACATAGGTCTAGGGCTTGATTAGCTTTTCCCTTAGGCCTTGATGCAGAGAAAGGATGGAATGAATGGGAACCGACAAAAACTTACGGCCAAGCAAGTAGGGTGGCTGATTACTCAAAATCAACCCGAAAATCCCGAGCATTTATAGAATGGCCAGGAAAGCGCGGGAAGGCCCTTGCGGGACAGGGAGAACAACCCTCCGGTGTTCAAGGCTATGGGCACCAGGAGGAAATTAAGGTGATTCCCATTTGGCACGGGCTGAGCTGCCAGGCCGCAGGCACTCAGGTAAAGCAGAATTTACATTTTCTACTGGACGTGAGGCCTCTGGGAATGGCAGCTACAGAGAAGAAGCCAGAGGAGGTCACACAAGACGTTTCACTCTCAAAGATTTGGCCTAGAACTTGGAGGCCTGCTGCTAAGCTGCTAGCCTGTACGCCACCCACGCCCCCATTCACCCGCACTGCGCCGTTATCTCTCTGACTGACATTTTTGTCAACCAGTCACCTTTAGAGCTGAGAAAGCGTCTGCCCGCCCCCCCCATATTGGGCGGGGCAAGTCATTGGAATGACAGACATTTGCGCCAATAGTGAAGAGTTTCAGAAGCTACTGGTGCACTAGCCAATGAAGAGTAGGAACCACTGGAAAGGACGTATCAGGCAGCCAACGGCCGGCGCCACTGGTCGCGTGGCTTCCGTTCCGAGAGGGCGGGGCGGGGCTTCAAACGGAAGGTGGCTGTGGTCCGAGCCGAAGCAGGTTTGAAACTGGGGGTCGGGCCCGGCAGTCGTTGTCCGTCGCCGCGGCCCCGCTTCCGGGCTAGGCCGTCTCTGCCCGCCCCCGCCCCGCCTCCTTTCGGACCCCTCAGTCTCCGGCCCGGCTCCCGGTCTGACTCGCGCCCGGCCCGCAGCAGCTCGCTGTCGTCCCGGCCCGCACTGCGGCCCCGCCGCCGCCACCATGTCCCTGCACGGCAAACGGAAGGAGATCTACAAGTATGAAGCGCCTTGGACCGTCTACGCCATGAACTGGAGCGTGCGGCCCGACAAGCGCTTTCGCCTGGCGCTGGGCAGCTTCGTGGAGGAGTACAACAACAAGGTGGGCCGGGCAGGGGCTCGGAACCCAGCTGGCGGGGAGCGGGCCCCTGGAGTACTCTTTCCGGGCCGGAGCCCCGACCTCAGGACCCTCCTGCGGACTTGCCTTAGCGCCCCGGAGCGGTTCCTCTGTGTCTGGCCCTGTGCAGAAGCTTTCACGCTCGTTGTCTCATTTAATCCTGGCAGCATTCCTGTGTAGTCAGGAGCGTAATTACCCCCATTTTACTCATGGGGAAACTGAGGCACCGTGTTGTGAGTTGCTCGAGTCAGAAGCTAGCTGATTCGTGGGGGAAACGGCACTCAAACTCGACTTTACACCCAAAAGCTACGCCATTTATCACTCCAGTCTTCCCCCTTCCCGCCGCATTGCTTCAGTTGGGGGCGGACGGGGGAAGAGAGAGAGATGGCTGTGAAGAAAACTACTGGCGCATCAGTTGGTGGTCTCACACTCTTGGCTACGCTAAGTTTCTTTTAGGGCTGTTTACTGTGCAGGCTTCCCCGCCTCCTACTCCCACCCCCAGGTACTATTCAGGGACCACCCCCACCACGCCACCCCGCCCGCCTCTTCTGCCAGGAGTGGGTCACTGCTATTGCTGCCTGATATCTGTCCTCTTCAAAATGATCTCTTTTTGGAAATTTTGGCCCGTGACCGTGATCCTGTCACTGTTTTCTGAAAGGAGAAGGGTGACCTTTTCCTTATCTTTTCTTGGCTTTCGTGCCCATACAGAAGTGTAACCTTGAGTAGTAGTAAGTCTTCCAGGACATCAACAATTTGAAATTTGAGGCTCTTTCATAGAAGCACAGGCAGCAGGTGGAAGCTTTTTAAGCTGACATTGCAGCATAGATTTATTTTTGAAAGTTGTTGAATACATCAGTGGGCAGAGTTTTCTTCCCTTTATCCCTTAATCTCTTCCTTATTGTATTAAACACTGTGATGGGGATCAGAGCAACAGAAAGCCTTGGCTAGTGGTGTTTAAAGTCTTATATTTATACTCTTGCTGGACACCATGAACACCATGACTTAAGAAGAATGAAACTGTGTGGACGGTGATAGGCATGGTTCAGGGAAAAGAGCCCAGTCGAGTTTGGTTCTGTCTGGTCCACTGACTAGCTGTGGGGTGTTGCACAGGTTAATCTTATTCTTTCTGACCCACAGTTTGTTGGAGGCAAAGAGTTCTTTTTTACACATAAACAAAAAGCATTTGTACATTGTAAGTTTGCTTACAGTTTCCCAGGAGCATTTCTCTAGAGTCCAGGGCTCAGCTTTCCTAGAATCCCCTTTGAGAAATGGATGAAAGCGCTGGACTCTCATTGCTCAGACGTAACATGCACAGTTTACACACAAATCCCAGGGACTACACACTCATAGTGAAGTCTACCCATTGTCCACAGAAAGCAGAGAGTCCTGAGCAAAACGTAGTTTTATTTTCTGTAATGGCTGGCCCTTCCTTATGGCCCATAGTGGATAGCAGAATGGAACGGAATTCGAGATCCTGATGTGGAAACTGTGGTAGTAAAATTGAGACCCTTATTATTTAAGAATATATGTTTAAAAGAAAAAAAAGTAAAATCTGTCAAAAGGCTTGAGTTTTTTAATGCAAATTGATGTCCCCTTTTTTCTTGCAATATCTTCCAGAGTCCGTTTGGGTAAACAGTAGTAGCCCCATTTCTGAGAGGAGGAGCTGAGCCACAGTTAGGCTGCTGGTAGAATCAGTGAAGTAACGGGTCAGACGTTAGTTGCGGAAACTCTGCCCCAAAGTGTGTCCTTTCATTTAGCAACTTACTGGAACTCGTCTGTGCCAGGCTACGCAGGCAGTGTGGGTCTTAGTAGTAAAATGCAAACTAATAATCCTAATAATCACAGGATAGGCAGTTACTTCTGTCTTAACTCCCTTGCATGTTACTGGCAATGCAGTATCTTAAAACTGTTGTGCCCCAGCCTATCTAGGTCCGGGTTCTTAACTTTGTGTGTGTGTGCGCGCCATGGACACCTATGACAATCTGAAGCTGATAGACTTCCTTTCATAATTATGTTTTCAAAGACACAAAATACATAGGATTAGGAAGGAAATCAATTATATCAAACTACAGTTATCAAAAACTTTTTTTTTTTTTTAGTGTTTATTTTTGGGAGAGAGAAAGCACCCATGTGTGGGGAAGGGCAAAGAGAGGGAGGAGAGAGAATAGAATCCCAAGCGATTGCATACTGCCACTGCAGAGCCCCACACACAGCTTGAACTCATGAACCGTGAGATCACGACCCGAGCTGAAACCAAGAGTCGGACACCTAACCAAGTAAGCCACCCAGGCGCCCCTCAAAAACACTTTTTAAAAAGTGGAGCTATAGTAATATGTAGTTGTAAATTAATTTGTTAAATTACACCATCCAGCGTAATTATTATAATTTTAAAGTAGTAATGAGGGTAAATAACATTTCAGAATGTTTAATTAAAGTGATGTGATATGATAAAAATCTGATTTCTGTCAGTAACAAAGTCAGATATTGATGTGGCTGTGCATAGCCACCTCCCTTCGTAATGGAAGGAAATGCTAAATTTCAGCCAGAGGTTAGTGAAAATATGAATGTGAGTGATTCAAGCTCGTGGACTTCAAGTTAAGAAACCCTGCTATAGAGGATCTGTGCCTAGGGGCTGATGAGCAGTAAATACCCCTTGAACACAGTGACTCTTAGGCTCAGTTTTAGAGAAAACTTTTATCACAGAGGTGCCACACTTGACAATTTAGAGGAATTTATAAGTTATTGGTTGGAATTTTCAGATCTTTGTTTCCTGCTTGCTGTCAATACTGATTGCCAGCAGAGGGCAAAACAAATGGACACAGCAAATTAGCATTGGTGAAAAAGCCCAGAAACGGCCCTCTTTTTTTTTTTTACTGTGGAGACATTGACATAAGAATACACATTATTATAATTTCTAAAATTTTTGAATTAATGCAATCACGTTTTCCTATAGTAAAATTATTTGTATTTCAACAGAATTAAATTTATTAGCATTTCAAGAACAACTTGACTTTCAGGTGTTCCATCATCTGAATAAATTTGAGAATTGTTTTAGAGTAAACAATTGAGTTGATCCTATCAACTGTACCTGGAATAAGAAGTCCCATCATCAGTAGTTGTGTTTCATGTTCCCTCCTTGTGGTCTCTGCTGGAGGATACAGCAGCATTGGTGTTGGAGTGGTGGTTCTCTAAATTTTAGTGTGTGTGTGAGAATCCCCTGAGCGACTTGGCACATTCCAGGGTTCCATCCCTGAAGTTAACAGACACTTACGTGATTAAGAAACAGGTGGTCCAGATGGCTCTCTAAGAACATTACCCTGGGATTACCTAGGCATCTGCTGACCAGAAGTAGAAATCCTATCTTTTTGCATCTACATTCGCCTAAACATTGATTCTGCTCTTCCATCCCATGCAAAAAGCTCTGTTACTGAATAGCCCCTGGGACGCCTGGGTGGCTCAGTCTTTATGCACCAGATAGCCCCTTTGAGGTACTCTGTGGCTAGGTTATCAGTCCTGCCTCTTCCTAGTTTTGTGTGGTTTGAGCAAATTAACCTCTGTGCCTCAGTTTCCTCATCTATAAAATAAAGGTAATAAAATTAAATGAGTTAATATATGTAATGGGTTTAGGAACTCTGCCTGAGACAGACATAGTTAAGCAATGTAGAAATGTTTGCTGTTGGGGGTGGCTCAAGTGGTTGAATGTCTGACTCTTGATTTTGGCTCAGGTTATGATCTTCCAGTTCGTGGGTTTGAGCCCCAGGCAGGCTCTACGCTGGCAGAGCAGAGCCTGCTTGGGATTCTCCCTCTCTCCCCATCTTTCTCTCCTTCTCTCTCTGCCCCTCCCCTGCTCATGTGCAGAAGTGCGCATGTGCTCTCTCAAAAAGTAAATAAACATTAAAAAAGAGAAATGTTGGCTATTATTAGGTATTACTGTATCTGTAATTGAAATATAATCAAGAAGGGGTGCCTGGGTGCTCAGTTGGTTAAGCATCTGACTTTGTTCAGGTCATGATCTCGTGGTTTGTGAGTTCAAGCCCTGCATTGAGCTCTGTGCTGACAACTCAGAGCCTGGAACCTGCTTCAGATTCTGTGTCTCCCTCTCTTCTGCCCCTCTCCTGTGCTCACTCTCTCTCTCTCTCTCTCTCAAAGAGAAATAAACATTAAAAAAATTTTTTTAATAAAAGAAAGAGAATCAAGGAGAATTATATGGGTGTTAGGTAAATGTGATGTATTTTCCAGAGGAAAGGTACCTCAAAATGTCATTATGTTCATTCCTCTGCCTTTTAAAGACCCAGAGGAAAAAATTTTCTTGATTCCTTTCAACTAAATCCATTTTTGTGGTCTAGAAGCTTCTTGTAGTCAGACTCCAAGTATTGTAATGGTCTAGTTTAAGCCCATTTTCTCTTGTTCTACCTGGGTTAGACATGGTAGTTGATAAAAGAACTCATGTATTTCTCCTGAGTTTTGAACATATCTGTGGTCTGTAGACAGGTGGTATTTCCCCTGTATTATGGGGAAAGATGGGTAGCAGTTCCTGGGTTTCTGTTTCACTTAGTTGCATGTTTTAGGGTTGGTTTTGAATAGAGTTGGCAGAGTGATACGGATTTATTTTGCCCTAATATTTAATTAGCTGACCATCGTGCTTTAAGATTTAGCATCTAGAAAGCATTTTTGAGGTTCTGAGGAGAGAAACTGTAGGTATACATGATGCTTTTTGAAGAATACTGATAGTGAATCTGGGTAAGACTACCTTGTACTTGAAATACACATGGGATGAATGCTTGCCTTTTCATCCTGTGTTGATGCCTCTGAGACTTTAAGTAGTTGCTTTATCTGTTTGGCACATAATGATTTTAACTCTGGCATATAAATGTTCATTTCTTAGTATTCATTGCGGCCCTTCAGGAATATCTTCATTTAATTCAACAAATATGTGGGGCGCCTGGGTGGCTCAGTCGGTTGAGCGTCCGACTTCAGCTCAGGTCACGATCTCCCAGTTTGTGAGTTCGAGCCCCGCATCGGGCTCTGTGTTGACAGCTCGGAGCCTGGAGCCTGCTTCAGGTTCTGCGTCTCCTCCTGTCTCTGGCCCCTCCCATGCTCATGCTCTGTCTCTCAATAATAAATAAACGTTAAAAATTTAAAAAAATAATAATTCAACAAATATGTATTGAACACACAAGCAGTGTGTTTTGGGCACAATGATGATACTTAGTAACCTTCTGTAGACTTTGTTAGCAGATGTGAGATTGGCAACAAAAAAGAGAAAGTGTTTTAGTACACGGAAGTATTTTGGATAGATACTTAGAATTTTGCAGTGCTCCATCAGTCCCTGGCAAGACTGTCAACAGGGAAATTTACACTATAAAACTCTTCTGGTTTTAACTTCCTCCTTTCTTTTTTCTAGACAGTGAGAGGACTAATTCCTCCATGGGACGACGGGATAAAAGTGCTGCTGCTATATTGCTTTTTGCCCTAACCTGGTTCACACAGGCCTACTGGAGATGCTGTGATTTGAACAAGGAATGAATCTGTGTTCTATAGGTAGTATGGCTTGCCTGAGGCCAGGATGCCAGAGCTGACTGGTTAGCCTCTGAGACAGGAGCCAAAGGGGCACTATGCCAGAATTCATCTTAAAGTTTAACAAGGCAGGACTTCTCTGCAAACATTGACCAATAATAATCAGTCAGGAACAGGCTTGAAGGGAGGACAGATGGAAAAGAACAAGAAAAATGGGCATATTCTCTCAGAATTTTGCTTAGCTGATTTTGGTTATATTAATCACAGAAAATGTTCCATTCACTGGAGTGGTATATTGATTTGCATAACTTGGGGTCTTTAAAAAAATTACATACATACACACACCTTCACCCTCATGTTCTGGTACTAGCATTGTGTATAATAAAGTGGAATGCACAATTTCCTCCCTCAAGGAGCATATAATAACAAGACAAACATGACATCTTTTTAAAAATTTTTAAATGTAAGATACATGTAATGTGAATAGTAATTTATGTTGCTATTCATGAAAGCATTTGAAAGTGAAGATGTGGTCATGTCTTCAAGGGGTAAATATTTTATGTTGCATATATGCTTCTTAGGAGACATCTGACATAGTAATGTCCACAGTTTTAAAATAAGTAAAAATGATCTTTATAGCCCTTCCTTTATAGAGGCATTTTTTTTTTCATGCTTGGGGTAAAGTATTGTGAAGCAATAGTTGCAGAAGGACGGGGTGGGAGATAAAAGTTTAATAGGACAGGAAGACTCTGGAGAAAAAGGCACAAGGGTAACCTAAATGTGAACAACAAGATGTTTATGTGTTTTTTTTATTAAAGTTTTTTATTTATTTAAGTAATCTCTACAACCTATGTGGGACCCGAACTCACGATCCTGAGATCAAGAGTCTCATGGTCTTCCTACTGAGTCAGCCAGGTGCCCTGACAATAAGATGTTTAAAGTCGGATAATTTTTCCTTATGCCCCCAACAGTAAATGCAGAAGGACAGCAGTATAATGAAGATCCCATGGGTATAGGAAGATGCTGAGAAAGGATATCTTTGGTTGCAGATTTCAAACTCATACAGTTCTCCAGAATAGGATTTTGACAGGCAAGATCAACATTGCTTTATTTGGAACAGTGAGAAGAAGGTGCACAGGCTGGCAGCAGGCACTTCTCCAGACCCCATTTGACCCCTTGGGTAAGAGGGGAGCTAAGCCACACAAGGAGACACATAGACATGCTGTCTTCTTTAGAAGCATTAGATAAGGCAGGTTGGAAGAGATACCGAATTGTGAGCAGCTGGACCATTTCTCATCCCTGTTGGCTGGGGAGATGCTACAGTTTCATGTGTTTCTGCTAACTTGGAACATGGCCCTGGCTTCTCTCAGGTTCCCATAGGAACCTCCTTCAGATCTTATAGGAAGAACTTGTCTCAGTCAAAAGACATCAGCACAAGATCTACAAAGATAGATACTATAAGACAAAAGGAAAATATGGGAAACAAGTGGCAGGTAAAATAGCCTCACTACAAAGATGTTTTTTTACCTCAGATGAAAATTAATGGCCATTCCTGCCACCATGAATTCAGAGAACTTAGGAAAGGCAGGAACTCCAAGCAGAGATACAGGAGATCAGGTAAAATAAGGCATGCTGACAGGAGGAAATGGAACATCAGCAGGTAGAGCCCAGGAAAATAGTGAAGAGAAAATAAAAGTTATCACAGAATTAAAAGCCACATTGGAAAGAGAATAAAAATGAATATAAACTGCTGAAAAATTAGTGAAGGATAGGGAAGACAGATTACAAAAATGAAATGGAAATAAACAATTAGAAAGAATGTAGTAGATACAGAAAATAAAGAAGATCTGACTTAGGTATAATTGGTGTCCCCAAAGAAAAAGATCACAAAGAAATGAAACACAAAAACTCAGGGTACCTGGGTGGCTCAGTCGGTTAAGCGTCCGACTTCGGCCCAGGTCATGATCTCATAGTTTGTGGGTTTGAGCGCCATGTCGGTCTCTGTGCTGACAGTTCAGAGCCTAGAGCCTGCCTTGGATTCTGTGTCTCCCTCTCTGTGCTCCTCCCTCATTCATTCTCTGCCTCTCTCTCTCAAAAATAAATAAAAGTTAAAAAAAAAAAAAACTCAAGTATGTAATTAAAGACTTTATGGAAAAAAATGTTTGAAGTAATGAGCTTAAACCTTATCTCAAGGGGCACCTGGGTGGCTTAGTTGGTTAAATGTCTGACTTGATTTTGGCTCAGGTCAGGATCTTGTGAGCCCCATGTCAGGCTCCAAACTGAGTGTGGAGCCTGTTTAAGATGCTTTCTGTTTCTCTGCCCGTCTCCCATATGCGCATGTGTGTGCATGCACACTCTCAAAAACCTTAAAAAAAAAAATCAAGAAAAATGGACACAAAACAATTGGCACTGAAAACTTTCCTAGGAAAGTTTCTTAATTTTAAGGGTGAAGAAAGAATCTTTTGGGCATTCAGGCAAAACAGTTGAGTCCTCTTGAAGAAAAAGAGAAATTAAATAAGGCTTACCATATTTGAGAATAGAAGGTAATGGAGTAATATCTACAAATCTGCAATTATTATAGATTGTGCCACTATAAATAAATACCTGAGAATATGCTTAATAATATATGACTTATACTGTAAAAACAATGCACTTTTTAAAAAGATAACTCAAGGGGCGTCTGGGTGGCTCAGTCGGTTAAGCGTCCGACTTCAGCTCAGGTCATGATCTCGCGGTCCATGAGTTCGAGCCCCGCGTTGGGCTCTGTGCTGACAGCTCAGAGCCTGGAGCCTGTTTCAGATTCTGTGTCTCCCTCTCTCTCTGACCCTCCCCCGTTCATGCTCTGTCTCTCCCTGTCTCAAAAATAAACAAACGTTAAAAAAGAATTTTTTTAAAGATAACTCAATTTACAAAAATTGACCACATATTAAAAAACTTTTTTTAAGTTAAGGGAAGTCAACTGATTAAAGATACTACATATAAGGGGCACCTGGGTGGCTCAGTCAGTCAGTTCAGCGACCAACATTGTTGGCTCAGGTCATGATCTTGCATTTTGTGAGTTTGTGCCTCGCATCGGGCTCTGTGCTGACAGCTGAGAACCTGAAGCCTGCTTTGGATTTTGTGTCTCCTGCTCTCTCTGCCTCTCCCCTGCTTGCACTCTCTCTCAAAAATAAACATTAAAAAAAAATTAAAAATACTGCATCTCAAAACTTAAGGGAAGATGAAGAAACTTAAGCCCAGATATTATAAATGACTTGCCCAAAGTGACATAGATGGTAAAAACAAGGCCAGAATTGGAATACTGTTTGTCACCAGAGTCTTAAATATATACAAATGTCAAAAAAAAAAAAAAGAGGAAAAAGAATGTGTTGAAAAATGGAAACAGTTGCTCTGCCAGATTAGAATAAATATACTGGAATTGGTATAGTTATAACCAGAGAGATTGGTGGAACCCCGTGTTCCAAAGCGGATCTAAGTATATATAGAAATGTAGTATGTGGTAAGATAGAACCTTAACTCACTAGGAAAAACATCAATAAGTTGTATGGCATAATTGGCTGTTCATCTGGCAGAAATATTTAGAGCCCTCTAATTCACGTTGTATATGACAATCAATTCTAGATCAAATGCTTAAATGTTAGGAAAAGTCGCACAAGCAATAATAGAAGAAAACTGACTAGGAAATATATACTGAGGCAGTGGGGGTAAGCAGAGAAGAAGGCAGTCTTAAATCATTAAACTCAGAGTCAAGTAAGGAAAAGATTGACAGATTGTGGCACATACAAATAAAGCATTTCTATGTGAAAAGATATGTGGTGGACAAAGTCAGAAGGTACATGATAGCCCAGGGGAAATATTTTCAGAACACGACAGGTTAATTTACTTGGTGTGATAGAAACACAGACAAAGTATAAATAGCCAGTTGATAGGGGAGGGAATGCAAGCGCTCAATAAATAGGAAGAAATGCTCAACCTCACAGTTAAGGCAAATGAGAATTGACTTTGTAATTTTTTTCCTTTCAAATTTATAAAAATTAACTGCCTTTAGTGTTGTTGATGGTATGAGGAAATGAACACTTTTACATATGAAGATAGGAGTGTGAATTGCTACAGCCTATTTGCAAAGTAAATCAGCATCCTTTAAAATTAAAAATGTGCATACCTTGGGGCGCCCACCTGGTTTAGTTGGTAGAGCTAGAGCAGGCGACTCTTGATCTTAGGGTCACAAGTTCAGGCCCCACGTTGGGCATGGAGACTACTTAAAAATAAATAAGTAAAATAAAGCAAGTATTACTGCATTAAAAAAAATAAAAAGTAGTAAAATGTGCATACCCTCTAATATAGCAGTCTCATTCTTGGGATTCGCCTCCAGAAATAAAGATAGCAAGCAGTACATAAGCACGTATTACAAGTCATGTAAGAAGTAGTAGTGGCAAAAAAAGGGAGACCATGTACATCATTAGGGGAGTTGTTAACCCACATAGTATGGTACATTTATTCTGTGAAATACTGTGTATTGATTAAAGAATGAGTTGAATCTACATATTGACCTGAGGGGTGTCCATTATTTTGTTAAATTAATGAAAAAATTTATAGCATTGGATATAGTATTTCATTCTTCTAAAAGTTGAAGGAAAACCCTGCACTTAGTGTGTATATATGTTTGAGCATAGAGAAGCAACATACACTAAATAATTGTGATATAATGGGGATGGGATAGGGGGAAGTTATTCACTTCTTTTGTATACCTATACTTTGATTTTATGTAATGGTCATACATTTTGTAATTCTTACAATCTATAGAAGTTATTAAAGAGTGAAATAAACCCAATTGCAAGATCATTCAGTTAGAACTTGTAAGTCTGAGCAAGAAAATGGTAGAAGATATAATGGTAAGGGTTTAGGGTAGAATGTTGGTGTCTAAATTCTATCAGTCACCCCCTTTCCCCTCGGGAGCTTCTTATCAAGGAAGTTATATCCCAATAATAAGAGCCAAAGGAGAAATCTAGCCTCAACCTAGTAATGGCTGAACAAGCACCTCCAATGTGGTGCTATTGCCTGGTAAACTAAGTTGGAGAAATGCAGATTGGCCTTAAAACCCAAGTGAGACTTTCTGCTTTTCCATGTCTAATTTATGGGCAGACCCAACCTGACCTCACCTACTCAGCTGAAGGTGGAGAGAAGCTGGAGAAAGGATGGCCAGACCCATAGTGGGTAGGCTTATTTGTCTCTCCATGTGGGAGCAGAAGGGGCAAGAGAGAGCTGTCGTGCCTGCCTTAACAGAGCGGTCAGGCCCCTGGTTCAGGCTCAGGCTTTGGCCAGCTTAGCAATTGGAACTAGTTAAGGGTGGGGATGGAGAAAAAGAACTCACCCTCAGTATTTCTTCCTGTGGGGGACAGGGACAGGAACTCCTTTTCCTATGGGCATAGGTGGACATATGGAGTAGGAGGAGGGGGGTGTAAAGATGGAGAGTGCTATTAACAGTTTTTAAGACTATGCCAAAAACCTAGATGAAGTACAGTGTTTTTTTCAAATGTTTTAATTTCTTTTTGAGAGAGAGAGAGCATGCACGCCAGGGAGGGGCAGAGAGAGAGGGAGACCAAGGACCCTGAGTGTGCTCTGCACTGACAGCAGCAAGCCCATGTGGGGCTTGAACTCACAGACCTGTGAGATCATGACCTGAGCCACCCAGGCGCCTCTGAAGCATAGTTTTAAGGGCAAACAAAGTGCAAAACTTCAGTGGAAAATCTGAATAATTCCTAAGGATTTTTTGAAGAATTGAAAATGTAGTCAAAGATCTATCCCCCAAAAGACACCACCCTCAGAGTTTTATGGGCAAACTTACCAAAGGAAATATATAACAAAGGCACAGGAACCGTCCATAAGAGTTCCTATAAATCAAAAAGAAAAAAGACACAGTTCCATAAAATATACTGGGCAGATGTTTTAAGTTGGTGTTTTTCTAGGTAAAGAGCTTGGGTTGTAGGATGGTACTACCTATATTTTCAAGGCAGCTTCATGATTGTGGACAGGATACTTACCATCTCTTTTACTCAAGCAACTAGGAAAGTGGGAAGAAGAATAGTACCTACCTCATGAAGATGTTGAAAGGATTAAATGAGGTAGTGCATGTAAAGCATTAAGCATGGTTCTTATACTTGATCCATTGTAAGCACATAGATAATTAACAGTGGTTACTGTTAATCAGAAGTATAAATAGTAAACATGCTCAGCCTCAGGAGTAAAATGGCGAAATACCATTTTTATCCATCGGATTAGAAAAAATGTAAAAGATTATTTTCAGTGTTTTAAAAGTTGTGGAGAAATTGGCACTCTCATATACTGTTCATGAAAGTGTAAATGGAAGCAGACTTTTCGAAAGCTGTTGGATCAAGTCTCTTAACTGTGTTTTTAAGCTTAACACACATTATCTCATAGTTTCTGTGGTGTTAACATTTAAAATGTGATGCAACAATTACACTGCTAGCAATCTATCCAATAAAGCATTTGCACATGTGTACAAAGTATTGTTTATAATAGCCAAACAATGGGATATAACCACAATGACTGTGTATGGTTAATTATGGCGTGCCTAACACAGCCTGCTGTAGAAGAATGAGCTAGAGCTGTTATGCTGACATGAGAAGACCTTCCAAGATAAGTTAAGAGCAGGTTGTAGAATACATTTTCTGGTCCAAGCCTGTTTATGTTTCTTCAAACACCCCACAGACACTTATGAATACAAATGCGCAGAGAACCATTTGGAAAGATACCTACCAAACTGGTTTGAGAATAAGTCGAATTGTGGATGGAGCTAACAGGGGACTTTACCACTTCCCTCTGTATTATGTGAATATTCACAGAGGACTTCCATTCTCTTTCATCACCACATTGTAAACATATGAGCATCTGAACAAAAATGACTCATGAGTAACAGTGAGAGCCAGGTGTTACTCCTGTCAATACTTGGTTGGGGACTCGGAGCAGAAGAGCTAAAGTCAGGTTAAGGATAAAACACAGGTCTGTGCAACACTTGCAGTCTTTGGGGAGATCAGGAAAGCTTAAATCCCAGCCATTACCTACTTCTTCCCTGGGTTAGGAGGTGCTGTTGTGCAGAGGTGGTCAAAGCTTGCCGAATTAGTCCCCCAGGGAGTTTGTTAAGAATATAGATTCCCAGGCCCTTACTTGACACTTGTTGAATCAGAATCTTGGGCTAGAGTTGGGGGCTCGAGGGATGTGTAAAGCACTCCAGGTAAATCTGGATTTGGCCAGATTTGGAGACCATTGCTGTCTGCAGTACAAGCAGAAGTAGGACAGGCCCTGTTTTTAAGGCCTTTACTAAGTGAAATAGCAGAAGACAGTAATGTAAGTGCTTTCATGAGGCAGTGTGGAATAAGTCACCAAATGGATGGTCTAGATCAACACTGAAAGATCACCATACCGGGGAGACCCAGATGGCTTATGAAGGAGGTGGGACGCAGTAGTATTATTAAAAGCTCACACACCAAGTATGGCACTAGCCTAAGTAATTTACTTACAAAGGTTGTTTATATACAGAGTGTTACAAAGAACTCTATGAGGTGGGTGCTGTGAATGTCTTCACTTTACAGATTGGAAAACCAGTTTAACAAAGTTAAGTAACATGGTTAAGGAACATAGTTCCTACAGCTAGCAAGCGGTAGGTAAGGGGCCCTGGATGCCTGATGCCACTGTGCTATATTAGAATTGGGTGGGATTTGAGTTGATGGAAAGGAGGTAGGAGGGTTTTACAAGCATAGAGGACGGTGTAAGGAAAGGAACCTGGAAAAGATGAGAAGCAGTAACTAGGTAAATAGGAGAGCAAGTGTGATAGGCTAGGGCCAGGTGGTAGAAAGCCTTAAATGTCTGGTTAAGAGGATCCTATGTGGCAAATGCTCACAGGATCTGATATTTCGAAGCTGGCGAGAAATGTCTGATGACTTGAAAGGTAGCTTCTAGAAGGGAGTGTAATGTTTTCTCCATTTTGCCGCACGGTAAATATCTGTATGGTTAGAGAAATTGTGTCTCTTGTGCTTGCTGCCATATCCCCAGCACTTAGATAGCTCCTGGCACCAAGTAGCCATTCTTTACAATTTGTTGAATAAATACATGAATGAAACATTTGGCTCAGAATCTGTAGGAGAGACTTATTATTTATTCTGCCCAGTGAACCCCCAAATTTAACTTTTCATCTGTTTTCGCCTCCCTCCCCCACCAAGGCTGATGCCAGTTTTCCCCATTCCATCTAGGATCTTCCTTCTTTATTATTCTCTGCAAAGGTCAGAATTTTAAATTCTCAAGGAACTGTTCATTTGGTCAAAATCCCTCTTGTGGCCATCTCTGGTTGCCCCTTGCCCTTCTCACTACCTGCCACCATAGGGCCCCTAACCTTTCTCAGTTTTCCTGTGGAACTCTGGGCTGAGCCCCCTGCCTGGCAGACAACCTTCCCCGGCATAACCAGGCCTCATACTCTTACCTCCAAGGCCTTATAGTCTGCTGCCTTCTTAGACACCTTCACAGGGGAAAGCCCATCTAGGTCCTCGGTTTCCTTTCAGGGCTCTGCGGCCTGCCCCAGGCACACCTTCCCGGCCCCATCTGCACTGCTCTCTCAGATGGTTCCTCAGACAGGTTTCCTTGCTGCCACCAGCTAGATCATTTAGTTTGCCACCTTAGTACGCTCATCTGCCTGGGTGCCTTTCCTTCCTGGCCTCCTCAGAACCCTCCCACGAAGACTGCTCAGATCCTATCTCTACTTTCCTCACTTGCCCCCTTTGAATTATTGCTCTTTCCTCTAAACTGTTACCAATTAACTGTCACAAACAAGCAGCTTATCATGTGTTACCTGTGACATCACTTTTATTGCTATCTTAAGGCAGTGTTACTGTGTTTTAGGGCACTGGGTTTTTTCTCTCCTTTTACATCTTTCATACATCATCTATATATGTATGAGCATTATATGATTTTTGAAAGCCTGTAGATGTTCCATAAAAATGAATAGGTTTACTCATCTAGGTTTTTAAAAGTCAGACATGAGTAGCAAGATCTATAAATAGATTCCTTAGGAATCTACAAAAAAAGCTACTAAAACTCATAACTAATTTAGCAAAGTTACAGAATTCAAAATCAATGTGCAAAAGTCAGTTGTATTTCTGTACAGTAGCAAAAAAAATGGAAATGGAATTTTTAAAACAATTTCATTTATAATAGGATAAAAACACTAAGGAATAAAGTTAATGAAAAAAAATACAAGACCAGTACACTGAAAACTTCAAAACACTTCTGGGAGAAATGAAAGAAAGCCTGAATAAGTGGAGAAATATGCTGTTTCATGGGCCAGATAACTCACTATTGTTAAGAGACCAGGTTTTCCAAATTGATACAGCATATCAAATAGATACAGCGTAATCCCCAGCTGAATCTCAGCAGGCTTTTTGTAGAGTTTGACAAGCTGGTTCTAAAATTTACACAGAAGAGCAAATACATGGAATAGCAAAACAATTCTGAAAAAGAATAACAGAGTTGGAAAACTCATACCATCTAATTTCAAGACTTCACTGGAAAGCTACTACAGTCAAGACGATGTGGTACTGGTAAATGGATAGGCCTATAGATCAATAGGACAGAATAGAGACTCCACAAATAGACGCGCAAGTACACAGTCAGTGGATTTTCAACAAAGAGACCAAAGTAACTCAAAAGGAGAAAAGGTAGTTTTCATCACATGATGTTGGGACAATCAGGCATTTATATGTAAAAGAAAGTGAACCTTGATTCGGACTTGGCACCCTAAAAAGCAGTTAACTTGAAATGGGTTACAGGCCTAAATGTAAAGCCTAAAACTATAAGACTGTTAGAAGAAAGCAGAAAAAACCTGTGACCTGAGGTGGGGCAAGGATTTCCTAGCAAGGACACAAAACCATGAGTAAGAAAAGAAATGATAAACTGACATCATCAAAATTTAAAATTTCTGTTCTCTAAAGAACACTGAAAGAAAATGACAGGACAGCCACAGACTATGAGAAGATGCTTGTGGAAACATGAGCGAGGGCTTGCATCCAGAATATGCAAAGAACTCTCAAAACTCAGTACAGAAGAAAACAACCAGTGAATAATGAAGTGGACCTACTCTGTATGATCCAGTAATGGTGGACACATGTCATTATACCTTTGTCAAAATCTATGGATTGTACAACACAAAGGGTGAACTGTGGACTTCGGGTGGTGGTGATGTGTTGGTGTAAGTTTATCCGTTGAAGAAATGGACCACTTTGGTGCAGGTACTTTGATAGTGGAGGTTGTGTACATGTGTGGGGGCAGGTGGTATATGGGAACGCTGTTGTTTCTGCCCAATTTTTCTGAGTCTAAAAAATCAAGTCTTTTTTATTTTATTTTATTTTTTTAAGTCATTTAAAAAAAAAAATATCTGAGCAGGCTTCAACAAAATAAACAGGGATAGCAAATAAGCAAATGAAAAGATACTGTCATTAGTTACTAGGGTTCAATGCAAATTGAAATACTGCTGCACACCTATCAATGATTTTTTTTTTAAGCTGGTAATACCAAGTGCTGACAGGGATGTGGAGTGTTTAGAACTCTCCTATATTGCTAGTGGGAATGCAGAACGACACAGCCACTCTAGAAAACAGGTTAGTTTTGTTTTTAATAGCAATGATTGATTTTTTTAATGTTTTTATTTCTTTTTTGAAAGAGAACATGCGAGCAAGTGGGGGAGGGGCAGAGAGAGATGGGGACAGAGGATCTGAAGCAGGCTCTGTTGACAGCAGAGAGCTGGATTCAGGGCTTGAACTCATGAGCTGTGAGATCATGACCTGAGCCGAAGTTGGATGCTTAACTGACTGAGCCACCCAGGCAGTTTGTTTTTTAATAAAGTTAAAACTACATTTACAACACAACCCAGCAAATCTACTCTTAGTTGTCTACTCAGGAAAAATGAAAGCTTGTCTAAGAAAAACTTATACATAAATATTCATAGCACTATTTATAATGGTCCCAAACTAGAAATAACCTGAAAGTTCATCATCTGGTAAATGGATAAATAGAGTGCTTCCACATGATGCAATGTTTTGAGCAATAAAAGAGAAGACACTACTGATAACACACAGCAACATGGATGAATCTCAGGGGCATCATGCCAAAAGTAGCTAGTCACGAGACTCAGTACTGTATGATTCCATTTGTGCGGTATTACAGAAAGGGCAAAACTAGAGATCAGTGGTTGCCTGGGTCTTAAGAGTAAGGGATTAACTGCAGAGGAGCCCGAGAAAACTTTTTGGGGAGATAGAAATGTTCTATATCTTAATTGCTGTGAGGGGTTATCCAACTGTATACCTTTGCAAATGTATACATTCAAAATCATTGAACTGTACACTTAAAGTGAATTTTATTGTATGCAACTGAACCTAAATAAAATTCTTTTTTAAACAAGAAAGGGGCAGAAAGACACTGGTGTCTAAGACTGTAGTCAGGCAACATTAGAAGGAATTCTGTTTTTCTGCTGTGTGGTTGGTGTTTATCCACTTATTATGGATCTTTACCAAAAATTCCCCATTCCATCTTCCAGTTGGTGGGAGTTCATAAACAAACAGTTGGTGGTGGAAAGAATGAGTGGCATTTCTCATGGAGCAAGATTGAGTTTGACAGCAAAGAATGGAGATTAATACTGGTCCATATCCACTCTAAGAAAAAGTAGCCCAGAAATCAGGGAACTTGACCATCAATGATGACCTTTTTTTTTTTTTTTTTTTTTTTTAAGATTTATTTATTTTTGAGACAGAGCGACAGATTTCCTAAGCATGCTCTGTGCTGACAGCAGCAAGCCCAATGTGGGGCTTGAACTCACAAACTGTGAGATCATGACCTGAGCCAAAGTCAGATGTTCAACAATCTGAGCCACCTAGGTACCCCTGCAACCATTTTATGCCAGTTACAGCCGTTCGGGTTCTTGAATGCTTGTTTGACACATGTTTGTGCATAAGCACATTACTAGCCAGGGTGTTGGGAGATGGGGGGAAGGATTTGATGTGTTTGATACTGCACCAGAAAAACAAATGTTAACGTGGCTCAATTTGGTTGTTTTACAGGTTCAGCTTGTTGGCTTAGATGAAGAGAGTTCAGAGTTTATTTGTCGAAACACTTTCGACCATCCTTACCCCACCACAAAGCTCATGTGGATCCCAGACACAAAAGGTGTCTATCCAGACCTACTGGCAACAAGTGGCGACTATCTCCGTGTGTGGAGGGTAAGCAGGTGCTCAGTTAGCAGCCCGACCAATGGGCTTTCTCCATGTCAGCTGTTACTAAGCCCCATGGAGTCACAGAGAACAGACTGGGGTTGGAGGCAGCGAGTGTCATTGTAGCCCGGCAGAAACCAAAGGTAGTGGATCTGGAATGACCTTGTTTGGCTCAGCAGATTTCTTAATAAATCTAGCCAAGATTCTTTGAAGTCCTGCTGCAGTCAGGCTCCAGTCAGCCCTGGAAACTTGAGGCTCAGTTAACCTGAGGAAATGAAGGTAAACTTCTGGGGGTGGGGTGGGATGGGCGGGGCTATCTGAGCCTTCTTATTCTGTCTATAGCCAAGATATTTTTGAGTAAATTAGAAACAAAGGTGGGCCATTGATGCTAGTAAAGTATATGGTTGGATTGTGGAGCCTCACCTCTCTCAGCCAAGCTGGTCATCAGCGGCATCTCTTCTAGCCTGGAGGTATAGTGCCAGCCAGGCAGGGTACAGAGATTCTGGGTTGGACAAGGTGAGAAGACCTGTCCTCTAGGAAAATCGGGGGTTGAAAATTTGGAGAACAAAGCTGGGCAGAGGAAAAAGCTTGGAAAGAATTAGTGTTCAGGGAGTTCCTCTGGAATTTATTACTCTGTATGTTCTTCCCCTGTGTCTTCTGTTTAGTAAGGTATTGTCTAAACAGAGCTTTTAAAGGTTTTCTGTGAAGATAAGACTAGCTGATTTTTAAAAATTATTGTTCCTTCAGGTTGGTGAAACAGAAACCCGGCTGGAATGTTTGCTAAACAATAACAAGAACTCCGATTTCTGTGCTCCTCTGACCTCCTTTGACTGGAATGAGGTGGATCCTTATCTGTTAGGTAAGGGAACAAGGGAGTGCATATTCCAGTTTGAAGAAGCAAAGATACATTTCCTCAGATATAACACTAAGCCTGAGGTACATGCATGTATCCTAGATGGGGCCAAAACGGAAAGAGGCAAAATATGGAACGGGTCATGAATTCTTCATGTGGAGCGAGCTTCCCATGTGTGTATATCTAGTCAGCAGAGTCTAAGGTCCTGGGATAAGGATTAAATACTTGATTCTTGTTGGCTCTGCTGGCACCCTTCTCATGCTAGCAAGTATCCATGGCATGTCCTCTCCTGGGCTAAACAGAGGAGTAGGTGCAAGGAGGGAGGCCTCACTCTTGTCAGCCGTTGACTTGCACTGGCTGTTTCTAGGTACCTCCAGCATTGATACGACTTGTACCATCTGGGGGCTGGAGACAGGGCAGGTGTTGGGCCGAGTGAATCTTGTGTCTGGTCATGTGAAGACCCAGCTGATCGCGCATGACAAGGAGGTAATGATCCCATTCCTCTTCTGCTTTCCTCACCCGCTCTCTTGTGAGCTGCCTTCAGTTCAAGGTCAGACCGTTCTCTTACTATTCTGCATAGTATGTGAAAATCATAATAGAATGCCAATGTCTTCCTGTTGAAATTAAAAACAGTAATGTTTCAAAAATAGCAGTGAGCGACCCTTGTAAACTAATGTTTGTGTGGGGTTTTTTTGACTGATATAAACAACTTAATCTGCCATGTGTAGTTTTCTGTGCCAGAGATTGCTGTTCTGTAATGATGAACTCTCTTAGAGACAAACTTGGACCTGATGTGATTCAGAAATAACACTTATTTTGAAATATATTAATTTTTGGAAGGAAGTGGGGGGAAGCCAGGTAGAGGGAAAATTTCTTGGCAGACAAACCTAAATCATTTTTTCTCTCAACTTGGCTTATGAAATTCTAGTATGTTCCTTAATAATTTTAATACGGTTTGGAATGGAACATGGCTTATTTTCATGGTGATGTTTCTCCTAATGTTTATTGGGAAAGCTGGGGGGAGCTTTTGTGATTGTGCTTGGATCAAAGCATTTTTCTGAGGAGTGCTTTTGGAAATGGGTCATAAATCTTTTCCTCCCAGAGCTGCTGCATGCTCCTTATACTCTGATTTCCTGTGGGTAGTGTTTCCTTTTCTTTTCTCCCTTACCCTGCGCAGCAAGGAGTATTAGTACAGATTTAAAAAAAAAAAAAAAAAAAAAAAAGCCTTGACCTCAGGTCAGACACTTGAGGTTGTCCTCAGAATGGGAAGATGGTGACCAGGTTATCACTCTTAGCAAGGGCTTGGTCTTTGGCTTTCTGCACCCCTAAGGGTAAGATCTGTTACAAGACCGCCGGACTTGGTTGCTGCTAAGCTAAAGGGCAAAGGAACAATTTTTCCTACAGAGAGGACCAGTAAGGAACTTCTGGAAGCCCTCTTGGCATCAAGTGGAACAGTTTGCTGTATTTTAGTTACGTGATGACTTAGCCTGCTCTTCTCTGTCAGGATCCAACCCAGACAACTAGAACTATTCTACATATTTAAACTCGGGCTTTAACCTAGGGCATTGCCCGTAGAGACCCTGGTGAAGCTGGAAAGCCACACTGGCAGCAGTGAGGTAACGGGGAGAATGGGAGCAGTGGGGAGCTGCTACTGTCTGTCGACTAGAGGGGCTGGGAACCAGGGGCTGTGTCTCCCTGGCAGAAGCTAAAACCATGGAGAGGATACAGCCACTGCCAGAGACACTTGAGGAACAGAGAGAGGGAATGAGAACACCTTAGCTTCTCCCTACCAGGAGCAAGGACCAGGAATGGGTCTTAACAGCAAACCGACCCTGGGACAGCACCCTGGCTCTCAGAGAAGCAGTGACACCTCCTAGGCTTTTGCTTTTCTCACTCTACCTCTCTCTGTCAAAGTGGAGACTTGTGAGGAGGTTCTAGTTGCTGCCTGCCGCAGAGTGTGGAGGAGGGTAGCGGGGACTTTCACCTTCCCTTGTTTTATGATGAAATTCCCGGTGGAACACGGCTGAAAGAGCAGTCACTCAGAGCTGGGAGAGCTTTACACATTCGGCCACATTGCCTGCAGCGATGCAGCTGTGGTGTCCCTGTCCCCAGGAGTTACCTG
This sequence comes from Prionailurus viverrinus, assembly GCF_022837055.1. Taxonomy (NCBI): domain Eukaryota; kingdom Metazoa; phylum Chordata; class Mammalia; order Carnivora; family Felidae; genus Prionailurus; species Prionailurus viverrinus. Next base: position 37,858,128 of record NC_062574.1, read on the forward strand.
GAGCCAGCCCGTGGGGTACGCATCCTGTAAACAGCCCTTGCCCTAATGTAGCTGGACAGTGCTAGACGGAGCCTAGACCTGCCAGGCCTCATTGTGATGACCGGCCCGGTTTGCATTTGAACCACTCCTAATTCCTACTGTAGAAAGAGAAGCTCAATTTCTTCGTCGTCAGCCAGAGAAAAAGGAGTTTATGAGGTTGAATAGAAATAGATGCTCCTTTGGCACTGTCCCTTAGGCAGAACCTCAAGAAGGCTGGAGTGACAGTAGTGGAGATGCCACTTATGTCTCCCAGAAGTCAACTGTTACTATCCTTGACCCCAGAAGGTCCTTGGCATTTGTTTTTCAGTTTTTTCCTCTCTCTGCTCTGGCTCTGGCTTTGTCTGTCTCTTCTCATCCCTTTCTTTCTCTGAAGCTCTCTGTTGCTCTCTGCCTCTGATACTTCATAGATATTAGAGGTGTGCAGTGTTTGCAGCAAGTAATAAATGCAGAAAATAATTATTCAAAACCTAAATTGATTCACTTCTCAACACAGACCAACTAGGAGAAGAAGCCGAGCATGTCCTAGGATAAGTGAGTGACACTAAACCTCTTTGTGAATATAGGAACACCTGAGTCTCCCATGATTCAAAACTGCTATTACTTGTTTCTTGAAAATGAGTCTCAGGTCCAGGTTTCACAGCAGAACCAGCCTGGCTGCTATTAAGTGGCCACAGGAGGGCTGCTTCCACCTCTCAAATTGATGGCCTTAATGTGGTGGTCATGGATCTGTCTCTGATCACGCACAGACAAAAGCCAAAACCAAAGCCCAGGAAATAAATGTTTCAATTTTATAGTGTGGCAGAAGACAGCTACTGGCTTGCAGCATACAGAATACTTGCTCAGACTTGTGCCCTGCTGCTCAGCAGGGTATGTGGTCTTTGCTTTATCACCAGGGTGGGAGGAAAAAGACTTGGAAGGGCAGGAATGCAGGAAGAAGCCAGCCAATTTGTGTAGCAGAATGATCTTCATTCTTTGGAACGTCACTGATGTTAGAGCTCTCAGCTGCCAGTATTCACAGATATTGTTTGGCTTTACTTACCTCCTCCTGTGTCTTGAGGTGGGGGGGTTAGGTGAGCTAGGGATAGCCGTGTTCCCTGCTACCGGAAAAGAAGGTGACGGATCTGAATCTGACTGAAACTTCTTATTCACCAACAGGTCTATGATATTGCATTTAGTCGGGCTGGGGGTGGCAGGGACATGTTTGCCTCTGTGGGCGCTGATGGCTCCGTGAGGATGTTTGACCTCCGCCATCTAGAACACAGCACCATCATTTATGAAGACCCACAGCATCACCCACTACTTCGGCTCTGCTGGAACAAGCAGGACCCGAATTACCTGGCCACCATGGCCATGGATGGAATGGAGGTGAGTGCCCTGCTTCAGGCTGACATAGGCCTGGCCACCTAACGGTGGGACTGCTTAGTGTATCTAGAAGAGTGGCTCTCAGCTCGTGGCAGTTTTCTCTCCAGTGGATTTTTGGAAATGTCTGGAGACATTGTGGGTTGTCCCAACTTGGGGGCAGGGGACGGTGCTACCAGTATCTAGTAGGCAGATGCCAGGGCTACTGCTAAACATCCTGCAATGCACACAAGAGCCCCCAGTAACGAATTATCTTACCCCAAATGTCAAGAGTGGTAAGATTGAGAAAGCCTGATCTAGAACAAGGACCGCATGTTAAGAACTTTTACTGTTTGGAGCACTGGAGTTGGAGCCAAGAAAAGCAGTGTCTAAAAAGTAAACCAAATCATATGTGCTTATGGTGCTGAGTAGAGAAACAGGCGGTTATCCCCTTCTCGAGTCTGGACAGATTCTTCCAGCTTTAGCAAACACACATGGCAATGGCAACTCTCTGTGGCCTGTTGCTTGATAAAAGCAGTGAAGTGTGGGTGGAGATGATACAGTCATGAACTTTTGGTGAAGCCAGTACCTCAGACTTCTTACATTTCACTTTCTGCTTTGGGGGTTGTGGGAAGAGGGCTCTCATTCTGTCAGCTGAACATGCACAGAATTCTTAGCACATGTATCTAATAGGACTTGGTGGATTATCCAAATTCATGTTACCTCTCCTGCTTCTCACCTTTAGTTCAAAGGCCCTATGTTGTTTGAGATACAGACTATAAACTACCTGGGTCTTTTTCTTCCTTTCTCAACCCTATCGCTGCTTTTGGGACCAAGACCCTCTTGTCTCTAATGGTCTTTAATCCACAAATGGACAAGTTATGCTTTCGAATTTTTTTTTTTCTTGTGTAGTGTCTTATTTTCCTGTTACACCCTGAAGTTCCGGGGCCTTTTACTTGTTATTTCTGCAGGTAGTGATTCTGGATGTCCGAGTTCCCTGCACACCTGTTGCCAGGTTAAACAACCACCGAGCGTGTGTCAATGGCATTGCTTGGGCCCCGCATTCATCCTGCCACATCTGCACTGCAGGTAATCATGGTGGCAGGGGGTGGGGAGGAGCAATGGGGAGGGAGAGGTCAGGAGATCTTCTTCTTGTCTCCGTAGAAGTGTAATCCTTAACTATTTTCTAAGGATGGTTTGAGAACTTTAACAAAGGAACTCAATTTGGAGCTTCCCCCCACTTGTGAAATGGAAGCATTCCAGATTTCCAGATGACCTTGTATCTCCGTGATAGTGGAGCTTCTTCTGTATACCGTTCACATCATGTATCAGTTGTAGGCTGTGCCTCACACTGATACTCCCTGGGGACACAGAACGAACTTACAGTGGGCTCTGGGTGTGTTGAAGGCACTGCATGGCCTGATCAGTAGTGTGTGACTTGTAGTCCCCATCTCACCATTTGCCAGACCAAAAACTGTACCCCTTAAAATATGCTGGTAGTCAGTGTGCTTTTATTCTGGAAATAATATGAGTCTGTTATTAAAAATTAAAACAATACCGAGGTATATAAAATAGGAAGGTGAAAGTTATCTTTTCTCCTTCCTGCCCTATTTCCGCCTCAGTCCCATTCTCTGTAGAGGTGACCTCTAACAACAGCGTGTCTCTTTCAGACCTTTTTATGTGGGTGCATGCATACACACATCCCCTAGTATGAATATCTGTCCCTTTATTTTATAAAGACAGGATTCCGCTCGCCCCGTCGTGTTCTGCTCCTTATCTTTTTCATTTTCAGTGCCTCAGGTTTCCTTCTAACATACTTTTCCCTCTCCTCGCTAATCAGTAGCATCCTCATTTTCTTGTTCATTATGGAGCCAAAGGAGCAATGTCGTTTGGTGGTTTTCTGCTATTTTAGTATTAATTTGGAAGGCATGAAACTTTTCCTGTTTTTGGCCCTCTGCTCATGCCTGTATGTCATTGAGGAGCAGTTGGGGGCCTATGGCCTGTGCACCTCGGGTTGCGGTCTGATTCCTTCATTGTTGCCTTCTTTTTCCCCCAGGGGTGTGGATAGGGAAGGGTGAGACAAGGAGAAAAGAAAGATGTTGTCCATTGTTTGTGGAGAACAGTACCAGTGCCCCCCAGTAGAAACCCATCTTCTGCTCCTGGCAGCTGCCTTTGTCTGGCTCGCTGCTATGTATGTTGCACCTGTTTTGAGTCCCTTCAGGTGAAGGAGCTGTGGCTGAAGAATGCGCTTGGTTGAGAGCAGCACCGAGAAAAAGGAACTTAGTCCTTTAGAGGTCCTGAATGTTGCAAATAAACCCCCAGGGTTCCTGACAGAGGTTGTCCCTGGGAAGGGCCCAGGTTGTACGGCCTTGGTAGAAGGCTAGTGTTGCCCACATGAACCTGGCCTGTTAGGGCTTAGTTTATTCAGATCTACTGTGTATCAGAGACAGGTTTTCACATCAGGCTGGGCTGATGGGATCAGGGGACACCATGGTATTGAAGGTCATTGCCTCTTTATTTTTCGTCTCTGAAATTAAGAACTTATTATTTTGATTATAAAAGTAAATAACCACATTACAGATCACTTATCAAATAGAAAAAAGTAAACCTAATTCATTACTTTGCCATCCTCATAATACCGCTGTTCTCATTTTTATATATTTTCTTCCAGTCATTTTTCATGTGCTTATTTATTTTTGTTAAGGTTATTACCTTCTTTCTGGTATTTCCCAGGGCACTTTTCTAGGGAAAATTGTTTTTAATAACATGAGTCCACTCAGCACTTTATCTCATCTGATAACAACACCTCATCGAACTATAGAAGTCCATAAAATGGGGTAAAATCCCATTAAGTGGAATCATTAGAGAGGTATCTTTAATCGCTGAAATACTTTAAGTGGCTGAAAATGACGTGTTTGGGGATCATTTTTTATCCCACCATCCTTTCTTGATGTTGCCCCAGGTGAGAGGTGCCCATTTAAGTCCCATTCTACCATCTCAGCTCTGCTGCAGCGAATGGGGCCCTGGGACACATCAGAGGCCTTGCTCCGAGTCCTGGCTTTGCCATTCCCTGGCTGCATAGCTCCATGGTTTGGGGCGAGTTCCTTAACATTTCTGAATCTCAGTTTCTTCATCTATAAAAAGGGGGCTTAAAATAAAACCTCCCCTGCTGGGGTCTTGGTGAGCAAATGCTTTGTGAACTGTGATACCTCCACCTACCCCAGATGCTGGGATCATTATCCTCCTGACTTGTGACCTTGCTTGCTGGCTTTCTCTGTCACTAGCGGATGATCACCAGGCTCTCATCTGGGACATCCAGCAAATGCCCCGGGCCATCGAGGACCCTATCCTGGCCTACACAGCCGAAGGAGAGATCAACAACGTGCAGTGGGCATCGACTCAGCCTGACTGGATTGCCATCTGCTACAACAACTGCCTGGAGATACTCAGAGTGTAGCACTGGCGGCGCCTTGCCCACGTGGCAGGGGCTTGTGTGTTTCCTGCCTCTGCCCCGTCCCCAAAGTAAGAAGCAACGTGTTTCTGGTGGCCAGTATGTCTTTCATTGCTTTGCACCACTGTTACCAGAAGCTGCTCTAGGAGTTCCTGGCCAGTCATCCCATCGCTGTCTGTGCCAGACTCAGTGCTGTCGGCGCCTCCTCAGCCCAGGGCTGAGTTTTAAGATGTTCTCTCCTTTCCTCTTCTCCTTTGGTTCCTCCATTAAACTTTTCTCTATATTTGTTTGTCAGCTGTTGTGTTAATGAGCATTACAGGCACTGGCTGTGTTTGTATTCATCTGTCCCAGATGTCTCTTCTCTGTCTGCTGCCTAAGGCAGCAATCCGTGTCCATGTCATGTTAGCACTTAAGTGGGAACAATACCAATTTGGAGTTTTTTCCTCTTACTATCAATGTCTTTAACAAATTTCAACTTTGTATATTTTTTACCTATCAGGCTAATTTTTTTATGAAAAGAATTTTATTCTTCCTGGTTTCTGCCTTTGTTTCCTAGTCCACCCTCTTAGCACTTCCTCTCTCCCCTCAGTGCCTGGATCTGGCACTGGGCCCTTGACCCCATGAGCAGTTTGCCTTCTTGAATCACTGAGTGTAGCATACCTGACCAGGAGTCCCAAACCGCCCCGGTGCTCTGAAGTCGGCCAGCTCTCTCACCTTTCCTCAGCCTGCCTCTTCGCAAGGGCATTCTGGGCTCCAAAACAGACATGGGAAGCCTTCTGTTACTTCCTCAAGTACCTCTGTCCAACCCCGGTGGGACCTACTGGGAACGTGTTAGAGCTGAGAGAGACGGCATGCCTGACGTGAAGGGAATGGTTTCAGGAAAGCTGAGCTTAGAGTGCATTTCCAGCACACAGTTTCCTAGTCTGTTCTTCTCTCCAGATGTGAGTCTCAGACCATTTTCTTCCATGGCTTGAATGATAGACAAGCACAATCTGTAAGCTGATCTTTATGATCTCTGTTGGGTTAGTTTGCTGTGACTGGTGGTTGGCCACTCTTGGAGCGCCGTGGGGTGAGAGAGTCCTGCTTGAGAGGCACATCATCAGTGCATCTGATCCTGAACAAGGTCTCCTGTCCAGTGTGGGAGACCGTCAGCCCCTGGAAGGAGTGGACTAATAGGCTGTGATAATCCCTGGCCGTCAAGTGAATAGATAGCTGCAGGCCAGCCAGTTTGTGCACACCTGTTACCTTCCCACCCCATTCGGGTTCTGAGCAGTATTGGACTTGCAGGCCGCAGTGTCTGTTTCCGTTATGTGGGTGAGCTCCATGGAGGGGGCTTGTGTGTGATTCCAGTGGAAGATGAGTCTTTGGGCAGGTGGAGTTTGGGACATGCTCAGAGCCCGAGGGGACTTCGGTCTGTCGTGTTCTGCCACAGGTTTTTGAGCCCCTCTAAGTTGCGCATCTGTTCAGTAGGAGAGTCGCAGACCTCAAGGCTGGTGGTTTTGTCTGCTTGGGCTCTCACCTGCGCTTGAGAAACAAAACAGTTTTGTTTTCCTGGGCCCTTAAACTCTTTTGGTCGAGACTTCTTTTCCAGAGCAGATGTATTTGTATCCCTAAAGTCACGGCTCTTCGCTTTACTACACGGGGGCTCGTTCAAAAAAGGGGGCTCTTTTCTTAGTGTATTTCCCCTCCTTTTTCACTTTATTATTCTGGATTTGGGGCTCGTTAGCTTGCCATCCATTTGAAGTTGACTTTTCTGCAGTTGCTACCAGATTTGCTCTGTGTCATTTGGCAGCGTGAAGCGAGCAGTTCTTGGTCAGAACCCTCCTCTGTTTGCAATTGTATTTGCTGGTTCCAGGGTCCTTCTTAAGGGTAGCAAGTCTGACTTGATGGTTGCTTGCTTTAGGAGGCCATCATGTCCTTACCATGGAAAAGGGCCTGAAGTGGAGGTCAGAGGTGATAAGGAGGGGCTGGGCCTGCTGGGGCACTGAGTTCTAAGTTAAGATTCCTGATCTGCACTTAAACGTGGTCTGAATGGTGAGACGATTTGTCGACCGGAACTCAAAAACAAGGGAAAGATATTAGCCAATAGTAATTAGAATATGTTTGCATAATTTTGTTATTTACTCTGGAAACCAACAACTTTTGGTGGTGGTTTTCCCTTGCCCTGTGGACTCCCTGCCCTCTCACCCCTCCCTAGGCCCTGCAATGCAGTCCTCCTCCTGACATCCCACCTGGGGCCCAGGTGAGACTCCCCAGTCTCCCTGAGCAAACACACACACACAGTCACAGTTGCTGAGATGCTGGTATTTTGATCAGCTCTCTTGCCCTCCGTTTTTACCAGAGGCCAGATGGCCCCTCGGCTGAGGGGGGGCTTTCTGTAGTCTCAAGATTTAGAAAGCCTCTTAGTCAGGCATGCTCCAGGAAATGGAGATCTGTTGTAGTCTATTTAATTGGTTTAGATTTTCAAATTGACACCAGGAGGGAATGGGTGGGAGGCTCTGCATCTGTTGTCCTCTGGTGTGAGAGGAGCAGCGGCCAGGACTTCCCTGGGAAGGCCAGGCAGCAGCGGCGTGTCTGGGCTCTGCTCTCCTGGTGGTGGCCCTTTGATGTGCTCCTGCACCCAGGGCCGAGGCTGCTTCTGTTTTCCTTGTCTGAGGAGAGGGAGAGGTGCTGAGTAAATTTGGCCTAAGATACCACATCAGAGAGTTGGTGAATGGGTACACGTCCTTCAAGGACTTGAGTGTTTACACCCAGAAGAGTTGGAACTCTCTCCTTCCAGGGAGGAATGAGACAGCAAGTTGAGGACTTGAAGAGGGGAGATACTTGATAACTGGGTGAGAATTTCTTAACAGAACGAGGATCAGCTCTCAAAGAACTGGTTAAGATTTGGAAAGAAACAGAAAAAATTGAGACTCCTACGAGGTTTTGATGATAGTTTTGGCTGAAATTTTCAGAGGAGATTTAGGATTTGGGAGAAAGTCAATGGTAAGTGTTTCTTTAGATCTAGGGAGAAAATATCAAAGGGCAGGAAAGGTCTGAGGTGGCCATGGAATGAGACTGCGCCCTCGGCTTGTGTCAGCCTTTCTGGGCCATTCATCGGGTATGACCTGGGTAACTGGGGACAGGAGCCTCTTCCTGCAGTAGTGCAGCCATAGGTGATGTTTGGTGGCAGAAATCTGTAGGTGTTGGGAGTCCCGTGACCATTCCAAACCATGGCTTTTCTTGGTTGTAGATTTGTACAGAGCAGAGGAAGCAGAGGTTATAACCAGTCATGCCTACTTTTCTCCCCCTCCTTTTTCTTTTCTCTTCCTCTGGCCTTGCCACCATGGAACTTTCTCCCTGCTGCAGCCTGGGCCTCGAATTCTGAGGCTGTAAGAACAGTGGGAGCTGCAGGGTTTACCACACATGGGAGGGGCAGCTCCGTGTGGTCCTGCCACCTTCCCCAGTTTGAGAATATGGCAGCTCCTTTGCCTCCTGGCTTGGAGTAAGGGAGACCATTCAAGTAGACGCCTCTCTCAAAGCAGACACTTCCCTTTACTCTCTGCACTCCAGGATGAGGAAGGAGGGTCATGCCTGGCACTTAGGTTGTGATTTCCCAGGGAGGAGAGCTAAGCTGAGTAGTCACTGTGAACCCTGGACAAGGCTCTCTGTACTGGCTGGGCCAGCTGTCCAGAGTGTCTCATGTTGCAGAGCCTTGCCCACCTCTCCCACCTGCACCCTTTTCTCCCACCATTGTCATTGCCGCTGGCACTCAAAGTCAAAGGTGTGGCTGCACAGTATGGGCCCGGTCCTCTCAGGCTACTTTGTGGATATTATTTTTTTTAAGTATGGAAACATGCAGGTGCCTTCCCAGAGAGGCTTAGACTGGTGTATCAAACCAGAAACAGCTAAGCTAGTGAAAGTATGAACTCAAGAAGAAAGATGTTGGCAGTCTGTGTAACAGCTGGAAAACTCACAAGGACCCACCTTGAGGACAACCCAGTGAATATGGACTTGTGGTGTCTGCTGTTTAAGAGAAATGTTCTCACCTGGGGTTGGCTGTGGTAATACAGTGTGTGACAAAACTTGGTGACCTAAAGCTTTGACTTGCTTGAGTTGAGAATGAATCACTTGCTTGGGTTTCTGTGTATATTATGACCCTGTCAGTGACTACCCGCCCCCCCCCCCCCCCCGCCCCGGCCCCGAGTGTGAACTTGTAGCATGATTGTACAAACCTCTATGTAGAAAATGGAGATTTCTTATTCTCTGAAATGTTAAGCTCTAGCCAATCAGTTTCTGCCCCCTTTAGCCTAGTATGTCTGAACTTAATTTCTTGTTATATATTTAAGCTTTTCCTCTATACTATAGGTTTTGTGACATCCCATGGTCAGGTGGAGAGGAAGCTGCCCCCTTGCAGAACTGTACTATCACCATTTTTCTTTTTAAAATATTATTATCACAGGATTGATTGTACACAGGGCTTGTAATAAAATGTTAACACTGTGCTGTGAAACCACAATGGTAAATCTCCATTGAAGGCTACTTCAAAGACACCTGAAAGTGGAGTGTTACATCTATGACTTTATTTCTTGCTTCCTGAGTATATTAAACCTAATTTTCACCCTTTCATTCTGTTTCAGCCTCCTGTATAAGAAGTACCGTATTTTCTGCCCATCATACTTTGTAATAAAACTTGAACATGTATAGACTGAATTTCTTCTTGTAATGAATTCAGTTCTTCCCATTCTGCCACTGTGGGCACATTCCAGAGACTCTGGCTGGGGGGTTAGAGTCTGCCCCAGCCCATCACACTATCTGACAGCCTGACTCATCACCTTTAACCAAACACAGAGCATCTACCCTATGCCAGGGGCCATGGCCTTCAAATTACTTGCAGTCTCCCAGAGGAGACATCCACATAAACAGTTACTGGCAGTTTTTGCAATAATGGGTATGTTTAGGCTTACAGGCTGCCTCCTGAGGAGGAGGTGATCGCCCAGAGAAGGTGATCACCTGGGTGATCTGAGTAGGAGCCAGAGGAGGTCAGGGAAAACTTCACAAGATGAAGGATGTTTGAACTGGGTTTTGAAGGCTGAGTAGGAGCTCTCCGGGAATAGGGAAAGACATTTAAGGCAGAGAGAATATCCACATACAACTCTAGAGGCAAGAAATAATATGGCCATATTCAGAGAAATAGAAGTTGATACGGGGTTTTGTATGGGGAATGGCAGGAAATGAGGCTAGAGAGGTAAGCAGGAGCCAGATGAAGCAGCATCTTTTGTGCTTTGCAGAAAGTTCAGGCCTTAACTCCTATATGAGACTTTGGAAAATTTACATAGAGGGAAGTCATGCTCAGAATTGCACTTTAGGAGGCCATGAAAAAAATGCCTGAGTAGGAGGTGAAATGGAGTCAGTTCACCTATTATAATAATCAAGATGAGAAAAAGTAAAAGCCTGAACTAAAGCAGGAACAGCAGGAAGGAGAGGACAGGGCATAACTGAAGAGACTTAAGAGATGGGGTAATAAGATTCAGTGAACTATTGGCTGTGAAAGATGACAAATGATAACTCCCAGACCCTCGGGGTTTGGACACCAGGTTCTGATGGCTAACTAGGGTTTCCGCGACCAGGCCAGTTTGCTCAGCCTACGCCCCAATTTGGTAGGAGGGAGGAGTGCCTATCCCCACTGCTATTCAAATGCTCCAGGTCCTAGACGAACACTCCCTCCGTTTATTTTTATTTTTATTTTCATTCTGTGCTTATGTTTAACCATTTCAAGGGAAGAGAAGAAGGGCAAATTGTGATTGATGCCATGAGGCAGTATTTGGCAAGTAGTTGCCATTGTGTTGGAAGCGTTGATCTGGGGATGGCAGTGAGTCTGGGAAAGAAGTGTGCACTCTAAGAGTTTAAACTGTGTGGCAAAATAAGCACCTTCTGGCTCTGTTAGAATTGTGCTGTATGGTCTGACAACATGTATTTTATGGGAAATATGAGATTCCTGCTCTTTGTTTTTTAAGGGGAGAACTGGGAGAGTCAACACTGGCATTATTCACCTTGATAGCCTGGGCTAAGCTGCAGGAACAAACCCCCAAGCCTCAGACTGAACACAACAAAATTTTACTTTTTGCTTACATGAAGTTCTTTGGAGGTTGGTCAGCTAGATCATCCAGAACGTGTGGGAGGGAGAGATACGTTTTTCAAGATAGGGTCTGGAAGTGGCTTACTCACTTCTGCCCGTATCTGCCAGATTTAGTCACATGATTCCAAGGAAGGTCAAGAAGGATCATCTTCCTGTGTGCCTCGGAAGAGGAAATAAAAGTGGCAGATAAATAGTTGTATCTCTGTCATACCATGACTTCAATGATCCTGAAAACCAGGCTCTAGAATGGTTCAGTCATCTGTGAATTTATCTTGAGAACAGTTAAGTATTAGCTCAGACTGAGAAAGTAAAACTCCGCCCTGCTGTTCATCACAGATAGAGACACAGATAAAAGCAGCTGCAAAGTTAACAAGAAACAATATTTCTCCCAAGCATAGCTGTGTCATAACAGTGACTACTTTCTTTTCTTTTTTTAATTCACTGAAAAACTTTGTTCTCTAAAATCATAGACTGTCAGCAAGTTTGCTGTTTGAAATGATATCTGTGAGAATGAAGACCTACAGTCTTGCTTGGAGAATCCAAATCACTGGCAGAGAAGCAGCCTTGATTTCCAGCCAGGTATAGAACCTCAGAGCAGGGGTTTTTGAATATAGCATTCCCCACTTAGCTTTGTAGTTTCCACAGAAACTAAACTCTGTCTGCTTTGCAGTCCAGAACTGATGTTCACCCACTTTTCATACAGCTCTGTGTTCCTTTGAGCCTATCAAATTCTATTTCATTGAAATTTCGCCTAACCTCCACCTTTGTCCATACTATATGTATATTAGTACATATACTATATTAGTACATATACTATATTATACTATATTAGTACATATACAAATCTTTTCCTTTGTTTGGTGAGACACCCCACCATCCCTATAGTGCGCAGTTTTCCTTGTTGCAGTGAGTCTATAGTCTGACTTTGTTGAACTACAGATTTGCCTTGGTAGACTTAGGCTGATTGGACAAGGGCAACCTCAAACTTCACTTTGGCCTTTATGCTTATTTGCAATTATAAATTCTCTTAATTTGCTTTTTGCTATTCAAAGTAACATTTATATTATACTATATTTTTAAATTACAAAAAGTAATACTATCTATGAATAGTATTTTCATAAGCACATGAAAAGATGTTTGACATCATTCGTCATTAGGGAAATACAAATCAAAACCACAATGAGAAACCACTTCATGGGGCACCTGGGTGGCTCAGTGGGTTAAGCGTCCTACTTCAGCTCAGGTCATGATCTCAGAGCACGTGAGTTCGAGCCCCGCATCAGGCTCTCTGCTGACAGCTCAGAGCCTGGAGCCTGCGTCGGATGCTGTTGTCTGCCTCTCTCTCAGCCCTTCCCCCCGCCTCATGCTATGTCTCTCTGTCTCAAAATGAATAAACATAAAAAAAAAAAAAAAGAAACCACTTCATACCCACTAGGATGTCAACAGCTATAGTCAAAAAGAGATGTGTTGGCAAGGATGTACAGAAAAGTGGAAACCTCATACATTGCTGGTGGGAATGTAAAATAATGCAACTGTTTTGGAAAACTGTGGCAGTTCCTCAAAAGGTTGAATGGAGTTACTATACAACCCACCAGTTCCACTCCTTGTTGTATACCCAAGAGAAACAAAAACATGTCTGTACAAAAACTTGAACATAAATGTTCATGACAATATTATTCATATAGTCAAAAGGTGGAAACAACCCAAATGTCCATCAACTGATGAATGGGTAAATAAAATTGGTATATCCATACAATGGAATATTTTTTGGCAATTAAAAGGAATGAAATACTGACATGCTACATGGATGAAGCCTAGAAACACTATATGCTAAGTGAAAGAAGGCAGTCACAGAGGACCACATATTGTATGATTCTGTTCACATGAGATGTTCAGAATAGGCAAACCCATAGAGGCAGAAGTAAATTGGTGGTTTCCTAGGACTGAGGGAATTGGGGGGAAATGGGCAATGACTAATGGGTAAAAGGTTTCTTTCTGGGGTGACTAAAATGTAAAATTGATTGTTATGATGGCAACACAAATCTGTGAATACATATACTAAAAGCCATTATACACTTTAAATTGGTGACTTGTATGACATGTAAATCATGTCAATAAAGCTGTTTAAAACAAAACAAAACAAAACAAAAAACCCGAAGAACTGTGCCAGACACAAGGGTACCAACCTGCTCTCAAAGAATTTAATACTGTGGCAGAGCCATAAACATGTTTATATTAAAAAGTTATGTGCTAAGGTACAGACGTGTATAAAGAGTTATGTGAGCACAAAGTAGGGCATCTGAACCCGACTGGAGAATCTGGAGATGTTTCCATTTGGTGGAAAATGATGCCTGAGCTGAATCTGGAAGGAAAACAAAAGTTAGCCAAGTGAAGTCAAGTGGAACAAAGACCAGCAAAGACAGGTTTGTGTTGAACAAAGGAACTGGGAGAAGTACTAGGAGTAATCTGATGTTTCTAATATGGCAAAGTACGAGGAGAGTGCCGAGCCCATCGCAAAGAAGCTTAGATAACAATAATAAATTCCTAAGTGAACTATTAGTTACAGCTTAAAAAAAAAAAAAAAAAAAAAAAAAGGTCGCCCCGCTTCGCCCCAGCTCTGCACAAGTACGACAAACAAGCGAGTACCACGAGGCGGAACGGATTTTGTGGGCGATGGGGGCACGTTTCCGGAACGGACCGGGGAAAGGAAGTGTGTTACTTTATGGAGGGCACCCACTCCCGGCTTCCGCGGGGATGGTGCAGGGTGCTTCGTGTCACTACTTCCCCGGCCTGGCCTGAGCACTTGGGTCTCCGGTGAAGGGCGGAGGTAGCCGCAGGCTCGGGACCTGCTTGTTTCTCTGGCGGACACCACGGGCTGACCGTGGTCGCTGCTCTTTGGCTGCTCTTGCTGACCTTGGCCCAGGGTCGGGGCCGATGGCGTCTTGGGCCGCTGTCAGCCTAAGCAGAGTTCCTGCCCGGTGCTTGTGGGCTCAAGGCCCCGGTGTCCGGGCGGCTCTTCCGTCCACCTTCGCGGCCTCCCAGCCTGAGCCCACGGGCTGCAACCCCGCTCCGGGCAGGACGCTGCACCTCAGCGCGGCGGTCCCCGCAGGGCACAACAAGTGGTCCAAAGTCCGGCATATCAAGGGTCCCAAGGACGCCGAAAGGAGTCGCATCTTCTCCAAGCTCTGTTTGAGCATCCGCCTGGCGGTTAAAGGTAAGAACCTGACGGTCGTCCGCTGCTGTCCTCTCCGCGCCCAAAGCCTCGCTTGCCTCTCAGAGCTAAACCAGAGCCAACCCCGATCCTTGGTCCTTCATATTCTTTTCTTTTCCTAATACTCACCGTTGCCCACTTTATAAACGTTCAAAACACCTCCCTACACTGTAGGTCTCCACTCACCTTTCCAGATGCTGAGCGTATGCCTGCTTGTCACAGAGTTGCTCTTAGGATGATAATGGTGAAAGTGACTTCATTCTAGAGTGTAGCTGGGTACTTCTTAGAAACAGACCCTAAGGGTAAGGTCACTCGTGTGTCTTTTCAGTAGAGACAAATCAAACCCTCTAGTCCCCTCTGGTAGCACATAGGTTGTGTGGCAGGGGCGTTGAGTAAAGCTGTTAGTTGCCCAGACTCAGTTTGCTTTGTTAGGGTTTCCTAAGACACATTTTCTTGGAAGGTAAGTTTGCAAGCATGGTTTTTTCAACTGTGTAGCCACTGTAGAAAGGCTTTTTTGTTTTTGTTTTTGTTTTTGTATTTAGTGTCAGATACCTGTAGGAGTGGAGAACAAGTCCTATAAAAATTATGGACTTCAGAGTCAAGAAGACTTGGTTTCTGTCACTTACTATCTGTATGACTTTGAGCAAATGGCTTAACCTTGATGAGTTTCAGTTTTCTTTCTTTATTTTTTTAAATGTTTATTTATTTTTGAGAGAGAGAGAGAGAGAGAGTGAAAGCAGAGGAGGGACAGAGAGAAGGAGACACCGAATGTGAAGCAGGCTCCAGGCTCTGAGCTGTCAGCACAGAGCCTGACGCAGGGCTCGAACTCATAAATGATGAGATCATGACCTGAGCTGGAGTCGGACACTTAACCAACTGAGCCACCCAGGTTCCCTGAGTTTCAGTTTTCTTTTTTTTAAACTTTTTTTTTCAACGTTTTTTATTTATTTTTGGGACAGAGAGAAACAGAGCATGAACTGGGGAGGGGCAGAGAGAGAGGGAGACACAGCATCTGAAACAGGCTCCAGGCTCTGAGCCATCAGCCCAGAGCCTGACGCGGGGCTCAAACTCACGGACCGCGAGATCGTGACCTGGCTGAAGTCGGACGCCACCCAGGCGCCCGAGTTTCAGTTTTCTAATCTAAAACAGGGATAGTGCCTACCTTGAGGTCATTTCTGGTGCATAATAGGCACTCAGTAAATATAAGTTTACCCCTAGAACTCATGCCTGATATTTCTCTTTGCTTCCTTTTCTTCTAAAATCTTGATACTGAGTTAGATAACAGTATTGAATGTTTGTTTTGTGCACTGGTAATACAAGATAATGAGATATAGCCCCTACTCTTAGAGACAGCATGATTACATGCTGTCATGTGAATGTTTCAATAATTACAAAATAGTGGTGTCAGAGCAAGGGGTATTAATAAGTCCAGGAAATGTTGGTACCATTTTCATTTCTTACCCGATTCAAAGTGGTGTTCACTGAAACCTAGCAGGAAGATATCCGCCCTTAAAGAGTGAATTAGAACCTTCTTTTCCAAAATACTTCTCTGTATTCAAACGCTGAATTAATTTCTAAATGAACTGAGAGCTAAGTGGCGACCTGCTGCTCTTCTGGCTGGAGGTGGGTAGAGTGGCAGAAATCCCTTCTTTCCCCCTGGCTGTAATGCAGTGTTTTCACTCACTCTTTTCTCTCTATCTCAGAAGGAGGCCCCAACCCTGAACTCAACAGCAGTCTGGCCAACATCTTAGAGGTGTGTCGCAGCAAGCACATGCCCAAGTCAACGATTGAGGCATCACTGAAAATGGGGGTGTGTCCTCACTTTGACATTTTCTTATTGATCACAGCCCCTCCGGGGCCCATGTCTGGAAGGCCACTAAACACTCTGAAATTATCAGAGAAAAGAGTAGCATTGTGGTCGATACCCTCAATACAGAGCCTTCTGGTGGCTCTGTGTCCTTGGACATTGGTTGTGGGAGCATAATCAGGAACAGGATGAATAGACAATGTACAGAAGCATATGGCCTACGGACCTAGGACTGCTTAGCCAAGTATGTGAGGAGATGAGAGAGAAAGAAGGGACACAGTGTGGGGAATATTAGATTGAGAAAAGGTTTGTTTTTCAGATATTTATGCCCTAAAGGAGAAGAGCCAGTAGAAAGAGAGACAGGGGCAATAGTGATGGTGGGAGGGGCAAGGATGTAGAGCCCAGTTATGTGAATTGTCTTTGAGCCCAGGTGAGAGGACACCTCTTCCTCTGGGACAAGTAGGAAGGATTTGAGGAATGATAATCATCTTAATAGCCAATAATTATTGAGTGCTTACTCTAGGCCAAACACTTTGATAAGAACTTTGTATGCGTTATCTCACTGAATCCGCAAAACAACCTTAAGTGGAAACCGGGAAACAGAAAGATTAGGTGACCAAGTCACAGAGAAAATGACAGACTTGAAACCAGACAGACTCTAGAGCCTGTTCTTTAACCATTTATAAATACTGCCTTCATGTGGGCTGTGGAAGGAAGAAATTGTCATTTGGGAGTTCCTGGAAAGGCAGCAGGGCAGGGTGCTTGGAGAGAGTCGTGAAAGTTGTGCAGGCAAGGGATAAATGGAGGTGGCATGGAAGGTCCAGATGAGATTGATTGGTCATTAGACTTCTGATGAATTGTTTGAATTTTGTGGCCCTGCTATTTTCAGTGGTTCTTATGATAGGGCCCAAGTGTGCTATTTCCTGAAGCAGTACTCAGCACCCCAGGGGAGACTTCACCGATGGGTTTCATGCGGGGTGGGCATAGGAGGAGGAGTCTTGGGAGCTGGGTGGGGTGTGTGTGTGTGTGTGTGTTAGATGTGAGATTCAGCTGGGAAAGGGAGGAAATGAAACTGGGAGATGGCTGACTGATTGTTCAGGGACCAGAGAAACAGACTCCCTTCCCAGTAAGGGGTTATACTTTCAGTTACCTCAAAAGTTGGTCCCAAGGGCCACCTCTCAGCGGTGGGGGACAACAATAAAGACTTGAGAGTCTAAGCTCTACTCCAGAGAGCCCCTCCCATGGAGTTGTTATCTGTGTTCTGGGCTGGGATGCAGGAGGGAACTGGGAAACAGGAAAATGTGCTCATGTTGTTTATTGCAGAAAACCAAGGATGTTTATTTGCTGTATGAGGGCCGAGGCCCTGGTGGCTCTTCCCTGCTCATTGAGGCATTATCCAACAGTGGCTCCAAGTGCCATTCAGACATCAGACATATCCTGAACAAGAACGGGTAGGTATATGTGTAGGGAAAGTGGAAGGCTATGAAGCCATAAAGTTCCAATTCTTTGCAAGGAAAATACTGTTGTTCTTGGCGGTGTTTCAAGTTTTAAGCACACTTCATCCTTAGCAGAATCCAAGTGGGATCATTTCTTCTCCCTTGTCTCGTTCTGTACTAGGCAGGATCCAGAAGACTTGTTCGTTAGATGTAGAAGGGGCTCTTTGGCCTATTTTCCTCATGTGTAGCCATATAATGTCCAGGTCTTAAAATGTACTACCGAGACTGGAATCTTAAAAGATGAGCAAAGTTTTTGCATCCACTAAACTCCAATCAGGGCAGAAAGTAGGGGACGGAGATATGTTTGGATTATTCCCTTGCCAGGTCATAGCTGCATCTTCTCCTTCAGAAGTATGTATGTCTATACTCCGAAGGCTGGGTGGGAAATAAGAGTATTAGAATGCAGTGCTATGTGGAGGCTGAGTCTAAAGGCATTTGGTCTGGCGCATTTCCTTTCCTTTTAGGGGAATGATGGCTGATGGAGCTCGCCACTCCTTTGACAAAAAGGGGGTGATCGTGGTTGGAGTGGAGGACCGAGAGAAGAAAGCCGTGAACCTAGAGCGTGCCCTGGAGATGGCAATTGAAGCAGGAGCTGAAGATGTCAAGGAAACTGAAGACGAAGAGGAAAAGAACATTTTTAAAGTGAGTATGAAGACTTAGTGTTTGGTGGACTTCTGAGAGGATCCTAATAGATGCGTTAAGGCATGCCTCTCTCGGTTTCTTCTTTTGTGCCCTGGGGTACAGGTGACATAAAGAGTTCACACATTGCACAAACATTTATTATGTGAATACTGGAAAGGGCTTACTGAGGACTTTGAGAAGGATTCAGAACTCTGAAAACTATATCTCTGCTCGTAAAGAACTTAAATCTGGTGATTCATAATAGTAATTGCATTCAGGTTTTGCAGAGTTCTGACTGGCCTTACCCTGTTACCTCCTGACTCCTCACCAGACTTTCCTTTGTCCCTAGTTTATTTGTGATGCCTCTTCACTGCATCAAGTGAGGAAGAAGCTGGACTCGCTGGGCTTGTGTTCTGTGTCCTGTTCGCTAGAATTCATCCCCAACACAAAGGTGCGGCTCGCTGACCCCGACCTGGAGCAGGCTGCCCTTCTCATCCAGGCTCTTGGCAACCACGAGGATGTGATCCAGGTCTATGACAACATTGAGTAACCAGGCTGTATGTGCCCATGAGGTCCTTCCTAGGCAACTGGCAGCCCTTTCTGGAGCACAGGCTTTTGCAGCGTACTCTGAGACTGAAGCAGATTGGAGACCTAGCAGCTTAGGAGACACAAAACCAAGACCTGCAGCCCTTTGAGGCCAAGGGAATCACTACATCTCTGTGGGGACTCTTTGTCAGTTCTGCTGATGTCTCATAGCCCTCCTGGATGCAGGGTGGAAACAGCCAGCTAATCAGACTCTGATCTCAGGGAAGGATAGGTGCCCTGAGGACCCATGTACTATAAACTACTTTTTTTTTTTTTTTTTTTAAGAGAGAGAGGGAGAATGCCTGAGCAAGGTAGAGGGGCAGAGGGAGAGAGAATCTCAAGCAGGCTCCACGCTCAGCATGAAGCCTGACACAGGGCTCAGTCCCACAAATGACCTGAGCCGAAATCAAGAGCCAGATAATCAACTGAGCCACCCAGGCACCTCGGAAGCTACTCTTAAATAAGGTGATTGAAAAAAATAATAATAATAATAAGGTGATTGATGTGGGTTGCTGCACTGCTATTGTGTGGGTCTTCTGTTTCCTGGGTTTTTGTCCAGCTGTTGGAACCCTGTTGACTTCCTTTGACATCTATGGGTTTAGTTCCACTACTCCAGAACTTTTTTTTTTTTTAATTGACCAAAGAAATGTAGCTCTCTTTGGGTACTACTCTGTGCTCTAATGCTGGTTTAATGGCCTAAACCTGTCACTGATCATGCAAATAGTATTTGTCAAACACCTGTGTACCAAGACCTGTACTTACCAGGAGTACAGGCTATTTATCTGGTGCCCTGAGTTAGATCCTGCCCTAAGGCATAAGACCTCAGAGGTCAGACACAGGACTTCTGTCTGCTGGAGCTATCCTAGGGCAGTGTGAGCTGCTGTGCCTGCATCCTTGTTCTCTTCAGGTGGCCTCTGTGCCCTGCTTCTGCCAGAGAGCTTAAGGTTCTAACCCAGTAGGAAACCCAAGTGCCAATAATAAGGGACTCCCAGGCCCTGCTTTGCCCAGCCTTCCATGTGTTCTGAGATTGGTCAGAGTGGACCTGTGAGCAGATTGGACTGCTCTCAGGAAAGGCTATGCCATGCTGGTTTTGAAACTTGCTTGATCCCCAGAACACCCACCCTGTCTCCTTTTCATCCCTGCTGCTAAATGATGGGGCACTGGGAACTGGAGAGGAAATGAGAATAGAAGGAAGGGTGAAGGACTGAGTCAGAGCCTGACAGCTGGGGAATAGGACCCTTTGTACATTATGCTCTTCAGAGTCACTTTTGGGTTTAGAGAGACCAAGAGTGCCAATCACCTGTGCTGGAGCCCGTCAAGCATGTCAGGCCTGGAGTAGCTTTTTGATCCCTATTATTCACCTACTCAAGTTTTTTAAGCCAGTTCTGAACTCAGTAATTTTCCTGAAGGAGCCTCAGGTAAATGAGGAAAAGAAGAAAAACCAATTTGGCTATAAATAATAACTTCCTCCTTCTAGGAAAAGATTCCTAATTCCATCATGACTTCAGCAGTTGGAGAGCAAAGGCAAGGGGGAGGAAAACCAATGAATAAACCATGAAAATGCCAAAGCATATGCTCTTATACCTCATTTCATAATCATGATACTACCTGGAATTTTGTTTGTATAGGAGATAACTCATCCAAATATCTGATGAACACATCATTAAAATAGTGCAACTTAAAGTTGAAGTGCTGCTTTGTAATTTATAAGATGATTCTTTCATATGTTATTTATTTGATTTTCACAGAAAACCTATAAAATAATGAGGCCAAGTATTTTATGAACAAATGGTCTCATACCAAGCAGGTGAGAATAGGTCTAATACTACATTTTCTATTGATAGACCTTGGTTTGTAAAATAGCTCTGTTTTGTAAACTTTGAATATAATTATAATTTGGAGGAATGTGATAATTTCTGATATGAGACATCTGCACCAGGAAAGCCATCTCTGGAAGGGAACTTGGCTACTCATGTGAACATTCCTCTAGTCTAATAGGTAGGATTTGTTAATAATTTTCGTGTAACCAATTTTCTTCCAGCAAGGCATACTAGATGGCTCTGCACTGACCCCTGGTGGTGCCCCACAGTCTTTCCTGAGGTTAATATGGAAGAGGCAGAAATGAAACCTTATTTGGACCTGTTCTGCTTCTAAGTCTGCTAGAGCGCTTTAGCTACATAGGTTAAGTAGTTAAATAACTATTTAGCTGAATAGTTAATTAGAGAGGGTAGGAGTTATTCTTCTACTAAAACTTATTTTTCAAAGAATATTTTAGTTCAGAAAATGTTTACAATATAATGTTAAGTGGAAAACAAAGATGTGAAAAACTATATAGTATGGTCCAAATTTTAAAATCTAGTCATATCTATGTATGAACTTAAAAAAAAAAAAAACAGAAGGAAGTGTATCAAAATCTCAAAACTGGTTATCTCTGAATGGTGATGTTATCACTGAGTTTTATTTTCTATAATCATATATTTTACCAGGGGAAACATTTTTTCAAAAGAAAACTCATCACATTATTGTCCAACTAGGGAGACCACATGTGAGAAGCCAGGAGTCAGGCATACCTTAAAGTCAAGAATGAGGTCTGGTCCTGGCTTGCCTTTACCTTGTCTTTGGTCATTGTCTTAGCAACACAAAATCATTCAATACCTTGCAGCTGGCTTGGGCTCACTTTCAAGTGACCTTTTAGTGGGATGGGAGTATTGGTGACCAGTTCTGTCCATAGCCTTGACTCTTAAAAGAAGTGTTCATGTGCTTTGTAGCTGCCTTCACTCTGCCAGAGGCCCCAGCTGAATCAAATAGGAACCATGAAGGCTTTGCCTCCAGCCAACAATAGAAAAACCATGAGTTACTGAGTTATTTTTTTGTCTTTTTTTTATTCTCTGAAACTTATAGTACAACAGTGAGTATGACTTCACACTGGAAGAAATCGCAACTTGTAGACTTTTACAAGTCCCCTGGACTCCTCTAGAGATGTTCTGAGGAGGAAATAAATGAGCCAGTAGGTCTGACAAGAGAGAATGTTATGATAGATGCTATATTAGTCTTGACTGAAATGGCTTTCTCTCCTGGTGCTACCCCTGGACACTGAACAGGATAGTAGTTTCTACTTTTTCCTCTTTTTATCTTTCTTTTGACTATGCCAAAAAGGTAACATTGGGTTTTTTTGAATGAGTAAGTGAACCTCAAATGGGGGACTTCCCTACCCCCTTACTTGTAAGATACAACCAACATTAACAATCTACTCTTTATTATTCAACTCATTGGAACTGATCTGCTGGGGAATAAATTTTAACTCTTCCATTTGCCAGCAACCTTGGACAAGAACTTCACCTCTTTGTACCTGTTTCTTCATGTATAAAATATGGATAATAGTATCTATCTCTTAGGGCTATTTTGAGAATTAAGTAAGTTAATATATGTTAAGCACTTAAGACAGTGCCTGGCAATAGTAAGTGCTCAATAAATGTTGCCCCCCCCCCACTAAATATGAATGAACATTTTTTTAAAACTGAAATGTGATTGCCCTCTACATTTCAGCCTTATAAACTATTTTTGTTTTTGTTTTTGTTTTTCACTTCACAATATATCCTGGATGTTGCAATCAACATTACTTACTTTTGCTCATTTGCAAAGTGTTCCTTTGGGTAAATTTATAGAAATGGAATTTCAAAATGGAAAAGCAGTTTTACTCTATAAGTTAGTGTCAATAATAAATAAAATATCATGGTTGTAAAAATCTTCTATGAGGTATACATCAATCCTTAACAATGCAGATAAAGTGTTTGAACTGGTAACCTGGATATATTCTACTTTACCTCTGAATTAAAAGAATTTTCAGAAAATCAGGTGGTAGTTTTGTTTTCTTTTTTTTTATACCAAATTCATCGAACTATCCCAAAGAGCATTCATTTGTGTTTATTGTTCCCTATCTTGTGTTCAAGTGTCCCTCTGCTCTTGAAAGAAAAAAAAGGAAAGTAGTAATGCAGCTTGTATATGACAGGGCTGCCTGAGGCCCTGAGCTCTAGGGACAGGTCGTGATCCTTGAAGTCAGGTATGGTTCAGGTATTTAATCAGGGGCATCTACTCAGTGTAAAACCAGGGTAACAGACTTGAGAAGATATGACACAGGTGGGAGGCTTCACATGGGGAAAATGAGTGAGGAGAGAATATAGAAAGAAAAGATACATAACATACTTGTGGAGGCTACAACTACTGACCTCCCCATTTGAGGTTCACTTACTCATTCAAAAAAATATGTTTTTTTTAATGCACTATGAAAGATGCTAGGCATACCAATTTGAATGACAGCTTCTGTCTCTGTGCCTACTTCCTTTAAAGCCAATTACAACAGAGTGAGACAGGTGCTTTGATGAAGAAAGTACTAGGTGCTCTGGTACCCAGAATTGTATTTGTCTGGAAGGGCTTTCTGGAGGGAGTGATGTTCAGGCTTAGTTCTTTCCTGGAAGAATGAGGATGGAGGCAAAAGTGGAGGAGAAGAGTGTTGAAAACAAAATAGCACGTGCAGAGGAAAAGAGGCAAAACAAACTGCCAGTGGTCAGTGTGGCCAGAACATATGACGAGGTTGGCAGAGGTAGGAAATGGGAAAACTTGTGGCTGGAGAGGCATAGCCTGGGTCCTGAAGGGCCTTCTTAACTACATTCATATATTCGACTTATCCTAAGGGCAATAGGAAAAAACTTAAAAATTTTAAGCAGAGCATGACAATATCAGGTGTCCATTTTAAAAAGATCACCCTTTGACATAAGTAGATACTGTTACATTAGGTTTCAATTGGGATGGTGGAGCTGAGGATGGGAGAGGAGTGGACAGATTGGTAACATGGTCAAGATTAGCTGAAGGGGGGAAGGAAATGGTGAGGAAGAGTTCTCCAAGGTAGAGAACTCAACTTGGAATTGAGAACCCAACTTGGGAAACTGAAGATGGCAGAAGAAATATAGAACTATGGAGGAAAATAATGAACTCAGTTTGAACCTGTAGAATTTGAGGTGCCTTTGAGAGGCTAATGGATGATGTTTGGGAGCTCAGAAGAAAGTCTGATATGGTAACTTCAGCGTGGGAATGTTTGAGATGGCTGGTTAAGGTACAGACAATGGAAAATAAGCCCTCAAAGAAAGCTCTTGCTAGAAAGAAAGACAATCAGAAGGCTCTTTTTTTCAGCCAAGTACTTATGTGGTTGTACTATAGTTCTCTACCATGTGCAAGGCAGTATTCTGAGTGCTGGTGATGGGGCAGTGAACAGGACAAAATCTGTGCTCCTACGTAGCTTATGTTCATTGTAATTAAAGGAAAGACAAGTAAATGTAATTTTTAAAAAGGTGCTTATTTATTTTGAGAGAGAGTGTGCTTGCACACGCAAGTTGGGGAGGGGCAGAGAGAGGGAGAGAGAGAGAGCTCTGTTGGCACAGAGCTTGACACGGGGCTCGAACCCATGAACCGTGAGATTGCAACCTGAGCTGAAACTGAGAGCCCAACGCTTAACTCACTTAGCCACCCGGGCACCCTGTAAATACGTACTTTTAGACATAGATACTGAAGAAAAATAAGGCAAAATATGGGGATAAAGAATGATGGAGAGGAGAGAGGCTCTTTTTGAATGGGGTGGTTAGAAACTCAGAAGAGTTGACAGTTTGAGTGAAGACCTGAATAAAATGTAGGAATTAGCCATGGGAACACCTTGTGGGGGAGGGGGGATGGCGGAGAGCATTCCAGGTAGAAATGGCAAGTGCAAAGTTCCTGAACTTGACAGGTTCAAAATAGGGTAAGAAGGCCAGTGTGGCTAGGAGAGAGGTCATGGGAGAGAAGTAGAGATGAGGCAAGAGAGGATGGCAGGGCCAGCTCCTACTAAGCCTGAAAGGCCATGGCAAAGAGTTTGGGTTTTATTGTAAGTGTGATGGAAAGCCATTGGAGGGTTAACAGCAGGGCAATGACATCATCTGAATTACATTTTACAAGTATTGCTCTGGCTGCTGTGTGGAGAATCATTTTTTGGGTGGCCACAGAGGAAACAGGTGATGGGTTAGGAGGCTAAGGCAGTCATCCAAGGGTTAGGAGGCTAAGGCAGTCATCCAACAGAGGGTGGCGGCTTGGACCAAGGCTGTAGTGGTGAGAAGTGGATTGGATTCAGATACATTTTGAAACAATAGGTGAGAAACTTGCTGAAGGATTAGATGTAGGGGTAGGGAAAGAGTAAAACCAAGGAAGACTCCTCCTAGGTTTGTATTTTCACAATTGGGAAAACAGAGGAGAGGGGGTGTTTGGTGGGGAGGGGGAAAGGATAAAGAGTTTGGTGTGAAACTTGTGAAATTGGAGATGTGTTTTAGACTTTCCAAGACAAGCTGCTGAATAAACCTTCCAACACAGGCAATAGAATACTAACCAGATTTCCACTTGCATGGTTGTCTTTTTTTTTTTTTTTTTTTTTAATCTCATGGGTCAGTACAATTAAGGGTCAGATATGAGCCTCAGACCGGTATATTGGGACCTCTAGCACTGGCTTATTACACACATTCTCAACAGGGTGATACTCCAGTGAGGTAAAAAATGATTCGTAAGGGATGAGAAAAACCTTAGATAATACAATCATATGTGGCCTTCAAAGCTCAACCCTACTTGACAAAATCTTATTCCTTAGTATTTAATTTCTCCCATTAGAATTTACATTTAATTAGGGTTGCCTGGGTGGTTCAGTCAGTTGGGTGTTCGACTTTGGCTCAGGTCATGATCTCATGGTTTGGGAGTTGGAGCCCTGTGTCAGGCTCTGTGCTGACAGCTCGGAACCTGGAGCCTGCTTTGGATTCTGTGTCTCCTTCTCTCTCTGCTCCTCCCCTGCTCACACTCCTGTCTCTGTCTCAAAAATAAATAAACGTTAAAAAAAATTGCATTTAATTAATTCAAAATTTTCTCCTTGCGAGGTGATCATGAAAAAGCAGTTGAGAAACACTGGCCTGGCTTAGTAGAAGAGCATGACCTCTGGGTGGCAGACAGACTGGGTATGAATTCTGGCGCTCCTACCCGGACATGGTACTTAAACTTCTCTGAGCTTCACTTTCATCATTTAAATGCCAATAGTATTGTTTACCTCAGAGTTATGGGAAAGATAAAATGAGACGATGTGCCTGGCATATAATAGATGACATAATTATAAATTTTCTTTCCCCTTTGCTCTTTCTCCCCTCCCTAGGAAAGAGATTATTATAGTTAAGGAAGTACAATAAACTGAATAGGGATCTAATCAAGAAGAATGACAGACTTAAAAACTCGTTGGAGAAAAAGAAACAGCTTGGACAAGGGGCCTGATTAAATATTGTGGGGAGGAAGGAGTGTAAAGAGAGGAGTCTAAGGTAGTTCTTGAGCGATTTGACACCCAAAGCAAAGCCACCACCAAAGGTTCTTAGCTGACGGTTGAAAATGGCATCAGGGGAAGATTATTCTGGCGTCCAATTTATATTCCACTGGAACAGGGACTAGAGGAAGGGAGCGCATATTAATTGTGATGGACTTGGCATCTAAAGATGTGGGTGTAGAAAATGTTGAACAATGGGGGTTGGGGAAATTAATTACGGTCATTCTCTATTTTGAAATATCATGCAGCCAGTACAATTGTTTTGGAACAATATTTCAGTGGCACGGGAAAACACTTTTAATAAAATGTAAGCATACTACAAAACAGTATGAAGCCATTTTTGTCAAACGTTGTATACCTTGGTAGGAAAGAGATAAAACTATCTCTGGGGTGCAATTTTTTCTTTCAATTTTAATTCAAAGAGCTTGTATTGCTTTCATAACCAAAGAAAAAACTCTTATCCGAAAGAACCTCTCTGACTTTGCCACTTACTGCTTTCTACCCTGGCCAGCAGCGGAACTCCCAGGCTCCCGAGGACCCACATTCCAGTACTATCCCAGCCCCTCGGAGGGTGTGGCCCCGGAGGTAGGAGACCCGGGAAAAGGCGGGCACCGGTGAGGCCGCCCCCGCCTCCGGGCAAGCGCAACGTCTGGACCAGAGGAGTTGTCAGGAGGTCGGGCAGCAAAGGTGGCCACACGCCGGGAAGCGCTCAGAGCCAGAACTCTCCCCGCTTATTACGCGCCCGGTGTGGGCACTGGGAGGGGCAGGACGCTGGCCTCAGGGCCCGCCTGGACTGCCGAGAGCTGAGAGGGCGGGAGGCCGGGGGCCCCTCCAGCCGTTTTCCCAAACTCCAGCCCCAAAAGTAGCCGGAGGGGAACACCGCCAGCCCGCGCGCCAGCCGAGCCTTCAGTGACTGACGGGAGGTGGGAATGTGGGCGGAGCCTCACGCGCGAGCTGTGATTGGAGCAACAAACACCTCCCGGGGAGAGAGGGAGGCTGAGACGGCAAGGATGCGCAGAGGCGGGTGCTCAGAGCCCTCTACGTGATTGGCTAGAAGAGAGGGAACCGGGTGCTGTTTCGATGATTGGCAGGCGGTAGACAGCCTTCGGAAACGGCCTTGGCTTCGCCCATTGGCATACTGAGAGAGTGGGCGGGATTGGTTCATGGTGTGGTGCTGATGATTAGCTGGCGGCTGAGAGTTAGGGTGTTGGGGAGAGAGTGGGGTTGGGGGGCTACTGGGGCAGCGACTTCTTCCCTCTTATTGGCTAGCGAAGTGAGCGGGGGTGGTACGAAGGTCCAGCGACTGCCTGGGATTGGCGGGCGCTGCAGTGAGTGACAGACAAGGGGGCGAGCTGCGCGACCAGCGGTTTGTTTTTCGGAGCGTTCCTGAGGTGGAGAACGGTGGCCGGACGGAGCGACTGCGGGACTGAGAGACGGGCGGGCGGGCGGGCCGAGCGGCGCCGCCGAGGCCGGGCTGGGCCGAGCCGAGGAGCGCCGGGGATGTAGCGGGCCACCCTGCCCATGCCACAGCGCCCGGCCGCGGGCGGAGCCGGAGCCGGAGCCTGGGGAGGCGGCGGGGGCCCCGAGCGCAGCCCGCGCCCCCCGCGCGGAGCCAGGCCCGCTGCCGTCCCCGCCGCCCGGGCCCCCGGCATGCAGCTCCGGCTGCGGAGGTGACACTCGGGTCCGAGCCGCCGCCGCCGCCATCGCCACCATGGGTGAGTGTCGCCACCGCCCCGGCCTCTGCCCGCGCTGCTTCGCGTCGCCCCGCCCCGGGCTGAGGGGAGGAGGACCCTGGGCCGCCGCCTGACAGGCATGGACAGCCCGCCCGGCCCGGGCTGCGGACCGCCGGCGTCCGCCCGCCCCGCTCGCGGCTCGGCGGCCCGGGCGGGGGTTCGGTTTTTCTTGGCCCGCCGGGGCGGTCCGGGCCGGCGGAGCCCACTGGGCAGCCTCCTTCCGGGCCGCGCGGCAGGCGCATCCCGAGGAGGAGGCGGCGGAATCGAGGGCCCGTGCTCAGCGGGGCAGCCCGCTCCGGCCCGAGCGAGCCGGACCGCGAGCCCGAGGGCGGGGGAGCGGGAGCTCAGTGTGGGGCCCGGGCTGGAGGCTGGTGCAGGCCCAGCTGCTGTTGTGTCTTTTCCTTGATTTGCTTTTTTTTCCTGCCTGTGTCATTTCCTTCCCTTTGCTCACACAGGCCGGCCAGCGAGAGTTCCCGGGGCTTGCTCTCCAGCCCTGTGCGCGCCCCAGCTCAGGGGGCAGGGCGTGCGGGGAGATAGGCTGGGAGGTGATTAAAACGACAATCTCTGTTATCAGCAGCGCGGTTGAGAAATGCGAGACGCGCGCAGATTGCCGGAGGTTAGGAATTGGTCGGGGACTGCCAGTTAGTCCTACTTTTTGAAAAATACGGTTGCAGTGTTTTACATTTATTATGTTTAGTTAGCGGCATCCCTGAAATTATGTAACTTTTTAAAGGAGCATTCGCTATGTAAAAGAATCTGTTCATTTTTTTTTTATCAATACTTGCGATTTCTTTTGTGAAGATGTAATCTAAGAATCGCTTTTAATGTCTTCCACACGCGGCATTTGACATTTTCATGTCCTTTTTGGTAATTTAGCAAATGATTATTGGACTAGGTTATGAAGCAAGTAACATTTTAGATGTTCTTTGCTGCTTTTGTTGGATCAGTTACTGTGATACTGTTGTCCACAATCACAAGTTTTGCAAAGTGTTTGGTATTGTCCTAAAAAATCAAGGAGTAAATTTCAGTGAAAGGATCCTTTGCAAAGGCATTCATTGCATCTGTGAAGTGCCCACGTGAAGAGGGAATGTTAATATTTGCTTTGCCTTATAGCAAGGTCAGGTCATTTTTGTAGAAGGTTAAGTGTATGCTGTGTCACATTGGGCAGATATTGTTTTGCTGCCCGTCTCTACACTATGGCTGTGAATGAATTGCCTTGTTCTGTTCCATGCTGCCCGTGTACAGAAATGGATGGGTTTGGTTTGTTCATTTGCTGGGTTTACTGCTTCCTTCCCATGCTTTGCTTCGAA
This sequence comes from Prionailurus viverrinus, assembly GCF_022837055.1. Classification (NCBI taxonomy): domain Eukaryota; kingdom Metazoa; phylum Chordata; class Mammalia; order Carnivora; family Felidae; genus Prionailurus; species Prionailurus viverrinus. The sequence goes on from NC_062574.1 coordinate 37,887,209, forward strand.
AGTGCTTGCTCTTCTGGGGTAAGTCTCCTGTGACAGTAAGCAGAAAAGGAACCCAGTAAGGCCTGTGATTTAAATCTAGAATTCAACAAATACTTATCAGACATTTATTACTATAAATGGGGCACGTAATTCTTCTTGTCCTCCCCTTCAACGTTTATCTTGTGTTTTGGAATTTGATGATCGAACTCAATCCTTGAATTGGTTTGTGATAGTCTTTCCTCTTTGTCTTGTGAGGGCAGTCTTAAGTCCCAAAAGGGAGTGTGTATTACTTGAGGGTGGGCTGACTCCCATTCCCCCCTTTCTGGACTGCTAAATCAGTAAGAGTGCACAGATGTGTTGATTACATTTTAGTATCTAAATGAAAATAGATGTCACCCTGTTTTCACATTTCAAGACATTTAAAAAATATACTTTAAGTGTATGAGTATATAGAGGGACAGTGATGGGGAGGAAAGGAACTGTATAGGTAGGGGCCAGAACCCCAGAGAAAAAAAAGGGCCCTATCATTTGTCTGCATGTCAGTTTTACGTAAAGAAACTGAGGCATTGAGAGGGGAAGTAACTTGCATGGTGGCTGCAGTATATTAGGCAAGTTGGTTTAAGAACCACTGCCTACCTTTCTTCAGCAGTTTCCTCTCATACTATTCTCTGTTTTTTGTGGATGACCTTGATATGCAATTAGAGCTAGTACTGAATCTTCCAGAACCTACCTAGAACTTTAATTTACTTTATATAAGGTTCAGCAAGGATATGTGTACATGCACGCGCACACACACACACTCACAGAGTCTGTTTCTTAAATACTAGTTTCCACTTTGGTGATGTATGTGATGAAAATTCAAATTCCCAAGTTAGTTTCCTTTAGTTGCTGTAGTTCTAAATAAGTTGCAATCAACAAGAGGTTGATAAGAGAGACGTACAGAATTATTAGTATATTCATTATACTTGTTAAACTTCAGCCCAGTGAGGAAAGGATCAAAACTAATTTGACTCCCTGCCCTGTAGGTTCTTTGGTTAACAGTCATGTTTCCCTGAGCTGTTCAAAGCCCCGCACTCAAGCTTGTTTGGCAACTTGGGTTGGAAATAAAAACAGGTTAAATTTTATATTGGCTGTTAGCCTCAGTAAATTTCTAGTGGGAACTACACTTATCCCTGTAAATAATAGGAAATATGGAAATAATTCACCTTTTTAAAAAATTTTTTTGGCTTTGATACTATGGCTATTAAAAAAATTCAGATTAACTGGTCATTTTTGTTGGTCACGCTAGAATTCTCTCCCGGTTTTATTTATTATTTATTTTTTTAAAGTTTACTGTATTTATTTATTTATTTATTTTGAGAGAGAGAGAGAGAGAGAGAGCAAGAGCAGGGGAGGGACAGAGAGAGAGAATCCCAGGCAGGCTCTGCACTGTCAGCACAGAGCCCAATGTAGGGCTCAAACTCAGAAACTGTGAGATCATGACCTGAGCCAAAATCAAGAGTTGGACACTTATCGAACTGAGCCACCCAGGTGCCCCATCCCAGTTTTAGTAATTATGTGGCAAATGCTGTTAGTAACACTTGAGACTAAATCTCGAGTGTTTATTTGGACTTTTTATATGTGCATTCTGAAACTTAGTGGGAAGTGTTTTTGAAAAACATGTAACAATTTGGAAATGTTACAGGAAACTATAGTAAACTGAGTACAGGATTAAGGATGGTGTGGTTCTGGTTTGATAGCTTGGTTAGAAGTCAGAATCATTGTGATTTACAGATACCTTGCATCTCTAAAGTTCCAACAACCTTCCGAGGCTCCTTCCAAGGCTAACTGGGAGCTCCCAGTTAGACCAGTCTCTATATAGACTCTGGTCAACAACTGTTTTGATTGAAATTTGGGTCACAATTTAATGAGTCAAGCTGGCCATGTGTTGACTAGGTTTCTGATATTTTTTAAATGACAGTTGGACTTTAAAACTGAATTTTAGGCATTTATAAAAAGTAAATATCTATCCAACTGAGTGTTACTTAGGGGAATATATAAAAGATGAGAAACCGTTTTCTTGGTCCTGTCTATGTAAGCTATTCCTTTATTCTTTGCCCATTTGAATGTCTCTTATGTGTCAGGTGCAGTATTAGGCCCTGTATCTGCATTTATCCTGTCCTTAAGAAGTTACAGTTAGGTAAGGTGAACCAGAAACATGTAAACAAATAAGTGCAAGGAGTTGTTGTAGGTACTTTGTCAAAACTGTGTAAAGATGCATAGGAAGGAGACATCAATTCTGTAGTTTTGGGATAAACATACATAATCCTATAGTCTCCAGACCTTTGGGTTAATTTCATTAAACATTAAAATAAAATATAGTGGTGATATGTTGATTCTTATGAGGAAGCAATGGCTTACTTTGTAATATGTATTTTTAAATTTTGGATCATCAGTTACTTTAAAAAAAATTTTTGTTTTTTAAAGTGGGCTCCGTGTCCAGTGTGGAGCCCAACACAGGGCTTGAAATCACGACCCTGAGATCAAAACCTGAGCTGAAATCGAGAGTTGGACAAAACCAATTGAGCCACCCATGTGCCCCCCCACCATTAGTTATTTTTGAAGGGCTGTTATGGGATATCCCAGAAACAGAAAAATAAACACCAGGGTTTGACTTTGAGATCTAGCAAAGGTTCAACCATATCCATGAAGGAAAAAAGTTTCTTATGAATTGAGGCTCAGACCTTTTTGCTTATATTTACTATAAAATGATGTTTGCCCGGGTATTGACAATGTGGAGGCAGTGGGAGTGTGAGAAATGTCACGAAGAGTAAGATAGTAAAATCTGACATAAAGACATTCTGAAGACAGCATCTCCTGGATTAGCAGTATACACAGATGATCTGGGAGAACTGGGTAAAGAGTTGGCCACATGAAGAAATAACATTGTTAGTTAACACAACAATTAAAACATTACTGTAGGGATTTGTATATATGGAAAGGGGTGTCTGACATAGTAAACAGATGTTAAACAGGACAACAATGTTTACTGAAGGACATGGTGCTACTGGAAACTTTTCTGGGGTTTTAGCCAAGGGGATTCATAAACAGGAGTGCCTTAAGACCCTGCTTTTATTTTATTTACTTAAATGTTTATGTATTTATTTTGAATGAGAGAATCCCAAGCAATCTCTGCACTGTCAGTGCAGAGCCCAATGCGGAGCTTCATCCCATGAACTGTGGGATCATGACCTGAACCGAAATCAAGAGTCAGATGCTCAACTAACTGAGCCACCCAGGTGCCCAAGACTCTGCTTCTATTTATTTATTTTATGTTTTATTTTAAAATAATGTTTGTTTATTTATTTATTTTGAGAGTGAGAGAGCGTGCAAGCAGGGGACTGGCGGGGGGCAGGGGGGGGGGAGAGAGAGAGAGAGAGAGAGAGAGAGAGAGAGAACCCCAAACAGACTTTACACTGTCAGCACAGAGCCCGATGGGCTCAAACTCACAAACTGTGACATCATGACCTGAGTCGAAATCAAAAGTCGGATGCTTAACCGACTGAGCCACCCAGACGCCCCAAGACCCTGCTTTTTGAAAGAAGTAATAGTTCATTCTGGAAGATTGACTTCCTGCTGGAGCTAAGGAAAGAGGTATATGCTGCCTGGCAGCCCCCATACCATAGGTCAGGGTATCCAGAGAAGTACATGCTGCTGGATAATTATGGATAGCCGTCCGCTTAAGACTGCTTCCACTGCTTAAGACTTCCACTTTTCAAGCCTGAACTCTAATCCTAGTTTCATAGACCCCTTCTTTTCTATTTTCTATGAATACTTGCCTCCATAGTCATAACCTCTTAATCTCTAGAATTAACTTCTTCCTCTGTGCTTCTTCCTGGTAGCTTTTAAGTGTGTCAAACCACCTCCATCCTCAGGAAATCTTTTCAAGGTGATAGCACACTATTACCCCAGCCTCAAGTTGTTCATGTGTAAAGTTCACAAATGAATTGTTGATTTCCACTACTTCCAACTTCCTTTTAATCTCCAACTTCTTGATTCCCTTTAAAATTTTGTTTCTAGGGGCGCCTGGGTGGCGCAGTCGGTTAAGCGTCCGACTTCAGCCAGGTCACGATCTCGCGGTCCGGGAGTTCGAGCCCCGCGTCGGGCTCTGGGCTGATGGCTCAGAGCCTGGAGCCTGTTTCCGATTCTGTGTCTCCCTCTCTCTCTGCCCATCCCCCGTTCATGCTCTGTCTCTCTCTGTCCCAAAAATAAATAAACGTTGAAAAAAAAAATTAAAAAAAAATAAATAAATAAAATTTTGTTTCTGCCTCTATCACTGTATTGGACCTGCCTGGTCTATGCCTGCTACTGTCTTTCTTTGGTCCTGACTTGCTGTGGTGTCACTCTTGTATTTTTCCAGACCTCTTAAAATCTTTGCCAGCATACCTTCTTCCCACTCTACTCAATAAGGATTAATATTCATTGAGCTTCAATCCCTGACCCAGTTTTCTTCCCCTCAGCCCCTCACTTGCTTTTAGGTCCTTTCTTAAGTTTATTTTTCTAATCTCTCCTACATAGCTGGAAAAGCTTACTTTTCTGAAAGAATCCTTATTCTATTAATAGTTATGTAAAATCGTCTATAAAACCTCTTGCTAATCACACTGTAAAAAATGTTTTTTACACGGATGTATTTATGTGCTCTAGTTTGTATATTGTCTAAATCAATTGCTTTACTTGTTTAACCTTGTATTTCGGTGTCATTCATCCATTTACTCCTAGAGTTTGAACAGCTTGAAGTATCTTTCAAAACTATCTAATGTATAACACATATTAGTACTCAGTAAATGGTTATTGGTAATGACTAATAAAAATTGAGGAATAAAATTAAGCATTAGGATAGATTAAGTAGTGTCCAGTCTTTTCCCATTGACCTTTCTCCATTGAAAATAATAGCCAACATTTTTTTAGCATTACTAAGTGTTAGGTACCACGAGGGAATAATTTGTAAGTTCGTTTTTCTTTTAACTCTCACAGCAGCTCTGTGATATGATATATTTATTTATCTCCATTTTATAGATGAGGAAATTGAGGTTTAGGGAGAATAGTGATTTGTTCAAAGCCTCCTTAAATCCAGGTCTTTCTGACTACATATAAATGACTGCTGAACACTAAGAAAGCTGCTATTTGTTTTTAAAATTTTTGTTTGATTGTTTTTATTTGTAAGAAATACCATACTGGAGGGTTAATAATTAAGTTAAAATCTCAATCCAGGAAGAAATACCTAAAAGAGCCACTTGATTTACTTCCTGTCTTTATCCACGTCCTCAGTTTGAAGTATCAGTTTAAGAACCTGTCTGCCTCTAGCAATGTTTTCGACTTTGACACAAAATCAGAATTCTATTACCCTGTGTCATTTGTGTCAGTTATCCCGGGTTTCAGGAGATAGTGCCAAACCATTCCTCAAATGTGTTCTCAGCGCTGGAACTACCAAACAAGTTTATCCATGAAGTAATGCCAGGAACTGGTTAGCTTCCTGGAAACAGAATTTGTCAACCTGATAAACCAGCTCTTATAATAGCATCATCTTACACAGAATTAGAAACGCTTTCTGTAGTCCTGCTTATTGTGGATTTGACTTAAAAAGCATGCGTCTCTGTGTGTACTCACATCCATCTCAGTTCAGTATCTGAGTTTAGACAACAACAGAAATTACCAGTTCTCAGAGTGGTTATCTTGATAATGAAAACTCCATGTATTCTGCTGTTAGGAATATCACTCACTGGATGTGCCTCAGAAAACACATACCTAGTCATGATCCTCCTTATAGTGATCCCAATTTACTGTTACAGTTGGTCCAAACATCGTATACACATATTAAATATACATAATATATAAGCTTATGTATATTGTATATATAAGCCAACCTTCCTAGCTTAGATGTTATGCTCTAATTTTTAAACTTTTGTTGGGAAGTTAAAAAAACAAAATATGCAAGTCTCTTTCTTTAAGGAGCCTATAGGAAAATCACTAGAAAATATAAAATAATTGATGGGATGTATGTGTTTTAATTTTGACAAATGTCTTTTTGTAGGTACCCACTTTCTTTTTACTCATTATCCCATTTATTTATCCTTTTGGTTCTACATAACCTCTCAAACATACTTTGGTATATATTTTGAAATGGAATTAGATAGGAAGCTACTCTACTCATGTTTTTCCTGCACATTTTTAAGTCTAATTTTACGTTTATGAGCAGTCAGAAACCTCTACAATGGGCACCTTTCTCCTTCCTTTCCTGCACCTTCTCAGAGGGCATGTAGGGTACCTGAGCAGATTTGATCTAGAAAGAAGAGAGGCAAATAGCACAGATTTACTTCTTATACTTCAGGCTGTTCTTTCCTTTCCACAAGGTATTAGAATATTTCCAAGGCATGATGATGAAAGACAAAAGATAGGTGCTCTATGGGTGGAGTCTTTTGTACTTGCTTCTTTTAAGCTGTGCTTCTGGTCCTCAAGTGACTCAGTCGTCACCAAAACAAGTGTAACAACTCATCTGTCATGTTCCTTTCCAGATCAACAGATTTATTTTCAACTCCCAAATGCTATTTGAGTAGACAAGGATGTCTTGAAAGACCTGGGAGAATTTTGCAAAACATGGAATTGGGCTGGTTTGAGTTCTGGGTTTTGGCCACTTGTCTTCAATGCATGAGAATTCCAGTACTCTGCTATTTCAAGAAAAGGGGATTAAAAGTAATGCCAGTAAGGCAGAGACAATGCATTGCTTGGCCAGTTAGGGAAGAAAAACAATAGAACTGCCTTTTCACTTCCCTGTGGGAAGCAGAAGGCCTATAAACTTGTAAAGAGTTGGGAGGGGGGCTGCTCAAAGGCTAGGCATGTAAAACAACTTCTGTTCAAAGCAGCTACCTTGAGGTCCTTGTTTGGTACCTTTTAGAATGTGCTTTTCTAGGGGCACCTGGGTGGCTCAGTAGGTTAAGCATCTGAGACTTCAGCTCAGGTTTTGATCTCATGGTTTGTGAGTTCAAGCGCCATATCAGGCTCTGTGCTGACAGCTCAGAGCCTGGAGCCTGCTTCGGATTCTGTGTCTCCTCTTTCTGCCCTCCCCTGCTTGCTCATGCACTCTCCCCCCCCACCCCCCACCCCCCACCCCCGCCAAAATAAATAAATCTTAAAATAATAAATAAATAAATAAATAAATAAAGTGTGTTCTTCTAGGGGCAACTGGGTGCCTCAGTCAGACTCTTAGTTTCAGCTCAGGTCAAGATCTCATGGCTCATGAGTTTGAGCCCCACATCTGGCTCTGTGCAAACAGTGCAGAGCCTATTTAGGATTCTCTCTCCCCCCTCTCCCCTCCCCTGCTCGCTCGCTCTCTCTCTCTCTCTCTCTCTCTCTCAAAATAAATAAACTTAAAAAAAAATTTTTTTAATGTGCTTTTCTACCTGGGATGCTTTAAGAATAAGTCTGTGTGTGACTCTGTCCCATAATCAGCTCTCCATGAATTCATCTTTTCACTCAGTACCCTACTACACTGTGCTGGTTGTTGTTCACTCCAACTTTTCATTTGTTTTTCCTGATTGAGTTTCTCTGGCACTGGAAGAATTGCCCTGTCTGAGCAACTCCCTTGCTGCCAGTGAATTGGTAAATATTGCTGCCAGAAATCTGATTGGAGATATGTTAAGAATCCATTAAAATTCAAATTGCCAGAGTCTGACCTCAGTTATCTACTTTTCAGAGACATCAAATGCATGTGATTATAGTTATAGGATCTGTCGTTTTACCTGGGCAGAACTTACAATTTTTAGTACTAATTTGCTGGCCTGTATTTTATTTTTAAGTTTTTATTTAAATTCCAATTAGTTACCATACAGTGTAATACTACTTTCAGGTGTACAATTTGGTGATTCAGCACTTACCTGTGGTCCATTTTAAAGTGTCTTAGCCCATGTGTTCTCTTTCATTGCAGACGAACAGGAGGCATTGAACTCAATCATGAAGGATCTGGTGGCCCTCCAGATGAGCCGACGTCACCGGGTGCCTGGATATGAGACCATGAAGAGCAAAGACACGGGTCACCCAAATAGGCAGGTGTGTGTGGCCATGGCAGACCCACCTACGTTGCTGGGAAGGGGTTTTCAAATGGGCAATATTTGAGAAGCCAAGGATACTCTAATACCAGGTTGGAATGCTTTTGGCCCCTTTCTTTCAGAGTTTAGTAAATGGTGAGTGGTATATACCAGCCAGGTGTGGGTCCTGATCTGGATCCCCAAAGCCTTGTGCATCTGACCTTGTGTATAGTGTTGTATCTGTGGAGAATAAGAATAATTCTTTCATGTATTATGGGGACAGTATTCATGTAACTCTTCCTTTACTGATTATTGGCAGATGTTTAATCCAGATTCATAATCTCTCAGGAGGTTTTTTAGCTACCTTACAGTGTATACTCAGGAAAAATTAGTTAATTTTAGTTTTAGCATATGTAAAATATAATCAGGAAGGGAAATTTACTTAATAAGATGTCACATAATATATTCTAAAGGTAACAATGAGTGATTTTATTATTTTTGTTTACACTTGTTTCCCCTTATAGTAACTTAGGTAGTTGAGAGTGTCTACTCTACTGAGAGTTGTGTGCTTCTTTAGGAAAATAGTTACTATTTTTATTAACATTTAAACCTGTGCACTGTTGAGAATCTTTTTCCCATCTCTAGTGTCATTTACAAACTCCCTGTTTCCTGGGTACTTTGGCCTTCAGAAAGGAGTGAATGATGGGGAGCTTTCCTCCCTAGTGGGTTATCTAGTGCTATATCATATGGCATATTTAGTGTATTTGGTGAAAATTTGTACATGCCATTCTCCTTTGTGGTTCACTTCCTTATCAGCTAACCTTTCTTCTCTTTCCTCATTTGTACCTTGTTTACCAATTCTTCAGAAGAATCCTTGGTTCCTAGAGAAAAAGTAAGGCCCTAGAACTTTTTCTGTCTAAGGTCTTGCTAGATATAGTCTCACAGAGTATTTCCTGCCTTTAGGAAAACTGGGGACCCTGCATCCTTTTGTTTCATGATATAACAGAAGGATTAGCTTAGAAGGCTGGTTTGTTTTTATGGCTACCTTACAGAACTGGGGGAATAGGGCCCATTCTTTTACTATTTTCATACATTATTCTGTCTAATTGTGTGGGTTCTGCCTTGTGGTAACTCTTTGCTATTCAAAGCTGCTTTTGGAAGGAGCATTTTACCAGAAGTGAGTCCCCTCCCCCAGGCTTGAGCCTAATGACCTCACTTTCCTTCCTGTCTTCCTATGTGGAGTGTGCTGCTCCAGTCAGCTGATCTTTCTCCAAATGGGGCTGATAGTGTGGATATCAGTTAGGTGAAAAGGGGAAGCTTTCTTGAGTTGGAAGGCCCAAATGGACCAGGCCGGAAAGAGGAGGGTGGCATGGCCTCTGATCATTCCTTGAAGGGAGTTACCTTTTAGAGATCCTTCTTTCTCTTCTTCTTCTTCTTTTTTTTTTTTATGTTTATTTATTTATTCTGGGGAGAGAGTGCATGAGTGCACACAAGCGGGAGAGGGGCAGAGAGAGAGAGAGGGGGAGACACAGAATCCAAAGTAGGCTCCAGGCTCTGAGCTGTCAGTGCAGAGCCTGTTTTGGGGCTCAAACCAGGAACCGTGAGATCATGACCTGAGCTGAAGTCGGACACTCAACCGACTAAGCCACCCAGGTGCCCCTAGAGATCCTCTGCTTAGAGCCTAAAAACTATTATAAGAAAAGTCCTGATCTTTACTGTGCCTGCTGCTGTGTTATTGGAATAAAGTTAGTGGTTATGAAGGGAGAAGGCTGTGAAAAGGATTGACTGCTGGTTAAGAAGTAACCTTAACAAGAGATAGTGGCTCTAAGGACCCACAATTTACTTGAATATCATCATACTTTTTCTGTTGCATGGAGGATACACATTATTAACCTCAGTTTTTTTGTTTTTAAAGAAAAAACACAGCAGCAGTAGGAGCTCAGCCCTTCTGAACAGCCCCACAGTAACAACAAGCTCATGTGCAGGGGCTGTAAGAAAAAGAAATTTTTGGGAAGGAACCACATTACTAATTAAAGCTAAAATGTGCTTTCAAATCTGATCCAAGTACTGGAAGAGTGTGGAGTTCATTTCCCAGACAAGTCATTTTAGTGGATTTGTAGGGAGCACTGGTTACTTATAACCTGTATTCTGTGCTCTTAGCCACCAATTTGCAGAATAGTATTATTCATAAGCAGTGTCTGTCAGTGCTGTCCAGTATACTTCGTGTGATGATAGAAGTGTTCTGTATCTGTGCTGTCCAGTGTGATAGCCACTAGCCACACATAGCTATTGATCAACTGAGGAAGTCAATTTTAGATTTTATTTAATTAAAAAAATTTTTTTCTTAATGTTTATTTATTTTTGAGAGAGAAAGAGACAGAGCATGAACAGGGGAGGGGCAGAGAGAGAGGGAGACACAGAATCCAAAGCAGGCTCCAGGCTCTGAGCTGTCAGCACAGAGCCTGACATGGGGCTCGAACCCACGAACTGTGAGATCATGACCTGAGCCGAAGTCGGACGCTTAACCAACTTAGCCACCCAGGCACTCTAGATTTTATTTAATTTTAATTAATTTAAATTTAAATAGCCATATGTGGCTAGTGGCTACTGTCTTGGACAGCACAACTTTATATACTATAAGATACTGTTGGTTTGCTGGGCAAGAAATTAAGTGCATGCTTGGAGGTGTTTAGCAATTCATTGGTGTACATTCATTCTTCCACACAGGTCATGTGTTTCTATACATTGTGATAAGCTCATTCATGAGAATCCTATCTAAGATTCTATTCCAGAGGCATGGGGGCTGGTGGGTAGTGAAGCTGTGGAACTGACATGACTGTTTAGAAATGGAAGCTCAAAGTTGTATGCTAATATCAGACAGAAGGGCAATGAAAATGTCAAGATCATTTTTCCCCCTTAATAAAGTCAAGGTTGTAGAATGGCCTCTCCTGGGAATTGTAGCAGATGTTCAGCTTCTGACCAGGGGAGGTATTCTTCAGCAAAATCCAAAAGGAGAAAGGGGGGGAAAGTCTCAGTGAATATATTTCTAGGAAGGATGGGGTGAGATGAAAGTGGAGGAAACCTTTGGAGGGAGATGTGTTTATAGCTTAGTGTAATGAAAAGAACCTGGCCTAGGAGTCTGCCAGTGTTAATAATCTGTTAACGTAGGACTTTACAGACTGAATCTCTATTTGTTATTATTGTTGTTGTTTGCTTAGGCTTGGGATAGGATTAAACTGTATTCTCCATTACCAGTTCCTCTGCCAGAAAGTCCATACTTAGCAGAGAAGAATGAAAGATCAAAACCTAATTTAAATGGCTAAGAGATGCCAAATTGAGCTAGGAAATGTCAAATAGGGCTAAAGATTCAAATTGCAGAGTACCAGTTGAAAGTAACCAAGTGTTTGGTTAGAAAGGTTGCTTTTTCAGGCAGGGGATGGCGCTGACAGAGGCAAAGGGCACTTACTGCAGCATGAGAAGCGCAGTGCTGGCCACAGGACAGCGCTAAGATTAGCAGAGCCTTACGGGGCTCAAGCTGGACACAGCAAAGGAAAGCCAGAGGAGCTATGGATTGACAATTGCTGCGGAGCTGAGGCCTGGAAGAATTGGAAAACCTAATTTAATATCTCTGCTTAGCAGGACTTCAGGCATCCTCTTGCCTAAGTGAGCAAGCTAGGTAACTAATTGAAAAAGAGAATGCGTTTGGCAACAACTAAGTGTTCTGAGCAGCTTTGGACGTACATGGGCAATGAGGTGCTCAACTATGAACTCTTTGCTAGGAGGTAGGATCTGGGTTCTCTGCATTCTTCCTCTTGTACGTTAGATCCCTGGAAGCCTACAGCCTTGTTAGAGCTGGCCGAACAATCTTAGATGTGTGGCCCATCCCAGTGTGTGGTTGGGGCCTACGGACAGTTTTGCAGGCGGTGATGACAACACCCCTTTAGCAGTCATCAGCTCACAGTGCTTTATCAATAGGTGCAATTTCTCTGTGAAGCTGACAGCTTAGTGTACTGAAAAGAGTACTGGCCTAGAAGCCTTGGAGTTGTTAATAATCCATTAACCTAGGATTTTACAGTTTACCGAGTGCTTTCAACAACAACAGTTGATAGCACTAACAACTGTAAGCATGTGTATGATGCTTAAAAGTTTGCAGAGTGCTTACGCAAAGGTATTTGTAGAGCCAGGAAGCAAACCCAGATCTTCTGACTCCTGGTCACAGTAATTTTACTGTATATAAGTCTAATCATCTTTCTAAACCTCAGTTTTTCCATCTGAAATAATACCCGTTGTGTCTACCTCTTAAAGTTGTTGTAAGGTCACAGGCAGAATGTAAAGCATTTTGTACATCGTAAAACAGATGTACAGATGTAAAGTGGTAGTGATTACATCACTCTGTTATGTTCTGGCACTGCAGGTATGAGTTCTAGTGAAAGCCTCTAATCAGAATTCTGCATACTGTCATGGAACTGAAAAGGTTAAGGTTTTCTACCTTTATTGGATTGTTATTCCTGTCTATCAGATAGTTCTTTACAAATTTCTGAAGCTAGCCTAATTTCTTAAAATCCCAGGGGAGGAAGAAATAGAATCCTTAATTCCCGTTTCTCTCAAGTCTTACCAGTAACTGGTAAGTAGAGGCTTGAATAGCATCCAGGCTCTGGGTCTGACTTTGCAGGTGTTCACCAGTGGGTGCTTCAGAATGGAAAAGTTGCTTTCCTCATTTCAGGCACTAGCAGGACAGGACTCTTGGCTATCAGTTCTAAAGGAGGAAAATTCTGGGGGCTGTTCCTCCAGTATGGCCAGTGATTGAGCAGACTGTCTTTTGCTTTTACTGTGACAGACCTGGCTCTTCAGGACTTCCATTCTCTTTCAGGGGTTCTTGATAAGATTGTCTGGCTAGTTTGAAAATGAAACATAAAGCAATATATAAGCTTGATACTTTATTTTGTAAGAAGGCTGCTTTATTTATATTTTATACATATATATATATATATTTATACTTGTGCGTGTGTGTGTGTGCGTGTGTGTGTAGCAGTGGTTTATTAGGCAGCAATAGCTAAGCAATATACCATTCAATCATTGATTCATTCAGATGCTCACTGAGCTGCTCCTGCATGCCAGACACAGTGCAAGGACTGGGCATATAGAAAGAACTAGGGCAGAGAAGGTTGCTTTACAGTCATCTCTTCCGTTGCCCTTAGGACTTTCCAGACCCACACAAAATTATTTTTGTTGTCCTTTTTTTTTCCTTTTCATTTTTTATCTTTGGCAAAATAAGGATTCTAGTGCCAAAAATATGGGAGCCATTAAAGATACATAGCAAATACAGGGAAAAGGAGAGCTACAGAATCAGAGTGCACTCTGAACAATGGCTAGCTGAAACCTTTGTCAAGTCCAGTTAGTTCACAAACATTTGTTTAATAAACCCAGATTTGCACAGGGATTCCTGGGAGCTTTCTTGGGTTGCATGTTCAGTTGTTGAGTTTAGACTTTGAGAAGGTTATTTCTACTTCAGTTTGGCATCATTGTTGATTACTCCTATTGTCCCTGCTGAGTTCCCAAATCTGTAGTTCAGCCAGGAGGCCTACACTATCTTCCTGAGATTGGCTGTGGTGGGCAGGCGACTTGAACTTGCCTAGACCTGAATTTTTATACTGGAACTTCTTTTCTTAGCAGAGATGGCACCTCTCCCTTCAGTTCAACATGTGCCTGTAGTCAAGCCTCTTAGATATACAAAGAAATGTGTTATGTTCCCTGTACCCTGGGAGCCATACAGTCTTATTGGGAAATGAAAACTACACTAAAAAAAAGAAACTGAGGTAGGATGCAACTATGCCTAAATATATGATACAGATAGTGAGTGCCACGAAAGTATAAGGTGAGCTTGAGCCGAAGGAGTTACAGAGTCATTTCTGGAGGGGGTAGCACTTAACTAGGCTGTGAAGGAATGTGTGAATGTTTAGCTAGGTGGACAGGAGGAAGGGTGGCACTCCAGGTCAGGCAACTGAAAGGCTAAAGGCTTAGGGCAAAGAACGAACCTGGCTTATTTCAGGAAATAGAGTGGGCATTGTTTGGGCTGGAGAGAGCAGTCCTGCTGAGGACAGTGTGAGACGGCTAGGTAAAGTGAGTGAGCTTAAATTCCAGAGGACTTTGAATGACAGCTGAGGATTTAGACTTTATTGTATAGATCAGGGGTGTCACTGATTACTTTTTGAACAAGGAAGGGACATGGTGAAAGTGGTGGTTAAGATGACTGAAACCGTAGAGGAATGTACACTGTGTTGGCAGAGGGAGCTCAGAAGTGCAGAGGCCGCTTTAGGAATCCAGGAGTAAGGGGAAAGGGTCTCAGTGAGAGTGATGACAGAGAGAATGGGGTTCTGTCCCAGAGGCCTTTGAAGGGAGAATTGGAGGGGAGAGGAAGGAAAGAATCAAGTGGAACTCAGAGGTTTGTCTTCAGCCAAGAGAGCAGTGGTACCAATGTTAGAAATGGCATTGATGAGAAAGGAGACTAGTTTAGGAGGATGGTTGGTGCAAACATACATGTAGTGAGGTTGAGTTTGAGATCATAGTAAAAAAAAAAAAAAATTCAGATTGTGTGCATGTGTGTATGTGTGTTTTTGCAGGTCCACAATCCTTTATCTGCATTTCTGAAATCCAAAGGGTACTGGAAACTGAAAGACTTTTTTTTTTTTTTTTTTTTTTTTTTTTTTTTTGGTAAATTTGTGGCAGACTCATTTGGCAGCAAAACCTGGTTTGAGTGGACGTAGGGCTGTTTATAGTCTTTCTTTATTCCACTTATTGTGAGTATTCACACTTTTCACTACAAAAACTAGCTTGTACTGTGTTAACAGAAAAACCCTAAGTCTTAGGTGACTTAACACAATATGCCCAGTGTGGGGAAGGGAAGGACAGTGTTCCCCACAGTCAGAACCCTGATCGAGGGTGGCGCCACTGACCTGGAACATGTGGCCACCAAAGAAGAGAGTGTAGAACTCAGTTATGTTCCCAGCTCTTGGTCAGAACTAGTGATAAAGTCCCAAACTAACTTCAAGAGAGGCTAAGCAGGACAGAGGTGCATGGGGGAATACCTGTTCATGTTCTGCCTGTGCCGTGGAAGCGCTGCCCCAGAGACCCTCCCTGGGGGGAGGCGTCACATAATATATATGACAGGTACCATACTTCCTCTCTAAGCTAAAAAACACATTTTGAAACCCTTTTCGCCCCAAGAATTTTGGCTAAAGGCTAATGGGACCTGTGTTTTCATTTATTGAGCACTTACTATGTGCCAGGTACCATTCTCATGTCTTTACCTAATTATTTCATTTAATTCTTCTGATAACTCCATGAGATAAATATTGTTACTATTCGCACTTGACAGATGAGGAAACTGAGTTACAGATAGGTTAGTCAAATTCAAGGTCATAGAGCTAGGAGGTTGTAGAGCCAGGGTTTGAAGCCAGATGGTTTGACTCTGCTGTCACATTTTTAAGAACAACATATCTGCCTCAAATACATGGCAGACAGAGGAAGTTTTGCTTGAGAGATTGGGGCTGGTCATAGAGGTTTGGAAATTTTCTATTTACAAGTTGCCTATTTTTTTATTATTAAAAATTTTTAAGTTTATTTATTTATTTTGAGAGAGGGTGGGGGAGGGAGGGAGCATGTGTGTGCCAGCATGAGCAGGAGAGGGGCAGAGAGACAGGAGACAGAATCCCAAGCAGGCTTCACGTTGTTGGCACAGAGCTTGAAGCAGGGCTTGATCTCAACAAATCATGAGATCATGACCTGAGCCTCACAAGATCAAGAGTTGGACACTTAACCAACTGAACCACCCAGGTGCCCCTCAAGTTGCCCATTTTTTATTCTTACTGAAGAGAGGATGTGAGGAAAGCAGGAGAAATCCAGAGGCCAAAAGTCCAAACATCAACATGTGGGGGGAGGGGTGGGAGAAGGCATGAGGAAGAGGAACCAGCAAAGAAGCAGAAGTGGTTAGAGTGGTGGCAGGTTCCCTGGGCTGGGATAGAGTCACAGAAGGCAGGGGAGGAGAGAACCTCATGAAAGAGAACTTGGCCACCAGTGTGAAATGTCTCAGAGAAGCAAGGAGAATGGTTGGCAGGAGGAATTGAATATATTTATCTTTATCTGAACTTTTCTTATCCATGGCTTATTCTGGTCAGCCTGACAGGGGGAACTTGGATTTAGGAACTTGGCAGATGTGGACACACCATGTGGTACATGCCAGCATCCTGCCCTAGAAAGGCTGTCACCACATCAAAGAAGGGATTCAGAGCCCTAAGCATCTTTGTTTACACTGCTTACTAATCACAGGCTTGGTTGGTCTTGAGTAGGAGTGATTTGTGGTTTAAGGCAAAAGTTTAAATTCCCTTTCTAACTGAATTCACACGGAATAGTGCTTGGATTATGGTCGTCATTAAATAAATTCATTCCTTCAGTCCCACAAAGGGACAGAGGGGATTCCTTTGTAAGTACATCGAAGTATAATGTCCCAGTTTATGAATAAGAGCTATTGCTATATGTTTTTTATTGCTATAAAAAATGAGATGAAAAGCAACAAAAGAATACAATTTTATTTTAAATCAACAGAGAGAAATAAATCCTAAGGGGCTTTAGTTAATACATCAATATTGATTAATTAATTGTAATAAAAACAAATGTACTATAGTAATGTATGATGTTAATAATAAATGAAACTGTTTGGTGGGAGGAAAGGTATGTGGGAACTGTTTGCTCAATTTTTCTGAAACTCTAAAGCTGTTCTAGAAACAGAATCTGTTAATAGAAAATACTAACAGTGCAAGCTACACCACGGTGTGCTGGACTGTGAGCAGCAGCAGGTGAAAGGCTCTGGTAGCCCCCCTGCGGGGGCAGACAGGTTTTCAGACTTCGGTGAGCACTTGGATACTCCCGAGCCAGCTGTGGGACCAGAGAGTGTAGGCAGCTGGAGGTGGCACGTCCGTGTGCAGCGGCATGTCGGGGCACTGTGCTGTGGAGGGCCCTTGCCATGCTAACTGCTCAGCATTCCAGGGAAGGAGAAAAAGAGGACAGACAACTGCTGTCACCTGTGTAAACCTCAAATCCACACAGTAACTTTCTCTGCAGCAGTGCCCCACCTTTCTGCTTGCACATGCCTGCACGTGCGCGGGCACACACACACACACACACACACACACACACGCGCGCGCGCGCTCACACTCACCTAGAGTGCAGACCAGATGGGGCACGGTGCTTTTCCATTCTACTTCCTCCATCCCCATCTACTCACAACCTCAGCCAGAGCATCCCCTACTGGCTCCCCAGGCCCCATAGCTTGCTGCATGATTGGCACCTCAGTGTCCTGGTTCTGACTTCATTATTACTCCCATCGCCTCCATGAGTTCCAAGAAGTAAGGTCCCATTGAAGCTCTGCGTCTGTGAGTAAAATAAACCTCCTTTTTTATTTTTATTTTTTAATGTTTATTTATGTTTGAGAAAGAGAGAGAGACAGAGCGATAGCAGGGGAGGAGCAGAGAGAGAGGGAGAAACAGAATCCGAAGCAGGCTCCAGGCTCTGGGCTGTCGGCACAGAGCCCGATGCGGGGCTCGAACTCATGAACTGTGAGATCATGACCTGAGCCGAAGCCGGACGCTTAACCAACTGAGCCACCCAGGCGCCCCAAAATAAACTTCCTTTGCCTGTGTGACACTTAAGTTGTGGCAAAGCATGATGGTTAAGAGCTGGGCTTCCAGGGTTTGAATCCTGGCTCGCTCTTTAAAGCATGGTGACCTTGAAGGAACTTATTTAACTTTATTGTCACTCAGTTTCTCCTGTAAAATAGGGACAATAATAGTATTTGTTGTGAGGATTTGCTTAATTGATACATGTAACAGGCTTAGAACAAGGCTTAATACATAATAAATGTTCAGTAAATGTTAGCTATTGTCATATACTATTAATGGATGAAGTGGTCTACATGTTACATTAAAGAGTGAGAGGGCAAGATCAGAGCTGTGTTTTGAAGAGTTGTCACATTGCAGGTCAGCAGAGCGGGAGCTTTGCCATCCACTGTTTAGTATATGAACTTTCAGGGACATGAAGCTCTTTGAGCCCCAATTCCACCTTGTCTTTAAAATAGTGGGATAGAGGATGGCATTATTATATTTTGATTCAATGATTCTCAAGCTGTGGTCTAGGGATCCCTGGGAAGTTCCCAAGAACTTTTCAGGGGGTCTGCGAGGTCAAAACTATTTTCATATTAATACTAAAATGTTACTTGCCCTTTTTACCCTCATTCTCTTAAGAATGTACAGTAGAGTTTTCCAGCGGCTGCATGATACGTATTATCACAACAGATTAAAAGCAGAAGTTGACATGAGAATCCAGCTGTCTCCTATTAAGCCATGCATTAAGGAGATTTGTATTCTGTCACTAAACTCTAAAAATATAATTCTTTTTTATAACAGTGTGTTTATGTTAGCATGTAATATCTTTTAAATTGTTTTAAAATGAACAAAATAAATATAAATTTTGTTTTAATTTCTAATGTGGCAAATATCAGTGGATACAATCTATGCAAACAAAAGCTCTTTGAGGTCCTCAGCCTTTTTTTCTTTTAATTTTTTTAATGTTTTATTTTATTTTTTGAAAGAGAGAGACAGAGTGCAGGCGGCGTTTGGGGGGGGGGGGGCGGGCAGAGAGAAAGGAGACACTGAATCCGAAGCAGGCTCCAGGCTCTGTCTGAGCTGTCAGCACAGAACCAGAGGTGGGGCTTGAACCCATGGATATAAGATCGTGACCTGAGCCGAAGTCAGATATTCATCCGACTGAACCACCTCAGCCTTAAAAAAAAAAAAAAAAAAAAAAATTTATTTTTGAGGACAAGAAAAAGACATGAGTGGGGGAGGGGCAGAGAGCAGGGGAGAGAGAATCCCAAGCAGGCTCCACACTGTCAGTGCAGAGTCTGACGCAGGGCTCAGTCTCAAACTGCAAGATGATGACCTGAACCGAAACCAGGAGTCAGAGGCTTAACCAACTAAGCCACCCAGGTGCCCTATCCTCAGTCATTTTTAGGATGTAAATTAGAACCACTTGTCCAGTTCAGTGGACTATAAGAGAATTCTAACTTTCTCATCTCTTGGGAAAAAGAAGTTCTTTATGTACCCACCCCACCTTTCACATTCTGTCCTGTTTCTGTCGACTTCTCTGTCTGCTCTGTGTTTCTCTAAAGATACTCTGAAACTTTCTTCTTTCTTCCAAGCCACAGCCTATTAATTTCTCTTTCTCAGTATACTTTTCACTCACTGTCCACTCTTCCTTTCCTCCATCTCTGTTATTTGTTGGTATCCTGACAGGCTTAGTTTTATTTTTTCACTATACGTGTTCTTTTCTTCTGTAATATCTCTTCCCTTTTCCTGCCATTTTAAACTCGCTTGCTCTTTACAGTATTTCTTCCTCCTTGATTTGTTTCTTAACATTCTAATGCTTCTACTTCTTCCTATTTCTGACGTTTACACTCAATTCTGTTCTCGCTCAATCCATTTAATAAATATTAGGCACAAATATTAGATACCATTTCCTTTGCTTGTCACTGGTAATACAGAACCAAGATAGACACGGTCCATAGGCTACCCATGATAATCAGTTAAGACAAATCTGGAGACACTTCTAAGGAAAATTGTCCAGGGTCCTGCTTTATGCCACCAGGGGTAGTCTTGAAAGGGTCATGGAAATCCATTGTAACAGCAGCAACTGCATGTCTACTATGTATGAGGTATCTCGTGTATATTATGTTGTTTGGTTCTCATAGCTCTTCAAATCAGCTATGTTTAGCCTCACTGTACACATGGAAAACTAAGATTCATAGAGCATAAGTAACTTGCTTGTGGACTTATAGCTAGGAAGTATCCATCCCAAGATTTCTCTTTCTCTTCAGTCATATCAGCCAAGAAGAAAAGGTGTCCTGGCCAGGAGGTGATATGGCAGGAGAAACTCCAGAGCCAGTTGTAGAAATAGAGTGTATGAACTTAGAAATGACATGTCAGCATAGCAGCTGAGCTGGGCAGCCACTTAGAGATCTTGTCCTAAGAGCTTTGTTGCCCCTGAAGTTAGAACTCAAAGGCTACAAGTCACTGGAAAGGAATGCGTATGAGGTAGAGACGCTGTAACGGGAGCCATCAGGGATGTTTGCCTAAGGTTGCTAAAGGACTACCTGAAGCTTACCTGGGAATGGCAGGATAACACATGCCAGAGAACCCGCTAACCTGTCTATCATTCCTTTGACAGAGTGACGTCAGAATCAAGTTTGAGCACAACGGGGAAAGGCGGTAAGTCTGCCTTCTGATCAGTGGTTGTGTTCACGTGTGCTGCGGTTCTCAGAAAGCATCGAGCTTATGGAAGCTGTTTCCCTGGAGTGATCCCTGTGGGCTCCCTGGCTAGATGATGGGGTTGATTTGGCATAAAAGGGCAATTTTTACTTTTGGCTTGGCTTACCAATTAAACTTTATTTTTGGTCTTAGGAATAGAAGCCATTTCAACTGCTTTTACTGTTTTTACTCTTCTGCTATTATTCTGCTCCTGTGGGGTCCACCATTTTGCTAGGGGAGGAAGTCAGGACTCCAGCCCTACTCAGTTATGACTTCCAGATACACTGTCACTGTGCCACCTGATAGCATCAGAAGGAGATCAGGAGGCGTCTGGGTGGCTCAGTCGGTTGAGGGTCCGACTCTTGATTTCCACTCAGGTCATGATCCCAGGGTTATGGGATTGAGCCCCATGTCAGGCTCCATGCTAAGTGTGGAGCCTGTTTAAGATTCTCTCTCTCTCCCTCTGCCCCTCTCCTCTCTCTGTCCTCCCTCTGCCCTCTCCTCTTCTCTCTCTCTCTCTCTCTCTCTCTCTCTCTCTCTTCCCTCTGCCCCTCTCTTCTTATCTCTCTCTCTCTCAAAAAATAAAAATAAAAAATTAGTTAAAAGAGGATCAAGATTCTCCTGTGATGTGGTACTATTTCCAGCCCAGTAGAGTGGCCCTGGCCCCTGGCTTTGTCCACATCAGGGCCAGGTTAGTGACTTGGAAGTTTCTTTATAATGTGTCAGGGTCATGGGAAGCTGCATCAAGTCTGTCAGTTGTGAAAGATTTCAGATCATTTGAGGACATAGAAAGAGGGAGTTTTTCAGTCTATATTCAGTATCTTACCTTGTTAGGGAAGTGAAAGTAATGTTATGAAACCCTTTTGTCCTTTCCTCCATTGTTAGTATTTAGTTTTTTGTAGGAAACCAAGATAGAAGTTTTCAGTGGAGAAAAATAGGACTCCACTTAATTTCTAAAGTTATTTAAGGAAAAACTTATTTTTTTTAAACTCAACATGGGGCTTGAACTCACAACCCCAACATCAAGAATCGCATGTTCTGACTGAGCCAGCCAGATGCTCCTTAAGGAAGAACTTTTAAATAAACTTTATTTTGAGAGAGAGACAGAGCATCCCAAGCAGGCTCCACACTATCAATGCTGAGCCCAGTGTGGGGCTTGATCTCACAACCATGAGATCATGACATGAGCTGAAATCAAGAGTTGGATGCTAACAGACTGAGCCACCCAGACGCCGCTTAAGGAATAACTTTTGAAAAGCATACAGAACTCTGGTAATGGGATAATTGGGACCCTGTGTGTGCACGCATGTGGCGCATATGTGCCTGAGTGTGCTTTTCAATATGTTTCCTGCTATTCCAGTCTCTCTCATTGATACCCCACTTTTGCCTTTGCTTTGAGCATTTGGAAATGTGAAGAGCAAACCCATGAGAATAAGCTCTTCCTATTAGATTAGTTCCATCAGAGGACATTAGTGCCTCCAAACATTGTTAGCACAAGTCCAGATATGTGGCTGCTGTTCTCCCTTAAAAAGATATGTTAACAAGCCTGCAAGGTTGTCAGAGGTTGCCTGGTGAAAACACTGTGGTCTGCGGAGCCAGAGCCCTGCTACTGCGGTGTGTGTTCTAGGGCTGTTTCAGGCCTGGAGGGAGGAAAGTCTTCTGATTTCTGTCCCCAGCGGCTCATCCTGTGTCCTGCGAGTAGCAGAGAAGTTGAATTGTCACTTGATTGTTGCTGCTTTTCACACTTCTGACTTGACTGGGTTTTGGAAGGATTGCCAAACTCAGACTGGCAGAGAGTTTTCAGAAGTAGATACAAAATCAAAAGCTCAATTGTGTTGGAGCCTAATTATGTGGTTATGCTCTCCTGAATTCCTGTTCCCAAAGTGGTATGTAGTTACAGAGAGCAGACTTACACTGAGAAAGTGTATGTGTTTAGTTTCAGAGAAGCTGCCAGATCGAAACCACAAATATTTAAGGTGGTCAGGTAGGAATGGCCTTTCAAAGCCTGAACAGCAGAGTGTTGGTATCAAGATTTCGAAAACTGTGCATTCTCTTTTTATGGAGCTGTTTTCAGGAGCCATTGCATTTCACTGTTTGTGTACTATGTGTGGAATTGAGGACTTTTAAGTTGGTGCGGGGAAGCCAAGTTGCAGCTGCACTATGCCAGACAGCTCTGGTTTCATGTGTTTTATGTCTTAGGATTTTATAGAGAATATGATTGTGGGCTTTCTTTACTTTTTGCAGGGAATATGGATAGTATATATCTAAATGTTGTAGGCCCTTAGAGAATTAGAATGTACAGAAAAGAGGGAAGAAATAGTCTTTTTCCATTCACCTATGCTAAGTATCCATTCTGTTTCCCTTTGCTTTGGAAGGGTAGGGATCCGGCTCCTAACGCTTTTACCTTTTAGCCCCAGGAGGGCAGAAGAGGACTGTAGATTCAAACTCCTTCCCTTGGAAAGCTTCCCTGTCTGGACACTGGTGAAGGTGGTTGTCACAGGTGTTAGTCCCCTCTTTGAAGCATTGGCTAAAAATGCCTACCATTCAGGGTGATGGCGGCAGCTTCGATCTTACCAATGCTGATAGTCCTGGTTTCTGATCTTGACTTTGGGGCTGCTTTTGAGGTTTTGAATGGCTTGTTGCCAGGCAAAATGCAGGAGAATTTATCTGAGCCTGATCCTTTTCTAATGGTGTGCTAGGGACATACGAATGGTCTCCTGGTATTTTATTCAGGAAGACTGGCCCCTGTTGCTGAGATGCTGATGAAGGAGATATTATTTGCTATTAGGAATTAGTGGAAAGCCATTCTCTCAAAAGTCTCCAGAAAACGTCCATATCTAGATAACCCATATCTAGATAGCATTACACAGTATCATTTCTTGGCACAGTTGGTTTGAGGGAAAAAAAATACAAGGATTACAGTATGAATGGATTCCCAGGTGGGATATGAACTAATATATTCAATATAATTTCCAAAAATGAAAGGTGGTGATGGATAAAGGAAAAGTTATGGAGAAATTATCTTCCTGGGATGTTAGGCTTTGTGTGAAGGATAGACTGGTTGAAAGAAGTATGCTATTAAGGTTGTCCAAAAGAACTTTCTGCTATAATGTAAATGTTATGTACCTTTGTTGTCCAGTATAGTAACCACTGGTCACATTGCCCTGTGGCTAGTGAGACTGAGGAACCAGTATAAAATTTAATTTTAATCAATTTGAATTTAACCAGCTGCATGTGGCTAGTGGCTACCACATTGAATAGTACAGTTCTAGGATGATGGAAGCTTTTATGCTGCCTACTTATTTGTGCCAGCCTGGCACAGAAGAACATTAAAGAAATTATCTGGTCAGATTCCATTAAAATCCAGTAGCTTAGATCCCTCTGTCCTGTGGTTTATTGCTTCTTACTCTGGTTATACCACTTCCCACTCTGGAGGAGCAGAGAAGATGTAAAAAAACCACACACTTCTCAGCATGAGGAGGGCAAGAACTGTAGAGGCTCCATGGCTGAATACTGCTACTCTACCAAGCACTAGTCATATTTCGTCCAGTCTAGGCTACTAAGAGATGAAGGTCATTTTGATATATATTTTCCCCCATCACATTAAGCATAAATTCATGTGTTTATTAGTCATTCATAACTCTTTGAATTGTCATAATATCCTTGTCTATGTTTCTGTTGGGTTGTTTGTCTTACTGATTTTGCATGGATTATTTTTCCACGTTTGATATTTCTTAACTTTGTTGAGGGCTGATCATTTTGCTATCAGAAGTTTAAATTTTTGTTGTTAAATCTGCCTTCTTCCTCCTTGTCTTCTGTATTTTATATAATGCTTAGGAAGACCTTCTCCACTCCAATATTTTTTAATCCTATGCATTCTTCTGTGTGTGTGTATATATATATACACACACACACACACATACACATGTAGAGAGAGAGAGAGGGAGAGAGAGAATATATGAGTTACTTTCTGATATTCTCTTGTTTTCACTTATCTCATTGTTTATTTTTATCTTAAGTATTTAAGTTGTAATGTATTGGGTTGGACCCATATGGCTGCTTTTGTACATCAAAAATTGTTGACTACCAGCAGCAGACAAAGGTAGAGAGAATGTTATACTGAACCCTTCTGAACCTGTAACCCAGATTTGATATTACCAATATTTTGTCAATTTTTTTGTATATTTCATTCTTCTGTTTCATTCATTTTGTATGTTTAATCTGAACCCAGTTTTAAATTTTGCTGTGATGTTTAATTGACAGATTCTTTTAACACATCTTTGAACAAGTTCTTACTCTACTCTGTATTTATAGACATTGTTTTTTGGGGGCACCTGGGTGGCTCTGTTGGTTAAGCGTCCGACTTCAGCTCAGGTCATGATCTCACGGTTCATGAGTTCGAGCCTTGCATCGGGCTCTGTGCTGATAGTTTGGAGCCTGGAGCCTGCTTCAGATTCTGTGACTCCCTCTCTCTCTGCCCCTGCCCTGCTCGCACTCTGTTTCTCTCTCAAAAATAAATAAAACGTTTTAAGAAAAGTTGTTTTTTGAACTGACCTAATGAGTTTCTCTAGAAAAGTGTCAATATCAACACTACTTATATGATCATATGTGTCACTTGTTAAAAAAAAAACTTAGGCATGTAACCAACTCAAGGGGAATTCTTTTGACTCTTAGGTAGGAAATCTCAATTCTGAAGATAATCAGCATTGAGATTCCTCTGGCATCAGCAATGGATAAGACCTTTCAAGTCCTGGATTTGAGTCATTTAGGAGTTAAGACCATGTTTTCAGGAGCACTGCTCCAGTCTCCAGGTTTTCTTCCTAACAAGAGTGTTTAGAACCTAATGTTTAAATCCAGATGTCCTGCTTTTTTCTTTTTTTAAGTTTATTTATTTATTTTTGAGAGAGACAGCATAAGCAGAGGAGGGGCAGAGAGAGAGGGACAGAGGATCCTAAGCGGTCTCCATACTGACAGCAGAGAGCCTAATGTGGGGCTCGAACTCACGAACCGTGAGATCATGACCTGAGCCAAATTCGGATGCGTAACTGACTGAGCCACCCAAGCGCCCCAGGTGTCCTGTTTGGATACTGAACTGTCATTGATAGAAAAGATCTGAGCTGAAATGGTAGAACAATTATTGGGACTGAGCAATGTTTGTGATGCTCAGGAGAAAGGTAAAATAAATAAAGTAGGTAAGAGAAGAAAAGAAAAAATAAAAAGTCAAACTGTATGAAGGAGAAAAAGAGAATCCTATGTTTAAAAGAACAGGAAGATATTCAGAAGTCCTAGCTTTCCAAATCTGACTTTTAAAATATACAATTAACGATGCTTCCTATTCCTTTTCAGAATTATAGCATTCAGCCGGCCTGTTAGATATGAAGATGTGGAACACAAGGTGACAACAGTGTTTGGGCAGCCTCTTGATCTTCATTACATGAATAATGAGGTAAGAAAGTAGATGGATGGTATGGAGACAAGATGGGGTGACAGCTGACTACCTTTTTCTTTCTCCTTAACTGAGGATATTTTAGTTTGTTCCTCTAATATCATCTGCAGGTTTTCCTTTTCTGGAGCCTCTTTCCTTAATTTCAATAATTCTGGGATTTCTGGGTTTTGCTACATGGGGGATTCCATAGCTACTTCCATTTTGCCTGCTCAGTCAGTGGTGGTAGCTCTAATACTCCATAGTGGGAACAGGTATGGTACTGGGGCCAGGATGTATATTGTCTCTGTTATGTTTTGTAGCTTATCTTTTTCTTTCCAGCACAACCTTAACAAGAAGCAGAGGTTTAGGAGGGGCTGGAGAGGTGTGGAAAACTGGTGGGTAGTTCCTCTATTGACAGTCATAAATACTGGACTCTTCTCTCAAAGTTTAACTCCCAAGTGTAGTTTGTTTCCAAAGTTAGCACCTACTCAAGTGATTTCTTTAACTCTTCTTCCTCCTGTCCCCTGCTCTTCCTTCCAGTTCTTATTTTTTCATACTTTGAATGTCACCCAGGAAGGGATTCTTCTGAGTGTCAGTTACTTGGCTGCTTTTCCAGCTCCAAGAAAGGTACTAGAGGCTACAGTCTGCTTGGGCTGATGCTTTGCATTAGTCTGAGAGGCAGTGTGTTGGTGCCTAGTAAAAAGTGTGCATCTTGAGGGAATTGAATTGGGGGACAAGACAAGAAAGCTGGGCCACATCCTGGCTCTTTGAGAATTGGGTCCTTACTGTGTAGTTTTGTTTTATTGGTTAAAGAGTTAAGAATCTCCTCCATAAAGCAACCCAAGTGTCCATCCATCCATCAATAGATGAATGGATGAAGAAGATATGGTATATATAGAGAGTGAAATATTACTCAGCCATAAAAAAGATGAGATCTTACCATTTGCAACAACATGGAGGGACCTAGAGGGTGTTATGCTAAGTGAAATAAGTGAGACAGAGAAAGACAAATACCATATGATTTCACTTATAGATAGAATCTAAAACACAAAACAAATGAATAAATAAATGAAAAACAGAAACAGACCCATAAATACAGAGAACAAACTGATGGTTATCAGAGGGGAGAGGTAGGCAAAATGTGTAAAGGGGGTGAGAGATACAAGCTTCCAGTTATGGAATGAGAAGTCATGGGGATAAAAGGTACAGCAGAGGGGATATAATGGTATTGCAGTAGCGTTATATGGCAACAGATGGTAGCTACATTTGTGGTGAGCACAGTATAACATACAGACTTGTTAAATCAGTGTGTTGTACACATGAAACTAACGTGACATTATGTGTCAACTATACTTTAAAAAATAAAAGCAAAAAACCTTCAGCTGGAGAAAAAAGGAATTTCTTCCATAATTTGGGGCTGACATCTATAGGGGCTGAGATTTGTTGGCTAAAACCCCCCAATCCCCTTTTATACAAAATATACAACTACAATTGGATATGTTGCCCAATAGCTAACAAAAATAAGACTGTCTGATCTTTTGTTTTTTTGTGACAAATTTTAGAAATACAGCAGATTTGGAAAATAAACCACTAGCTCTATAGTTAATAAGTAATGCAGATGAACTTTTAAAAATTGCAGCTCAGGGGCGCCTGGGTGGCGCAGTCGGTTAAGCGTCCGACTTCAGCCAGGTCACGATCTCGCGGTCCGTGAGTTAGAGCCCCGCGCCAGGCTCTGGGCTGATGGCTCAGAGCCTGGAGCCTGTTTCCGATTCTGTGTCTCCCTCTCTCTCTGCCCCTCCCCCGTTCATGCTCTGTCTCTCTCTGTCCCAAAAATAAATAAACGTTGAAAAAAAAAAAATTGCAGCTCAAGCTTCAGTCACTGCATAGAAAGCAAGGCTGGAGTCTGCCAGCTAATCAGCATTAAAGAAGGTATTCTTTAGTGAGGAAAGACTTTTCGGAATGATTTAGTGCTCATTTCTCTTTCCATTAAGAATTCCACATGTCCCAAAATCCATTTTCAAATTCTTTGGGCAATAAAGTGGCTTCCCAGAATGTTAGTCGTTCCTTTATTTAAATATTTATGCAGATGTTAATTCTAAAGCCAAACATAATTAGTAGTTTAGTAATTATTTTAGATGATGCATGTCTTTCCATGCTCTGCTAATGTGAATGACCGAGAATTGACTAGTTTACATTTTATTAATTTAAAAATCCCTCAACCTTTTTCTTTTCTTTGCCCTCTAAACCTTGCCACGTCAGGATTTGAGAACCACATGTGAGAAATCGGTTGGTATTTTATTTTATGTTTACTTATGTTTTTAACGTTTATTTATTTTTTGGGACAGAGAGAAACAGAGCATGAACGGGGGAAGGGCAGAGAGAGAGAGGGAGACACAGAATCGGAAACAGGCTCCAGGCTCTGAGCCGTCAGCCCAGAGCCTGACGCGGGGCTCGAACTCACAGACCGCGAGATCGTGACCTGGCTGAAGTCGGACGCTTAACCGACTGCGCCACCCAGGCGCCCCAGTTTACTTATGTTTTTAATAGCTTTATTGAGGTACAATTTACCCACCATAACATTTACCCTTTTAAGCTGTACAATTCAGTGGTTTTTAATATATGTACAGAGTTGTATAACCAACACTACTATCTAACTCCAGATACCCCAAAGAAAAGGCCTGTATCCATTAGCAGTCACTTCCTATCCCCTCCTCTCCCTAGCACCTGGCAGGCAAACACAAACCTACTTTCTGTCTCTTTGGATTTGCCTGTCCTGGACATTTCATATACATGGAATCATGTAATATGTGGCCTTTTGTGTTTGGCTTCTTGCACTTAGCATAATGTTTTCAAGATAATAATATTCCATTGTATGGATAAACCACATTTTGTGTATCCATCTGGATACTGGAATTGTTTTCACTTTTTTGACCATTATGAGTAATGCTGCCATAAACATCTGTGTACACATTTTCATATGCACGTTTTTTTTTTCAGTTCTCTGGAGTATATACCAAGGAGTAGAACTGTTGTCTTACGGTAACTCTATGTTATCGTTTTGAGAAACTGTCCATCCTTCCCACATCCACTGTACCATTTTACATTCCTACCAGCAGCATAGGAAAGTTATAATTTCCCTATGTCCTCATCAAGACTTGTTACTTTTTGGGTTTTTGCATATCTGTTTTTTAAATTATAGCCATCCTAGTAGGTACGAAGTGGTATCTCATTGTGGTTTTAATTTGCATTTCCCTAATGACTAATGACATGGAGTGTCTTTTTGGTGCTTATTGGCCATTTGTCTGTCTTCTTTGCGCGATGTCTATTCAAATCTTTTGTCCATTGGAAGAATTGGATTCTTTGTCCTCTTACTGTTGAGTTGTAAGAGTTCTATATATATTCTGGATACTAGACCCATATCATACTTTTGCACAATTGTAGTTTATTTGTTTGTTTAAGTTAAAGCCTACTCCAGTTATTTCTTTCTCTCTCTCCACCTCCCACAACAGTTCTTGTTTATTCATACTTTGAATGTTACAGGAAGGAATTCTTTTACGATGTGATAAGATTTGCAAAATTTTCTCCCATTCCATGAGTTGTCTTGAAATTTTATTTTATTTTATTATTTATTTATTTATTTTAAGCAATCTCTGCTCCCCACATGGGGCTCAAACTCACAACCCCAAGATCATGAGTTCATGATCTTTTGACTGAGCCAGCCAGGTGCCCCTTGAAATTTTATTTTAAATACTGTTCTTGCTCTTTGTTTTCTCCTGGCCTAGAATTTAGTGTTGCCATCTCCTTTTATTATAAAATGGGAACTGAAGAAATGAATTGGACTTTTGCTTGATTTTGTGTTTGCCACAAACGTGTAAGATCTGACATTTGCTGGGTCCTAGGCAAAGTGTACTTTTGCATTTTTTAATACTAAGTACTCATAGTGTCCTCTGCATTTAACAGCAAGTGAGACTTATCCATACCCTCAAGGGCGATCTCTTTAATACTTCAGGGGAATGAAAACAGAGGAGATTGTTTCTGAATTCTAGTCACTGATTTTTATCTTTAAACGTTAAGATATTAAACTCTGTTATGTGGCCTAAATTCGTGTTCTTATTTGAGTAACAGTTTTCATCCTCTGCCTATCCCCCTCCTCCTCCTATGCCTTCTCTGCTTGTTGTGTTAATTGCAGCACAGGCTAAGGTGAGATATTTAATTAGGGAAGAAATATGGGGCTTTAACTGTTTAGGATTTGATGCTTTGGAGAAAAGAGTATTTTTAGAGAGGAAGCTCTTCTCAGAAAGTATCTTGAAACAAACTACTGATGTGTTGCACAGCATGGATAAACTCAGAAACATTAAGCAAAAGAAGTAGATACAAAAGACTATGAACTGAATTGAACATGTATGAATTAATAGGATTCCATTTATGTGAAATATCCAAAAGAGGTAAATCTACAGAGACAGAGTAGATTCATAGTTGCCTGGGGCTACAGGTGGGAAGAGGGAGTGACTGTAAATGGGCACAAGAGCTTTTTGAAACAATGGAAATGTTTTAAAATTGAATTATGATGATGATTGCACAACTTTGTAACTTTACTAAAAATTATTGAATTGTACACTAAGGAAAAGAAAAAGTACCTAGATGGTTTGAATTAATTTTACGACCCCATACTATCCAATTAGATTGTTTTCATTCAGGTATTTTTTTTTTAATTTAGCCTGTTTCTAAACTAAAGACATATTTTATATGATTCCCTTTTTCTGTGTCTGTGTCCCAGCTTTCCATCCTGCTGAAGAACCAAGATGATCTTGATAAAGCAATTGACATATTAGACAGAAGCTCAAGCATGAAAAGCCTTAGGATATTGCTGCTGTCCCAAGACAGAAACCATGTAAGTAGCCCCTCTGATGACCTGGCGGCTGGACAGAGGGCAAAACTTGCTGTTCTTTAAGAGTTCACCTGGTTTCCTTGACAGAATTTTGTATTCCTCAGCTGCTGCTAAAGCAAGCAAGCAAGCACATACATGGAGCCCAGCACAGCCCACTGTGCCAGTGGCCAGATAGCAGTTTGCATGTGATTTCACTGTGAAGTCAAGTCACCTGTGTTAAAGTTGAAGCTAAAGGTTACTTGGCTTGTGGCATGGGAGGAAGGAAAACATTTATGATTAAAGAGAAAATTCTTTTTCTCTATATTTATGTTATTTCCATTTGATTTGGACCCTAACAAGAGAGATTTGATGAGGGTGAAGGTGCTTAGCGAAGGCTGCTAGGGATTTGAGACTATCCTGTAGACCTACTCTTACAACCCCTCAGCAACCGTGCCTGTCTCTTGAGATACATGTAGGAAACAAGCTTTTCCTTCTTTTCAATGGGAGAAAGGCCATGGAGTGGAGGGCCTCTTGTAACTTACCAGCCACTCCCTTACCAAATGGCAGGCGATCTGCAGAGACCGTCAGAAGTGAAGGATTATCCCTTGTTAACTTCTGTAAAAGGTCCCTGGGGGCCTACATTTCACAAGAATGATTGCAATCTGTGTGTCTTCTAATCACTGATTTCTGTGCCAGTTTTCTTGAGATGCATGTTCCTAAAGGTTTCTTGGCACTCTTTCCCTTCCCTTTGCTCGAAGACAGCCAGCTGTGACATACCTTCATGAACACACCATACCAGGACAGAGTTTAGGTGGAATGGTGCTCATGCTGACCACTTATTTTTAAAAAGATGCATTGATATTGGGCTGTCCTACTGATTAGGGGGGAGCGCAAGAGAATGCAGTTAGGAGGCCTTAGGAGGGGGAAGGGCAGAGAGAGAGGGAAAGAGAGAATCCCAAGCAGGCTCCACATTCAGCAAAGAGCCCAACATGGGGCTCAGTCTCACAACTGAGATCATGACCTGAGTCAAAATGGAGAGTTGGATGCTTAGCCAAATGAGCCACCCAGGTGCCCCAAGAAGACATTTTCTAATATTACCGAAGTGTCCTTGTGATTGAGGATGGTCTTCTCTGTCTTTTTTCTGGCTTTGTGCTGGAAAGTATTCTGAAATGAAATATATCCTTTATTATTTTATTTTTCTGTTCAAGTTACTCACCTCCTCTTTATAGGCTTTATTTCTTTCATAGGATCCTATCATAGGATCTAAATTTAGCCTAGCACCCAGGGCTTATCACTATCTACCCTTGCTTTCAACTCCCCAGTCTCATCTTTCCACATTCTTCAGCATACTCTCCCCTTTCTACAGTTCTTACTTTTTGCTCTTTCCCAGACCGTGGCTATTTTTAGTATCTGGCTTGATTTACCTGCTACAGTTTGGTCAGTGTTTTTGCCTGAGCTATCTTGATTACTTTCTGTTCTTTTAGTCATTGGATATAACTTGTATACTTGTTTATAAGTTGCTTACTAATTCCCCTCTAGTTGTTGCATATTTGTGCATGTTATCCCAAAAGATTATTAAGGTCCTTGAGAACAGGAGCTGTGACTTACTGTTTTGGAACCCTTCCCCACCCATCCTTTTAAGAAAACACAGTGAATGCTTCTTGATTATTAGCAGAAGTCAAGCAGAAATCATATTCAGCAAATCTTCTATATGGAAGAAGCTAGAATCGGGGTTTGGTTTAATGATGTGATTGCTTGACTGAGAGCTAGCACACTTGATCATGATCCCTCCATTCCCATGATGAGAAGGTATAGACAGCTTGATCCTTACATCTACTTTCCCATCCATTAAGGAGTGTACATGGCTGCAGAGACTGACACAACACTGTGAGCTGCCTGAAAGACGACCATCTGAGCTCTGATACCCAAGGCATTGCATTGCATTGCATTAGATGTTGCATAAAATAAATGCCACATTGATGCCTCTCTTTCTTTCTTCTTTCTTTCTTTCTTTCTTTCTTTCTTTCTTTCTTTCTTTCTTTCTTTATTTCTTTCCTTCCTTCCTTCCTTCCTTCCTTCCTTCCTTCTTTTTATGGAACACTTCATGAATTTGCATGTCATCCTTATACATGCTAATTTTTGTATTATTCCAGTTTTAGTATTTGTGCTGCCAGAGCAAGCACTGATGCCTCCCCTTCTAAGGACCTATATTTTAAAAAATTACTATAAAGTCAGTATAACTTTTTTATAAAGTTTAAAAAAGAGAGAACTATCCTATGTAATCCTATCAGTATGACACATTGATTGGTATTTACATGTGCCCCTGTAGTTTTTGAGCATATGTGTACATACTTCAAATGTTGTCATGGTAGTCATATAATTTTCTCAATTATTTTTTCACTTAATATTGTCACGCACATTTTTCTATGTCAATATGCAATCTTCATAATTATAATTTATAAGCGTTCATAATTCCCTTGAGTGGATATACTATAATAACCATTTTTGTTACTGTCAAGTCATTTAAGCGCTTTATTTTATTTTATTTTTTTTTGCATTTATAAAGATTTACATTTAAGACTAGCAGTAGTAATGGTGGTTGTAAAACCTTTCTTTGGGAACTTCCTCAGCTAGACCTCAGACTTCTTAATAAACACAAGTATCATGATCCAGATTTGCTATGTGCTCAGGAATCCCACCTCCAGAACAGTGCTTCTCTAAGCATCTATGATGCAATGTCAGTTTTGTTCTGATTTCTAGTCTGTCATGCATCAGTTCCTTTTAAAGCACAAAAACTGAAAAATGAAATGGAAAAGGAAACCAGTGACATACAAAATACAAGACCACAGTTTTTATTATTAGATTCAATAGACAGAAAGTCAGTCTGCCAAATTGCTGTAAAAGTCTGTACAGAGTTATTCTCCGTTTCTGTATTTACCTCGTTGAGGACTGTTATACCACGGCTTGTGGCCTGGTGCCAGCCTACAGATCATACTTTGGTATGCTGCTCCAGGATACCATAGCACCCTGCCTACCTCATCTCTTGCTGGCAACTCTCAGCCACTTCGTTTCTCTACTGAGTTTATTTTCTTTTTAGCAAGCGATTGCCTCATCCACCTATTGTTATCACTTATACCTTTACTTCCCTTCTTATTCCTGTTTCTAAATGTGTGGTCTCAATAAATAAATAAATAAATAAATAAATAAATAAATAAATAAATAAATAAATGTGTGGTCTCTTCTCTCTGAATTCCTTTTCTGCTGATCCTTCTATGACAACTTCTAATCTTTCCTCTGCCTTTACCCCTCACCAAGGTGTATATCATACCCCTCCCACCTCACCTGTCCAAGGCCATGTCTTAGGCTTCAATATTGATCTTACCTGAGAACTCCTGGATTTTGGTCATCACGGAGTCTGAAGAGCCTCTCTCTAACCTTACTTTCTCCTGCCCTTTTAAGAAACTTCATCATCTCCTTCATTAGTTCTTGGCACATTAGGCCTGTGCCTGGAACCATCACCTCTTAGATTATTGCTATTACAGACTTCTCTAAACATGTGTGCATCTGTTAGTTTATCTTTCCTCTCTTGATCTTATAACTTCCTAGACCCAGCTTTTCTACTCTCTTAAAGTAATCTCAAGCTTAACATTCTTTTTTTTTTATAAGGTTTTTTATAATTTTTATTTTTTATTTTTTTTGAGAGAGAAAGAGAGCAAGCAAGTAAGCATGGGGCGGGGGGGCGGGGGGAAGAGAGGGAGGGAGGGAGAATCCTAAGCAGGTTCCATGCCCAGCACAGAGCCCAACACAGGGATCAATCTCACGAACATGAGATCATGACCTGAGCTGATAGCAAGAGTTGGACACTTAACCGACTAAGCCACTTCAAGCTTAATGTTCTTTTGTCACTTATATCCGAATATGATAAAAACTAAATACCCAGCCACCTTAAACTGAATATGGCATTTTATTTTATTACCTCAGATTCTCCCTGACAAAAGTAAACTTCTAATCTTCTCTTCCAAATGTTGCCCAGTTCCCAAATATCCCATCAATGAGTTTGATGCTATCTTGTCTGCTATTTAAGTTCAAAATATCAAGGACAATGTAAAGAGTAATCCATTCTTTTTTGTCTTACTAAAATAATGGGGCAAGTGCAAGAAGACAGGATCAAAGTTGTTGAGTGGCATAGCTTCAGTCTGGTCCCTGTTTAAACATGGAAAGACCTTACGTGTGTAAGTGCTTTTGTCTCTCATTGATTCTTGCAATTTTGAGGGGTCCAGGGCAGGTATCTGTTCTTGCCAGTCTAAACCTGGGGAGACTGAGACAGAGTGACTTGCCTGAGGTGAAGCAGTAAATGGTGACAGAGCTGGTCTAGAATCCAGATGTTCTGTGTAGTTCAGTACCTGTCAGTTACCATCCAGGATGGGGATCTTAGAATTATTGTAGTCCTTGGGAAACCTCCTCCAGGTTCCTCCACAGTTTGTTAGAAACAGAACAGAAAATATAACATTGCCCATGGGGAGAAGTTGTGAGATGTTATGTCACTCTCTTCCCCACAGCTCAGAGGGCAACTGAACTAGAATAGGTCTAAGGGAAGATGAAATTTTCAAGGGGTTGAAAATTCACTTTTATATATGAATAGCTTAAAAAGCCTGGAACTCTTTAGTCTGGAAAGGCAGCCTAAGCATATACGTAATCAGCTACGAAGCACTGAAGAGTAGGGATAATGAAAACACAGATTTAGTCACCTTGTCCTGGTTTGGATGAACCCCTTAAATATTGGGGGGAATATTTGGTGCAAAGTCTCTTGTTGCCACCCTTGAGGCAGAGGCCTGGTGAGATCCAGGTGCCGTTTCTCACTTGATGCTCCTGCGAACCAAACTGACACAACCACACACACACACCCCTTCCCCCTGCATAGTTGAGCCTACTTGTTCACTTTGTCTCATACCACCAGATCTCTTAGCAAGGTAATTTGTGAATCCACTTTTGTGACCTTCTTTTCTGCTGATTTTCTAGCTTCCAGT
This sequence comes from Prionailurus viverrinus, assembly GCF_022837055.1. Classification (NCBI taxonomy): domain Eukaryota; kingdom Metazoa; phylum Chordata; class Mammalia; order Carnivora; family Felidae; genus Prionailurus; species Prionailurus viverrinus. The sequence goes on from NC_062574.1 coordinate 37,922,923, forward strand.
CACTGCAATCTTTATGAAATTGGTTCCCTGGTAATTTTTCATGTCATTTGTATCAGCCAGACACACTGCTACCTGCAGAGTCCTTCAGTGAGGCACGGGGTAGGCAAATGCCACCTTCTGTTTGCTGTCTTTAGAACGTTCTGCTGGCCACCCACTCTATACCCGTGGGCTCTGCTTTCACTCCACTGCTGTCCCCTTTTGGTTTTCCTAGTCCCACCTTCCTCCTTCCTCTCTTTCCCACTTCTCTGTCTTGTTCAAGGTTCCCTGAATCCTTGCATGAACCTCATTTTTGTTTACAATGCCATTGCCTTTTATCCCCTTAAATCAGGGTTTTCAAAATTGACTGAATATTACACACACTTGGGGAGATTTAAAAAATACCAACCCTTTGGCCCCAGCCCCAGAGATCCTGTTGTAGTTGGTGTGAGGTGTGTGTGGCCCCACAGGCAGCTCTTTAAGTGGGTGGCTAGGATTGGGAACCGTGACCTTAAATTGAAGTGTCACTCTCCTCCTAAGACCTCCTGCTCAAAGTGTGACCCATGGATCAGCAGCATTAGCATGCCTGGAAGCTTGTTAGAAATGCAGATTCTCGGGGCACCTGGCTGGCTCAGTCGGTGGAGTGTGTGACTCTTGATCCCAAGCCCGATATTGGGTGTAGAGATTACTTAAAAATAAAATCTTTAAAAAAAAAAAAGAAAAAGAAATGCAGATTCTCTACTCCATCCCAGACCTACTGAGTCAGAATCTCTGTTTTAACAAGGTTCCAGTTGGATTTGTGCACATTAAGGTGTGAAAAGCCTGCTTTGAAACCTTCATATGTTTTCCAACCTGTTGCCACAACTGCAACCTTTCCTTCTGTAGGTCTGTGCTTTTGCTGGCCGTGGAACCTACTTTCTCATTTCAGCTTTTAGAATTTAGAATTGAGAGTTTAGAGTATATGTTCTTTGATACATTTCAAATTCACGCCACCAAGATTTCTGGAGTAGGCCCTGTGTGTAAGTAGGTGTCCTCGGTGGGGGGGCTCATCACGTGGCTCTTCTCTTTCTGACTGCAGGGCTGTGGCCTTCCCTTGCCCTTCACTGGCCTGCTTCCCCAGTATGTGGCTTTGACTGTTTTTTCCTTTCTGACTCTCAGCAGAGAGCTATTGCACATCGGAGGCTTCTGCAAGAACATTCACTTCCCCTTGGTTCTGACTTCCCGTTAGAGCAAGACAGTTTGTGAAGACAGCCCTGCATGTGATAAAGTCTGGTGTGGGGAGACCAGAGGAGGCTGCTTGGCAGCTGAATTACCCCTGAAAGCGGGAAGCCTTTTTCCTGGAGGACAGGATATAGTTTGTTTAGGTCAGACTTTTTTTTCTTACGCGAGGTAGAAGAGCTCGAGAAGCAACTAGAAATTTGACCCAAGTTCTTTAGAGTCCTGACCTCCCATCCCCACTCTCTGGAGTGCTCTGCATGTTTGTGACTGCATCCTGACGCCACTTGCTCACCACTGAGCTTCAGTTTTTAACTTTCTCAGTGCAAGGGCCCCCTTTGTTGCTTTGATTTTTTTTCTAGGGCTCACTGGTGGCTTGACTGGGACAGTGCCAGAGCAAGGGTGCATGTGGTAATGTTGATGATCCCATTCTGTTCTGAGATCCTTGACCTCTGGCAGAATGGTACCTTTGATAGCCTTTCCCAGATGAACACAATCCTGAGATGGTTTTCATGGAAAGCCTGGTTATGTTAATCAACTGAGACTTTGCCTTAATTTTGAGGGAGTGATTATGATTGGGGCAGAAGCAGCACATCAAGCTACTTTGAGAAATACATGTTTATCACCCAGATTTCTGTTGCGCAGGGAGGTTGCCATCATTCTCTATTCTGACCCCCCACTCAGCAGGTGATCTCGCTGCCGAAATAATTTCCTGCTATTTTTCCCAAGCTCTCTGGAGAATTTTATGAGGGAGTGTTTACAACTGTCTTTTCTGTTTGGCATATTATTATAGGAAAACTTGTTATTCCTCCATGCCTAGGTCATCACTCTTTAAACTGGGGCAGTGGGTCTCAGTGCTCAGATAACACTGAAGCTGTAAAACTACTGTGAGGAAATAGTGATTTGCCAAGACATATTGAGGAGTGAGATTTGGGGGAAGACTGGGTAGCTCGTGTATTGAAAGCATGAAGGCAGCTAAGAACATGAGTCTTAGGGAAGGGGAGGAGGCCTTTCTTGGCCTGCCTGCCTAAAGATAGCTCAGCTTTTTTCCTCTTATCTTGCAGACCAGTCCCTCTCCCCATTCTGGGGTGTCCAGGCAGGTGCGGATCAAAGCTTCCCAGTCTGCAGGAGATATAAATACCATCTACCAGCCCCCCGAGCCCAGAAGCAGGCACCTCTCTGTCAGTGAGTATTTCACCCCTTTTTTCCCTGTCATCTAATTTATCTGCCCATGTTTTTAAAAAATCAAATATTTATTAATTAAAAAACCATCATTTGTAGATTACTACCCTGTGCAAAATATTGTGCCTTTATTTGGGGGGAATGGGTAGAGAAATGACTGGAATAGTGTCCCAACCCTCAAGGAGCTTATAGTGTAACAACATGATGGCATGACCAAGTTCCTTTTGAATATGTCTGAAAAAGTGATCTCCTCAAACATCTGCTTGAAGACCTCCAACGACAGTCTACCCTCATTTTTTGTAACGTTTATTTATATTACTTTTGAGAGACAGAGCATGAGTGGGGGGGGGGGGCAGAGAGAGAGGGAAACACAGAATCCAAAGTGGGCTCCAGGCTGTGAGCTGCCAACAGAGAGTGCAACGTGGGGCTGAAACCCACGAACCATGAGATCATGACCTGAGCTGAAGTCAGATGCTTAACTGACTGAGCCACCCAGGCTCCCAGTCCACTCTCATTTTTGACCATCATTTTGCCAAAGAACTGGGGACTTGTCAGGTTAGGAGTCAGGTCCAAGTTTGAGTTTTGACCTTAGACCTCTTGCTTATGATTCCTGAAGAGTCCTTATGCTCTGAGGAAGATGTTGACCAATGAAACTCTTAGAAAATCAAACTAAGTTGTCCGGAAAGGACAGCAGACTGTTGACAGAGTATATATGATTGGCTAACTAGGAAGAAAGCTATGTAGCTGCTCCCAGGCCTCCCCAGAAAGGAAATCTAAGTCAGGTCTGTGCCTTATGCCAGATAATCCAATATTGTACTGGATCCCATTTCCCAAGTCTGAGGAGAAGGCCACATCCTGAATTGTGGCATCTGTATCAAGAGGGAAACCAGGCCTTCAAACATTTGTGGTGAGGTTACTGCTGCTGCTAGGAAGGCAAGTTCTCTTCGTAAGGTAGAATTGCATCAAATTAAACTGTTCTCTGAAGATCTTGAGCTGAGCTTGGGGAGTTCTGAACATCATTCCTGCTGCTGAGCCTGTCTGTGAGTGATAAGCAGGAAGAATGTGTTACTAAGGCACTGACTTTGCCTTACTGAGTAATTTCAGGAACCTGAGCAAACACTGGTAGTAAGTGTTGCCCAGCTGAAGGTCCACATATGAGTTCCATATTTCTCTAACATTGTAAATAACTGGTGGCTATGTTTTTAATAAGCTGGTTGAGGAGAAAGAGCCAGAACCCCAGCAAGGAGACACTGTCCAGAACATCTCTAGTCCTGGTATCCAGGTGCCCTGACTCTGCCAGAATGGCTTCTGTTCCAGAACCCTCAGAGAGACTGAGGGGCTGGAGGAGGGCAGTATTGTTCATTTGTACAGTAAGCAGTGAGGATCGACATGGGGCAGTGATTGGACCATTGGGCCTCCTGGTCCTAAGCAAGAGCCCATGATTTGTGTGTAGAGGCAGGGCCTAAATGCTAGGCATTGTTGTGAAGAGCCATGTATAGAATTTCCTTATCTGAGAATGCTGAGGAATAGGATTTTTATGAAGTAGTTCCTTTGTATCTAGAGATTGGGCAGTACAGCCTCCCAGCATGTATAGATCCTGGGTTCCTTCATTCAGCAAGCATGATATACCAGCCGTTGGGCTGAGATGAGGGCTACAGTGGACACATGTACAATGAGGCTACAGTGGAGGGCAGGGTGGGGTGGGAGCACAGAGCAGGCAATAACTGACTCTGCCCAGGCTTTGGAGAAGGTCTTCCACAGAAGAGGAAACACCAGAGCTGACATATGAAGATTTGTTTAGCATAGAGATATTCAAGGCACAGGAAGGGGTACCTGCCAGACATAATTGAAAAAGAAGGTGTTGGGTTCCAAGAACCCCAGATGGTGTGGAGTGTGGCTCAGAGATCATGGGGGACTTCTATAGGCAAGGATGAGGGGAGAGGGCTTTTTGACTGTTAGCCTGTGGAAATCTCACTTGTGCTTCAGACTGGCTGATGTATTTGGAGGAGAATAAAGGAAGGTGAGAAAGGATGCCTGGGCCACTTCCTAAGGAGACTTTAATGCCCTTGGGCTTATTGGTAGGCAGTGGGAAGCCACTGAAAATGTTGCTCCCTTATGCCCATCTCTGTTACAGTGTTTGTCACATTATCTCCGTATCAAATGACATTTTTATTCATTCATTTATTCACTTCAGGTTTAATTGTCAAAATATCAGCTATGTGCCAGAAACATGGGAAGGCAAAATGACCTGGCTTCTGCCCCTTATGTCTCTTGTAGATGCATAAGACAATTTGTCTTTGGGAAGACAAATACTTACTTAATCATGATGAGATTAATGTATGACTTACAGGCTGTGGCTGAAAGGTGTGTGGTGCTATAAGCATGTATAACAGAGGGATGTGCCCTGACTTGGGGGGCCAGAAAAGCCGTAGCCTATGATCCAGAGCATGAATGTGGGAATTTTGCAAAGGGAAACAGGGAAGAAAGTCTGAGGCAGGGGGAGCTATACGTGTGGAGGCCTGCTGGCTGGGGGAATATGGTGTGACTGAGAAACAGAAAGAAGCCCTGAGGCTGGAGAGCTGAGAACAATGGGGAGGAACCATCTAAGGCCAGGGAGGGAGGCAGAGCCTTATGGTCCATGGTCCTATGATTAAAGATTTTGATCTTTAATGTTGAAAGCAGTGAAAATCCACTTTCTTGTTTTTAAAGTGAATAGAAATGGGTAATGTGACATATTCCAATTTGTGTTTTGAAAAGATTGCTCTAGCTACATTGTGGAGAACAGATTGCAGGGGAGCAAGAACAGATCAAAGAGAAACCATGTTGTGCTGTTTCGAAGGGGCACATGCACCCCAATGTTTATAGCAGTGCTATCGACAATAGCCAAAGTATGGAAAGAGCCCAAATGTCCATTGACAGATGAATGGATAAAGAAGATGTAGTATATATATACAATGGAATATTACTCGACAATCAAAAAGAATGAAATCTTGCCATTTGCAACTATGTGGATGGAACTTGAGGGTATCATGCTCAGTGAAATTAGAGAAAGACAAATATCATATGACTTCACTCGTATGAGGAATTTAAGAGACAAAACAGATGAACATAAGGGAAGGGAAGCAAAAATAATATAAAAACAGGGAGTGAGACAAAACATAAGAGACTCTTAAATATAGAGAACAAGCAGAGGGTTGCTGGAGGGATTGTGGGGGGGATGGGCTAAATGGGTAAGAGGCATTAAGGAATCTACTGAAATCATTGTACTATATGCCAACTAACTCGGAGGTAAATTAGAATGAATGGATGGAAGGAGGGAGGGAGGGAAGAAAGAAGAGAAACCATGTTAGGCTAAAGCAGTTTGGTCCAGAGGAAGAAGACAGAAACTTGGATTAGGCTGGTGACAGTATTGGAGAGAAGGCACAGGTGTATTTGAGACATTTAGAAGGTAAAAACAACAGAACACAGCATTGTGGTGGTTCTCAAAGTGTGGTCTAGGGTGGGGACTCAGTGCAGGGGGTCCCTGAGATCCCTTCAGGGGGTCTGCGGTTTGCCTTTTTACTGATACTCTCATGAATATACATTGGAGTTTTCCAGAGGTTACATGCGTGAGTTGATGTCATTGCTCTGATGGCTAATAGAATGTGTGCTTGTGTATTAACGTGTTTTCAAAAAAAAGTTGTTTTTTAAAGTTTATTTATTTATTTACTTATTTATTTTGAGAGAGAAAGCACGAGTGGGGGAGGAGCAGAGAGAGAGGAGAGAAAGAGAGAATCCCAAACAAGCTGTATATTGTCAGCACAGAGCCCAGCTTGGGGCCTGATCTCTCACGAACTGTGAGATCATGACCTGAGCTGAAATCAAGAGCCAGATGCTCGACTACTGAGCCACCCAGGCGCCCTGTGTGTTTGCAAAATTTTTGAGCTTTAATATCTAATACAGTGAATATCAATTGATAAAACCCTCTTAATAAAAGCTATTTGATGTCCTTGGTTTTTAAAGTGTAAAAGTGTTCTAAGACCAAAGATTTCAGAACTACCGTGATACTATATTGATTTTGCAGGGGTTGAATGAGCAGGAGATGAGTTACTGGTTTATGGATCTGGATGAATGGCACTGCCTTTCACCAAAACAGAAACGGTTGACGAGAGCCTGGTTTCGCATGCTGAGAAGAGGCAGACCTGATGTTTTAGAGGTTGAATTAGAGGTGCCTTTGAGAGAGCTAAGAGGAGATAGCAAATGAACAGTTAGATATACAGGTCTCTAGAGGAGAAAAGCAGGACTAGAAAAAAAAAATTAGAAATTGTCCAGCTGAAGCCATGTGCCCAGGTGAGGGGCCCTAAGGAGAGACTGCAGAGTAAGAAGAAGCCTAGGACTGAGCCTTAGGAATCCAGACACTTCATGGCCAATTAGGGGAAGATGAACCTGCAAAGGACACAGCAAAGGAGTGACCAGAGAAACAGGAGGGGGTAGAGGGAGGCCTTACATGGTACCAGCCAGGTTGGAAAGGGCAGACCAAGGGCAACTTGTCGTTTGGTCCACAAATGTCTGAGTGCTTGCTGTGTTGGTGCAGCGTAAGGCTGTTTGGAAGTGGAAGGAAACAGGAAGACGAAAGAGTCAGGGTTTAAGCATTGGGCAGTAGAAGAAGTGCTTGGAGTAGAAATGGGGTCAAGAAGCCTTAGCCATTCAGCCCCCAACCAGCAGGAGCAAGTGGGGTTTGCCTCCTCCCTCCACCAATATGAAGGAACCTGTATTTAGTGAGAGACAGTAACATGCACATCATTCAGCCCCCACCGCACCGTGTTCAGTGATGGGGAAGTGCAAGTCCAATTTTAGATCACGCTATTTGTTTGAAGTTTTTCCTTATATTGAATTGAAAATCTGCCTTCTCTCACATTACCCAGTGACTCTGGTACTGCTCTCTTGAGCAACACAGATGTACAGATAACATCTTTCATCTGACAATTTTTCAACTATTTGAAACCATTTATCATGTTTACTTTTTGTTCTTTCCATTGTAATATACATACCTTGAATTTTAATTTTTTCAAGCCAATTAGTCTATTAAACTAGTTCATGCTAAAAACTAAAAACAAGCAACAAACAAACAAAAACAACTAGGTGATGAGTTAACCCAAAAGAAAGATCCCTGTGGGGAGATCTTCAGACAAGGCAGATGGAGTTTCCCTATGTGACGATGCCCTTCCTCCTATCTTGCCTGTAGAAATTTTACCCACCTTTGAAGCCAAGCTCGAGCACCATTTTTTCCCATATACATTGGGTGGTGCCCTTAAGCCATGTAGCCAAGCCCTGCCACCTTCTGACTCATGTTCCGTCTAGTGTGTCTTGTTAAGTGCCTTTGCCTCTGTTCCCGCTCCATCTTATTCCTTGTCTTGCTACTGCAATCCCACAGTTAGGCAAACCAGATTGCAACCCCTAAGGAATGGGTAGTGGGGGAGCAAAGGCAATCAGTTCTTTCAAGGAGCTTGGTGGTGAAAGAAAATCAGAGATGGGTTAGTGGTTTATAGGAGAGGTAGACTGTAAGCTAGAGATCTGAGCATGCTCACCAGGAAGGGAGGCGCAAAGTCAGGTGAAAAGAGTGCTGAGGGTGGTGCCAAAGGAACCGTGGGGAAGCCGACTCCTGTGGCAGATGAAGCGAGGAGTGCAGGTAGAGCGTGCAGAATGCTTTGGCCAGGGGAAGGAGAGAAGGAAAAGTTCAGGCAGAGGAGGAAAGAAGTGTTGAAAGGATGAGGTGACTGGAGGGAGCCATGGCAGCAGTGGGGTAGAGAGCTGTGCACAGTGCAGACCTCCTGTGCCCCCTGTCCTGGTGCAGTCGGAAGGGCGGGGCCTGGGATCACACAAGTCAGCTCCCTTCACTTCCACAGGGCTCTTCTCCTTGCCAGAAATTCTTCTGTGATGCTAGATGAGACCAGAAACTGTTTAGTAGTGGTGACAACTTCAGAATAAAATGGGAATTTTGAAAGTTGAAACACATTAGGATGTCCTCCGGGTCTCATGGGATGAAATGTTCTGCACAGCCTGGTCCAGTGTGAGCACACTAAGAAATACTGGTTAAGATTTCCCACTGAAGAAGAAAAAAAGATTCAATTCCTCCCCCAATCTCATCTGCCCAGCAAGAGACAGCAGAGTTTAGAGAAAATAGTTGATGTCCAAAACAGCTATCTCTTTGTACTTGGAATGACCTGCACATTAACACTGACCCCAAACCCTAGAACTCCCTGCAGAGGCAACTTCCTGACTGCATCAGCTTCCTGACAGGAATCTCCTATGAGAACGGGTAGAATCTGAGAGCCAGTCTTTCAGCTTTGGGTGAGAGTTTTGCTCGGACTCTGCACTATGGGTTAAGGACCTAGCAGAGAGCTGGCATGGCCCGGGAGGAGCACAGACGGCCAGCAGCTTAAAGCCCTGGCTTTCTCCTTATGTGTAGAGCACCATCATGCAAAGCAGTGGGCCACTCTGGACACAGGCCTACTACTCTGCTTTGTTGCTTCAGCTGTTGCTGCTGGGGCCCCTTGGCACAAATGGCCTCATGAGAATAGAACAAGATTGGGCTGGAATGCCAGGGAAGGGCATCCCAGAGAGCCTGCTGTCCCTGCCATGCCTGCTTTCCAAGGCCTGAGTTGAGTGGTCTTGCTTGCATAGTGCTGTGATTTGTGCTGTCTAGCTCACTGCTGTCTCTGCTGGTAAATGTGGGCGCATCAGTGAGTCTTGCAGTCCAGTGTCCTGTCCTTTTCAGGTCCCTGTCTTACTTGGTCTCGACTGCTGTTGTAGCCCCCGATTTCTGAATTGAAGATAAAAACAAAACTGAAAATGCTCTGGAGCAGTTCTGCCAACTCCTGGTTTTTCCATTTGCTTCCTCTGATAGCCATTGGTTTGGGGAGACTTCCCTTTCCTGCCCCAAGCTGTGGGCCTGTGCACAATAGCCCCTGGCCCATTGCCCATCAGATAATAAGGCTGGCTCTCTGCAGGCAGCAATGTGTATTGGAAAAAGTGAAAGTCTCTGGCTGGAAATAAAAGCTCAGAAAACCTTTGCTATTTTCCCCCAGCCCCTCCTGGGTCTGTAGTGCTGGCCTTGTGAGCCAGTCCCATCCTACCTGGAAAACCAGGGGAGAGTTCAGTGGTAGCTGGTGAAGAAGAGAATGGATGTTGCATTCTTGGATATTCTATCCCAGGGAGGCTTCACCTAGACACTCCATGTAACAGACTGGGGCAGTTCATCCTGTCTGGGGATAGTTTAGATCCCTGTCTGGGGATTTCATCAATAAGTGGGTTTTTCTTTTTCTCTCATCAGTCCCTTACAAGAGACATTTTTTGTTCATTCTAGGTCAGATGTGTAATACCTTTTTACCCCAGCACGTATTGCTCAGGGTTCAGGTGCACAGAGTAGAATCCACTCTAACTAGTTTCAGGAAGAATAGATTTAGTGCACATCTTGGCTTACAGGGTGGAGAGAGAGAGAAACAGACACCACAGAGCTACTCCCTCTTCTGTAATCTGGAAGCTACCAGATTCAGAAGCACAGTGCCCCTCTGCTCTGCTTCACACCACATACATAGAGGATGCCTGCGTCTGTGTCTTGACATCGGAAAAACTGGAGACCAGGTGTGGGGCCTCTGGTAACACTGCAGCAGGAAAACCGCGGCTCCGATGACTGTGTCCAGGAGTGGTAGGAATAGCAGGAAGCCATCTCAATCTCACACAAGTGCATCTGATTGGCTGGACCCCAGGGGGTCTTAGATGTAATAGCTTTTAGCTGATTAACTTCGAAAGTGCAGGAAGGCATACCTGAAGCGTGGAATGGATCTTGAGTCTAACCCATTTTATCGGCCACATACAGTGAAGGAAACGAATGGAATTCTGCTGAGCTCCTACCTTGTACCAGCCTCTGCAACAGACATTTGGTCCGACCTGGTCCTGTGTCTGCTCCTCTCAAGGGCACATCCTGGCCTCTGTTGTAAAAGATCTTGTTTCTGTGCTCTAGGCTCCCAGAACCCCGGACGAAGCTCACCTCCCCCTGGCTATGTGCCTGAGCGGCAGCAGCGCATTGCCCGGCAGGGGTCCTATACCAGCATCAACAGCGAGGGGGAGTTCATCCCAGAGACCAGTGAGCAGTGTGTGAGTATGGGGTCCGGGATATGCCTTGGAGTGTGTCAGACCAAGGCTATGAAGGGGCTTCTCAGTGGTCGCTAAGAGCGACTAAGAGCACTCTGAGCTCTTAGAAATCACCTTCGGTTCCTTGCCATTTGGCTCTCTCACAATATGGCAGCTTCTTCAAGGCCAGAAGGAGAATCTCTTGCTCCAGTTTGTGGATCATAAAATGTAACATGAAGATGGAGTCATCAAATGTAACATAATCACAGGAATGAACATGCCACCCTCTTTGCCATAGTCTGTTGACTAGAAGCAAGTTACAAGTTCTCCCCTTATTTAAGGGAAGGGGTTTATACAAGGCTGTGACTCATTGTGGGGGTCACTCTAGGGTACGTCCTCCAGAACAGCTTACCCATTTCAATGGCTAACTTTTTAACTAGTGGCTCGCTTGTTGAAAATGACATTTTAGCTTAGTGAATTCAGCGAGAGCGAGATCTCTGGCTTCGTTCTGAAGTCTTGTCACAGAGCTTTGCTTTGATTGCGTAAGAGAAGGATCTGCACTTATAAATGTTTAGGAGTTGGTCTGGGAAAGGGGGATTTCTTAAGAGTAAAGTGTCCAGTAGAAGGACCAGCACCATCACATGAGGGATTTTACAAAAAAACTGATCCTTGTAACTTTTCTTTCCCCTAAAACTGATTCTTACAACTTTTCTTTCCCCATGATAGCTAATCTCTGAAAGCGTTATCCAAACTATACAGGCTGTGAGAAGCCCTTTACACTGCTTCTTCGCTCTTCTGTTAACTCTTGCTTTCCAGATAAAATTATGTTTATGGAGTGTTTTTAGATAAGGATTCCCTTCTTAGGTATTTTACTGACTATTCTTTTCTGTTTTCTTTAACCAGAGCACTTCTGGACATTGGCTGTGTTAGAGGTGACTTGGGTGTAAAATCTCAGATTGCAAATGAGTTTATTGCCTTTGGTCTTGATCCCTCCCCGTGGCCCTATATTCTGGTCCTTTTACTTCTTTGTTTTACCTGGCTAGCCCTAGAAGGTGTGGGAGTATTAGACTCCTAGAGAGGACAGACTTTTAGAAAGAGGCCAAAGAAGGAATGCATAGGTCCTTCCCTGGTGCCCCGGCCTCTTTAGCTAAAGTGAATTGTTCCTGGTAACGGACCATTCAAGATAAATCCACTTAACGGAGACCAAAACATGTATGTAGTGAAAGAATATTCAATTGGGCCTTTCTGGAAAAGTGAAACTAAGATAAGTTTATTTTGTTGTTTCTTTAATCAGATTAAGGGGATAGTTGCATCTATTTGCTAATTTTTTAAATGAACAAAAGCATGATTCAGGTAAAATTTTTTGGCTTAATTTTTATATCAAAAATTTTGCTAACACAATGTAACTTCCTTGACTTCCTCTTTGATTTCTTCAGCATTGTCATAAAGATTGTCCTTTTTGGGGGCTCCAGGGCATCTCAGTAAGTTAAACGTCCAACTTTGGCTCAGGTCATGATCTCACGGTTTGTGAGTTGGAGCCCTGCATTGAGCTCTTTGCTGTCAGTACAGAGCCCACCTCAGATCCTCTGTGTCCCTCTCTCTGTGCCCCTCCCCTCCTTGCTCTCTCTCTCAAAAATAAATAAACATTTTTTTTTAATGTTTATTATTTTTTTTTAACTTTTTTTTTCAACGTTTATTTATTTTTGGGACAGAGAGAGACAGAGCATGAACGGGGGAGGGGCAGAGAGAGAGGGAGACACAGAATCGGAAACAGGCTCCAGGCTCCGAGCCATCAGCCCAGAGCCCGACGCGGGGCTCGAACTCACGGACCGCAAGATCGTGACCTGGCTGAAGTCGGACGCTTAACCGACTGCGCCACCCAGGCGCCCCTTAATGTTTATTTTTGAGAAAGAGAGACAGAGTGAATGAGGCAGGAGCAGAGAGTGAAGGAGACACAGAATCCGAAGCAGGCTGCAGGCTCTGAGGTGTCAGCACAGAGCCCAACGCGGGACTCGAACCCACGAACCGTGAGATCATGACCTGAGCTGAAGCTGGACACTCAACCAACTGAGCCACCCAGGCGCCCCTCAAAAATAAGTAAACATTAAAAAAAATTATCCTTTTTTACAGAAGACTTCGCAGGATTCAGTGAATTTTCCAAAGGCCCCTTTTGAACCTTTGGTATTCCTGCTTCATCATACCTGCCATGTTATTGTACTTGCACATTCTTCTTCTGTTAACTGGTCTCTCTTTGAAATTATGGGCAAGATGGACCCTAGCATTAAATAGGAAGAGATAATTTGAGTTGGAAACTAATTTTATGAAAGTTGTTAGTGAATTTTCATAAGTCTCATTTCTGCTTCTCTATGTAATTTTTAACTTTGTCTCTCAGATAATGAATACGCTGATAGGGAATACCCCCTTAGGCTTAATGAAGGGAGTTTAGTTGGAGAAAAAACTAATCTGAAGGCTTTTTATTACTGCATTCGACCAAGGGCCAGAGAAACACTTTAACTTACATAGTAGGTACTTATTGCTTGTATATGAGAACCAGGAACTAGGAAATTTTTCATCTGTATCAGCTGTACAATAACTAGTTTCATGACTTTGAACAATTCTCCTAACCTTCTAGACCTGCAGTGATTTGTCTGTGAAATGAGGACAATACTTGTCTTTATAAATTTTAAATTATGGAGTGTAAACAGAAGCATTACAGTCCCACCCAGATGCACTGGAAGCCTCTGCAGGGTAGTACCAGCTCCATCGCCAGGCTCCCAATGTTCACGAGCCAACAAAATGCCAACAGGAGAAGTAGCATCTCTGCTTTGCTCTCCTGGCAGAGCTCCTTGGGATGCTGGCCAGGCACTTTTCTCACTCCTGGAAACTTGCCTTTCAAACTATGGGGGAGAATGATACCTTCCTAATTATTCTTCCCGCTGCACAGGCAGAGAAAGGGCACTTTCATATTTTGACAAAAAGCACCATTTGCTGGACTTGGCTGGGCCGTAAAGCCCTGAGTCACCTGGCTGGGATTGGGTTTTATTGTATGACTTGCCTTGCAGATGTTGGATCCTCTGAGCAGTGCTGAAAATTCCTTGTCAGGAAGCTGCCAATCCTTGGACAGGTCAGCCGACAGGTACGGGACTGTGGCTGCTCTGGGGGTTAGTGCGTAGGCATTTTTGGGACTGGTGGGCTGAGAAAATAGAGTTAGCTAGTATGTCTCTGATCTAGACACTGGTCTGCAGACCCATGGTTAAAGCATCATACTTCTGGGAAAGAAATCTCTTTCTGGGATTCCTAGCCATCTCCTTAATTTTTCAAATACCGTGAAGAATGTTATGTTTGTATAGTTTGATGAATGTAATAGAAGCTCATGATAGCAATTCACATGTATTAAATGCTTGCTCTGTTATTCTGAGTGCTTGACATGTTCTGAGGTTCTGTATAATATACACGCTGCTCTTGTGCTCTTGGCCTCATTGCTGTGATCTGGCCTGACAAGCAGTGAAGTTCAATGTTTTGGGGACAAAATTGAATTGTTACCTGTGGGTTTACCTTATTTTTTTTCCTCCAAGTGTTTCTGGCGGAATAAGACACTGGGCTATAAAAAACAGAAAACAAAATGTCCAGACTGCCTAGCTTACCATGCTGCTTGGTGTGGAATTTTGTTCACACACTTGGAGAGGGAACAAGTGCTATCTTTTACATACCAAATGGTTCTGTGGAGCTGATTCACCCATCGGCAGGGGTATGTTTAGAGTTGGCTTTAGCACTTATCCAGCCAGCCTCTCACCTTGACCTTGTTATTTCCAATAGCACATTTGATCATGTCTGGCTGGGCTTAGGGCTGTGGTCAGAGGCTTTGGAGCAGGTTTGAGATGTTTTGTTTTTTTTTTTTCCCTGTGTGTAACTGATTAATTGTTCATATGGGTACTGACCTTGTGACTATGGCCAGATCTGTATTATGTCTTTCCTAACAGATCTGAAAACTGATGAGCAGTGTCATAGAATTCAGTCATAGTTACTTGCTAGTATCCAGCTCATAGCCTTGTCAGGGGCTTGCTCTTCAGCCAGAGTAGCAAGAAGGCCCAGGCAAAAGTGGCAAAAGTGCCAGGAGTTACTTCCACAAACTGTAGGCTCTGCCAGGACAGGGACCAACTCTGGCTTTGGGTTATCTCCTAAGCTTTGTGGCTGAGCAGGGGTGGGGAGTCGGGTGGGCAGTGGGACAAGACTACAGAAAATCTAGTAGTTGTGAAGTAGGGGGCGGCCCCTGTGTCATTGCCTTGACCGTTTCTGACCTGTGGCTCTCTCAAAAGGCACTTACATGTAAGAGAGAAGACCCTTCAGGTGAATGCTAGGAAAGATAGCTAAATGTACCCACTTGGTTCTTGGGTTTTTCCTCTGCCCCTTCAATACTTTGTTTTCTTTCGCTTGGGAGTGAAACCCAGTGACCTGGACTTACTCCCTTGAGGCCCAGCCTAAAGCATAGGGCTTTCCTCTCCTCCTCTTTATGGGATCTGGAGCCATATAGAGCCCAGCTCCACCAAGTAGAAGTCCAATAGCTTGGGACAAGTCCCTTAACCTCTCTATTCCTCAGTTTCTCCATCTCTAAAATGGGATGGTGGTGATTAGTCTGAAAGGAAGATGCTTGGTATTGTTGCTATTTTTATTATTGCCCTGGACAAGGGAGTTTTTTCAACTCTTCCCCTGTTACTAAGGTGGGAGGAATGGGCAAGAAGGGAAAGTGTTGTGCTGCCAAGGTGGAATTTGGGAGGCCTGGAGGGGTTTATTATTCAAGGTTCTGTCAGATTTGGGCCTCAGACTAGTAAAGAGAAAGTGGTAGAAGGCTGAACTCAGAAGAGGGCCGTTTCTCTCAAACTCTGCTTCCTTCCCAAACTGTGAGAACAAGACTCCACACCAAACAGCTAAGCAGTTTGGATATCTTATTTTCTGGGTTTTCTATCCCATGTAATGATGCGGGAGGGAGTTAGAAAAGGGAGTCCATCTGGATATCTTGCCTTCTGCCCTAGTGGGCAGCCTTTTGAAGTACACTGAGCCGATGTCCACGTCGTGATTTCGTTTTGTTTTTTCCAGCCCATCCTTCCGGAAATCGAGGATGTCCCGAGCCCAGAGCTTCCCCGACAACAGACAGGAGTTCTCTGGTGAGTTCCCCAGAGTCTGGATGAGTACTACAGGGCTTCCGGGTGGGGCTGCAGGCATTCTACTCTTGCTAGCTGAGTTGGGAAGCCAGGACTGTACTTTAGTTCTCCTCGGGCCTGCTGTCCTGAGGTCTCAGGTGACATAGGGGCTTAAATGGCTTACTCACATTGATCTACCCAGAAACCAGCGATTCCTCTATCTTATTCAGAGCGGGAAACTCAGCTGTATGACAAAGGGGTCAAAGGTGGAACCTACCCCCGGCGCTACCACGTATCTGTGCACCACAAGGACTACAATGAGGGTGAGTGCACCTCCACCCTGCCCCCTGCTGGCTCTCTCAGAACGGACTCAGGTAGAGCTTTGCCACACAAAAGCACTGCCAGGGGCTGGGCCTAGGCACCCCAGACCCCATGTTTCTTTCCTTTATTCCTGAGAAAGTGTGCCCAGACTTGAGGCACTAGAGACTGAGGGGAGATGGGGGAAAGGACGGCATTTAGAAACCAAGATGCTGGCACTGGGAACACCGTCCTTTGTCTGAGCGTGCTCCATGACACCAGCTCTCCAGCGCCCTCTTCTGCCCCATGGCAGCAGACAGAATGGAGCTTCCACAAAGGTTTGATTTGGGATTACCATGCCAGGAAAGACAGACTTCAGCAGTGGATTGGCCTTGTGAGTGATGTGGCACCCGAGGGCCAGCCCCGTGCCTTCCCTTTGGCCAGGGCTTCCTGAGCCATCTGTGGCTGCCTTCTAATTCCTGCTTTTGTCCTGATTCTCAGGGTGCTTGTGACATGAACCATTCTGGCTTGAGTTAGGTGAAAGGGCAAATGGTGAGGGTGAATGATGTGACGTGCACAATTAGCCTGGTGGGCAGGGGTCTGACTTGCTCTTCTCTGGCCCCTGCACTCCTTCAGGCAGAAGAACATTTCCCCGAATACGGCGTCATCAAGGCAACCTCTTTACACTGGTGCCATCCAGCCGTTCCCTGAGCACAAATGGCGAGAACATGGGTTTGGCAGTGCAGTACCTGGACCCCAGAGGGCGCCTGCGGAGCGCGGACAGCGAGAATGCCCTCTCTGTGCAGGAGAGGAACGTGCCTACCAAGTGTGAGGAGTGGGCCCTGGCTAGGAGGAGACTGCCCAGGGGGTGCTCAGACAAGCTGCAGGGCAGGAGACCGGTGGTCCACCGGGCTCGTTCAGCTCAGCAGCAAGCTGCTCTGGCCCATCCTCACCACACTGAAAGAGCCTGTGGGTCAGCAGCAGATCCCTCAGTCCACTGCTGTGCAACAAGCCACTTCCCCTCTCTGGTCTCTAGTTTGACCATGTTTAACCAGAAGAGCAGTGTTCTCCGTCCTTGCCGTATTAAGATATTTAGGGGGACGCCTGGGTAGCTCAGTCAGTTAAGCGTCTGACTCTTGGTTTCAGCTCAGGTCATTATCTCACAGTTCATGAATTCGAGCCCTGCATCAGGCTCTGTGCTGATGGTGCGGAGCCTGCTTGGAATTGATTCTCTCTTTCCCTCTCTCTCTGCCCCCCTAAATAAAATAAATAAACTTAAAAAAATATTTAGGGACTTAGGAAATAAAGGTATTTGATCAATGCAGAGGAGCATTTAACCATGACGTTAGCTAATCATCTGCTTCTCAGGACTTGGGCCTAATGGTCCAACTGATTGGGGCACTGGGCCTGCTCCAGGTGGGTGGGGATGCTGGGCTGAGAACTAGAGGGGGTCTTGAGCCAGAGGTGCCATCACAAAGCCTCTGGAAACCAAGGCAACATCTCAGTAAATAATGTGCCCGAGCTAATGCTCTTTCCTTCCATTCTCCTGTAGCTCCTAGTGCCCCCATCAATTGGCGCCGTGGGAAGCTCCTGGGCCAGGGTGCCTTCGGCAGGGTCTATTTGTGCTATGATGTGGACACAGGACGTGAACTTGCTTCCAAACAGGTCCAATTTGACCCAGACAGCCCTGAGACAAGCAAGGTACTGCCTTCCGCATGGTCTGGCTTACAGTCCCCCACCCCCTCCCCAATAAAAATGCCTGTCTTGTTGCATAAACTAATTGCTCGAGATGCTGCAGGATCTTTCCCCCATTATTCTCCTTCCCAAGTTCCCTTGCTTTCCACTCTGGCCATGGCTATGGGGCAAAGGGACTGTGGTCCAAAGAGCATCAAACCCTACCGGGGAGGGATTAGGTATGAGGAACTAATTTGATGCCAAAGTACCAAACCACCCAAACCGAGAGGCAGTGGCCAGTCCTGGCCACCCTCACCAGATGCACAGTCTCTCTCAGCCCTCAGTCCAGGAAGGAGCTTATCTTTGGAGTTCAACTGTGATTGTGGCCTGTACTCCAGTCTGAGTGGACAAATAGAGCAGTTACCGTAACTAAGCACCACAGCCCATTCTCCCACCCCACTGCCTGCCCTCTTCCAGCATGGGAATGCTACCGTCCCATGGGCTACCCAGCGTTGTGTCCAAGGGCCAAACAGTTGGGAGAGACTCCCTTGCTCCAGCTGAAGTTCCCGAGGCAGACAGACCCCTCTAAAGTCACTTACTAGGGAAGTTGAGCTGATCCCACATGGGCAGAGCCAGGACCCTGGAAGCCAAGGTGACCACTGA
This sequence comes from Prionailurus viverrinus, assembly GCF_022837055.1. Lineage (NCBI taxonomy): Eukaryota > Metazoa > Chordata > Mammalia > Carnivora > Felidae > Prionailurus > Prionailurus viverrinus. The sequence goes on from NC_062574.1 coordinate 37,941,180, forward strand.
GCCCCTCCCACAGGAGGTGAGTGCCCTGGAGTGTGAGATCCAGCTGCTGAAGAATCTGCAGCACGAGCGCATAGTTCAGTACTATGGCTGCCTGCGGGACCGCGCCGAGAAGACTCTGACCATCTTCATGGAGTACATGCCAGGGGTATGTGCTCCTTGGTGCATGTGGGACACACACAAAGGAGGGCCAGACTTGGGCCGTGGGCTCCGGGGGAGGGGCCCCTTGGACATGCTTCTGATCACTTGAGACACCGGAGGCTCAGGGAAGAAGGTGAGGTGATACTCAAAAGTCAGGGGGGGTCCTCCATCTGGCCACAATGACGGTGTGAGATGTGAAGTGTCCCAGGTCACCCTGACCCGAAGCTTACAGGGTGATTGCACCGTCCAGTAAGTACTGCCTGTAGCTGGTGCAGAGGGCCTTCCCTTCTGGATGCGGGTCACACGTTGCTTGATGAAAGGGCTGCCTCATGAGCCTGGTGCGTTGCTCATGGTGGGTGGCTAAATCGCTCCTGCTACAATGCTGGGGGCTGGAAATAGCCTTGCCCCTTCCTACCCCTTCCTGAGCTGACTCCCTCTGACTCCTGTGGCTGTAGGGCTCAGTGAAAGACCAATTGAAGGCCTACGGAGCTCTGACAGAGAGTGTGACTCGCAAGTATACCCGGCAGATCCTGGAGGGCATGTCCTACCTGCATAGCAACATGATCGTTCACCGAGACATCAAGGGTGAGCAGGCACAAGCTGTGGGGTCCCCAAGACCTGACCACTTAAGAATTCTGGATTTTCTGAAAAGTGGGACCTTAATTGCTTCTTGGGGGGATTGGTGCAGATTGGTTGAGCACTTTGGGAAAATACTTGTTGGGTGTTGTGCAGTTGTTGGCCCTGGTGATGATCATTTCATGCCGTAGGGCTGAGCCAATAGCGTGTTTCTATTCATGTCCAATTCATGGTAGAGTCCATCCTCTTCAGCAGCCCTGTGACCTGGGAAGGCGGGGGGAAAGGGTGGATGGTAGAAAATGCCCAGAGGGTGGCAGCCTCTGTTCTTTCATGCCTTAGGAGCCAACATCCTCCGAGACTCTGCTGGGAACGTGAAGCTGGGGGACTTTGGGGCCAGCAAGCGCCTGCAGACCATCTGCATGTCGGGCACAGGCATGCGCTCGGTCACGGGCACACCCTACTGGATGAGCCCTGAGGTGATCAGCGGTGAGGGCTACGGAAGAAAGGCAGATGTGTGGTGAGTGCCGGGGACGTGCTGGGATGGCATATCTGTGTCTGGTCTGTAGTGACTCCAACCTAGAAATGAGCTCGTTTGAAATGTTTCAGTGTGGTGGGAGGAAGAGGAGGCTCCCCTCCTGGCAGCTGAGCCATATGCAGGGAAGTGGGTGCCTGCAGCAGCCCATAGGGCAAATGTGTTGCATTTTAACCCCAGATAGCACCGGTTTGTTATTGCTGGGAACTTAGGCCACAGAAAACATCCCTAAAGGAAGTAGCACCCATCCTGAAGGCCTGGGTCAGTCTCTAAATATTAGCAAGCTTCTTCCTTTCCTAGCATTCAGATGGCTTGCATTTGCTCGCCCTAACTTTATGTCCATCCTCTGAAAGGGCCTGGAGGTCGTGAGAGCATCTCTTCCCCTCACAATGTCATTGTGGTAGGCTGAGTATGGTTCCCTGAAGGTGCCCACGTACTGACCCCATAACCTGTAAATGTCTCCTTACGTGGCAGAGGGCCTTTGCAGATAGGATTAATTTAAGACTTTTGTGATGGAGAGATTATCCTGGATTATCCAGGTGGGCTCAGAATAATTGCAAAGGTCCTTACAAAAGAGAGGCAGCAGGCCAGAGTGGGTAGCAAGTGATGTGACAGTGGAAGCAAGAAGCTGGAAGGGGACATGAACCAAAGAGTGCTGGCAGCCTCTCCAGGCAGAGCCTCGGAAAGGAGCCATCCCTGCTGACATGTTCACCTTAGCCCATGGAGACTAGTTCTACTAGACTTCTGGTCTCCAGAATAAATTTGTGTTCTTATGCCACCGGGCTCATAGTAATTTGTTACAGCAGCAGTAGGAGACTAATACGGTTATCTCAGAGCTCTTTCTGTCCATGCCTAAGGGATCTCTTCCCCAATCTCAAGACCCCCCTGCATGGGTATTGGTTGATGAAGCCCATGTAGATGAGGCCAGCAGTGCTTTGAGGCCTCTTCTGGCTTTGAGGACTCTCTACAGAGATGTCAACCCTCAGCTTGGCCCATCCTGCCTCAGGGTTTTCTGAGAAAGGCACCTCCTTCCACGGCAGTGGGCAGGTTAGGGAGCCTGGGGCTGGCCAAGGGGTGACATGGGATTCTCTCTCCAGGAGCCTGGGCTGCACTGTGGTAGAGATGCTGACAGAGAAACCACCTTGGGCAGAGTATGAAGCCATGGCCGCCATTTTCAAGATTGCCACCCAGCCCACAAATCCTCAGCTGCCCTCCCACATCTCTGAGCACGGCCGGGACTTCCTGAGGCGTATTTTTGTGGAGGCTCGCCAGAGACCTTCGGCCGAGGAGCTGCTCACACACCACTTTGCACAGCTCGTGTACTGAGCTCTTAAGGCACGCTGCTGCCCGCCGCCCCTGCTGCACAGGCATGGGGCTGCTGTGGGGCTCAGGAAAGCTGCTGCTTCTCCCAGGCAAGGCTGTGGACCATGGAGCTCCAGTCCAACCAGCGTTTGTCTATGCCCCTTCCACTGCTGGGGCTCAGAGCCAGGGTGGGGTGGCTGCGGCCTCAAGGACTGGGAGCCCCCAGCCTGCCAGACCCGAGAGCTCCAGCATCCTAAGCTCAGTGTGGAGGGGAAGGGGCTAGGAACAGTGTGCAAAGCACTGAGGGCCTTACCCTCAGGGCTGTGTCCTGACACTGCAGTCGGCACCAGAGCCCCAAGGGTCTTGGGGCACAGGACAGACACAAGGGTCTGAATAGTGTTAACTTTCATGCAGAGTGTTATTTTGTTTCTCCTCCCCATGTCTGGAGACCACCAGGGCGTCTCTGGGCTGGATGAGCCCACCCAAGCCTGAGGTCACGCCCAGCATCCCACAGCCAATGGAAGGCAGAGGCCTGGGCTGTGCTCTCCCCAGAGCCCCCAGGCCAGCTTTGCCAGTCCCTGTCCTTTACCAAAGATGAATGAAGCAAATGTTTTGCTGCCTTATTCAGGGAAGGAGGAGCCCATCCTGCCTGCTCCCATGACCCTGCACCCCTCCCCGACCCCCAGCAGGGGCCTGAGATGTGGAACTCCCCCACTCGAGGTGGGGAGACCCAGTTTTGTCAATGCAATTGTCTCAGTTTTACAAGTTGGAGTCACTCTTATGCTGTACCCAGTTTCTAAACTGGAGACTTTGTGTGCCCTTGGGCTCTGAGTATCCCTGTTGTGGGCTTGGGCCTTTGGGCTGGATTGGAAAGAGCTGAAGGTAATGGCCTTTGTGTTCCTGACCTGGCACCTGTCTCCCCACTGGAGCAGAAAGGAAGATGGACAGCATGGTGAGGGCACCTGACCCCACTAGCCGCCCTGAGCCCTGGGCAGGCTCTTCTGGATAGCCAGGGAAGTTGTATCAGGTTGTCTGTGAGTTGTGACCCTGCTAGGCCAGAGCCCTCCCTGGTAGAAGGGAGAGTCCATATGATGTCACCAACTGTGTCCCAGACTACCATCTCTGTTCCTCCTTGGCCAGCCTTGCCCTCCCCCATGAGGTCTCAGCCCCTTTCCCTTCTTGGAGGAGGAATGGTAGCAGGGGTCAGGGAGCCAGTATCTCCAAGCAGCTTAGAGTTGGCCTTATTTACCTCAGCCTGGGCGCTGGTCCTTTCTTCCGGCCCCTCCCCTCCAAAATGTGCCTATTGCTAGAGCTCCTCCCTCCCAAAACCCAGTTCCTTGGGAGTTGTCATTAAAGGAACAACAACAACAACAACAACAAAGCCAGTGCCCAGGGATGGGTCTCTCCAGGGAGCTGGGGATTAGTGCCAGGCAGCTCATTGCCAGCCATGCCCACTTCCCCACGGGCACCAGAACAAGCCAAAGCCTTCGTTGTATGTTGACGATGCACTTTTATGAATGTAGTTTCTATCGCTGTTTTTAGCCTTTTCACATCATGTAATGTGAGGCCTTGTACTTGTTAATTTATATCTCAGATCATATTTGATGGTTTTTATATATATCAATTCTAGATTGTTACAGGTGATGGACGCCTCGAGAGAGAGAAGAGAAAATGAAAGCAGCTGGTTTTGCGGGAATGTGTGCTGCACGGTGCCAGTTGGGCCGAGGCCCCTCTGTTTCCATCCTTGTCCGTCAGGGGCCTGTCAGGCACCTCCAGCCCAGCCCTGTGAAGACAGTGAGCAATGTGCTCCTGTCGCCACCTCGGCCCTTGCCCAGGGTGGGGACTGGCCCCTCATCTTGACCAAAGCTGCCAGATGGCAGCTCGGCCTCTCCACGACCCCGTCCTGACGGCTGCAGCACTCTTCTTGGGCCCACATCCCTGTGCCCAGTCCCTGTGCCCCAAGAGGAAACAGAGCACAGTGCCCTTGCCGCAAGACGACTCTGTGTGTCCCAGCTTCAGGCTCTCACAGAGCCCCACGCCCCGGGGTCTTACCTCACAGGGAATGGGTTTTAAAAGTGAATTTACAAACAAGCCAACAAACGCTGCACTCCAAAAAAACAAAAGACCCTGACTTTTTTGTGCCAAAAACTGTGGACATGCTGGCTCAGCATCCTCAGGACCAAGCTGTTGCTTAATTTTAATTTATTGTCTTTATATTAATTAACCCAGATGACAAGCTGTGGGCCTAGGACAGCCTGGGCCCAAAGATTCTGAAAGGCAGCCCCCTAGCAGCCCCAGGCTTGCTGTGGGAAGGGCCATGCTGCCATTTGCTCATCATTCCATGGGCTATGCCGGCCTTGGCCAAACCTTCACGGAGAGGTCAAGGCTGGGGACGGTCCACACCCTGCCACCCTCCTGCCCCTCCCATGCCCCTCCCGTCCCCCTCACTCTGTGTCTGTGTCTGAATTGTGGATCGTGCAGAAGAACCTGCAGCCATAGTTATTTGACTATATCTCGACCGAGGGCTTGCAGTGCAAAGCCAGGCCAGTGTCGCGCATTACTTACAATAAAAGGGATCATTTATACCCAAGGGGTCCTGTGGAAATGCTTTTGGTTGAGGTGTGGAGTAGGTGTTTGCCTGGGGGGAGCCAGCTATGGTGCCCGACAACCAGCTTGGGTCCCTCAGCAGGAAATTTGACTCCAAGAGGGGTCCTAGGAGGGGATGACTTGACTGGTACCACTGTTAGCTCAGAGGTGGCTCCCCTCTTCCCCCCACTCCCAGGAGCTCTGCTGAGGGTGCTTCTATCGCAGCTGATTATCAAGGTGGTATACTACTGTCAGCCCCACCTGACCCAAGTGTCACCAGTGCTGGGTTCCCAGGACTTTTGTGGCCATCTAGTAGTCATCCCGCTGCAGGTACGTACTCCCCAGAGCCATATCCTTGCAGGGCAGAGTTCAGGTACCTCCAGGAGCCACCTCTCTGGCATCTCCCCCTGGTCTGCCTGCTGCTGGTGCTTAGCTCAGAGCCAGGAGAGACTGTCCTTGTCCCCACCTGAGACCTCCAGTGCAGAATTTGGGCCTGCTTTGCATGAGGCTATCAGCTCTCATGCTGAGGACCCAGTGCCACCTCTGCTGAGTGGTAGCTCTACTGCTTCGAGGGGCAGGGTCCACCCCCAACACAGCACAGTGGCCCATCTGCCACTGGAATTTGAGTCCCAGCTTCCTATCCTGTCCTATGGCCATGAGATCATTTAGGAACTTGAGTTGTATGGGGCGGTGGCAGCAAATCCCCCAGGAGTCAGCCCTCTTGTTCCATCAGTTCAGGTAGCCCACAGGCAGTTTGGGGGAAATCAGGACAGTTGGGTCTGAGACAGGACAACCCAGATTTCCTGCCTGTAATCTGCTGGGGGTGGGGTGGGTCTCAGTTCCTCCAAGCTTGCAGTATTCGCCCTACTGTAAACTGTTGTCCCTCAGAGAAGCACAGGAGCTGTTTCTCCTTGAACTACATGGGAGTGACCATGGCTGCCCCACTCCCCAGAGCTTGAAAAAGCAAGGGGAAGATAACAGATGGGGAAGGGCACAGAGAACCAGAAACCCTTTAACAGCACTTGCTGAATCTGCTGGTTTCCACCAGCCTTTGTTGATTTCTAGGGCAAAGGGGGTCTAGGCAAAGACAAGAAGGGTTCTGCCTTGCAATGATATACTTAAGTGCAGTGAGGCCGGCTCCACATCACCTGCTGATGGCCTGACCTCCTTCTTCTTCTTTTTTAATAGGCTACACACCCAATGTGGGGTTTGAACTCACAACCCTGAGATCAAGAGCCACATGCTCTACCAACTGAGCAAGCTAGGCACCCCAGCCTGACCTCAATTTTTCAACCGACGTGGAGTTTCAGTTTTAAAACCACTCTGGGTACGACAGCATGGAGACCTGGCTGTTGAAAAAGGAGCACCCCCTTTTTCTCAGGCTGGCTGGTATTTCCCTGACACCCATTTCTCAGCCCCCATCCCACCCCAATCAAGTCCAGGAGTGCTCTAGGCTGACCATGTCCCCTGTCACCTCTACATGACTAGTCTGCCTCTTTCCTGCCACAAAGCCCCCCATCAGGCCACATAATACAGAGTCAGGATCTGTTAAAACATGTTTAAAACAGGGTTGATCGCAACAGTCAGAACCGGCAGCAATAGGGGACAAGAGGAGGGGAGCATGGCCAATGCCAGCCCCCACCCAGCCAGTCTCTGTGGCTCTCAGCCTGGCAGTGCTTTAGCTTCCGCTTCTTTACTCCGGTGGTGCAAGATGGGTCCCCAGCCCCACTGGGCATGCCCTGCCTCGCCTGTGGGGCCGGGGCGGGGGGGGGGGGGTGGTGGTGGTGGAGGGCAGGGCTAATCAACTTCCCCCTCCACTCCCCCACAGGGCCTTGGTGGGCATTCTGTGAGGCCCAGCGAGGGCACACTGGCTCTCCTTCCTCCAGTCTCCATGGCTCAGGACCAGGCTAAGGGCAGAGGTAGATGGGGAGATGTGGGGGCCACAGAGGGCCCCAGGTGGCAGTGAGGGAGCTTGGGACCCTGAGGGGGGCATGCTGACTCCTTGCTGGAGAAAAGGCACCTAGATAGGGAAGCTGGGCTTGGGGACCTCCCAGGGGGCCATAGGGTGAAGTGGGGTAGGCTGAAAGAAGTAGGAAGCAGGGTGGTGAGAAACCCCCAATCCTGATTCCCAAACCACCACCACCCACCCCCAGGGAGAATGAAACAATCCTGGAGCTCTGCCCCCCCAACCCTCTGCCTGAGCAAGATGACCTTATCCCCCTCCCACCCTGCCCCCCAACCGGAGCCCAGGTCCAATCTCTTTCCCACCCTTCCCACTGCCCCACTCCAGGCCCTCTTCTATGGAGGGGGTGGACAGCAGAGGGGCCTCAGGCCGTCTTGGTGCCGGCGTCCACCTCCTTGTGGGCCCAGAGCTCCTTGTGCTGCTTCCGGCCAAAGCCCTCATCATAGTTGCCTTTGCTCTTAAACAGCTGCTGAAAGTGGGGCTTGCAGTAAAATTCCCCGTGCAGTGCCGCGTAGCTGCCCAGGCTGCAGAAGCAGAACAACTGTGGTCAGGTCAGGTGAGGGCTGGCGGGCGAGGGCAGGGGCAGGGCAAGGGCGCACCTCAGCTTGGTGTGACAGTGCTTGCAACAGAAGCAAGAGTTGTGGAAAATGAGCTTGTCCGCCACCAGGCGCTCCATAGGGTACACGGTCTTCTGGCAGGCGGCACAGCTCTCCTTCACCTGGGCCCGAAGGCTGAAGGACTGTCCCGGGGAGAGAGTCAGCTGGGGGCCTGACGCATGCCCATCCCCTTCTCCCCCAACACCCGGGTCTCAGGGCCCTACCTTGGAGCGCTGGACAGTGCTGCTGCCACCGCTGCCTTTGGCTTCCTATGGGAGAGGGCCAGTCAGGGCCAGGTCAGCGGAGGGATGCCCCAGATCATTGCTGGGGTCACCGGCCCAGATCCCAGGGGCATGGGGGCGGGGCAAAGGGTGGCAGGCAAACCCGCCGCCCTTCACCCCTTCACCCCCAGGCCAGACGCCTGCGGCGGCGGGGGTCTCCCACCCCGCTGATCACCTACATGAGAGGGGGTAGCCTGGGCAGCTCCTGCAGCCTGGTACATGGCTCGGTGGAGGTGATGGAGGCCCCAGGTAGAGACGCGGCACCCGCTGGGTTCTGCAAGGGGAAGTCGGTGGGTCGGGCCCCACAAGCCCTTCCCCAGCCTGCAGGGTGGGGTGGGAGTGTTTACAGGCAGGGGGCTGGGGGGCTGCGGTTGGGACTTTCCCTAAGTCATTTCCTGTTGCTCTGGGTCTTGCCACTTCCGCCCCCCACCCACCTCCCCCTTCGCCCGCCCGCCCCCCACGCTGCTCCCGGAGGGGCAGGGGGTCCCTGAGCTTAACCAGGTGTGGGGGAAGAACGGAGAGAGCCGGAGCGGCCCGGGGAGGGGGCACCGCGCAGCCGCCGTGAGCCGCCCGGGACCCCGCCTGGATGAGGGGAAGTCAGGGGCAGGCGGGCCAGGCGGGGCCTCGGTGAGAATCCGCTGGCCCCGCCTGACCCCGGCCCGACGCTGCTGAGGCCGCGGGCGCCCACCACTCGGCCGGCCCAGCCCCTGGACAGCGCTCCCCGGCCGTGCCGCCCGCCCCGCCCGAGCCGCCGCCCGCGCGCCCCGCTTCTCGGCTCCGGGGCCCGCGAGGACGGGACCGTAGACCCGGTACCCGTACCGCGGGCCCCGCCAGGGGGCTTCGGCCCCGTCCCCGCTTGGAAGCCCGCCCGGGAGGACGGCCGCTGGTCCCGGAGCCCCGGCCGAGAGCGACGAGCGCAGGCGCTGGGCGTCGGGACCCCCGCGGGCGGCGGCCCTCGCGCCTGCACCCCCACCTCGGCGCCCGGGTTCGTGAGGCGGATGCAGGCCCCCTCCCCGGCCCGTCCGCGGGTCTCACCGGGGCCCCGGCCTGGGCTGCGGGGCGGGGGTCGGTCTCCGGGGGGCGCCTCGGGTGCGAGGAGGGCGCGGGCGCGAGCTGCCGCCGCTGCCAGTGGTCCCCGTGCGGCCGCCGCCGCCACCGCCTTATCGCGGCACCGCCCCCGCCGGCCCCCGCCCCGCGCCCGCCCATTGGCTCCGCCGCGCCCGGAGCCGCCTCCGGGGCCCCCGCGCCGCCGCCGACCCCCTCTGCGCTTTGTCTTTCCCTCGCTCGCCGTCCCCTGCCTTTGTCTGCCCCCCGCCCCGACCCCGCGCTCCCGGCACTCGCACCATCCCCGCGGGCCCCGCGCTTTGCCCGCCGCCCCGTCGGTAGGTCCGCTCCCGACCGAGGCCGGGACTGGAGCCGGAGGGTACCGCACGCCTCCGGGCGCGGACGAGTTCAGGTTGAGACGCCGGGGGTCCCGGGACAAATGGCGCTCCCGGCGACGCCCCTGGGGCGAAAAAGGATAACCGGAGTGCCCTTGGGCCTTTAGGTGCCTCAGTTTCCCCCGGTTGGCCCTCGGGCCCGCCCGGATCTCCGTGGGCGCTGAGGTTTGACAGACCCCGCGGGGGCGGCCCGGTCCCGGCTCCCACGCCCCCGCCGGCCGCGGAGTCCTCCCGCCGCCAGGGGCCGCCCCCATACGGCCGCCCGAGGAAGGTGGCCGCGGCTGCTGGCACGCGGTCCAGCCACGCGAGGCTGCGAGGCCCGGCTGCCCCTGTGTCCTGTCACCTTGGGCCGCGGGCTCACCGAGTGCCAGTCTACACGAGAGGTCCAGCGGACCACCCCCACTCCCCAGCGCCTTCTCGCGCGACCCCATAGACAAGGTACCCGGGATCACCAAAGGCAGCAGCCCTCCAAGGCCCGCCGTCCTAAAACGTTTGTGGCCGGTTTTTGTGGCATTAGTCACCCCAGGTTCCTGCGGGCAGGCACTATTGCCTGCGAGAAATCAGGGGCTCCCCCCTTCAGGGAAGGAAATTTACATCCGTCAAACAAGCAAATCTCGGTGTCCCCTGACCCCATTTAACACAAGGGAGCGAGGCCTGAAGATGTGAAGAGCAGCAGGGCCGGTGCCAGAAGCCAGGCCCTCCAGCCCCTCTGGCCCAGCCGGCTGCAGTGCCTCCAGCACACAACACAGGTCCAAGGCACCCAGGAGGCAAGTGGCTGGCACCTGGTCGGGGTGGAGCCTCAGCTGTGCCCCACACGTGGGGCCCCGTCTTCTTGGACGACCTCTGCTGGGAGATCGGGGTCTAAACGGCCCCAGGGACTGCTGGGCTTTGCCTGATGTCTGGCTGGAAACTGTTTTCACCACACAGCCCTAAACATAGCTTGTTCCCACACTGTGGCAGGAATAGAACTGGTGGCTGCAGAGCGCAGCCCACACAAGCGTTAGGGAACAGAACAACTCAGCGCCTCCGTGCCTGGCAGGGGAGGGAGGGAGGCAGCAGGCTTCCCCAGCCACCCCGCTAGCTGTTCCCTTGGCTCCCTCAGGGCCCCCACACTGCAACTGGCTTTCCTCCCCAGCCTCCCACTTCTCCCTAGAGGAGATATATGTTTGGGTGGAGCTGTAGGCCCAGGACTCCCATGATGGTTTGTGTGTGTGTGTGTGTAACTTCAAAAATTGTGTTGTGTACATCTTTCCCGGCAGATGGCACAGAGGTCATCAAATTCTCAAAGGCGGCCGCCCTGCTGCACCAAGGTGCAGCAGGGAGCAGGCTGGGTGGACAGCAGACACCCAGCAGCAGCCTGGGCCCAGAGGTGGTAGGGTCTGCAGACAGCTACCACAGAAGCAGCAGGCAGCCTGGGCACTAAGGATGAGTGGAGAGCAAGGTGAAGAAAGCAGTTCAGAAGGAAAGAAAAACAGGCTGATAATGGTGTTGAGAAAAGGGAACTTGAGGTTTCAAGAAAAAAAAAAAAAAATGAGCTGGGCAAGAGGAAGGAGGAAGGCTGGAAATAAATGTGACCTGGCCTCCACCTCATAGTGGGGATGGCATCGTTCCCTTCACCTCAACTGCTGTAACTGCCCAAAGGAGGGGGGGGGTATTTTTCTTTTAAACTGGAGTTACAATTTCTGAGGGAAGGGAAAGTGAGAGCATTTGATGGTTCAAAGCAGCTTCAAGCAGGGAAGAGGGAGGGGCACTTCCTTCACCTGAAGTTTGAAGTGCCTGGGCTGGGGGGGGGGGGGGGGGGGCTCGCCAGGCCTGTGCTGCAGGCAGCACCATGGAGACCCAGGTCAGAGTCCCCCCACCCTTGCCGGCCAGCAGCCAGGATGACAGAGAGGGGACAGGTCTGGCTCTTAGGTTACCTGCTCTTTGGGTATTAGTTCCAGCGGTAAGGAGACACTGCCAAGTCATGTTACAAAACAAAACCCTCTACCTCGTTTCCTGCCAAAGGTAAGCCTCTTCTGCCTGGACTCCTAGCAGCCCAGAAGTGGTCCCACACATTGAAGGGCTGGTCTTTAGCACCTAGACCTTCCCAGCCCCAAAGTGGTTTGACGGCCACAGGCTAAAATGAATAGTCAGGTGATACATCTATTACGGGTTTTAAAAGAAACTGGCATGTTGTGAGGCTATCTAATGAAAGCGGTCATGGTTGGGCTTCCACGTGCACCCGTGGGACAACTCTTGGATGGCAGAATGTGGCACTGAAGGACTCCCATCTGAGCCTGTAAGGCCAGCACACAGCAATGCCACTCTCCAGTGGGTTCTCTGAAATGTTTAATTTGTTCTGGCAATGAAACTAACGTGGCATAAGGACTTAAGTCCTCAGGCTAGGCAAGACACTGTGGCCTTGGAGAAAGCCTCAAGGAGGCTGGCAGGAGGCAGTAAGATGGTGTGAAAGGGATGAGCTGCACAGAGGAACTATGGGAAGGCTTTAGGTGTTGGGGCACAAGTGATGAAAGGGGTGAGGATGGACTGCCCCAGCCTTGACCTGGTGCTTAACAAGAAAAAAAATGCCCTTCCCTTCAATTACCAGGGAGAAGCCTGGGGGCTGGAGAGGGGGGGGCAGGTGGCTTATTGCTTACCCCTCCACGGACCTCTAAGATCTGAGAGCAGAGGGAGAGAATGCAATAGGCTGGTAGGACAGCTACAGTGAGAAGAGGAAGTCACACAGTCCCCAGGTCAAGGAGTCAAACCCTGGGCTTGGCCTTTAGCCTTCCAGGGCCAGAACAGCATCTCTTTCTTCTGAAGAGGTTGCCTGAACTCCCAGGATGGAATGTCAGATTTCTGGCCTCTGATCACCGGTTGCTGGGATTCCCTGGTGTCTCGGAAGTCCTGGAGCAGTAAAAAAAGGTTTCTCTCCAAGAATTTCTTTCCCAGTGAGTAAGCGGCCAACTCTCCTGGCAGAAATGTCTCTTCTACCCAACCTGCACCTGGGAGGGTGGGAGTGTGGCCGGCCCTCAGAAAGGGCCCCTGAGGCTCACATGTTCCAGGACTGAGAACGTGCACCTTCTTCGGAGGCTCAGAACTCCCAGTCGTCCACCTCCAGCTCTTCCAGGTTTGTTACCAGGCCAAAGATCCCGCTGTGATCCTGAGGCTGACTGCCCTCAAAACTGGTGATGGGGGTGACAGGGCGAAGTAACTCAGGCAAGGCCTCTGAGGCGCGCCGCTTGATCTGAGGGAGGAGAGGCAGTTAGGGGTGGATCCTGTTGCTCTGGGTCCCAGGACACCATCAGGCAAGAACTATGGCCCCATGACAGTTGGACTGTTAGAGCCAAGAATCTCTATGAGAGGAAGGCACAGCGCCTTTAAGGGGCTTCAGAAAACTGGGCATTTCTCTTTGATTCAAAGGGAGGAGGAGAGAACACCTAAGGACCCCGAAGCTAAGGGGGTTGAGGGTCGTTAGAAGCACAGGCAAGAAGAAAATCCCAGGGAGCCTCAGGAGAGTGCTACCATACCTGCTTGAAGAAAGAGTGGTTCAGGAGGGTACTGGCACTTGGTCTGTGGAGAAAGAGGAAGAGAGCCCAGCATTACCCCTGTGCCCCAGGATTCCCAAATCCTGCTGCTCACACCTTATCCCCAGGCTCCCTCTGCTTCTTCCCTCAGCTCTAGAAGAAACAACAGCCCGAGCTACCCAGGTCGCTTCTTAGCAAACGGTTGTGTTGATCCCTCTGGCCGCAGGAGCTCGGGACTCCTCCAGGAACCCAGCCCTCCACAGAACAGATGAATCCTCTCAAACCCTGCCTTCGACCCCCCAGGCCCTCTCTGCCCCCCACAAAGCCCGGCTCCCAGCCCACAGGAAATACCTTACGTCTGGACTACGCTGAAGGCACTGCTCCACAAAGTGATGGAAGTGGGGGGAAAAGGTGCGGTGATAGGGGTGGGAGGGCGAGTCGCCATTGGAGGTCCTGGGGGTGCTGGTGGCCAGGCTGTCACTCAGGCCAGAGTTGGCTGCTGAGCGTGAGGTGCTCATGGTCAGCTCCTCGGCAGGGATGGTGCTGGTGTCCAGCAGGCAGGGCACGGTGCCATTCAGCTTCTCCAGCAGCATCTGGGGAGGACAGAGCCAGGACGCGGGCTGGAGGGGGGTGCCCTGGAAGATCTATGGAGTTTCTTCACAAATACACTTTTCCCAGTATACAAGTGTGGTTTAGGGGAGCAGAGAAAAGAAAAGTGGAGTAAGTCTAGTTTTCTCAAAGGTATGCTGGCCACTGGCTCCGCAGCCATACCCCAGCTCAGCCAAAGGGAAGAGGAGGAGAGGGCCTGCAAGAATGCACCCTTCCGCCATGGCTGCAAGGAAGGTCCCCGTCTTCTCTCCCGTTTATAAGACTTCTTCACGTCCTTTTAACTGTAGAGCACTCACCCTAGGGTGAAGGCGGCTGTCAGGTCATTGTCTTTGGAGCCCAGCCCCAGTCTCTTGTGCCCAGGTGGTTCGGGAGGGGTGTGTTACACAGCGCCTGCCAGACACGCCCTGGGTTGTCGCTGCACCGGAGCAGGGTGCCCAAGGGCCGACTAAGCTTGGGCAGCTGTGCCACAAAGTCCTCTGATGCCACACATGCAAAACAGCCCCAGCTTGGGGATTGCTGCCCTTGGGGTTGTCCTCCTGAACTTCCAGGCCAGAACCCAGAAGTCTCTCTAGAGCTGTGCTGTCTAATGTGGCAGCCACCAGCCACATGTAGCTATTTATACTTACATGAAATTTGGTTTAAAATTCAGTTTCTCAACCTCACTGGCCACACTGTAAATGCTCAACAGCCACAGGTGGCTAGTGGCCACTGTACTGGGCAGCATAGATAAGAGAACGCTGCCACTACCTCAGAAGATGCTATTGGATAGTGTAGCTCCTGTACCTCTCGTTCACCTTAAATAGCCGCCTACCTGTCCTGAGCACTTTCTGTGACTCTCTTACTTAGATTTTCTAGACTTATTACTGAGGTTTCCATACCCTCCTAATGAGTCTTCTAGATCTAATCTACCTGCTATTGTGATCTTTCTGAACTATGTATCTGATGCTATCACTCCTGGGCTTAAAAGCCTTCAGCAATTCTCCATGTGGTTTGGGACCGGAACCAAATGCCCTGGTGTGGCACACAAAGTCCTTCATGCTCTGCCCTGGCTTCCTGCTCCAGCAACATCACCCAGCAGCCCCTGTACTTCAGCTATTTGTAACCATTGCTATTCCCCAGATCCTATCCCTGTTTGACTCTGGGTCTTTGCACATGCTGTTCTCTCTGCCTAAGTTTCCTTCTAGTTCCCATTCCTCACACAGCAAACAATTACTATTTGCCTTCAAGACTCAAATGTCACCTCCTCCCAGAAGCCTCCCTGGGTCCCCTGCTCTACAGAGCTCCCCTCTGGCCACTCTCTAGCTGCCCCTATTCCCACAGGGCAGTCTGTGGGTTCAAGGGAGAGACTCACTCAGAGCCTCCACCCCTCCACCCCCTCCCAGTTCTAGATCATGCTCCAGATACTTAGGATTCAGGTAATTCTTGCCAAAATGACCCGAGTCTGCTTCCTAGACTTGATAAAGCCTGATAAGCCTCTTCCCTGGTCTGTCTCCCAAAGGTAGACTATGCCACTGGCTATGTGTGCCAAGGAGTGGCCAAAGGACAGTCATTGTAAGGGGCATGAACAGATGTTGAACTTGTAGGCTGGAGGTTCCAAAGGTACTGGCCAGAATATGGTAGCACAGAACCTGAGAAGCCTGAGAACTCTAAATTAGAAACTGGCCTTCCAGGTATATTTATCAAGGTAGGACGGAACATATTTTGTAAATTTATGAAATTCAACTAAGTAGACAACATGGTATGTGGGCCTCCATTTGCACCCCTGCTCCAGGCCCTGCAACAGTCAGTGGCAGGCCTGCTCCTGGGCTCTCCTTCTCCAGGGTCCCCTCCCACAGCAGGGGAAGGCAGTGGTGGGCAGGTAAGAAGGAAAACAGGCTGAGGGCTCACCTGGGTGGCAGGCATATCCTTAAAGGGGACATGGCCATTGGCCAGCTCACAGGCTGTGATTCCCACACTGTAGATGTCAGACTTGGCATCGTAACCCTGCAGATTCTAAGTCAGGAGAAAAAAGCCATAGATCACTCCATTTGTAGCCACGGTTGTTCTTAGAAGAGACCGGCATGGGGCAACATCCGAGGGGAGGAAGACAGTATCTGTCTCAAATCCAGCCCACTTTCCTTGCCTGTACTACTGAAGAGTAGCTGATATTGTAAAGGAATGAATGATGCTGTGTAACAAGCAGGGAGAAGTGTGGGTCCCCATACTCCTGCTTAGTGGAAGGATGTGGAGAGCACTGAGTATTTCAGGAATGCTCACTCTTCCTATAAGGAAGGTCTCTGAAGGGAACTGAAATAGCATTAGGTCCAGTTTGGGACCCCACAGAGGGGAAACACCACCATGTGCAATGGGCTGAGAGGCCTCCCGGGTCCACCTACCAGCAGGGAACCCCTCCCTCTGGAACCCCTTACTCCACTCAGAAGCAGAGCACTCCCATCTGGGGAAATTCCTGAGGGCTCCCTAGGGAAACTGTGAATTGGTGAGGGATAGGGGCTTCTCAGGACTCAGTCCACAGACCTGCTGGAGGACCTCTGGGCTGAGCCAAGGCAGAACCTTGACACTGTACTTGGGAAAGTCGTGGACCACACGCTGCCGTTGCCCATGGCTGATCATGCTGAGGTTGCTGCGTAAACCAGACAGGTAGACCTTTCCCTCCGAGGAAATCAGAATGTGGCTGGCTTTGACGCTCCTGGGGTGGGGTGGGGTGGGGTGGGGAGCAGAGAGAGGGTGTCACGGGGCCACAGGAGCCCTTCACGTCACAGACCTCTGATCTTCACATACTAGGTAAATATTATATACACATAAACACATTTTAATATAATACATGCATAAAAAAAGAGAAAATAGCATGACCCAATTTACATACCACCAGATTTTAAATCTTTATATTTTGCTAAAGTTCTTTTAGGCTCACAGACCACTGCTTGGAATCTGTGGGTATTCTTACAAAGCGGATCATAGTGTGATATCCATATATTTTCAATTTACCTAAAGGTACTGTGTTATGCATCCCATCCTTCCTTCACTCCTCAGTGCTGTTTGTAAGATCCATCCGTGTGGCCACCTATATACAACCAACCTTTGCTTCTAACTGCCACCTGCACTCTGGGGTGGGATCGAACACTTCTACTGACCCCTTCTTCCAGGAAGGAACATTGATGCTGCCTCGAACCACCATGGATATGAATGATGGCATCTACATATGTCCTCTGAGAGGCCTGTGTGAGGGTTTCTTTGGGGTGTACCCCCAGAGCAGCATTGACGGCCCCAGTGCCGAGT
This sequence comes from Prionailurus viverrinus, assembly GCF_022837055.1. Lineage (NCBI taxonomy): Eukaryota > Metazoa > Chordata > Mammalia > Carnivora > Felidae > Prionailurus > Prionailurus viverrinus. Next base: position 37,957,984 of record NC_062574.1, read on the forward strand.
GACCCTGACTGGTTGCATTGGGCCATCTTCCACTGTGCGGTCAGGAGACCCCACTTCACCACGCTGGGCCTCAGCCAGCCTCCAAATGACACTGGCCTCAGGTGTGTAGGGTGACATCCTCCTGTTTAATTTGCTTTTCTGATTCTTATTAGATTTGAGTGTCTGGTCATATTGAGAGTCCTTTGGGTTTCCTCTTCTATAAACTTCAAACCCTTTGCTCATTTTTCTGTTGCTTTGCTTATCCTTTTCTTATTGATTCACATAATTTCCTTGTTACTAATTCACATAATTTCCTTGTTACTAATCTCCTGTGTGTTCTAGACACAGCTAACATCTTGCACGCTGTCACCCATTTCTTAATTTTGTCCATGGTGTTCTTTTTTGGAGAGAGATCTTTAATCTTGATATAATCAAATCCATCATATGTTGTTTTGTGCTTCTAAAATATCTAGACATTCTTCTGTGCCTCAGGTCACAAAAATATTTCCTTCTATCCAAGTCTGTAGTTTTATATCAGACATTTAGGCCTTAATCCATCTGAAAAGTGCTCCTTTGTACATGGAATTAGGTAAGGGTCCAGCTTCCCTACTGTGAGTGTCTTTTCCTAATACCATCTATTAAGCAGCCCCTCGCCCCAGCCTCTCAGCACAGGGCTGACTGTGGGGCACACACGCAACTTTAGGTGCTCCAAGGAAGGAGGGGGGTGGGGCACAGAGGCCCATGCCAGATGTTCTTCTCACACAGCACTCAGGACCGAACTGCTCAGTAAAGACAAAGTTGGCACCGATAGGCTAAATGCTCTACCAAGTCAGAGGCAAGGACAAAATCCCAAGCTTTGATTTAAACTCTGACTTCACTAACTTCAGTCAACCTTCTCCTCCCTTCCCCTGTTTACTTGAGGGCTCCTGGGCACAGATCCCTGCTCTTGTCAAGGGCGATTATGCCTAAGAATGCACCTGTGTACGTATCCCATGTGGTGGATGTAGTCCAGGGCCTTGAGCACCCCCTGCAGGATGTAAGCAATCGCCAGTTCATTCATGCCGTCCATGAAGTGTGTGCAGATGAGATCCTTTGCAGAACCTGAAGAATTGTGGGGACACGGGGAAGAGTAACAAAGAAGGGAAACAGACATGAACCTGCTGACAACAGCGTTCTCAAAGCACCTCTCTGCCAGGACCCCTGTTCCACTCACCATATGCCATGAATGATGTGACAACCCACAGCTCATTGTCTGCAATAAAGGTGGCTCGATATGGCAGGATATTGGGATGGCTGAAGAGTTTAGAGACATGAAGCTCCCCCTGAAAACAATGGTAAGCGGAAGTCAGAATCAAGGGGTCCTGAAGAAGACGCTCAACATGAAGGTGGTGGCATGAATAACATGGGGACCCAGTCTTTCCTGGAGCTCTTCTCAGAGTCCTGGGAGCAGCCCAAGCAGGTGGCCACCCACATGAGAGAAGCCAGGCTCTGCTGTCTCCACAGGGAAGCCAGCACTACTCTGCCAGCTTCTGCCTGCGTTTGGCTCCACTAGCCAATCTAAGAGAGAGCCTCAAGAAAAATTCCCCACCAACAGTGAAACTGCTAACAACACGGTAGAGGGTCACGGCTCGCCACGTCAGAAATGATGAGAACCAACAGTTGACTGAAGACTTATAAAGTAATAAGCTTAGTTCAACTTCAAGGGCCAAGGCACAGAACTCCTCTTTAAGATAAGAAAACAAAAAACACTGGGGCACCTGCGTGGCTCAGTTGGTTAAGCATCCAACTTCGGCTCAGGTCATGATATCACAGTTCGTGGGTTCGAGCCCCATATCAGGCTCTGTGCTGACAGCTCAGAGCCTGGAACCAATTCTGTGTCTCCCTCTCTCTCTGCCCCTCCCCCCACTCACACTCACCCTCTCTCTCTCTCTCTGTCTCTCAAAAATAAACATCAAAAAAATAAAAAAAATAAAAAAAGGAAAATAAAAAACATTTTCCTCTTATAAAGGAAAATGTTGTAATCGATAGGACAAGGAAACAAAGTTATCAGAGAGCAAACACGAACTACTAGACAGCCGAAGGTACTTCTCCAGCAACCTAGGAGCGAGAGAGCAGCTACAGAAAGTGTCAGACCTATGGGATTTTAGAATGAATTTGGACAAAAGAACTACAGAAACTCAGGGGTCCTGGCCTCTGGGACATGAGCTAAAGGCCAAACAGGCAATACTTTCTGCCTATCTACTGCTCCAAAGAATTTAAAAAAGAATCCTAAAGTCCAACATGCTCTAGAATGAACTCAGATATCTTTCTTCCCAAATAACTAAGCTGGGACTGACTTTCGGTTCCATCCTCAGACCCACAAAACTACTCTGAACACGAATGGGTGTTAGAGCACCATCAGAAGAGCATGAATTCAGGGAAACACTGTGATGAAGAAGAGGGATAGGTTGCAGTCAAACTGCTGAAAACACACTGACCCAGGCCCTGAATCTAAAGAGCTCCCGGTGCAAGCCTGAGTCAGGGAGGAACCCAGGCCCCTGCCAGCTGCTCTTGGATCTGTGGTGTCCCCTGTAACAGGAGGGCAGCTACCTCCTTCTCCAACAGAAAGGAACCTCAGGAAACAGGACAATGAGAGCCAGAAGGTGGCTGTCACAGCAAAGCAGGCTGCCCCGAATCTGGAACAAGACTGCCTGGGTTTGAATCCTGTCTCTACCACTCACTAGTATGTGTGACTGTGCGCAAGTTACTCGGCCTCTCTGAATAGTAAATAAATGAATAAATGAGCCACAAAGGCATCTTTGGAGAGGAAGAAGGGAGTATAAATTGGCCTGAGCAGAATTACAGAATCCTTAGTGCCAAATGCCCACGATTCTTCGTTAAGAGCTTCTGTTAACTTCCTGGTTTGGTCCGCCTTCATTTTCTGCCAGCTATTTTCAGAAGACAGATGCAAGAGTTGCCTTGTAATTGCGATTGGAACTAAGAGCCCATCCTTGAAGTGTCCCAACACATTTTATTACCTGCAAGAACGTCACCATCTCATTGGAACAAGCTTCCAGGTTAATCCTTCGTACCGTCACGTACTCTCCTGTCGGTTTGTACCTTGCTAGATTCACTGTCATCAGGTCCTCAAATCCTTTGCCTAAAAGAAAAGGAAAATGTCATGAACAAGGGCAATGGCAACAGAGGTAGCCTTAAAGAGACTTGATTTAAAATGAGAACTCGGGGTGCCTGGGTGGCTCAGTCGGTTGAGCGAACGGCCTCAGCTCAAGTCATGATCTCACGGTTTGTGAGTTCGAGCCCTGCGTCGGGCTCTGTGCTGACGGCTCAGAGCCTGGAGCCTGCTTCAGATTCTGTGTCTCCCTCTCTCTCTGTCCCTCCTCCACTCATGCTCTGTCTCTCACTGTCTCAGAAAAAAACACTAAAAAAAATAATAATAAAAAGAAAACTCAAAACTTTCACTAACAATTCCCCTTGTGGCTGACATTTCTTGATTTTTCTCCTATCAGTTCCTTCTCAGCCAACCACTTGAAGTGCCTATGGTCCAGGACATCAGAAGCCAAAAAGAAAAAATTGCAAAAGAGCTTCTCTCCTAGGGATGCCTGGGTGGCTCAGTCAGTTAAGCGTCTGACTTTGGCTCAGGTCATGATGTCACAGCCAGTGAGTTCGGGTCCCGCATCAGGCTCTATGCTGACAGCTCCGAGCCTGGAGCCTGCTTCAGACTCTGTGTCTCCCTCTCTCTCTGCTCCTCCCCCACTCACGCTCTCTCTCTGTCTCTCAAAGATGAATAAATGTGAAAAAAAAATTAAGAAAAAAAAAAAAGAGCTTCTCTCCTGGTAACATGATCTCTTTTCCCAGATTTGGAAGACAGAAGCAAAGGAGAGTCACAAAAGCCAGTTTTGTCACCCTGAGTCCTGCTAACTAGCTGACAGCCTCTGGCACACGCTGATCTGGGGATGCAGAGGAGGCCACAGGAGTGCCCAGGAGCCTGAAGGTAAAATAGCAGTACTAGGACTTTACCTATGACAGAGAGTAGCTCATAGCGCCCTCCTTCCGGCAGGAAGCTACTCATGATCTCCTGTTTAGACAGGGATGCTATCGACTCTGAGCTCGCCTCATTGGTCTAAAGAAAAAGAAAAATAGGTTAATAACAGAAAATTGGGTGTGGGATGGGAGTGGGGAGGGGATGATTCAGACCCACAAGGAGACTGGCATCTAAACATACAAATTCTGACTCGGGGTCAAAGAAATAGGTCCAACACTATTCGATGAGAAATGTAGAACACCAGATGTTCAGTGTAGTCATTAGCACTGACATCAGAGCCAGTAAGTGTGAGCACCATCTACAAATGGGGGTAGGGGACAGGGCTGGTTCCTAGTCAACTGTTGATTTGCTTGTCCTTTCCAACAATTGGCTCATTTGCTAAAAATTATGAAATTCTTACTTGGGGAAAGGATGTCTAGACAAAAGTCATGTTTAGAAAAGAGAAGGGGGATGGAGAAGTGAGGGGTTCTCTTGAATTTCCTGCTGTATTGGGGTCCTACTTTAGGGCCCTGACTACAAGACTCCAAAGGTCACATGCTGAATTTTGCTATAGGGGAAATTTGGCCATAAGAAGTACCCTCTTGAGCAAACCAAGAGCCCAGACCAATCATTCTCTGGCATTTTCTTTCTTTAAAAAAAAAATTTTTTTAATGTTTATTATTTTTGAGAGAGTGAGACAGAGAGCAAGCAGGGAAGGGGCAGAGAGAGAGAGAGAGAGAGAGAGACATAGAATCGGAAGCAGGCTCCAGGCTCTGAGCTGTCAGCACAGAGCCGACGCGGGGCTCAAACTCACAGACCGCGAGATCATGACCTGAACTGTAGTTGGCCGCCCAACTTGACTGAGCCACCCAGACACCCCAATTCTCTGACATTTTCAAGTGAAGCAAGAAAACAGAACACATAGGGCTGCAGGCAAGGCACAGGGCTGTCACGTCTCAGCCATCATCCCAGGCAGAGGAAGTGACCTGCTTCCTGGTTCCTGCCGTAAATGAAGCTGGACCTCAACCAGTTAGGATGTGGGCATCACACCTCTGGGCTTTGAGGTCCTAAAGGAAAAGTGCCCAGCAAAATTGATGGCAGACCAACTCTCCCTTCAGCTCAAAAGGCTCAGACCTAAATTTATTTGTGTGATTTGGGGGCCATATTTTTCTTTCTTTTGGATCCTCTTTCCTACTGAGATGGAGTACCTTAGGCCAGCTCAAATTTCATATGCTGTATTCCTAAACCTGACCTCTAGTTAGGAAAAGATCTTTGTGAACACAAGAAAGGCCCCTCACTCAGCACTAGCCAGAAGACAGGGAGTCAAGAATGTTCTGACATGGTGGTACCTCCTTGCTGGGGATCCCTGACATTTCAAAGGCATCCGGTTTCAAGAGTTGATGGAACTGCCAAGGGGAAAGAAACCAAGTGGGGTTCTTCCTCTTGCACCACTTAAGTATGACAGTAAGAGGAATCTACTCAACCAAAAGTGAGCCCTGTCAGCAAATTTCTAATTCAATCAATTTTTTATATTTCCAAGATTCATCCCATATTGTTGTATTTAGCCATGCTGTACACCCATGTTGTGTAAGAGTCATCTTGTGAATATACCTGTTTATCCATTCCAGTGTTGATAGGCTTTTGGGGTTGTTTTTGGTTCTGCTCGTATGAACTGTGCTATTAGAAACCCATTTGAATGTGTCTCTTGATGTGTATATGCAAGAGATATTCTAAAGCTTATACCCAGAAACTGAATTGCTAGGTTACAGAGTATATGAACAATCGACTTTACAAAATAATGCAAAATTGTTTCCCAAAATGGTTAAACCAATCTACACTCCCTCCAGTACTGTATGTATGTTCTCATTGATCCATTTTCCCCCATCACTTAGTATAATCAGACTTAAATTTTTTGCCAATCTCATTGTGAGGGTGATTTATATTTCCGTGATTGCTAATGAAATTGAGCATCTTTTCATGTATTTATTAGCCATGTGGGTTTTCTCTCAGGTGAAATTGGCTCTTTGTGTCTCTTGTCCATTTCTCTACTGGAATGTCTTAATGTAGGATTTCCCCAAAGTAGGCCGCCTGGAACACTGACCTTGGCAGTTAAAACATATAAATGGTTTACACGTCCAATTAAATGAGAAAATGAAGCATTCTCTCTCATGGAGAATCACAAGGTGTGCTGGCATAAAATGGCTTCAAGAAGTTTTGTAGTAAGGAAACTTGTTTAATTTGTTTAACCTAGCATTTCCCAAATCTACTTGTCCAGAGAACCTTTTGTATCTCATATCTGTTAAATTTTGGGAAAGGTAATTTGGGAAAGGCTATTTTAAGTAAAACATATGGTATTATGCAAAGACTATAGGCTCTGGGGCCAGACAGAGGCAGAACTTGAACTCAGGTCTATCACTTGCTCTGTGACCGTGGGTAAATCACGCTAAATTCTTGGGATCTCTGTTGTCTCATTAATGGAATAATTCCCAGTTTATAGGGTTGCTATGACAAATGAGATAAAATATGTAAAGATCTTAGTGCTACCTGGTGTTTCATAGGTATTCAGTAAATGTGAATTCTATTCTTTTCCTCCCTCTTTTGCTGCCTACTGTTTGGTCACTCTCCTGTTCAACAAATAAGATGGAACAGAGAAAATGGAGAAACCAGAGTATGCGGGGTAGAGCTTGATCAATAGTTAAGGTTGGTTTGATTTTCACTTTTACAGTTATCTGTTTTCAAATGCTCTGAAAATACGTTCTAGGAACATTTATAGCCATTGTGGCTTCTTGACACTGTGGTGTTCAGAATAATCCCAAGTGCCTCTGCCAGCTGAGAGACACACACACAACTATGGGACAAAACAGAGTAGTAATTTGAGCAAAAAGCCCAAACCAGGAGCTCTGAAATGGCAACCTACCATTTGTTTAGAATTTATAAGCTGCAAGCTAAGTTAGTCTTGAGTCCCACCAACTTCATACCTCTCACCACCTGTGCATAATCTTGTTCTACAGATCCTGTTTTCTCAACTATCAATCTACCCCTCATAAAATCGGCGTCATCAGTTAACACAAAACCCAGGGTGTGGCTTTCAGACCCAAAGTCCCTACTCTGATCTGTGAGTATCCACATGATTCGGCCCCTGCCTACTTCTAATGACTTCATCCCTTACCACATCCCTGTGACTTGCTACACTTGACCCATACAAACAGGTGCACTTCAATCTTAGGAAGCTCACACCAGCAGTCCCTTGGTTTGGAAGATTCCTGCCCTACTCCTTCCTGCCCCTGCTATTTTCTCATAGCTGCTTCTTCCCTACCATTGAGATTTCAACTTAAATGTCATCTATGCATTGAGGACTCTGAGCAGAAAGTAAAGTAGGCTCTCAGTCACTTTATTATGTCATCTTGTTTTACTTTCCTCACAGTAGTTATTATTGTGTTCATTGATCTGTTGCCTGCCTCCTCAATTAGAATGCAAGCTCCATGAGGGTATAGATCCTGACTGTCTTGTCAGTTTGGTATTCCCAATGCCTACAGTGATGCTGGCACATAAAAAGATGATTTAAACAAGTTTGGGCTGAGGTTTCCTGGCCATGACCTTGTCATTGCCATGAGTTAAAGAGGACAGTAGGGTACATGTACCAGCCAGTTCCACTGGAGACAGAGTTCAACATAATGACCTATACTGGAAAAACCAGCCCTCATGCAACGCACTCACTGGATCCCCTGCTGCTAGGGGCACTTTATAGATCAGAATCTGGTACCTGGATGTGAGAAAGTACTGCATTTTTTAGCAGGTAGAATCTAGAACCACTATATATTTGAAGGTCTTCCCCCTGATCTCCAGGCAAACTCCAAAATATTTCTCTAATTTGAAAAAGAGGCTATGAAGGACAGCTGGAGTTGTGAGATTAAAGTGCTTATTAAATGCATTTTAAAAAACTCCCATGGGAAAAACTACTGATAGATACTTTTTTATTACCTATGACCCTCTTCCTTGCTAGAAGTGCATATAAGACATGCTGTCTAGGCAATACACTAAAGACATACACTTGCTGAGCCAAGGTAGGAAATTATGCATTAAACTACTGATATGATTAGGTAGTAACTTGACCAAATATTTCTACTATCTCTGTTGACTACAGAATAGTACTCAAAAGTGTTAGTTTTAGGAAATACAATTCCTTAGTTAATTGGGAATATGAATTCTTGGCAATCTGGAATTGCAAGAAATGAATTTGTCTCTTGGTTATTGTCCTTGTCTCACTGGGAACACTCCTAAAATGGGCAATTTCTACATTGTGGATGTTCTACAAGTCTGAACTCAGAAACCGATCTTTATTTAGGAAAACAAAAACAGTGTTTTGAAAGGAAGAGGTCTGGTGAGATATCGCCACAAGAGAGGCGGGTTAGCTCAGTAGACTGTTTCAGAGTTAGAAAAGGACAAAATTCAGATGAAAAGGATGAAATGTTTAGTCCAGTCTCTTTAAAAAACACAGCACAGCATAGCTTTATTAGTATGATATATAATCTCAAATTGTCTAGAGAAACTAATTCTAGCAAAGCTATGCTTCTTAGTTTTTCCCCACCATGAAAAGCATTGTTGTTTATTTTGAAGCATTTGAAAAATACATAAGCTACTGATATCCAGAAAGCACCATAAAATAACACTGTTTAAAGAGTTTAAAACAAAATACAAGAGAGCACACAAAGACTATATTTGTGAAATGCTACATCCAACCCCCCACAGGTTTCACACAGGATAAGTCTTGGCATAACACCGGCAGCTGTGAAAATATAAAAATTATCTAAAATGGGCATTCTCATCTGGAAAAATATTTAACTGATCATATAGGGAATGTTTTTAGTCTCCTAACTGGAAAATATTTGGATCTGATAGAGAGGTGCTCCTTACTAGAGCGTAGTCAAAGCTTCACTCAAAGAGAAATTCCTAGTCAACGTCACCACCCTTCTGCTGTTGGGGCTGCCTGCCAAAGGTGCAGATGTCTGTCATCTGAAAAGAAGAAGTTTATTTAGAAAAGCGTTCTTATCCTCTCTCTTTAGAAGACACTGATTCACATTATCAAAAATAGCTTGGTACGCTGTGCACATCTGTGCACATGTGGTATTATTTACTTTGGTAAAATAAACTACAAGAGTAGGAAACAGAACAAGTCTTCCAACCCTTGCCAATTAAAAAAAAAAGTACACTTTCTGTTTTGTACTTTTTAATGTGGGGTTTTGATTTTAAGGTAGGAGATTTGATATCCTGCCTATAATCTAGGGAAAGCTCTGTAGTATCTCTGTGAACTGAAATCTATCAGCAATAGACCACAGAGGAAAAATTTAGTATCACTAGCCACTAAAAGTAACCATATCTTAGACTGTTGAAATTTTCTTTTCTTTTCTTTTTTCTTTTCTTTTTTCTTTTCTTTTCTTTTCTTTTCTTTTCTTTTCTTTCTTTCTCTCTTTCTTCTTTTTTTTTTGGAGGGGGTGCTGGGCGATTGGTAAGGTTGGGAAGGGGAGGAGACCTTAATCCCCAAGAGAGAGCAAAAAGTGCCTGAGACTTTTTCAGCTTCTAAAGTACAGGTCAAAATCTTTCCAGGGTGAAACCTGACTTTCCACAAGTAAAAGAATTATACTACAAATAAAACTCAATGAAATAAGCAAAAACACAAAATGATAAGCCAACAAAAAACACAAATTTCCACAAGAAGTCATTCCCATGCAACAGCCATAGAGCTCAAGCCTAGAAAGTCACTTACTTTTCTCCGAGTGTCACCCGGAGGCTGCTCTGGAGTAGAGAAATTGATTGTTGGCATTTTGTTTTTTAGCAGAAGACACATCCACATTCAGAACAGCAATTATTACACTTAGAACTACATTTATTAATAGAAACCACCTAAGAGTCATTATAGTAAAAAGTGCCCGCAGTGCTATATATAAACACATACATGTACGTACACACACACACACACACACAGAGTAAAAACACTACACATAGATGGGATTTTCAACATGAATCTATGGCTCTTGAAAACATGGCAAGGCTACTATTCTATGGGTATTCTTCTGAGTATAACTCAACTGCTATAATCCCAGTCTTAACATTTACTTTCCATCAGCATAATGTTAGTTTCAATAGGCTGGTTTCAGAGTCATATACTGTGAACAAAAAATTTATTATAAAGTTATAGAGATGGCCGGCTATTTCCCAGAGAGTGCAGAGGCTAGAAAACAGGCTTTAAAAAAAAAAAGGCAAAAAAGGTTTTAGCAGCAACATGTACATGTGAGACCATAACCCAATTAGATTCACCAGACACATACATTCTATTCTGAACACAAATAAAGCAAGGGCTTTCTGGGCCTCTGCTACCCTTGGTGAAAATAAAGCAAAGGGCAATGGAGATAACATTCTGCTCTTAAATCAGATAAATTCTGTATCTGTCCTTTTTATTTTCTCCATTCTATAAAAGTGAAAAAAATCATCAAAGTAGATTTTTAACTGGAAAGTACTGGAATGATCACACATCTCCAAATATCTTAAATTAGAAATCACAGCATCCAACTGTATTATTGAAGGAGATTGGCTGCACAGTAAATTAGCCTCAATTTGTCAAAATAAGATTTTTTTTTTTTTGGCCTTGGACATCAGTTTTCTGGTACACAAATGGCAGGTGCAGTTGCTTAAGACAGTCTGTTAAAGGTAAAAAACCAAGTGAATAGATTAAAGGAAATCAAGCCCAGTCTCACAGAGTAGAAGGCAAATTCCAGGTTGTATAAAATTCGATAATATATACTTCATCAAGCTGTAAGCAATATACGGAACAACCTCTTCACCCTCCTCAGATCAGTCAGTGATGAGGCAATTGTCAAAAGACCGCCAGAGATCCCACACTCAAGACACTGAAACCAAAATCCTTTCATTCAGTTCACATATCCTGTAATATTTTTAACTAATTGTAAACTGGACTTCCAACTCAATTTTCACCAGGGCCAATGTTTACTTTTAAACATGGTATTCCTGTTAATGATGAGAAGAAAATGAGAACAGGACCAGAATGCTGTAGTTTTGTTCCATTAGCTTTTCCTTTACTGTGTGGCTAATTTTTATTCTTCAGAACTAAAACAAAAACAACTCATCATGTTTCTAAACTCTCATTTGTCTAAAACATAACATTTTGACAGAGTTCACAAATAATACTCCTCTGGAAGTTTTTGAATGAATAAATTAACAGGTACCATTTAGTAACTAAAAAGTTTGAATTTTCAATGACCTGAGCCTACCCCAAGGTATTTTGTTTGGATCAGTCAACCAACACACTCAATCTGATAACCTGTTTCTTTAACTATAGGAGCTGAAGAGAGTGTCTTTGGTATTCAGACACAAAGAATGGGGCTCTAATATTATCATTTGTATAGAAAAGAATTTTCTTTGCCTTAAATTAACATAGCAGTTCTCAAAAAGGCTCAATTGGAAAACAGCCAAAGACAATGCCTGGCCCTGTTAAACCTCAAAGTTGCAAGGCTACTTCCGAAATCAACATGTGGATTTTATAACAGGAAGTTAATATTTTTGTCCTGACAGATTTTTTTCCTTAGTTCTCCTAAGTCTCATAATTTCTACCACGAAAAGATGAGTCAACTAGATTGATCAGTAAAACCAGAACTTTTATATCATTGCTACCACTGTCCTGACTATAGTTTTATTTTTAAAATCTTCAAGGTTAGAAGCTTTTGAACACTTAGGTTTTTTCCTTTAAGAATATGTATTTTAACTGGACAAATACTTAGAAGAAATAAATATGCCTTTAAGTAAATACTCACTTTCTAACAATCAAGACAGATCAAGGTCAACTGCCAGATTAGTCCTCAAATCTTTGGGAAACCATAGATTCAAAATGGAGCCAAACAAATATAACAACTGTAATTTACACCTGCCCTTAGAATTGCTAATTTCTATAAATTGATTTAGTCAACAAGAGTAGTAATGTTTATCCTGAAGTGATGGCTAAATGCCAGACTGTACTTACCTCCAAATAGTTCCAAATCTCTTAAGCCCTCAACAATGAACTTTTCCGAGACCCACCGCTAAAGAGGAAAACCCCAAAGAGAATTAGTATTTCTTCCAAGCCACAAAAAATTAGCTATCAGCCATTAGACAAACAAATAAACTACAAAACCAGAATCATGCAGTATAGTTAAGATGCATTTCTATGGAAAAGTTTTAAAAAGAATCTTGAATTTAAATCAACTGTAAACAATAGGTTAATTCCTTCCTCTATCCTTCTGTGCCTAATTTGATAAATAATCTTTAAATCTCACAGACTGATGAGAACCATGTAGGACTGGCCCTAAACAAGAAGAATGTTTTTGTTCTTCCTATATATACAACTACCTTCTGGTTCCATCTTACTCATTCAATGGCTATTACAGATGCTTTGGATCATAAATGCCAATGTGAACAATACTACTGAAATTCACAACACAGAAAACAGAGATGAAACCGTTTTTCACAATCCTCTATTAGTTTGTAAAAGAAAACAGTAAGCTGCATGTTCTTTCATCCACTAGGATTTCTAAAAACATCATCACCACACTTACATTTTCTATCAAGTTTACAAGGACCAAACTAGCATCACCAATCTGTGGTTCACTTTACTATCCTATTTCCAATGAGTATTGGATTTCCTTACTGATCAATGGTCTGGTGTCACCCGAACCAGGCAAGGTTGAAATAGAAAAGAAGCTCACATGTAAAAGTAACAGTATCAAGATAGCATTTCACTTAAGGACTGGTGTTAAAGTTTGGCTTGGGGGCATTCTTTCCACCTGGCAGAGTTCAGACTAAGGAGAGATTCTATTTTTTCCTCTTAATTAACAGTGAAGTTTACTCTTTCCAGTATAAATTATTCTTATATATACAAACATAAGAAAAAAGAAGATTAACATTCAAAAAAACAAGTTGCATAATATGGTTCATGAATTGGAACTATAACATCATTCTCTGTCCTTCTCTATATCAATTTTTTTCTAAATTTAAAAAAAAAAAGGAACACCCAAAGTAAAAAATTTGGTATAAAAAAATCATATGTACTGTATCACAAAATATAACGTATACTTTAATATTTAGAAAGTGATATATTCATGCGTCATAGCACTTATATCTTGTTACAAAATTTTAAAATAATAACTACTGCATTTAGAAATCAAATACTTGATAATAGATAATAAATAGAATACTTTTTTTATGACATCATGGAAGCTATTATAAAGAAGCTAACTCCAGTGTTTGTTGGGGTCATTTTAGCTGGTGAGGTTTTTCAGGTTTAGTAACATTTTTCATGTTCAAAGAGGCTCCAATTAAACCTATGATTATACTTAGAAAATGTGTTCCAATAATTACAATTTGATACTGATTTTTAAAACATAGAAACTCATTGAAAATACGTAGGAAATGGGCAGCTTATTAGCGGTTACATACCTACAGTGAAAAGTGTCACTGATTCATTTAATTTTGTATGATTGATATTCATAAAATAAGCCACCTTGTTTCTTCTCTATCGGACAAACTGTTGGGTATATTTAGTGTCTCTGGTCAGCCCTCTGCTTGCAAGCTCTCTCCTCGGGAGTGGAGGCCGCAATGTCTGCTTTACTTCCTACATCCCTCATGTTTGTAGGATTCTGAGCATCATATAAAAATACCACCTACACTGCTTTACAGAAAATAAAAATAGTAAAGCCAGAAGAATAGAAACACTCACCCTAATTCGCTCTGGTTTACTTACAAGAAAAGACATGAGTTCCTAATGTGTAGACCTACTTCAATTTCAAAAATTTAAACCTAAAAGGGAAATATAAACAGGTTGAATTAGTCAAATCTCCTTTTATAAAAATGCTTTTTGATTAACAAAAACTTACTATGAGTCTACCATTCAAAGCACTGTACTAGACCTATACATTTCTAGATTCTAATGATTTGTTTACAGAACATTTCAGTGACAGTAAAACTGGATGTACTGGCCAAGTACATTGTGAGATACTGCAATCTCTATAAGAAAAGACAGGTTTATTATTATATGGTTTCTTCCTTAATTTTCAAATTTCTCTTGACCAAATTCCCCACTGACTCTTTCCCAGAAGCAGTTACCTTCAGTTCTTTTGGCTGTTTCAAGTTTATCCTTTTTACTATCATTCTTAAATAACGTTTACATGGCCATGACTCATCCATTTGAGACAGTTACCTACTAACTTCACTACTGTGGTAGATGAAGACTAAGCTCTCTTATATCACCTTCCTGCACCCTAGTTTCCTGCCTTCATTCTCCCAACATAATCCGAGCATAATTTTTCTATTAAATCAACAGTCTGCATTTACATTGCTATGACTGTGGAAACATGGTTTAGAGCTGAGGCAAACAGTTAGAGATGACCATGTCTTTCTTCTTGTACACCATTTGTTTTCCTAAAGTTAATAACGGATTCATTTCTTTTTCACTTGCTTGGTTTCCCATATAGCTATAGTTAACTTTTTCTGAGTACTTCAATATCTCTGCTATTCGTCTTATCAATATATTTTCTCATACATTCAAACTCATCCATTCCAATTTTTCCCTGGAGGTTGCCTTTCCAAGGCCCTCCATCCCCCTGTTGCTGAACTCACAACCCCAAAATCGAGACGCATGCTCTACTGAGTCAGCCAGGCAACCCTGCAACAACCTTTTTAGTGTGGAAATCTGGATCTTCCAATTCTGAGAAATATTCTTGTATTATTTCTTTGATAATTTTGTCTCCTTCACTTTCTCTGTTTTCATGTTACAGAATTCCTAATAGTTGAAGACTTACTTCTAGAATTACCTAGAATTAATTTATGCTTGTTTCACTCCTATTTTACAACTCTCTTTTCCAAGAGATTCCTTCCATTTTATTTTCTAACCCTTCTATTAATTTTTAAATCTTGGTTACACATTTCCAAGACCTTTTGCCATTTCTCAAATGTATCTTTTTTCATGTCATCCTGATCTTCTTTTGTTTGCTTATAGTTAAAATTATATCTAGAATGGCTAAAAGCTTAATGCATCATGACCACATAGGGTTTATCTCAGAAATGACAGTTTTAACATTAAAAAATGAATCAATGTATACAAACTGTCTTTGTCTGAAGTTGTTTGCAAATAAAAAACAACCAATTTTAAGGAATTTTAAAAAGTGAATCAATGAAGCGCACTTGCTGGCTCAGTTGGTAGAGCATGCGACTCTTGATCTCGGGGTCGCGAGTTTAAGCTCCACACTGGGTGTAGAGCTTACTTAAAAAAAAAAAAAAAATCAATGTAATTTTACTTGAATAAACAAGAAAAAAATACAATCATCTCAATAGATGGAGAAAAAGCATCTGAAAAAACTCAGCATCATTCATGATTTAAAAGAAACTCTCAGGCAACTAGGAATAGTAAAATAGGAACAAGATAGAAATAGAATTTACCAAGTCAACTTGGTAAAAGATATGCATAAAAAATGTATCACTAACATCATACTTAATATGAATTCTTTTAATACTTAAAAAGAATTAATGAGTTCCCTCTAAGAATAGAAGCGAAACAAGAATTTTCTTGTTATCTCATCATCATTTCTGTTCATCATTGTTCTGGTGGTCTTGGCCAATGCAAAAAGGGAAAAAGAAACAAAAGGCATACAAACTGGAAAAGAAGGTTTAAAACCCTTTATTCATAGACAACGTGATTGTATACATAGAAAATTATATTTTACAAAAAAGACATTAGACCTAAAAAATCAATTTAGAAAGAAGGTCAATTACAAAACACAATTGTACTTCTATATACTAACAATGAATTAGTAAAAAATGAATTTAAAAAAAAAATGAAAGCTTACAGTATCAACAAAAACATAAAATAATTAGGAGCGTTTTCTTAAATTATAAATAAGATATGTATGTTTAAAATTATAAAACATTGCTAAGAGGTATTAAAGATAAGCTAAACAAGAGATATTCCATGTTCATAGATTGGAAGACTCAATATTGTGAAGATGTCAATTCCCTCCAACTTGATCTATAGATTCAGTGTAATCTCAATCAAAATTCCAGCAGACTTTTTAAAAGAAATTGATAAGCTGATTCTAAAATTTATACAGAAATACAAGGGACCTAAAATAGCCAAAATAATTTCGAAAAAGAACAAAATTAGAAGACTTATGATACCTGATCAGACTTACTTTAATGCTATAGTAATCAAGACAGTGTACTTTGGTTTAAGGATAGACAAATGGATCAATGAAGCAGAGTAGAGAATCCAGAAATAGATCTCTTTCCAGAGAGAGGACAAAGTAATTCCCTGGGGAAAAATAATCGAATACAAATGTCTATCTATTTAGAAAAAATGAACTTTGACCCTTACCTTACACCATACACAAAAATTAACTTGATGTGGATCACAGAACTAAAGAAAAAGTTAAAACTACTAAATAAAACAGAGGAGGAAATCTTCATGATGTTAGGATAAGTAAAAATTAAAAAAAAAAAAGGAATATCAAGAGCATGAAAGGAAAAAGAAAAATATGATAAATTTATGAAAATTAATAAATTCTGTCTTTGAAAGATACTACTAAGAAAATGAACAAGTTGGGAGAAAACAGTGTGTGTGTGTGTGTGTGTGTGTGTGTACATAACATTTTATATACAGAATATTTAAAGAACTTCTACAATTCAATAAAACTCAATTTAAAAAATGGGCAAAAGATTTGTACAGAAGATATAGGAATGGCCACTAAGCACATGAAATGGTACTCAACATCACTTGTCATCAAGGAAATGTATATAAAGCTACAATGAGATACTACTACACACCTACCAAAATGGCTGAAAATAAAAACTGACAATACCAAGTGCTTGACAAGGATAGTTACCAACAGGAACTTTCATACATTAATGGGGATATATGGGGATAGGGATACAAAGTAGTATAGCCACTTTGGAAAATAATTTAGTAGCTTCCTATGACCAAATAATTCTGCTCCTAGGTAGTCTATTCAAAAGAAATGAAAACATATGTTCATATAGATTTGTATATGAATGTTCATAGCAGCATTATTCATAATTGGCCCCAAACTGGAAACAAACGTCTATCTAAACTGGTAAATGAAAAAACAAAATGTAGTATATATACCAGCAGAATACTACTCAGCAACAAAAAGAACTTTTTGGGTGATGAAAATGTTCTGTATTTTGATTACATGGTAGTTACCTAAGTGTATCTGTCAAAACTCAACAAAACCATTAACTTAATGTAGGTGTATTTTATTGAGGGTAAATTACATCTCAACAAAAATGATTTTTAAAAAAATTTTTTTCATGTTTATTTTTGAGAGAGAGACAGACAGAGTGCAAGCAGGGGAGGGGCAGAGAGAGAGGGAGACACAGAATCCGAAGCAGGTTCCAGGCTCCGAGCTGTCAGCACAGAGCCCGACGTGGGGCTCGAACTCACGAACTACGAGATCATGCCCTGAGCCGAAGTCAGCCACTTAACCAACTGAGCCACCCAGGCACCCCACAACAAAAATGATTTTAAAAATCAAATGACGAGAGACACCTGGGAGGCTCAGTTGGTTAAGTGGCTGACTTCGGCTCAGGTCATGATCTCATGGTTCGTGGGTTCAAGCCCCGCATGGGGCTCTGTGCTGACAGTTCGGAGCCTGGAGCGTGCTTCGGATTCTGTGTCTCCCTCTCTCTCTGCCCCTACCCTGCTCACATTCTGTCTCTGTCTCTCAAAAATAAATAAACATTGGGGCCCCTGGGTGGCGTAGTCGGTTAAGCGTCCGACTTCAGCCAGGTCACGATCTCGCGGTCCGTGAGTTCGAGCCCCGCGTCGGGCTCTGGGCTGATGGCTCAGAGCCTGGAGCCTGTTTCCGATTCTGTGTCTCCCTCCCTCTCTCTCTGCCCCTCCCCCGTTCATGCTCTGTCTCTCTCTGTCCCAAAAATAAACGTTGAAAAAAAAAAAATTTAAAAAAAAAAAAAATAAATAAATAAATAAATAAATAAATAAACATTAAAAAAAATTTTTTTAATTATTAAAAAAACTCAAATGACTAAAATAATCAGAAATGCTTTTGAATAGTCTAGAAAAAAAAAACACTGCCAAATTCCTCCTTTTTTTTTTCTAGGAATCCTTAGAACTGCTTCAGGGAAATCAAATAAATAGTTTTCAATCCAGGGGAGAGAGCAGGCCTTTCAAAATAATCTATAGTTTTTTTTTGTTTGTTTTTTGTTTTTTATCAAATTGCATTTATCTTCACCCCTATCCTAATTTTCTTACAGAAGATCATCATCATGTTAAGAATCATTTATCCTGGCATTAAATAGTAAACATATTGACTGAATTTGAAGAAAAAAAGATTATTAGAATACACATTATTTAATAACATTAAACACAAATCATCATGCAAAAGAAATTTAAGAGGAAACAAAGTCCACATCCATATGTAGTCTACAACAGAAAGAAAATAGAATATTAATGTAGATAAAAAGATGATTTTTATCTGAAGGAACTGCCTATGATCTGGAAAAATACTAGCAATAGAAAATAAAGTCAATCCCAAAACACTGTATAAACTAATATAACAAACCTAAAAACTGGTCCTAGACCACCACACCAACAGCTTCATTAATTATCTGAACCATTGGCTCCCAAACCAGGATGTGTTTCAAATTAACTTGTTAGTTATAAAAACCTTTGGATGCTCAAACTCCCCCCTTCAAAAATTTTAATCCAGCAAGTCTGGGGAATGCACAAGTAGAAACGGGCAATTCATTATGGTGTTCAGCAAAGGGAAAAGACAAGGGACCTGAATAGTTTTATGGAAGGGATGGGGGTGGGGCTTGAATGTCAAATACAACTTAAAGAAAACAGCAATTCCAAGCATGAAATAGTATTACTACTGATTTTTAGTACATTCTTTGTTTTGTCCACACATGTATCTCCCAGTTTCTAGAATAGTGCCTATCACATGGTAGGCACTCAGTAATAATAAATGACCAACCAAATATACTGACAAATGTGTTGGCACTTTGCATACTCTCCACTTAATGTGAGGCCAGTAATAGGAGCACAAGTCCACATATATGAGAACAATGAAGAGGCCTTATGTGAATGCTAAGAGTATCGACTTTCTTCACCAGGCAGTAGGAAGTAACTAGGTTTTGAACAGAAAGGTGACAAACACAGAACAGTGGTCTAAGTGTCTCTCAAACTTTATTACGCATTCAAATCATTTGAGGATACTGCTAAAATTGCAGATTTTGATTTAGAGATCTGGACTGGGGCCTGGTAGTTCTAAAAAACTTCCAGATGATGGTAATGCTGCTGATCTGTGCACCATCGTACTGACTAATGTTTGAGAAGCCTTGTTGGAAAGAACATTCTAAGGAATATTAATCTGCAAAGGGATGGGAGAAGGGGAGGTGAAAAAACCCAGAGAAAGGAATGCCAGTTAGAACACAATGCCAGTGGACCATATTTGGGGTGATAAGAGCCTGTAGGAGAAGGAATGGTAAGAAATAGATGGACAGGGGAGAAGGAAAAATAAAGAAATTATATTTAATTAGCAAGGACACCATAAGCCATCTAGCCCATCCTCCACCCTTCAGAGGAACAGCTTTTACAAACTCCTGAATGTAAGGTTACTTTTAACCTCTGCTTGAAAACTTCCCCCACTAGAGACTCTACCTTATCAGGGAACCCATTCTACTTGTGGACAACTCAGATGACTCCTGATTTTTTTGTGCCCAAGGAACTGGGAAAGAGTAGTGTGTCAGCGACAAAACAGGAAACTCAGAGGTGGAAGTGGTTTAAGTGGAACGATGAGTTCGAGTTTTTAAATCATAAGGAGGTTGAGAAAGTAGTTATGCATCCCAAATGGGAAGGTGTAGCAGTCAGTTAGAAGAGACACATTAGAGATGGCTATGTGGACTTGGGAGTTAGCAGCTAAAGCTCTACAAGTGACAAACTCACCAAAGGAGAAAATGGGGAGAGCAAAGCAGGCTGGGCAGCAAGCCTTGGGATAGGTCCATACTTAGGACATGGCACTTGAAGGCAGGTAGGAAATGGAGCCCAAAGGAAACACTTTAAAGGTTCTGCTTCCCTTACTGGACCACTTTTGCTCCTCCAACCTGGTTAACTTTGACTTGTCACTGCTTACTACTCATCTCAGGTGTCCTGTGCTACAGAAGCTCTCCCTGACCATCGCTCCCCCCGCCCCCACTTATGTTAGGTGTTCAGTCTCAGTATTCAATCCTTACACCTACCACAATGTTAACTGCCAAGAGTCTTGTCCACTAGTGCTTTACTCTGCCCAACACATAATATGGGCACTCCCGTATCTGTTAAATTATTAATAGTTAAAAAAACAAAACAAAACAGTAAGCATTTATGGTGAACTTACTATGTGCAAGGATCTGTGCCAAACGCTTCACAGAGATCAGCTCACAATAAGCACTATCATCCTCGTTTTACAGATCAGGAACTTAAAGCTCAAAGAGGTTAAGTGCCCCAAATTCCCCACAGGCAAGTGGTAGAGGACTTGTTAGATCTTTTCCAAAGCCCGTGCTCTAGAAGCCAGAGTGATAACACAGAAACATAGGGAGAAGTGTCAAGACTGTGTGTGCGAAGATGCAAAGATGACTGAGAAGGCATCGCCTGATTTGACAATGCTGCTGACCAGATGCCAAACAGTACAGAAATAATTCATTTGCCTTGATTTATTTTTCTTTTTTCCCTATTTTTGTCACTGCTTTCCTAAACTTCTTCAATGTCTGGGGTTACAACTATAAACACTGCATCTGAGTCACAAAATTCTAAGAAACCTGATCAAAGGCTGGGGGAACAGACTTAACCAGTTCAGCACTGTAACTAATGGCTGAATAGGATCCTGGCCTAAGGCAGGTAACCGAGTGAGACTTGCTTTCAATTCTCAGGGACAAGAAAGTCTTGGGTGTCTTTAGACAGTATTAATGAGTCAGTGAAGAACTGTCTTAATCCCTCAAATACATATTGGAATACGGTTCTACTTCAACAGGTAGTATACAATAAGAAAGGGACCAATACTAATGGCTTTTCCTCTTTGAGGGAATCAAATTAGAATATGCTAGGATATCTTAACAGAGAGCTGGGCTGATAAATTAGTTCCCCATTTCCTGGAAACTTGAACAATTTTATTTAACCACTCCCCTTCCCTCGAGCTCACTTCCCTACCCCCACCGCCCATCTCCACCCCAAATCTACTGTGGGCGCTGAAACATTCTTGGAAAACAAGACAATTAGCAGCTCTTTGTTTTTGCTGATTCAGGGAGTCACCTAAATCGTTCTCCTAAGGGGGTTTGCCTGTCCAGCCTGGGATAGATGGAAATTGGGGTTATGGGATCGGGGAGGGGGGGGACGGGGGGGGGGGGAGCGGAAGAGGTCAACACAGGATCGGCCGCCTCTTTGAGCAGGACAAACTGACACCTGGGCCCCAGGTTCCCCACCTGGAAGTGTGGGGGGTAAGATGGGTACGGAAAGCAAGCGCTCGCCTCTCCCGGCAACTCCGCTCCGGTGTCTCCCGGGCAGGCCCAAGCCTATTCTGCTCTCAGGCTGCAGTCCCTCATTGCGGGAATCGAGGAACTGGGTGAAAAAGGGGCCCGTGGAGGGTGAGGGGGGGGCCGGGATGGCCGATCTGACGAAGGCCCGCCCCTGAGGAGATGGAATCGGAGTCAGGGCGAGAAAGAACTGGTCCTGGAGCGCACCAGGCGGCCCCGCCAGCCCGGTACCTGGTCCTGGAGTTAGCAAGCAGTCCCGACCCCGTCTCAGCTCCGCCTCCTGAGTTTAGGGCCGCGCAGCCAGGCCGGTGCGGGGGGGGGGGGGGGGGGGAAGGTACGCAACGTGCCATGCGCAGTAGCGGGACCCGGGGAGGGCTGGTGGCGGAGAGCTCCACCCCGCCCCGGCTCAGCCCGCGCGAGCACGGAAGCTCCGCCCTCCCCGGCCCAGGCGGGTGAGGAAGCTCCGCCCCACCCCCGCAGCTGCGAGCTAGTGGGGCAGCTCCCCAGCGGTTGGTTCGTCGCCTCGGGGGCCCCCAGCCCCAGCGGAGGGCCTTCCTTTGCGGTCGCGTAGAATGCGCTTCTTCGCTTCAGAGTTAGCTCGGTCCTTGACGGAATCAGACGCAGTCTGTCTCTAACAGAAGGGATCTTTTTCCCCATGTGTGTGGAAGCCCGAAGGCATTAGCTCGTCCTCGGTGGGGCCTGTGGGGTTCGACAAGAGCTCCCGGGAGCCTCCGCGCCCCTGCAGCAGGAAGTAGGATAATTTCAATAATGAAGAGTCAGAGGGACTAGAGTAGGGCAAATAGCTGATGACTTGGCTACTTTAAAAAAAAATTTTTTTTTTCGCATTTTGTGTGGCAGTACTTCAATAGAAAAAGCTGTTTCGCACTCTTCTTTGAAGACCTCTCAAACGCCCTTCCAGCACCAAACGAGCTGCAAAGGGGAAACCCACTCCTCTGTGCCTCAGATTCCTTATTTGTAAAAGGAGGAAAAATAGCTCAACTAACGCGAACTTTTTTTTCCCCCTTCTGGATCTTTACGTCCCTGGATCCTTCCCAGTGCACAATTCTGAGAGACGTTCTGTAGAAACCCGTCAAGCCTAAGCCGAGCTGTGTTGGTCTTGACAGAGGAGGACACAACCAAGTGAGACAGATCTGTGAGACTGCGGTTTTTTTCCAGTGACTTACCCTCGGGGTGGGGCGTGTGCCCACAATTAGGTAGCCCATCAAGTATTGAACACCGGCTCTTCGCAACTCTGACCCTCGACACAGATTTGTACTGGTCTAGCTTCCAAGATGGGGGAGAAGTTCTGCTGCATCCAAACTGATGGATAAATGACGCTGAAACTCAATGTGAACTTTGCCTAGTGACTGATAACGCGCCTCGGGGCCTCATTCAATTTTACATACAGCACTTTGATGTTACCTAGTCCTTTAACATTCCAAAGCACGGCCCTCACTACTCTCTCTCTCCTTCTCTCTCTTTTTTTAAGTAGGCTTCAGGCCCAGTGGAGGCCAACACGGGACTTGAATTCACAACCCAGAGATCAAGACCCCAGCTGAGATCAACAGCTGCTTAACTGAGCCACCCAGGTGCCCCTATTCTATCATTTTCAAATTAGGATGGCCCTGTCTGCAGCAGATGTTAAACTGACAAAGCAAGATGGTAGAAAACGAAGTCAAATTCTTGGCGAGTTCTTCAGAAAAGACCTTCACATGTGGTCTTTGCAACTGAGGGTGCTAGAAAGGTCAGTGCCTTTAGAGATGGCAAGTGATGCAGCCGTCACAATGAGGAATTTATTTATTTATTTATTTATTTATTTATTTATTTATTTATTTATTTATTTTAACGTTTATTTATTTTTGCAACAGAGAGAGACAGAGCATGAACGGGGGAGGAGCAGAGAGAGAGGGAGACACAGAATCGGAAGCAGGCTCCAGGCTCTGAGCCATCAGCCCAGAGCCCGACGCGGGGCTCGAACTCACGAACCGCGAGATCGTGACCTGAGCGGAAGTCGGACGCTTAACCGACTGAGCCACCCAGGCGCCCCACAATGAGGAATTTAAATACGGAGGCTCCGCCCACCACCTGTGGCCAGGCTGCTGTCATTTTCTAACTGGATGTTAATCAGGTAAGGAGGCTCCAAGGTCTCACCATCTTCATGATTGCCCACAAAAGCTAGCTAGAGAAACTTTTGGCCCAGACTTTGTGACTGTTTCAGGGAGCAAATTTCCACTCACTTTAGTTTTCCTTGCGAAAGCATCTCCTAAATCCAGATAGCTTAGAAAACCAGTGTTAATGGAAGGTCAACTTTCAGAGTTTACAAAGTCTTCCTGCTTTGCTTTTGACTTGTTACGGGCAAGTTTTGCTTTGAACTCTGCGCATCCAGTTTATTTTTTTTTAACGTTTATTTATTTTTGAGACAGAGACAGAGCATGAACGGGGGAGGATCAGAGAGAGAGGGAGACACAGAATCGGAAGCAGGCTCCAGGCTCTGAGCGGTCAGCACAGAGCCCGACGCGGGGCTCGAACTCACGGACCGTAAGATCGTGACCTGAGCCGAAGTCGGCCGCTTAACAGACTGAGCCACCCAGGCGCCCCTCTGCGCATCCAGTTTAAACTAAGCGCAATGGCCTCTTCAAGATAAATGATTAGAAAGGTAAGGTAAAACCAATTGCCTAGAATACTCAAGTGAGAGAAATGCTCATGATACTTGGTTTTAGTAAACTGGGCGGGATTATTTAACTTGTGGAACACCTTATACGTCAAAACACATTATACATGGTGTTTGTTAGGTCCTCTGAAGAGCCATTTCAGAAGGGGGAAGAGTGGATAATGCCCACTTATAGAGGAGGAAACAGACTTGTTCAAACACTAAGACGGCACCAGGGTCCCTGCCTATAAACCCAGGGCTCTTTCCTAAAGCGGAAAACTAGCTTCCAGCTTGGCTACAAACTTTCTAAGTGATACAGTTACATGCAAAAAAAAGATGCAGAAGAAAGCTATTTGAGCACTTAAGTTCAAAATGTGATAGGAAAGCAGTTAAGAGTTCTCCCTCAAGCAAAACTGATACAATAACCTAGGCAGATGAACTATCTGATTTCCAAATGTAACTTCCACAGAACTAATCACTTAAAAAGGCTTGGGTGTCTTTTAAGTAAATAAAAGTTATACTATTTGGATAAGACCAAATAGATGAAGTTAAAGAAGGCAGTTAATTT
Organism: Prionailurus viverrinus; assembly: GCF_022837055.1. Classification (NCBI taxonomy): domain Eukaryota; kingdom Metazoa; phylum Chordata; class Mammalia; order Carnivora; family Felidae; genus Prionailurus; species Prionailurus viverrinus. Next base: position 37,982,785 of record NC_062574.1, read on the forward strand.
TAAAAGATGAAAATGAAAACACAATAGCCATTAAAAGTGGTACGGTAGATGCAAGTTTCTGCCTTTTAGGGAAAAAAAAGTCAGTTTTCTTCTGAAATCGGTATTACTTCTCAGTTAATGGAGCTGAGAAGATGGCATTTAGCTTGTCCAAAGATTAAAACATTACACTTTCTTCCAAATGCAAACAAATCTTTTGCTGGTCACCAAACTCCAGAAACGGAGAAAAGTAATACTTTTCACTATTGTTTTAGCAGTCTGTACTAGAAGCCACTCCTATTGGGTAGAACTGCCTCCTCCCTTTGACATCCTTTAAAATCCTTCAAGATAAGTAGAAATAGGAACAGTAAGGAAAGAGAATCTGGGATAATACAGTATTTTACTCGTCCCACGAAAACCAATAAATCCACTGTAGAACACTGCTCTAAATAATTTTCACGTTGCCTATTCCCACTGGACAGGTGGAATGAAATACCAATCAGTGTTTTCCTTTGGTCTACTTCCCATCTAAAGAAACGAGTTTCACAGCCAGTGCATGACAGGGAAAGGTTCTATTACTAAGGAAACAGAAATGTATATCATCCACGCCTCATTCCAAAATACCCTGTCAGATTTTGCAGCTAAAGTTAGAGAACTCTGAGAAGATCTGCTTGGTTTCCATTGGGATAAAGGAAAGCAAAAGAGAGTAAAGCAAAGATACACCATTTGGAGAATAGTCCTAGATGATACAGAATCTGAAACAGGCTCTAGGTTCTGAGCTGTCAGCACAGAGCCCAACACAGGGTTTGAACGCCTGGACCATGAGATCATGACCTGAGCTGAAGTCAGACGCCCAACCTACTGAGCCACCCAGGTGCTCCCTTTTTTTTTAATTAAAAATTTTTTTTCTTTTTAATGTTTATTTTTGAGAGAGTGTGAGCCAGGGAGGGGCAGAGAGAGGGAGACACAATGATACCTTACATTTTTAAAGTGCTATAGTTTATAAGAGAATTTTACACATTACCTCTTAGTGTTGACCTACCTATGGAGTAGGAAAGAAAATAATTACTATCCTTACTTTCTAGGAAGAGGAACAGAACAGAGACTCAAAGAGGCTAGTGACTTGCCCAAAGTCAAGGGCTTAGTATTGATTTTGCTGGCACTAAAGCCAGGTCTTTATCTTCCTGGCCAGTGCCTGTTTTGTCATTGCTAAGTGCCCAGGCAATGCAGAAAAGGAGGGCTTAATGGTTTTCCAATGTGTGACAGTCAACAACATTCTCTCATTTATAGGAGAAAGAGATAATGGTGCCTTAACTAAAGAGGGGGGACTTTGAGGAGCCCAGTTAATAATATATATGGCTCTAAAAATAGAAAACATTCTAAAAATAACTGGTAACAACTAAGGGATTAATATCAAGGCCAACTCTTTTGAAGGAAAAGCATTTCAGTGCTGACTTGTGTGGAACAGAAAGAACACTTCTATGGGCTTATACTTTTAATAGGGCAACCCCAGAAAAGTAAAGGCGGCACTCTGAGATTTTTGTCAATTAGTTTAATATATGTCCATAGGTAGTTCATATGAATGCTTAAATTACAAAATTAGCTGCCATGGTCCAAATGTGTGGGACTTTAAGAAAGCTTTTATTAATCAAAAGATAGCTAAGCATATCAACTTTGATTTCTAAAACCTATTTTAAACTTTGTAAAACAAGGCGAATTCTAGAATTCTATAGCATTAAAGTAATTAAATGTTATTTTTGTTATTTTAATAACTTAATTTCATGAACTGTTAAAAAAAATATTACATTTGCATCTCCCAGTTTACACATTTCTGCATTAACTTAGAGAAAAACCCATGTGGAAAGTTTCCATGCAGTTACAAAGGCAGCAGCACATACTGTTTTCACAGCAACTTGTTATTGCCTAAGAACACACCTGTACATAAAGCATCAACAAAAAAATATCCACCCACCCCTCTCCCACCAAAAAACCCAACCTTTTCCCATCCCCAGCAAAAATTACCTGGTACAAGCAGTGACTTAAAAAATGCTTTCTTAGTAGGAAGCATTTATAAAATGCAGAAATCTGAACAAGCTAAATGCTCGTGCAGATAGATGGGCCTCTCCTCAAAGAGTTCCTTCCTCAAGAGGCAGAAAGAACTCTCAATAGTTTAGGAAAGCTCATTTTTAAAAGTATATTTATGCATATTCATGGCTATTTCTTTGAAAGAACATACCCAGCCTCAACTGTGGAAGAAATAAAAGCAGAAGGAGAAGCAAAGGGACACAGCCATACACAGAGAATAGAGCTTCTCTATGAACATCCAATAGTTTGCAACAACCAAGAAGGAAATACATGTGTGACTTCACATAGACCACTGATCTGATCTAGGTGAAGCAGTTAATTTTTCATGCATTTGTTACTCAAGGAAAACATACACCCACTTAAATACAGCATTCACATTGTCGTTAGCTCATGGTATCAGGTAAGGAAGAAACTGTGCTCCTGTACTACCTATCCTTAGAATTTTCCATGTACATGTAAGTATCCTAAACCCTATAGATATAACACTGTCATCAGCACCTCCCACCTACAAAACATACATTGAACTACATTATGTTTTGAGTCCCTGAAATTGCACTACCACATATAGTGTTCTAAATTTTACTTTTTTATAATGTTAATGTACACACAGAAGAAAACACCAAGCAATGTTTATTGTGCAATTCCAATAGTTATTTGTGGAATCTTGGTTTAGAGTCAGTCTTCATAGCCTTTGCAACTACCCAGTTTAAACAAAAAGCAACAATCTAATTATATATCTATAAACTTCATGACATTTCTTCAAACATCAAAGCACTAAAAGCACTGATGATTTGTGTTATAATTTTAAAAATATCTTAACACTACACAAATCTTGTATATTCCTTTCATAAAATAATCAAAACAATTTGGTTATTTGGACGAGAATTACAGAAACAGAGTCCTTCCCTTGCATCTATAACCTCTGTAAAACTCCAAAAACAGAACAGATGATGAAATAAGGATTTCTTAGTCACTTGGGAGTGTTTGGACTTTAAGATGAGAAAGGGACTGGTATTTTTTGTTCTCTGTGAATTCAGAGCTTCCAGGTGGCACCAGGACTCAGATCTCTGGGATGACTTTACATGGCTTTCACTTTGATTTGTTTCATTTTCATTTGCTTCTTCTCTAATTTCTTTTGTTCACGCCTCAAGGCAGCTTCCTAGAAAAAAAAAAAAAAGGGAATCTAAAGTTCTAAGCACACACAAAAAAATCAAAACTAGAATACTGACTATATTATTATTCAAAAACCTAGGCTTGTACCATAAATAACATTTGAAAAAATAGTTATAAAAATTCCTTGTATCTATGGTGGTTAAAGAAAATTAGCTTGAAATGAAGTAAAGGTAACTCAAATCTCAAATTAGAAAGAAATTAAACACTACGTTTAAGCAGCCTTAAGCAGCGTTTAAGCAGTAAATCAGAATACTGACTTTTCCTATACTCGGGAAACACCAACTTAACTTTTATCATCACATTTACGTGTAGCTGCCAAGGATTTGTACTGCAGTTCAGAAAACCTTAAGATCTTGTTTCTTCAGGCTAACAAGAGATGTTAATTATGCATCTCTTATTAGCATAGATGTTAAACCTAAGCACAATATTTCGATGTGTAATGTTCAATTGGGAATTTTTATCCTATTTTTATTTAGGAATTACGAGGTTAGATAGAAAGAGAAAAAGAAGCTCCAAACACCTTATTTTGGTGGTAAAAGTCACTGGTTATTATTACCTGTACGGAGGGAAACCTTAGAGGCCAAGCCAAAGTATGACTTCACTGTTGGTTACTAGGGGTCACAACTGATTAAAGATTATTTCATATGTAATCTCAAACTTAATATTTTTAGAGGTTTGGGGTAGAAATGTGCTGAGAAATATACTCCCCTATTGGTATAGGATTGAGAAGATATGGAATAGGGAAAACAGAAGCACGTAGTATGGACAGTTATTGACAGCATAACAAATTACATTTCAAAGGGTGACTTGTAAAATTAGTGGTTTGGGAACTTTCGACTATGTTAGGTTTCAACATTAGATAAGGAAAAACTATTTACCAGTGCAGCAGTGGGAAGCTTGAATGTTTATCCAAACATAGCTGTGCTATTGTGTAAGTACCCCAAAGAACCGAACCATCATTGTTAACACTGCTTTTATTTTTAATGTTCATTTATTTATTTTGAGAGAGTGAGTGAGAGAATCCCAAGCAGGCTCTGTGCTGTCAATGCAGAGCCTGATGTGGGGCTCAATCTCATGACTGCAAAAGCAACGACTTGAGCTGGTATCAGGAGTCGGACACTTAACCAACTGAGCCACCCAGTGTCCCGTTAACACTGCTTTTATAGGAAAACAAAATCAAATGAAAAATGGTGGAAAGGATAAAATGGGAGGAGGCCTGTGGTATCCTGGAGACTGTACTCAACGGCATTAATGACACCACTGCAACTGCAGTGCCACTCAGCAGCCTCACCGCTTCTTGGCAGCAGGTCTCCTTCATTTCTAAGGATTTTCTTCAGTTGTCGAGATTATTCTCATTAGAATTCACATCTCCCAGAACTTTATTCTCTCTCTTTTTTTTTTGACCAGCATTCACAAGGTTTAAAATTTAGACATGGACTATGGCATCTTATTTCAAAAAAATGTGAGACTGTGCTGATGTTTAAAACATACCACAACCTATAAAGCTCTTGAGTTTGAGATTTTGGTTACATACAAAAATACAAACAAAAATATTAGAATTGTCTAATTCTATAATCAAATTAAAAATCTCATAAAACAAGATGTATTTGGACACATGCTGGCTTCTATTAAAATTCCTAATTTCTTTCTACTTAAGTTAGGTGTTTGGCTTGAAAAATCATAGTGGAACTTTCAAAATGGGATTGTGCTGGGGAAAGGATCATTTATATCATCCTCCAGGATCACAGACTCAATCTAAGATGGTTTGAAAAGGAAGGATAATTTATTCTCCTTTATAGTGCTATCAAGTAACTAATAATATCCCAAGTACTGAGAAAATGCTAAACCTTTAAGTCTGTGTACATTCCTACACAGAATTACCTTAACAGTCAATATGGCACAATAGGTATCCTAATAAATCCTAGTTTTACCACTAAGCAGGGAGAAGAAAAGTCTTACCTCCAGCCTGCGCTGTTTCTCAGGATCTTCCTCATTCATGATTCGCTCCTTCTCTGCTCTTTTCTTTTCCTCACGCCGAGACTGTGCAGCTTCCTGTCTTTGCACATGTGTTAGCTTCAGGAAGTTTTCTTCTACTCGAGCTCTATTTTTATCTGCTTTTTGTTTGCCCTTTTCCCCAAGAAACAAAGTGTTTCATAAGAAATCCATTTCAATCCATTTCAAGTCCCCTTTAGTATTCTTTTACTTTTCTTTTTCTTAAGTTGGTTTATTTTGAGAGAGAGAGGCAGAGAAGGAGCTGTCAGCGCAGAGACCAACGTGGGGCTCAATCCCACAAACCACAAGATCATGACCTGAGCTGAGATCAAGAGTCAGACACTCAACCCACTGAGCCACCCAGACGACCGTTAGTATTTTTTTAAAAACTATTCCCATTTAGTACTTTCAAGTCAACCAGCAAACTAGCAAAGATATAATCGCTGAAATCATTGCTCACTGACTCCCCTGGGGGGAAAATAACAATAAAAGGTGCCAACTTATAATAAAGGCTGTGGGTCTTACCTCTCTGTTGAGTCGGAACTTTTTGGCTTTATCGATAGAATAAATCACCATGTTCATCAAGGGTAGCAAAGCCTCCATATCCTTTGGGTAAGTGTTACCTGAGCCAGGCACTGGAAAACAAAGCCATTTACCTATTGAGTTAATGGCAGCATTAATACTTCTGGGTCACCCAACTCTGGTGTTTTGTTTTGTTTTGTTTTGTTTTGTTTTGTTTTAAATAGGCTCCTTTCTCCTTAGTGTCTTAGGCAGCTAAAATGCAGCAGGAAAAAACAAATTAAAATAAATAAAAGGATCTCTTATTGAAGAAACCCAAAAACCAAAAAGCAGGCATGGAGGTAATTTTAAGGTAAGTTTTTGTGGCTTTTAGGAGGGAACAATACTCTCCTTAAGATCGTCTCACAGAAAATGAAGAACTCAGGCTAAGCACAGAACACTTACCATTAAATGTAAACAATAGTGTCCTTTTAGTGTCAGGTAGCTTTAAAGGCTGACCCTCCCTGTCATAAAAGAAAGGCTATTTTAGAACATAAGAAAGATACTTTCCATTCACATAAGTCACTCAATTCACTTAGATGATCAGATACCTGCAAATAATCAGCACAGTATTTGGCTTGGCATCCCAAAGTTGAATAGAATCTCAAAGCCTGAAGGAGCTTTACAGATCCCCTGGTCCACTCGTCTATCTAATGGATGCATTCCCAAGTCATCTTCATTGTACACCTGGGAATTCCAGTGATGCTCCCCAGGCGGGATATATTCCTCTTACCTGGGGAGCCAGAAATGAGCTTGTATTTAAGTATGAGGCCCGCATTTTAAAGAATATGTTTACTTATTTTGATAGATTTTTATGTTTTACTTCCAACTTCTATCTTCCTATAATGAAACATCTTATTTTTGAGTCAGGGCTCAGAATAAATTTATAAATGACCTACTATAGCATACAGAATTTAGTTCCTACTCACCAAAGATTCCTTTGTAATCTTTGACTATCAACCCTCCTCTCTTCCCCCTACACATAAAAGGCTCCATGAATGTCACAATGTGATACTTTGCCCACAGTGTTGTTACTAAGTTGAGCAAAGCAAGGATGATGCAATACTATCCAGAGGCATAAGGACCTGAATAATTTTGACACGCAACTAAAATCTGGATTGGTTTTTAACCCAACTCCATAGTTTATGAGAGAGAAGCCCCTAACCAAAAATTTAGGTCAGAACCAATTCTACACCAAGGGTAAACTTAAATGAGTATGCGCTCCTGAGACAGGATGTGATTTCAAACAAATTCGGGTCCTGAATGTGAACATTCAAACAGTATTACTCTAAAGCCAGAAACTCTTATCACATTGACAGCATCTGATAATATACCACGAAAGAATACAATCACTGAACTATTCAAAGAAGGAAGCCAGAAAGGGCCACGAACTATAAAATGCAGAGACTTGCAATCAAACATAAGTCAAACATCACAGATTCATATTAGAAATTAAAAAAGGAAAGAAAAATCTCGACTACAAAGGACAAAGAGATTAGCAATTACATTTTCTTAGTATTTGCCATTATGTAAGATTATCATACACCTCACTGAGCGGCTGGTGCATACATTCGGTGACACACAGCAAACTGGGAGGCTTGTCTCCCATAGGTTTTCAGTTACCTTCATGACACATGCAGTCCAAGCAAAGGAAAACTTTGGATGCCTGTCATCAACTTCCCTCATTCGACAAGAAAAACTGCAGAAGCACCTTGTGGGTGTTTCAACACAGAAAGCTAGCGGGGACAGTTAATTTCAATATTTTTATCTCATACGTACTCTTGCATAATTTTTGGACCAGAGAACTGGTCTGAAAAATGAACGGATTCAATCTTGTCAGCATAGTGAGTAAGAAAGTGAACCATCTGAAATAAAGAAAAAAAATTTTTTTTTATGTAGGGTTTGATGCATTTCCCTTTTTTTCATAAAGATATTCACTTTTTAATCCTCCTTTTTCAAAATGGCATTAAGGTTAAAGCTTTTAAAAAATGAAATTTAAGATAAGGGATGTCTATGATGAAAATAGCATCTTTCTTTGGTCATACCAATGATCGAATTTCTTATTGAACAGCTGAAAATACGTCTCAAAATAATGTTCCAAACAAGAATGAAAGCATGAAGATAAAATCTAAAATAGTTTCAGGGGAGTCTTCATAAGCACATCAACTTGAACTTACATGAGAACTGTCTTTAAGCTACTCCATGTTTTTAAGATACTGAGATGTGCTACTACCATTCCACAATCAATAGAAAAAAAAAAATGGACTAAATGCCATGGTGATAAGGATTAATGTTGTAGTCCTTTTGCAAAAAACTTGAAAGCCACTAGCAATCCTAGGAATAACTTGCTCTTGGTTTAGAGAGATTTACTTGACTAATCAAGCTATCTTTTTTGACAAACTAATCTATTGCTTAAAGAAGGTATTTTAATGTTTTTGAGGGAAAGGAATAGAGCATTCTCATAAAATGAAGGACTTGTGCCCTGTAAATGCTGAGGTCTGCAAATGTTATGTCTTCTATTGCATTTACCTTTGTATCCATCATTCCCTCCGTGACTTCTCCCATCTCTGACAGGATGGCCAAGGAGTCTGGCAGTCCATACTTTGCTCCAGACTTAGGTTTGTCGCTACAGAACTCACTCTAGAGGAAGAAGTAATTGAAGATAAGACATGACATTTTATTATAAACAAACTTTCTTTCTCAAGAGAGTATGTTCTGACCTCTTTCAAAGTGGTGCTTAACGATTCAAGTGATATGATTAAATACCCTATGCCCTCAAGTTGAATGTCTATGTAATAAAGAGGGACAGTTTTACATGTATTTAGTTGGAACAACATACCAGATCCTGCATCTCCTTCTGGAGTCGCACCAAGGCTTTCCGAGTGCCAACAGCAAATACATAGGTATCCATGTCTTCATCGTTCATGGTTACTTTTATTTGCTTTAAAAACAATTACAAAACTCACCTGTTAGTTTCCTATGATAGCCCCCAAGATTCCCACCCCTTGGTGTGTACATCCTCCCCTTGAATGGGAGGAACCTGTGAAAATGATGGATATCATTCCCATGATTATGTTGTGTCGTGTGGCAGAAGGTTGCTGATTAGATGACCGAGTTAGTCAAAAGGGACTTTATCCTGGAATGATCTAACCAAGTGAGCCCTCAACTCAAAAGGGACAGGGCCCTAGTTGAAGAAAAAAGTTGAAGTGGGAAAGGGCTTATGGGGGGAACCATGTGCCAAAGACTGCAGAATGGCCTTTAGGAGCTGAATGGTTTCCAGTTGGCAACAGTAGGAAACTGGGAACTTAACAACCATGAGGACATGACTTCTGCCAACCACCTAAATGACCCTGAGAAGAGGACCCCATGCTCTAGAACTTCAAGTTGCCGAACATTTAGATTTGCTGGGAGGGCAGTACAATCCAAAGAGAGCCTGGAAGCTCTGCACACCACCTCCACCCCCACACCTTACCTGATGCCTCTCTTCCATGTGACTATTCCTGAATAGATTTCATTTTTAAATAATCTCCACATCCAACCATGGGTCTTGAACTCACAACCCCAAGATCAAGAGTCCCATGCTCTACCAACTGAGCCAAGGAACTCTTGATTTATAGCCAGGTGATCAGAAGTACGATGGCCTGGGACTTGCAACTGGCATCTGAAGTGCGAGCAGTCTTATGGGACTGAGATTTTTTAACTTGTGGAATCTGGCACTAACTCCAAGTATACAGTATCAGAAGTGAATAGAACTGAATTGCTGGACATAAACAGCTGGTATCTGGACAATCAGAGAATTGCTTGCTCATGTTGGAAAATACCAGAGATAGGTAAATAGTTTTTAATAAACTGCATTGGACCAGGGAGATAAAGTAAAAAAACCTAAAGAGTCTGGTATGATAAAACATGACACTATTTGTCATGTTAATCATATTTTAAAACGTCTGGGCCAAAAATGATCAGTATTTCGAAGGGAACTGTTAGTACAGAAATATAGCAAAGACCTGGCAAGATGGCAGCTATAAAAGGAAAGATTTTCTGCTTTTCCATTGTTGAGCAGAAATTACACAAAACAACACCTTAAAAAAAAACCAAACAAACCCAGGAAAAGGACTAAAAAATATAGAAAATCATGTTTGTTGAGGCTGTTTATCTTTGCAGAAAAAAAGGGATAAAATGATTGCTGGCTGAGGGAAAAGAGATTAAATCTACCTCAGGGAAGAACTGAAAAGGATTAAAACAACACTCTAAAGAAGAATTTCCACAAAAAGATAGCTGAAGATGCAGCAAAATTTCCTCCTTTCTACCTAATCAGATGGTAACTAGTAGGAGAAAGAATGACAGGACTCTTAACTGACGAGTCTCTAAAAATTAGTAGATTGAACAATCAGCGGCCATATTAGAAAAATTAAATGAATAAAAGATAGGTTTGCAACTAAAAATGAGACCTTTAAAATGAGTTTCAAGCCAATGACCTCCCCCTGGCCCCCCAGCAAGTTCTGTGCCCAATGTGGGACTTGAACTCACAACCCCAATATCAAGAGTCATACACTCCAGACTGAGCCAGCCAAGTACCCCAATCCAATGACATTTCAAAGTATCTAATTATATTACTTATACAGCAATTGTTAACCAAATACTGCTTTGTATTTTGACACATATGCAGCCATTTCTTGTTCTACTAGTATATATGAGAGACTGTATTTTTTTATATTTTGGATTCTTGTAGCATTGGGAGGCAGCACTTACTTAATGAATGGAGAGGGGGGAATGTGGCATTTTTGACAAAGGACACAATCTGCAGATCAACATGTTGATTTAAATAAAGGGAAGAAGGTATACCAAACAATAAGGTCCCCAGATCACAATTTAAGCTCATTCAGCCAAAGACGTATTATTTGAAGCAAAAAATATTTGAAAAGAAACCCATCTTGCTGTCAAGATAAAAGCATACACAAGGCACAGAGTAAGACATGAGGGCAAACTGTCTGTGACAACTATACCCACCCCCCCCCCCCCCAATCATCCAGGCTGACTCAGCAAACCTACCTAGTGATACAGTATTATCTCCTTCCCTACAAAAAGCACATGTTCCCACTCCTCACAGTTGGCACCCTAAGTAGAAGGTAATCTGTTGAAATAGAAAAAGGTCCATTTTTGGCAAGGGACACAAGTTGCCTGAAATTCAAACAGAATCCAGGCAAGGAATGGAATAGACTCTAAGAAGTTAAGAATTCAATGTATACATAGAAAACTATTAAAAATACATACCACTTGATCACTCACTGGTCTCATCATCCGGGCCAGGACATTCAGTAAGTCTTGTCTCTTGAGGAACTGAGAAAACAAGGGAATAAGTTGCAACTTTTATTACTATAAAGAAAAGACCTTGAAAGGGGAATCACATGTTTTATCAAATATACTCTACATTTACCAGTTAGTAGAAAGATGATTTTTTAGACCTAATTTAGTAAAAAAAGAAAGGATAAGGGGCGCCTGGGTGGCGCAGTCGGTTAAGCGTCCGACTTCAGCCAGGTCACGATCTCGCGGTCCGTGAGTTCGAGCCCCACGTCAGGCTCTGGGCTGATGGCTCAGAGCCTGGAGCCTGTTTCCGATTCTGTGTCTCCCTCTCTCTCTGCCCCTCCCCCGTTCATGCTCTGTCTCTCTCTGTCCGCAAAAAAATAAATAAACGTTGAAAAAAAAAAAAAAAAAAGAAAAGAAAGGATAAGACACTGAATTTAGACTTGGAATCATACGGGAGAAAAATTAAAGGAAGATATACATTGTACCAGAAATTCTGTACTTACCCTCAGCTGGATAAGCATCCCTTCACAGCACACTCGACCAGAACACCACAGGTTGTAGATATGTTCATTCTCCTGGTTCAGCTTTCCTGTGCTTGTGGCTTCTTTGTTAGTTCCATCATCCCCTAGGGGTAAACCCACTTAATGTGATTCACTGAGAATGTTGGGGCCTAATCACCACATCTTCCTCCATTCTGACCCCCAAATGATCATACCTTTAGTGAAGCAATACTTTGCTATCTTATAGAACTCTTCTTTGGACATATGTTACAACAGATGGGCATCATTCCTTTTAATATTCTTTATTGTCTCCACCAAAAAAAACTAGACTCCAGGGTGCCTGGCTGGCTCAGTTGGTAGAGCATGCAACTCTTCATCTTGGGGTTGTGAGTTTGAGCCCCATGTTGGGTGTAGAGATTACTTAAAAATATAATCTTAAAGGGGCACCTGGGTGGCTCAGTCAGTTAAGCCTCTGACTCTTGGTTTCAGCTCAGGTCATGATCTCACAGGCTCTGTACGGACAGCATGGAACCTGCTTAGGATTCTCTCTCCTCCTCTTTCTGCCCCTCCCCTGCTTGCTCTCTCTCTTTCAAAATAAATAAACTTTAAAAAAAAACATTTATTTTTTAAATTATGGACTCAAGATGACTTATTAATGATGATCTGATTGGAATATAAATGCCTCAGAATTAGATACAAAATGGAGCAAAGTCAGTTTAAATGTCTGTCAAAAGTTAAAACTAACAAAAAAGAAACTCCTATGCAGTAAATAAAAAATACCATTAATACAAACTATTCACCACTCCCTCTTGTGCATCCTATGGATTAACTTTAACCAAATTTGCTTTTCCAACAGCAACATGGTAACATTGGCATTGAGTTGTATTTTAGATCTAGAAAGACCTCAAATTCCAATCATTTCCTCCCTTCATTTAATCCATTAAGTGTACAAAAGAAATTGCTCGACCTCACAAGGTAAAGCAGACTGACACACCAAATGAAAACACATGAGGGGAAGTGGAAGGCATTAAAGGCTGTTTATTTTTTTTCCTAATTTCCAAGTCAAAAAGTACTCTGAAATACTATGGTACAGTGGAGACAGCACAGACTTTGAAAGCAGGTAGACTACATTCTAGTATCATGTTGCAATGTACTAGCTTAGACAAATTGTAACATTCTTGGACTTTAGTTCCTCTAGAAAACAGAAACTGTTTCCAAATAAGTGTTGTTACAAGGATTAAATAAGAAACAATGTATGCAAAGGACCTAATATAACAAAAAGGCAATCTGCTAAAGAGCTGAGCAGATAGATACTTACTTGCTTACTGAAAGGAAACAAAGCATGAAAGATCAAACTGAGGTGAAAGTGGGTTGAGTTCACTTTACTCTCTAGGTCACACAAGTCCAGGGGTTCCTCTAAGGTACTTTAGTACGTACCTTCTCAGTAGATCCAAAACTAAAGTTCCCAGAACTTGAGGGAATTCTAAGGGATTTCTCATTTCTAAAAGATGAACTGAAAGCATTTATCAAGCTACCTAAAATGTCAAAATTCCTTACTGACTAATGAAAAATTAGAAAATTACTTCATAAATGCAATTAATTCAGTACATGCAACCTAATAAAAATGGGATCCTTGAGGAAAAAAAAGCATCCTCTTCAGCAGTCCACGAAAGCAGTTAGAGGCTTATACTGAGAGCAACAAATAGTTCTTACCAGGTGGCGTTCAAGCATGCAGCTGGATTTGTATTGGCCCAACTTACCTACTAAGGTAAAGTTGCTCTCCAGAAGCTCTCTATGAGTGTTAAACCAGGCTTGGGCAAGGCGGCTGTTTTTATTCTTCCCGATGATATAATTCATGATGTAGGCGAGCAGACCAGTTACCATCAAAATTTCTAGATAATAACTCTCCCAACTGTTCTGGAGGTGTGCAGGAACCTAAAGATGAACAATCATTCCATTTAATGTTGGCTGAGGCTGAAGGAGATGGAGTCCATCCAACTCATGAGATAAAGGAGAATAAAAAAACCCATAAAGAGAAGTGGATAATTTAGATACTGTCATTGATCATGGTTATACTTTGAAAAATATGCCCATTTTGTTTTCTAGGTCAGCCTCAAAAAGATTCTTTAAGGAAATGTGAGAACAATCAAACAGAATGAAAAGCTGGAAAGCCCTCTGTATTAAACTTGATTCTGAGTCCCACCCCAAATAAATCCAGTTTCTAGTCTTATCATTCCTCGATAAATAAAACTAGGAGGGCCAGAATAAGAACATAGGGGTTGCTTCTCTAGGTGTGGTTTTATCAGAAGAATTGATGACAAACTCTTTCACAGCTCCCACCATTACATCAACACCAGCTACATGTCACTAGTTATATTTCTGGGATTAATGACAACCAGATATTTTGTTGGTTAGTTTGGAATTCAGAATCCTGTATACCTACATCAACAATTGTTATTGGGTCTTTATTTTTGCTAGAAGAAGTGTCTGGTTTGTCTTCATAACCTTCAAATTCTTCATCATCATATGGCTCACTCTCCGTATCTCCCTCCTACAAAAACGAGGCACAATCTGTTTCCCCCTACAAATGTGGCCAGCAATTGCATCTCATTTTTGTAGGCAGTATTTGTAGAGGAAAACAGAACATGTAAGCAGCAGCACAGAACACAGATATTCCATGTTTGTAACAAATGATAACTCTCCGTGCATTTCAACTCTGATACAATTCCCACCCACACATGGTATTCACTACCCCTTCCAGCCAGGCTCTCCATAGGAGAAAAATACAATCCATTCTTCCATCAATGTAAAAGGTGGGGACCTACCAAAAACATTTAGAAGAGTTCCACCTACCAAACAAAAACAAAGATACCAGAGGGTAAGATATCACTCCCTAGATGTGGGTGTTACTTTTTTTTTTTTTTTTAACGTTTATTTATTTTTGAGAGAGAGGGAGTGTCTCACTCTGTCTCTACAGAGTGAGAGCAGGAAAGGGGCAGAGAGAGAGGGAGACACAAAATCTGAAGCAGGCTCCATTCTCTGAGATGTCAGCACAGAGCCCGACACGGGGCTTGAACTCACAGACCACGAGATCATGACCTGAGCTGAAGTCAGACGCTTAACTGACTGAGCTACCCAGGCACCCCTGGATGTTACTTTTAATGTCTAGGGAAAGTGTCAGTTACAAATTTTCCCATGGTTCCACTTTCCTAAAAAATCAAGAAAAAGAACTTCACCTGGGTATCTGCATCTTCAAAGTCTCCTTCTTGGTTTTCATCCTGCCCTTCCAACTCCACGGTGGTCTCATCTTCATCATCTTCAGTAGTTATCACCCGTTGAGGAGATTCAGTAATAGAATCTTCTGTGACATCTTCAAATTCAGCAAAGTCATTATCATCATATTCCACTATGTCTTCCTCATCCTCAAAATCATCAAATTTGGCTTCAGAGACACTCCCAAACACCAAAAGGACAACACAGAAAGCAAGGAAGGCTTTCATTGCACCTTAAAAATGAGTTAAAAAAAATAAAAAACAAAAACCCTTAATGGACAGCCATTCTGCACATACCAAATTTTGTAATAAAAAATACATCTATGACTCTCTCCTGCTTTAAAAAAATTTAATACTATTCATTTCAAATAGTGTTATATAAAGAGCAATGGTGAGGGTCAAGAGATCTGGGTACTAGTCTGGACTGTGTCACTACTTATCTGTTAAATCCTGGACAAGTCGTTTAATTTCTTTAGGTTGGTTTCCATTAACACTGGGTATTAAGTTTTGTTTTGTTTTGTTTTGTTTTGTTTTGTTTTGTTTTGTTTTTGAGAGCCTATAAAAGCTTTATACAGGAACTGGGAAGTGGTATAATGAAGTAAGAATGAGATCCAACTATTGATCTATTAGCAGTAATACATGGATAGAAAAGCTACTCATCCTTAGATCAACTTTGTGTGTATCCGGATATCTCAACATCAATAATCAAAGCACATGTTTAATATACAAAAGTTCTAGGCCCTGTCCTAAAGGCTTTACAAAAAGCAACTAATTTAATCCTCATAACAACCCTTTGAGGAAAGTAACATATTAACATCCCCATTTCACAGACAAGTAAAAGGAGGCAGAATAACACAACTAGTTACGCTAAGTAACACAACTACCAAGTGGCATAGAGCTATGATTTGATCCCAGTTATGTCTCCAGAATCCCTACCATATGAACCACTTCTCAAGTGGCTTCTCAAATGTAGGCCAGTGACTATGATTTTTATATCACTTACTTACTTAAAGTAGTAATTAAATAAATAGAATTAAATTCATCAGTATTTCACAGCTTTCTAAAAAGAACACTAGATGTTCCACCACCCAAATAAGTTTCTGAACCAACAAATAAAATGAAATCAGATCTGTGACAAAAATGTGCCAAATGATATGAAAACATAGAGGACAATGAAATCATCTTATCAAACAGGTAAGGCTTTACCAAAAAAAGGAGAACATTTGATCTAGAGTTTGAAAAGTAGTTAGATTTAAACCATCAAATCTATTTAGGCTGTACTTCCAGTCCTCATCTCTCATCTAAACACCAGCCCTATAGCACCGATTTTCTAACAGACACATCCATTTTCATGTCCTACAGACTTTTTTTCTGTACAAGGTCAAATAATAAACATTTTAGGCTCTGTGAACAACATATTGGTCTCAATTGCATATTCTTTTTTAAAACAACCCTTTAAAAATGCAAAAAAAAAAAAAAAAAAAAACCAAAAAAAAACCCCAACAAACCCATTCTTATTTAATAGGCTATACAGAAACAGTCTGTCTCTCAGGCTGCAGTCTGCTGATTACTGCCTGACGATCACCTCAAAATCAACAGGTACCTGAATTTCTCCATTAATATCAATCCCATTTTTCCAGTCTTAACTTGTTGAAAAGAGTGACATATCTAATCCTTGTGTTTCCTTCTTTGGTTCCCAAAGTCACCATGATAATCCAAGTTACCATCACCTGCTGAACAATCAAAGTATTATCCTAAATGGTCTCCCCATCTCAACTCGCTCCCTACTTCTCTTACCAAAAAAACTGTATCATCTTCCTAAAATACAACTTTTGCTACCTAAGAATTCAATAACCACCAAAGGCTAACAAATTCCTACAGAATATTATAAACTCCTCTGGCTTTTACTGCTTTTCAGAAGATGATCCTACCATATCCAATCAAATTACCCTCATTGAACATATCACCACATCAGATTAACTATGGCAAGAGAAGTAAAACATGATTCCTGAATAATCATAAATTTGCATGATACTTTAGCTTCAAGGATATGTGTTACAATATTATGATAGTAAAAAATTTGCAACTCTTAGGTTAAACTATGGACACATACAAAAAATAAATTTACTTTTTGTCCATTAAAAATCATTACAAATAGGGCACCTGGGTGGCTCAGTCCATTAGGTGTCCGGCTCTCCATTTCCACTCAGGTCATGAGCCCCACATTGGGCTCTGTACTGATGGTGCAGAGCCTGCTTGGGATTCCTCTCTCCCCCTCTCTCTCTACCCCTCCCCTGCTCACACACTCTCTTTCAAAAAAATAAACAAAAAATCGTTACAAATGAAGTGAGAAACCTGTTGTTTTAGAAGCACATACACAAAACCAAAAAGGTTTAGAAGGACATAAATATAAGTAATTATTTTGTATGGTAAGATAATGAGCATTTTGCCTTTACTTTTTTTTTCCTATGATGTGTTTTTGTAAAAAAAATTCTCTTAAAAACTAAAAGCATGGTTCCTGCATGAAAGAAGGTGCTGCAGACTATGGAATAGCTATATCACAGACTCCTGAAATAATGTATTTTAAAGTCTGGTATGATAGAGCATTGGGCTTGTAGACCCAAGTCAGAGAAATTAGGCTAGAAAGGACAGCAGGAGCCAGATCATGATGGTCCTTATTTAAATACCACACTAAGAAGTCTGAATAATTAGAATCACCTAAAGGATTTAGGTAGGAGTGGCACTATCACATTTGCAAGTTAACCCTGATAGCTCATATACAGGAAGAATTGGAAAAGTAGAAGTGTTGAGATAGTCAGATAAGATTGAACTGGCAGTGGTATTGGGAATGAAGAGGAAAACAGATTTGACAGATACTAAGAATTATACATGTCAGCATGCAGTGACGGGATGCAGGGAATGTGGGAAAGGAAAATCTGGGTGATCCCAAATTTTGGCTTGATTCATAGCCAGACAAAGTCATCCTTGAGATAAAGAAAAAAGCGGGAGGGGGAAGACAATAAATTAAATTTACTACCTGTTGAAAAGTCTGGAGTATGTTCAGGCAGTATGTTAGATGATTAACATTTATCTCTTGATTTTCACAAAATCCCTACAAAAAGTATAACTTATTTTAGAAAGGGAGAAAAGGAAGTATTTGAAATACTTATATTGTGTAAGTATTGTATATAATACTTATATAAGTATTTCAAATACTTATATTTGAAATATAAGTCTGGAGTTCAGCATACAAGTCTAAGATGCAAACAGAGACGGTGCAGGAATGGATGAGATCACCATGGAGTATTAAGAGTTAGGTTTTAAAAAAAAGCACCAGGACACCTGGGTGGCTCAGTTGTTAAGCATCCAATATCAGCTCAGGTCATGATCTCATGGTTCATGGGTTCAAGCCCCACTGACAGCTCAGAGCCTGGCGCCTAATTCAGATTCTGTCTCCCTGTCTCTCTGCCCCTACCCCACTTATAAACATTAAAAAAAATTTTTTTAAAGCACCAAAAACTCTTGAAACATATCATTACAGCTAAGAACTGGAATGGGAAAGTAAGGAATGGTTAGAGAAAAAGAAGAGACTCTGGTCAAAGAGGTAACATAGAAGTCAAAAGGAGAAGTATATTTCTAAGAAGGAAACAGAGCTCAGTTTCAATTGCTGCAGAAAGTTCAAGTAAGATATGGACCAGAAATTTCCAAATGCTAACAATGAAATCATTACTGGCAACTGCAGGGAAGTGGTTAGGATGAAAATCAGAATGCAGGGAGTTTAGTACTAACAGGGTGAGTGGTGGCAAAAGGGAGTATGCACAACTCTTCTTTTTTTTTTTAAATGTTTATTTATTTTTGAAAGGAGAGTGTGAGCAGGGGAGGGGCAGAGAGAGAGAGGGAGACACAGAATCTGAAGCAGGCTCCAGGCTCTGAGCTGCAGACAGAGCCTGACACGGGGCTTGAACCCATGCACTGCGAGATTATGACCTGAGCCGAAGTTAGACGCTTTATCGACTGAGCCACCCTGGTGTCCCGATGCACTACTCTTTCAAGGTGCTCTGGGACAGTGAATATTCTATATCTCATATTTACAACACTGTAAATTCTTTTTTTTTTAAAGTAGGCTCCATGCCCAACATGGGGCTTGAACTCATGACCCTGAGATTAAGAGTCTCATGCTCTTGTGACTGAGCCACCAAGGTGCCCCAACAACACTGTAAATTATTAAAGGAATCAGTTCAATCAAAGGTTATTGCCTAATACCTTGCAATGCAAGGCTGCTCAAGAAATATACTCAGAACTGAACAAAGTTCATAAAATTTGAAAGGCACAAATGATTTGAGAAATGCCATAAAGGACAGGCTAATCCTTTCCAATATCTGATCTTTAAAGTTAGCACCAGGGGACATTTTATGGAAAAACATAGTTGCCTTCTCAACACCAACCTCAAAAGAGGTTTGTGATGTGTCTCCAAACATTGTTAGCTTCCTTTAATTATCTTTATTATAGTCAAAATTGAAAGAAATATGAAAAAGAGTATGTACTTTGGTGGAGTTACATTTAGTTTAAAACATCAGCCCTACCATTTACAAGTCATATGATCTTAAACTAATTACTTAAAATTCCCTGTACCTCACATACAAAAAAGGGATATCCATTCACTACATGCCTCATAGGGCTGTAGTTGCTATTACAGGAGATATGTGCCTGGCACATGTAAAGTATTCATTAAATACTAGTTCTCATTATTTCCTTCCCCTGTGCCTTAGGAACACCCTTTAAGATTTAAAACCCTTAACTTTTAGTGCTTCCCTTTTCAGATCCCAGTTTTATACTTTTTCAAATAGAAGCAAATAAAGATTAACATTAGCACAGTCAACTTGCTTAACTGCCAAAAAGTCTGATCATTTCCAATTGAACTTCCACTTAGAATGTTCACACCATAGAAACATTTAAAAAAAAAAAATTTTTTTTTCAACGTTTATTTATTTTTGGGACAGAGAGAGACAGAGCATGAGCGGGGGAGGGGCAGAGAGAGAGGGAGACACAGAATCGGAAACAGGCTCCAGGCTCTGAGCCATCAGCCCAGAGCCCGACGCGGGGCTCGAACTCCGGGACCGCGAGATCGTGACCTGGCTGAAGTCGGACGCTTAACCGACTGCGCCACCCAGGCGCCCCTAGAAACATTTGAAGAAAACTCAGCACTGTAACAAGCCACCTTCAAGGTTATTTAGGTTAAAATTATCCAAGTCACTTATACCTTGGCCTTCCCTCTGAGAAGTTTCTCAGCTGCACCTGTCATTTCATTTCTCAAAAGCACAACTCCCTGCCAGGCCACCCAGTCCTGAGAGTCCTGGGGCAGGGAACACAAGCACTAACAAGTCTGGTTTGATTATCTCCTGCTAGCTCACCCGGTAGTCTCTCCAAAACTGGATCTGGACTTAAAAACCAAAGAGGAAGAAGTGGAGAAATCACTCCTTGTTGTCGTTTCAGATTAGGCCTTTCTGACAACTGCCAGACTATGAGACTTCTGGAAAACATGCAGACATTCCCGTGTCTCTTTACACCCGTTGGATAAAAATACTTTTATGTTAGAAATGGCCACAGAAATTGTTGCTTCTGTTAAACCACCAGGGTTTTTCCATGGAGAGTCAATTCATCCCAACGGTCATACTCCATTCTTCCTGCTGCACACTTTAAGCTTCCCGTAACTTTGCCCTTCTAGTTGGCATCTGCCCACAGCTCTGCGGGTAAGTTCTCAAAAACCGTTAAAATCACTCCAACCTCGAAGACCAAAAGAAAATGGGCTTTGGTGTGGGCAAAGCTTGTTTTTTGTTTTTAAGGTCAGCAGAGGTGAGAAGGAGCGATCCATGTCACCCTGAGCCTGACAGGGGGGTTGGGTGGGAATCAGGACCGGAGTAGGCCACGCAACTTAAAAGTCACCGCTCGGTCCGGCCCGGCCCCACCAACTAACGCGTCATGGCCCGTTTCCTACCTGTACCGGCGGCTAGAACCTAGCCAAGCGCTCCTGCAGCCGTCGTTTCTCCGCCCGGCCGCCACCTGCGCGATCACCGAGATTTCACCACTCCCGATCCCTCTAGGACACAGCCGTACCAGGTAGCTCAGTCACGCCGAGCCACTCTTCACGTACCCTCCGCTATCCGTTACGTAGAATGCGTGCGGACTGTCCGCGCCTGCGCGCAGTTGGGGAGCGGGGGCGGGACGCAGCCTCGGGAACCGCGCGAGACCTCCTCCTCCCCCGCCCAGCTGAGACAAGGTGGGGCTGCTGGGAAAATTACATAATCCCGGCCCCCTGGCCGGAACCGCCCACGCTGTTCCCAACCCTCTCCACTAGGGTTCAAATTGTCATCACTCTGAGCTGGTGCTCCGGAAGCTAAAGGTGGCCATGCTCTATGGGACCACGTGGCTAGAGGCATGCAGAGAAATGTTGCCTAGGTCGTATTTAAAAAGGACCAGAGTTTAGGGAGTCCACAATTTTATGTATAAGTAGTTTCCGCCCAAGGCCTTTTCTTGAGATTTCTAGGCGGCTATCACTGCTACGCTTTCTTCACCCGTAGGCCCACTTCTCGGGCTACAAGCACTGCCCCCCTCAAAGCATCAGTGTCCGGAGAGTGAAATTCTGCGAGGCGTTCTAGAGCTTTAAGGTCCGGAGCCCGCGGCGCCTTCCGGGAACCGTAGCCCGAGGCTCCGCCTTCCGGCCCGCTCTCTCTGCACTGCGCATGTCAGCTTTGCATTCCCCTCCCCCCGGTCAGCAACGGGCCGAGAAGCGGCGGCGGCGGCGGAGGCGGCGGCGGTGGTGAAGGGGGCGGAGAGGAAGGAGCGCGGCGGACGCGGCCTGGACCGCGCGTCCTCTGGCCTTGGGATTCTCCGCGTCGGCGGTAGTATCAGCTGCCGCTGCAGCCAAAGCAGCAGGTCTGTGCGAGGAGGTTCTGGACTCAGGGTCGCTACCCCTCGGGGCCATTGGAGGCAACTGCGGGGCCTAGCGAGGGCCAGGGAACCGCGGCCTCGCTTAACAAAGAGTCTGCGGAGCTTTGGGGCACCGGAGACCCAGGGGGCCGGGAGGGGTGGGAGTGCGAGGCCGAGGCCTCTAGGGGTCCTCCCCAGTCTCGTTGCCCTCCCACGGCTCCCGCTTCTCCCGTAACTCTCATTCTGGCCCAGTTGGCGGCTTTCCGGAGGCGGCGCCCGCCCGTCCTGCTAAGAAAGGGATTTGCAGGGTGCCGGTCTCTGGGCAGGGATAGCCACAAGGAGGGTTCTTACCCAAGTCGGCAGCACTTGGCAGATGCAAGCCTCCAAATCGGGGAGACCCGATAGGCAAAAGTTGCCAAATCGGAAGACAGAAAAGTGATCTTTGTGCAGCCTTGAGTACATCACTATCGTCGCACAAACTTTTTTGCGGCCTACTTAAGAGCTTATCTGATGCGAGTAAATAATTTATGTGGAGTTGCAAGTATACACACCAATACTATAAGGAGGAACTATCCTACCAGTCGAGTATTTGGGGGAATCCTAGCTTTCCTTATTACCTTAGTGGTGATTCCCCCTTTGCTCCTCAGTTGTTTAGGTGGTCATTTAATTTTCTCTAGTTGTATATTGGGTTTTTTTTGGAAATGATATCTTTATGTCCATTCTCCATATGCACGCCCTGGATCTCCTAAAAGGCAGATATTATGTCTTAATTCACTTGAACTTTCCAGAACCAAGCTCAGTTCTGGCACATAGGAGGTGAACAATATGTGTTTCATACAAAAATTAAATTTTAGACTTTCAGCGGTGGGAGGGGAAAAGTATGTTGTATGTTCCTTTACCTAGAAGGGGAATTATATGGCCTAATCTGCAGTTCATTCAAGGAATATTATTATTGACATTTGCTGCGTGCCTGTTTTCTAGCACTGTTCTACGTCTGTGACCCTTGCCGTCCTGCGTCTTACTTTATAGTGGGGGGAAGAGAGATAATAAATAAATAAGTAAATTATGCTGTATGTTAGAAGATGATTATGGATTTAGGCTTAAAAAGGGGGGGCTAGAAAGAAGGTTGGGAGGCATTGCATTTTGAAATAGGGCGGTCAGGGAGATCAGTACAAACAAGCTGATATTTAAGTAGATGAGGGAGTGAGCCCAGTAGTATCTGGGGAAAGGAGGGTTCCAGGCAGAGGGAACAGCAAGTGTAAAGACCTTGAAGAGGACAATGCTGGCCTGTTAGAGGAACAGTTAGAAGACCATTGTGCTTTGGACCACTGTGAGCAAAGGAGTAGTAGGAGAGAAGGTCAGGGAGGATCTGGAGGAGGAGCGCCAGAACAACTAGGAACTTTTAGGCTGTTATGAGGATTTCACTTTATCTCTGCCTGAGTTGGGAATCATCTGAGGCTTTTCTTTTTTTACCTTTTTATTTATTTTTGAGACAGAGACAGAGCATGAATGGGGGAGGGTCAGAGAGAGAGGGAGACACAGAATCGGAAGCAGGCTCCAGGCTCTGAGCCATCAGCCCAGAGCCCGACGCGGGGCTCGAACTCACGAACCGCGAGATCGTGACCTGAGCCGAAGTCGGACGTTTAACCGACTGAGCCACCCAGGCGCCCCTCATCTGAGGCTTTTGAGCAGAGGAGTGGTATGATCTGACTTACATTGTTACAATTTATTGTAATTCACAGAGAAATGAATTTCTTTATATTCTAATTTTATCAAATTCATATGATCATCTTAGTTTCTTTAAGCTAACGGAGAGGGAAAAAAGGCTTCCAGAATAAATGTAACCAGAATTTACTCGTATTTGGCTTTAAAAGAATATGAAGAAATTCTTGGGTTTTGTATAGATTCTAATTTAAGAATGTATAGTGCCCAGTGTATAGTGTGTGAGATGTTCTCAGGGCAGATTATTAGAGTGGATGCAAATCGTCACTAGAGGTTTCTCCAATTCCAGAAACAAATGATAAGTAACATGGTTTTATAATCAATTGTTTTGTAGTCCACTGTTGTTAAAAGTCATTTAGATCAGATCTTATTTTTCACCATTGCCCAAAACATGTACCCTAGCCAAATTATCTTCCTTATGTTCCACGCTTATTCTGCCTTTGCTTATTCTTCCTAACCTTGGCTATATCTAGCTTTCCTCCTTAACATGTTTTCTTTCTTCACACTTCTCTAATCAGCTTGCATCTTTCTGTGCCTGGGGTTCTAGCTGTCTTATGAAGCCATCCCCACCTGTCAGCTCTTCGTGATCTCTGACATCTTCAGTGTCTTGTGGCATTTGTATGGGATCCCTGAGTTGAAAGAGATTAGAGAACTCTGGCTTGATATTCTCCATTTACCAGTGGAGAAATTGACTTCTGGAGAAATAATAATAATAATGATAAACATGATGGCTAATACATATTGTGCACCTACTATGTGCCAAGCTTTCTTGTAAGTGTATTTTTCTGTATGAACTCAATTTTTCATACCAACCCTGTCAAGTAGGTGATATTCTCACTA
Organism: Prionailurus viverrinus; assembly: GCF_022837055.1. Taxonomy (NCBI): domain Eukaryota; kingdom Metazoa; phylum Chordata; class Mammalia; order Carnivora; family Felidae; genus Prionailurus; species Prionailurus viverrinus. The sequence goes on from NC_062574.1 coordinate 38,007,134, forward strand.
TCTTATAGGCCTAGAGAAGCCAAATGACTTTTTTGAGGTTCACATCAAGTTAGTGGCAAAGCTAGAGTTTGTGAACATATTCTGGTTGCATAGTCTGTGCTAGTTTACGATGCTGTTAGGATTTTCTACTAAGTCATAGCATTTTATTACCTAGAACCATACCAAGTGAGACTTTATGCTGTCTTTAGTTTTTCTCCTTGGGACTCCTGCATATTGAATAAACATGAATAATGACTACATGCTGTGGAAAAGAAAAGAGATAAAAAATGAGTAAGTCAGCTTTTTCACCTATAAAACTTGTAACTTGGAGTTGGTGAGAGAAAGAGCACTAATAGTTACGATTAAATATTGGGTGTTTTAAGACTAGAAAAAGAGTTTAAGGAATGAGCTACCACTTCTCTGGGGGAGTTGTATTCATGTCATAGGTTCTAGGAGTTGGTATGTGAGATGGGCTTTGAAGGAGAAGACTTAGGTAGGTATAAGAGAGAGATTTGGTGGGGAAGGAATCCAGGTTAAGGGAAGGGCATTTACCAAAGTGCTTGGTTTTCTGGGAACACTGATGCATGCATGAAAACCCTGGGAGATATGAATGGTGAAGTATATATAGTTTGTTGCCACAATGGAGAGTCTCATTCCAGCTTGATTGACTAACTGTGGAGAGCTACTGAACTGAAGGGAATGACAGAATGAGAAATGCGGCAGGAAGGTTCGGGGTCAGGATCTGGAAAAACCTGGAAGAGGGTTTTTTCTAAGCATTGGCCCACCAAAAGTCATATGACTTTCCCTAGTTCCACACTATTAACAGACCAAAGGAGGTGAAAATTCATTTTCTCTTTTGTTATGTATCTCTCATTTTTTTTATACTTTAGCACATAGACATTTTTCATAGCTTACGGAATATTTGCTGGTTGTAGATACATTCTCTAGGTGTACATCACCAAGAATTTTCCAATAAAACAGACATTCTTAGAATAGTAGAGTTGAGGGGGTGGAGGGTCACTTGTTAATTGTCAACATCAGTCATCTCAGAGAGGCCTTACCTGATTTCTTTCTCTTGTAATAGCTTACCTCTTCTTGCTTGCTTTTTTCTTGGTTTGGTTTGATAGCACTTTTACTACCTGAAATTATGATTTGGTTTTTCTTTCTCCTGGACTAGACTGAACTCCCTGAGGGCTGGGACTGTGTCTGATTGTGTTACTATGTCCAAAGCACCTAGAAAAGGGTCTGGCAAAATAGGTACTCAGTACATTGTGAATTATTGATCACTCTGGTTGTGGTGTAGAGGCTGGATAACAGGGACTTGTTAAGAAATTCTTGCTATAGTGGAGATGGAAATGGTAAGGAGAGGTATCCCTCATAGCATCGACACATAACAAAGTAGTTAGTGGTCAGTATAAAATAAAGTTATTACTAAGACCAGACTTAGGTTCTCTTTAAAGCAGGTGCTCACTAAACTTTGTTTATGCTTCTATTACAGAGCTAATTATTTTTAAATTAGAAATTTTATTTTTAGATGTTTATTTATTTATTTAGAGAGAGAAAGAACACGGGGCGGGGGGGGGGGGCATGAGTATGTGAGAGCAGGGGAGGGGGAGAAAGAGGGAGAGAGAGAATCCCAAGCAGCCTCCACCCTGTCAGCACAGATGGAGGCAGGGCTCCATCTCATCAACTGAGAGATCTGGGACCTGAGCGGAAATCAAGAGTCGGACACTTAACCTACTGAGCCACCCAGGTGCCCCTCAAATTAGAAATTTTATTTTTCAAAAAAAATTTTTTAATGTTTATTTATTTTTGAGACAGAGAGAGAGACAGAGCATGAATGGGGGAGGGTCAGAGAGAGAGGGAGACACAGAATCTGAAACAGGCTCCAGGCTCTGAGCGGTCAGCACAGAGCCCGACGCGGGGCTCGAACTCACGGACCGCGAGATCATGACCTGAGCCAAAGTCGGCTGCTTAACCGACTGAGCTACCCAGGCGCCCCATCAAATTAGAAATTTTAAAAAGCGGGTTTTTTTTTTTTTTTAAGAAAAAGATGTAATCAAATTTTCACAAATATGTTTGCATTTCAGAGTAGAGACTGAGGTCTAGACAGCATTATTCCTTATAAACTAATAAAATAGCAACCTAAAAACACTTGTGCAAATGGAATTCTAATCCTTTAATTTTCATGATTTTTTTGTTTTTATAATACGCATAGAAAAATCTTAACCCATTTTGAGCGTATAGTTCAGTGGCGTTGATTACATCCACATTGTTGTGCTGCCATCACCACCATAGTGTTCACAGAACTCTTTTTATCTTGTAAGACTGAGACTGTATACCCATTAAGCAATAACTCCCCATTCCTCTGCACTCCTGGGCTTTGGCAACCAATTCTACTTTATTATTATTTTTTTAATTTAGTATTTTAATTATATATTTAATTATTTTAATTATTTTTTAATTTTTTAAATTTATTATTTATAAATTTTAATTATTGGTTTGTTTATTTGACAGCACAAGTGTGGGAGGGGTAGAGAAAGAGGGAGAGAGAGAACCTCAAGCAGCCTTCATGCTGTTAGCGTAGAGCCTGATGCAGGACTCAATCTCACAAACCGTGAAATCATGACCCGAGCTGAAATCGAGAGTTGGACGCTTAACAGACTGAGCACCCAGGTGCCCCAACCTGTTCTATTTTCTGTCTCTGAGTTTGACTATATTCTGCCTAATACAAGTGGAATCATACACTGTTTGTCCTTTTTGACTGGCTTATTTCCTTAACGTGATGTCCTCAAGTTTCATTCATGTTGTTGTAGCACGTGTCAGAATTTCCTTCCTTTTTAAGGCTGAATAATGTTGATATATGTACGTGTTTACATAGGGTATGTGTGTGTGTGTATATGTGTGTGTGTGTGTATACATATCCCATTTAGTTTACTCATCTATCAATGGACACTTGGGTTCCTGCCATCTTTTGACTGTTGTGAATTGTACTGCTAAGATCATGGTTCAGAGGGCACCTCAGTGGCTCAGTAGGTTAAGCATCTGACTTGATTTCAGCTCAGGTCATGACCTCACAGTCATGAGATTGAGCCCCACGTCGGGTCTGTGCTGGGTGTGGAGCTTGCTTGAGATTCTCTCTCCTTCTTCTGCCCCTACCCCCCTTGCACTCTCCCATGCTCATTCTCTCTGTCTCTGTCAAAAAAAAAAAAAAAAAAAAAAAAAAATCATAGGTCAGATGTCTGTTCCTGCTTTCAGTTCTTTTGGGGATATTCCACCCAGAAGTGGAATTGCTGGATTATATGGTAGTTCTAGGATTCGTTTTTTGAAGAACCACCATAATGTTTTCCACAGTGGCTGAACCATTTTATGTTACCACCAGCACTATACAGGGTTCCAGTTTCTCCATATCCTTGCCAACACTTGTTATTTTCTGTTGTGTTGTTTGTTTTTGTTTTGTTTTTTAGTAGTCATCCTAAAGAGTATGAGGGGGTGTGGTTTTATTTTTTTTAAAACGTTTATTTATTTTTGAGACAGAGAGCATGAACAGGGGAGGGTCAGAGAGAGAGGGAGACACAGAATCAGAAACAGGCTCCAGGCTCTGAGCTGTCAGCACAGAGCCCAACGCGGGGCTTGAACTCACGGCCCAGCCCGTGAGATCATGACCTGAGCCGAAGTAGGACACTTAACCGACCAAGCCACCCAGCCGCCCCAGCCACCAAGCCACCCAGCCTCCCCGGGGATGTGGTTTTCATTTACATTTCCCTTCACTAGGGATGAGCATCTTTTCATATGCTTATTGACCATTTATATATCTTCTTTGGCGAAATGTCTATTCAAGTACTTTGCCTATGTTTAACTTGGGTTATTTAGGATTTTTTGGTGGTTTGTTGTTTTTAAGGAAGTCTGAACTTTAACTGGGTGTGGAAGCCATGTGGTGATTTTACAGGGACTGAAGCTTGCAGGTGTTTTCATCTTGTCAATGTGAGAAGTGTTTAGGGAGGCAGAGGTGAAGTTTCAGAGCTGTTTGATAGGAGTTTGCCAGCTTGGTAGGAAGGATGTACCAGGCATATTATTATGTTATTATTATCTGAGAGGAGGCTTAGAAGCATGGGTATGTGTGCATGTATGTTAAGAGCAAATAAAGGGAGCTTTGAGAAGACCCACAAATAGCAGGACTATAGTTAATTTTTAAATCTCACTAGGTTTATTTCTTTCTTAACTCTCCACTAGATGTCTCTTCTCCAAACAATATTTGCTTAGAGAATGGAAATTAGTTTTAAAACAGAGGAGGGTTCATCTTTTTCTTTTTTTTAAACATGCAACCAAATAGAGATTAGGTTAGCTGTCTTTTGCTTGTTGTATCAGTTATCCCTCAAACCTCTGATTGTCAAGGATCTGTAGTCATATACCTAGGTAGTAAAGCCTACATAGTTGAACAGGAAGAATTATTGTCAACCCTAAGGAATTAATGGTACATTGAGGATGATTGGCTTAGATTTAATCAGGAAATGATTTGGCAGGGTTTGTAATAATGGAAGGCAGGGTTTGTAATAATGGAAGATGATGGTTTTCACAAATACTGGGGTGAATTTTGAAGAGCCTGAATGTATATTTATTCATCCAACAAAAAACAATATTTTTAATATTTATTTTGTTTTTGAGAGAGAGAGAGAGAGAGAGGGGGCAGGGAAGGGGCAGAGAGAGGAGGGAAAAAGAATCTGAAATAGGTTCCAGGCTCTGAGTTGTGAGCAAAGAGCCCAATCGAGGATCTACCACCAGATCACGACATGAACTGAAGTCGGACACTTAACTGACTGAGCCACCCAGGCTCCCCTTCAAACATATTTCCATTAAAAAAAAACCAAACAAACATATTTCCATTGAAAATGGAACATTGGACATTTCTTTCTGCCTGTAAAATTTCTCTCCTCTTCTATGCCACTATTCTCTACTGCGCCCCCTTCCTCCTTTCCTTCTCAGGTTGCCACATGAGTTTCTTTTCCCCTGCCCATTCCTAACTGTTGATCAACCCTAACATTTGTCTTGTCCCTTTTCTCACTCTCTGTGCCCTCTCTCTGCTAGCTTATCTATACCATTAACCTCAAATGCACATGTCTTGTATCACATCTGTACTCCATCACAGACCCTTTTTGAAGTCATAGAAAGATGAAGTTAGCATCTTTCCTTAGCTCTCCCATCTCCTGTTCTGCCTGCTTCTCCAAGCGTGGCTTTTCTAGGCTTCTATCTCTGTAAATGGCCCCACCATTCCCCCAATCTGTAAAAGCCAGACACTTCCAAACTTATTCTAGACCTTTCCTTGCTCCTTAGCTTCCACATCCACTTGTCATTCACCCGCCCCTATTGAACTTTCTCATAGACACTTAATAACTCAGATCCACCCCCTCCTTCTCCTTCCTTGTAGCCACTTCCTTAGTTCAGTACCATGTTACTTTACATCTGTATTTTTATGATAACCTCTTAGCCACTTTCCTTGCCTCCTACTTTTCATATTGTCTACCATTTAATCTTTCTTCAACACTGATCTGAAACATGTCCCCTGTTTGCTTAAAAGTAATGATTTCTTATAGCTGGTAAAGTACAGTTTTGTATGTTTTTAGCATAGCAACATCTGGGCCCTGTCTGTCTTTCTGAATATGTGACCTACAACTTTCCTAGAAGTCTCACTGAACTCTAGCTGCACGGCACTATTTCCAGTTCTCCGTGGTACTGCTTACAGTTTCCTCAATCTAAAATGCCTTCCTCTCTTAAGAAACTAAAAACAGGGGTGCCTGGGTGTTTCAGTTGGTTAAGCATCTGACTTGGCTTCAACTCAGGTCATCAACTCCGGGTTTATGAGGTTGAGCTCCACATCAGGTTCCTTGCTGACAGCACGGAGCCTGCTTGGGGTTCTTTCTCCCTCTCCCTCTCTCTCTCTGCTCCTCCCCCGAGTACTCTCACTCTCTCTCTCAAAATAAACTTCAAAAAAGAAAAAAGGGGGAGGGGGGAACCAAAAATAGAACCACTCTATAAGCCAAGAATTGCATTATTATAGGTATTTACCCAAAGGTTAGCAAAATACAGATTCGAAGGGGTACATGCACCTCAATGCTTATATAGCAGCATTATCAACAATAGCCAAACTATGGAGAGAGCCCAAATGTCCATCAACTGATGAATGGATAAAGAAGATGTGGTGTGTATACATACAATGGAATATTACTCAGCCGTGAAACAGAATGAATTCTTGCCATTCGTAATGACATGGATGGAGCTAGAATGTACTATGCCAAGTGAAATAATTCAGAGGACAATAAATACCATATGATTTCACTCGTGTGAATTTAAGAAACAAAACAGATGAACGTTTGTTGGGGGCGGGGAGAAGAGAGGGAAACAAACCACAAGAGACTCTTAATGATAAAAAACAAATTCTGGGTTGACGGAGGGATATGGGCTAGATGGGTGATGGGTACTAAGGCGGGGGCCTGTTGTGATAAGCACTGGGTGTTGTGTGTAACTGATGAACCACTGAATTCTCCTGAAACCAATATTTCACTATATGTGTTCCAACTAAAATTAAAAAAAAAAAAAAAGCCCTCCTCTCACCCTTTTACCCTGGTCTAATGCCTCTTCAGATTTTAAAACCGAACACCAGCATCATCTCCAGAAAAGCTGAGTCTTCTCCATTCATCCTGGGTTTAATACCTCCTTCCTGGGCCACGAGTGAATGCACTTTGTGCAGTACCTGTGCTACAGCACATCATGTTGGTTTATTAGCAACCACACCATGAACCCCTTGAAAATGGGACTGTATTTTTCATATGTAAATGCCCAGAACTTGGGGGCATCTGGGTGACTTGGTTGAGTGTCCGACTTGATTTTGGATCAGGTCATGATCTCCTGGTTCGTGAAATGGAGCCCCACGTCATGCTCTGTACTGACAGTGCGGAGTATGCTTGGGGTTCTCTCTCTCTCTCTCTCTCTCTCTCTCTGCTCCTCCCTCATGTGTACTCTCTCTCAAAATAAATAGACTTAAATAACTAAAATAAATCCCCAGCACCTGGTACACTGCCTGACATTTCTCAGCAAGCTTTCAGTAAACCACTGAAAGTTTCCCTGCTAGGAGATTGTTCATGTGATTCTTTTTTTTTTTTTTTAATTTTTTTTATTTTTGAGAGAGAGAGAGAGAGAGATAGAGTGCAAGTTGGGGAGGGGCAGAGAAAGAGGGAGACACGGATTCTGAAGCAGGATCCACACTCTGAGCTGTCAGCACAGAGCCCGATGCAGGTGCTCAAACTTGTGAACCATGAGATCATGCTCTGAGCTGAAAGTCAGATGCTTAAACAACTGAGCCACCCTGTTGCCCCCATGTGATTCCTAAAATCTACCCAAACCTACAGAATGTTTTTTTTCATCCTTCCTTTGCTTACATTCTGATTTCTGTTTATGTATTAGCCCATTGCAATATTTTATATACATTAGGAAAAATGAGGTTAAAATTCAGATCCATCATTTTTGTTGTTTGGGAATAGCTCTTGTAAAGCCAGGTTCACAGATTGGTTAAACAACATTATCAGATACTAAAATTTTCTTGCTTATAAATATTGTAACTAAATTTCATCCATCTGATTAGAATTATGTTGATTCTCCCTAAGGGATTCAAGAAGAAAGCAGTAGATGGTCTTAATTAAATTCAAGCGAACTAGTACTTATTAAGTACTTATTTTAGCCATGTGTAACTGTAATAAAAGGTCCAAAATTATTTTTTTAATGTTTTTTTTTTAATTTTTTTAACGTGTATTCATTATCGATAGACACAGGATGTGAGCAGGGGAGGAGTAGAGAGAGAGGGAGACACAGAATCTGAAGCAGGCTCCAGGCTCCGAGCTGTCAGCACAGAGCCTGACGCAGGGCTCGAACCCACAAACCGTGAGATCATGACCTGAGCCGAAGTTGGTTGCCCAACCGATAGAGCCACTCAGGCGCCCCTAATGTTTATTTTTTAAGGACAGAGAGAGTGTCAGCAGGGGAGGAGCAGAAGAGATGAGACATAGAATCCAAAGCAGACTCCAGACTCTGAGCTGTCAGCATAGAGCCCGATGCTGGGCTCGAAGTCACAGATTGTAAGATCGTGACTTGAGCTGAAGTCAGACACTTAACTGATTAACTGACTGAGCCAACCAGGCACCCCAAAAGGTCTAAAATTATTAAAGACAGTCCCCCCCGCCCCCCCCCCCAAAAAGGAAATTCCTTATTTGAAACTAAGGGTGGAGATTGACACAGCATAAATCAGATTTAATACTCAGTAGACTGGACTACGTGCTGTATAATAACAGTTCAAACAAAACTTACAAGGTGTATATGGGGAGGGGCATAGAACCAGAAAAGTAGAGCATATTGTTAATGGTCTTTTCAACAATGTCATCATAAAAAGCAGCTTTAGGAACTTTTTTCCACATTGGCTTCAGAGTCCATTATAAACATTTTAATTTTTCCTGTTAATAGTAAACCTTAATACAAAGAAATAAGTAAAAATGGAATAACTGCTATTAAAATTTTGAGAAACAGCCCTCCAGCTGTCTGTATATGTAACACATGCTTTTATATTGAGTTACATTGAACCATACCACCCACCTTGTTTCACGCTCTTATTTTACTCAGTGTGTATCAGGTACTTTTCCATAAATGTAAGTAGTAATTAAAATTTTAAAAAGTTAAAGTACATATTCCCTTTGGCTAAGCAATTGCATTTTGAAAATTGATCCTGAAGAAATAATTATAGGTATGCACAAAGGTAAGTGATAGTTTTCACAACATCATAAAACAGTAGTGGAGAGATGTATTGACATTTAAAGATTTTCATAGTGTATCTTTAGGTGAAGAAATTGGTAACTAAAACAATATAGTATGGTTTGTTTTTAAATTGTGTGTTTGTGTGTGTGTGTACACGTAGTACAGAAAAAATAGCAAAGATATTAAAATTATGTATCTAGGAGAGGAAATTTCAAGTAGTTTAAAATTTTGTTCCTTTTTGCTTTGTGGGTTTTCTGCTTTTCTATAAACTTAGGTAGCTTCTGTTGTTAAAAAAGGTTTTTTGGAGCCAAGACTAATAAGATAATATAGCATTTTTTAAAATACAGTATTGTTTTTAAACTGATTTGATTGATGCTCAGGAAATTTCGTTGTAATCCTTAACCATTGGCTAACTAGTACTTCAAGCAACAGATCAGTGAATCATGGTTTCTTCCTGGCTAGTGTTCTAGTGGGCATTGCTCAATTAATGTGTGGTTCATAAGTATCCTTCAGAGACACTTACATAGATACTATCTACAAATAACTAAATTAATCTTTTTAAGTTTCGATTCTTTCATTCTTCTTGGTATCATTACTGGAGAACAATCTTTGATTTTGTTACAATAGGCATTACATTATATTGTAATTATAGGTTGTTTTAGTCTCTTTTGGGGGGTGAGGATCATCTATTTCCTGGTAGACAATAATATAAACTCCTGGGAATAAATATTAAGAGATTAAAGTCTTTTTCTGTTGGTACTTTTTGTTGCCAAACACAAGTACCTATCAGATCCCCAAAATATTTGTTACCTTGTGAGTATTTTTGGCAGCTTAAAGATGTTAAATTAGTGGTCAAATCATTTTGAAGAGGATGATATTAAATCTTGCATTCCTGTTTGGATTGTGATTCCAAAAAATGAACAACAGTTTTTTCAGTGTTTTAGAAAATATGACAGTTTGTTGAGGTTAGCATATTGCATAGCTGAAGTACAAAGTTAGAGTTTTCATCGAGAAGCAGAAGTTTAAAGATGTAGGTAGAAGTTGGAAGGGACATAAAACTCCGTGAGCTATTGATAAAAGTTGAATTTATTATTAATGTATCTTGTTCCTAACAGATAAGTCATTGACACCATGAATTGGAATAAAGGTGGTCCAGGCACCAAGAGGGGATTTGGCTTTGGGGGTTTTGCCATCAGTGCTGGAAAGAAGGAGGAACCCAAACTCCCACAACAGTCCCACAGTGCCTTTGGGGCAACCAGCTCTTCTTCCGGATTTGGAAAGTCAGCTCCACCACAGCTCCCTTCTTTCTACAAAATTGGATCTAAACGGGCCAACTTTGATGAAGAAAATGCGTAAGTGGTAATCCTGGTAATTGAGCAAAGGTTGGGCTTTGAGATACTCATTCCATCAACAGAAAGTGAGATGAAGAAACCCTTTGTTTCCCAAATAATAATAAGACCTCTTCAATTGCTTTTCCCACTGAATTGTGTTGTTCCTAATAAGTTAAATTGTTGAGTTTACTCATTTGTAAGGAACCTAATGCTTATGTGCTTGCTTATATCTTTCCTTGCTCCAAAAAAGATTTGAGGCCATTGAAACCTAAATATGACTGAAGAGTTTTAAATAATTCGTGTGGTTTTTGATGACCTTTACTGAAGTCTTTTATTGACCCCATATAAGTTTTTGTCACAGGCAGTTGTCACAGCTGGTAGAGAGACACATTTGGTCTCAACTCCCAAGTCTGAAAACTGTCAGGTTGCAACATCTTATGGTGGGAGAAAAATCTATTCAGATTTTTGCCAGCAGTTCACAGGAAACATATTTAACAATTATCTTTTTAAACTTGGTAAAGTGGTTGTTAATAAAAGCTGGGGTTTAAAGGTTGGAACTCTTAATTCCTATAGATTATAAATTTTTTACTGACTCTGAAGAAATCTCTCACTGCTATTATTTCCAATCTGGTTGTGACATGCTTGAGATTTTTCCTTTTTTAATTAAGAACTCAAGGGGCGCCTGGGTGGCGCAGTCGGTTAAGCGTCCGACTTCAGCCAGGTCACGATCTTGCGGTCCGTGAGTTCGAGCCCCGCGTCAGGCTCTGGGCTGATGGCTCAGAGCCTGGAGCCTGCTTCCGATTCTGTGTCCCCCTCTCTCTCTGCCCCGCCCCCGTTCATGTTCTGTCTCTCTCTGTCCCAAAAATAAATAAATAAACGTTGAAAAAAAAATTAAAAAAAAAAATATTTGGTTGTATTACTATTTAATTTTGAGGTTAAATGTAAACATTGTTTTTGTTGTGTTTTAGTTTATAAAGAGCTATAGAGAAGGATACTTTTCCAGACCTTGAAGTTGTTTTTCTGAATACTTAAGTATGGGGAATGAGTTTAGATTAAGCATTTATTTATTTATTTATTTATTTATTTATTTATTTTAAAGATTATTTATTTATTTTGAGGGAGAGAGTGCATGTATGCATGCATGAGTAGGGGAAGGGCAGGAAAAGGGAGAATCTCAACCAGGCTCCGTGTTGTCAGCACAGAGCCCACATGGGACTTAAACTCACAGAACAGTGAGGTCATGACCTGAGCCAGAATCAGGAGTCCAACACTCAACCGACTGAGCCACCCAGGTGTCCCTGAGCATATATTTTTAACTGTAAGTGTTCTGTCCTCAGAAAGTAGCCCAACATTTCTGAAGTCCCTACCTAGCCTTGTGAATATATTGCTAAAATGTTTTTGAAGGATTATATTAAAAAAAACACACTAGATTTTTAATATTTCATACAAAAGTAATTTTTTCCATAGCACAAACTCTAATATTTGATATATCTATTCAACAATGATATACTAAATTTGTACTGAAAACTCTTCCCTTTTAACAGAACTAGAATGTGATTTGAATAGACGCCAGAAATGGGAGAATTTGGTGTGACTGTTTTTCCCCCCGCTTTTTTTTTCTCAGTATTAGAATTTTGTATATATTAAACAATAATAATTAGGTTGTTTGCTAAAGCCTGGAGATCTCTAATTTAACATGTAGAGTTCAGATCTTTTAATAGTAACCTACACATACCATAGTAAAAATTTCTGTTGAACAAAGGATCCACCAACCCCAAAGTAAACACTCCCTTTATTAATTGTGCATTTTAATTTTCAGATATTTTGAAGATGAGGAAGAAGACTCTAGCAATGTTGATTTGCCTTATATTCCTGCTGAAAACTCACCTACCCGCCAGCAGTTCCATTCCAAGCCACCAGATTCTGACAGCGATGATGATCCCTTGGAGGCATTCATGGCTGAAGTGGAGGCAAGTATCAAGGCTGTTTTGTTAGAAGTTGCAGCAGTTAGAAAGATACCAAATTAACCTAGTTATTCAGTCATTCAGAATTTGCTTTCTGACCCTTTTTGGGGAGGATTTTGCTCTCCTACTCTATAGTTTCTTAAACATACATCCACATGCCCTGTAGCATTTTCAGAGATGATCAATGCCTAAAAATTTGAACTGTGTCCCTTGAACAAGGGTAGCTCAAGATTTGTATGTGTGTAAGTTTTAATATTTCTTTGTATATTCTTAAATGGAATGAACATTATTTCATTCAGTATCAATTTATGTAAGGCAGTTAAACTTCTAAGGAACTTGCTAAAATTATGAATTCTGTATTCTGTACTTTTTTTTTATTAAAAAAATTTTTTTTTTTAACATTTATTTTTGAGACAGAGAGAGACAAAGCATGAACGGGGGAGGGTCAGAGAGAGGGAGACACAGAATCTGAAGCAGGCTTCAAGCTCTGAGCTGTCAGCACAGAGCTGGATGCGGGGCTCGAACTCACAAACCGTGAGATCATGACCTGAGCCGAAGTCGACCGCTTAACCGACTGAGCCACCCAGGCGCCCCTGTATTCTGTACTTTTAATGTTTATTTTTTAATATCAGCATCTATGACCTCCCTGTAGAAATTGAAATTTGTAACCACTTCCTTCTTAAAACTCTTCTCACTAGGCTTTAGTGATTTTGCATTTTGTCCTTTTTCTCCATTTCTCTGACTTTTGTATTTATTTACTTTTTATTATGAAAAATTTCAAACGCATGTAAGTAGAATAATGAGCTCCCACGTACCTTTCACCCTGCTTTATCAGTAAGCAACTTTTGGCCCATCTTGTGTTATCTAGCCCTCTCTTTTAGATTATTTTAAAGTAAATCTCAGACGTACCATTTCATCCATTTGTATTTCTGCACCTCTATAACACTTAAAAAACATAACTACCATATCATACCAAGAAAAATCATTACATATCTCTCTGTTGTCTGTTACTGTTATTAAGATCCTCTTCCAGTTTCTCAGATATGATTATTGTTACAGTTCTCTATGTCGATTTGCTATTTTCACTCTTTATACATTCCTAGTGACCTCATTCACTTCTAAAACTTAACTTCTGTGTGAATAATTCATGCCTTTAGTTCCACAGTCTCTCTTTGGTTTCAGCTCTGTTTTTCTAAAACATATTGGCCATTTTTACATGGATGGTGTCCCCCTGGCATCTTTTTCTTCCTCAACCAGATCTTTGTCTTATATATTCCTCTTAATGCCAGATAATCAAACATGTTCATGACTTCATTTAATGCTCAAAATAACAATAGGGATTGGCAGAAAAGAATACATAGAAATGTAATTTTTTAACTAAGAAGATTATAAATTGAACCCTATGGTAATTCAGAGCCCTTGTCCTAAATCCCATTGGTGCTTTGTGGTAGAGCTGGGACCATATTTTTTCTTGCTTAGTAGTCCTGAGAACCTAGCTCTTTCCAGTAAATCATGCTACCTTTCCCCTCCTTTGGCAAGTTCTGTTCATCTTTGTAGTATTTTTTGTGTCTGTTCCTTTCTGCTTCCACTACAGTCAGTGTGCTTTACACTTTCATTACCTCTTGCCTTATCTAAATTTTCTCCCTGTTTTAGGCTTTCTGTTCTCCCATTTATGTGGTTTACAAAAACAGAGTAATTAGACTAAAGCATGTTGCTTATGGTGTTATTCCTCTTACTTAAAAACTGTCACTTCATTGCTTATGAAATAAAGTCCTTCCAGGTTTCTCAGTTACTTGTAACCTAAGTTTTAAGCCAGATCTCCTCTCTAAGAAAAGAGGGAAGAGAGAATCCAATATAGATATTTTTGTTTGGCCTAGATACTGCTTTTTAAATATGTGGGCCAGAATTTTTAAGATCAGGAGATTTTGTCTAAAAGTGCAGACTCTTGAAAAGTGGACACTGGCAGTATTAAGCCTGCATTTTGCATGGCAAAAATAGGCTTGTGCTGAGCAAATGGTTGCCTCCTTTAGATAGGGCTCACTTTTTCTGGTTCACCTTAGTTCTATCAGTCTGTTTTATCTTCCTGACTTTGAGGCTGCCACTTAGAACTGTTTATCATCACACTCGTGTTGTAGTTTTCTTACGGTGGAGAAATATTTTTCTGAGCTTAGGTCTCTTGTCAAATATCAGAAAATAAAAGACTCAGGGCCATGTGATTGATACAGGAAAAATTAGAGCTTGCTTCTTTAGAATATTCCTGCTTGTTAAAATGCAAACAAAGCATGTCTATACCTAAAGAAAAAGAAAACTTTTCTTATCCTGGTTTACTTCCTACCGATTGTCAGATTGGTACCCATTACTCAGTTTCCCATCTGTGATTTAGAATAACCCCAATTACTTGCCTCTTAAAGAATATGCACTTTATAAGTAGCTGAGCCGGAATCAGTTCCAAATCTCATATTCTTTTCTGCTGTGTCATTTTGTATCTGAGTTCTTGTAGTACTGTATTTCTGCCATAACACTTACCAGAACTATTCAGAACTTTCACGTGCTTTGCAACATGGTAACAATTTAGTAAGTATGTTAAGCTGTTCTCTCTGCAAGTAAAGGCAATAAATGGTTTGTCATGTTTGGGGTGTCTTATATGTATATGTATCTTTCTCCCCCCTCTATCTTCTTGACGTACAGACATTTCCCAAAGGGCTGTTTCTCATTATATCTTGCAATCCCTAATGGTGAATAAGTAAAATCATTTCTTGATTTTCTCAGTTTTAATTCAGATTTAAATTTTTATTTTTTTTTATTTTATTTTTTTTTTTTTTAATTTTTTTTTGTTTCAACGTTTATTTATTTTTGGGACAGAGAGAGACAGAGCATGAACGGGGGAGGGGCAGAGAGAGAGGGAGACACAGAATCGGAAACAGGCTCCAGGCTCTGAGCCATCAGCCCAGAGCCTGACGCGGGGCTCGAACTCACGGACCGCGAGATCGTGACCTGGCTGAAGTTGGACGCTTAACCGACTGCGCCACCCAGGCGCCCCTGGATTTAAATTTTTAGTAACGCAAGTTGGTGTAACCCTTTTTGAGTGGAAGTATCCAAGAATGTCCCAGTTTCTCCTGTTTGGCATTTCAAGTAGTTGAAGCTGTAGGAGGGTAAATCTTTTTGACATGGCATCATTCTCCTGGGTGTTTTTTGGGATAGTGTCGGAAAGGGTTTTGCTGATTTTAGGATAGAGAGACTGGATATTGTCTGATCTTGGAGAGAGTGTTGTTGCCACGATATTGCATTAATCCTTGATCTCAGGTATCTTCTGTTCTGGAAAGTGTAAACTTTTTAGTGTTTGAACTCACCATGAAGATGTATTTTTAGCAAGTGTTTCAAAAAAAGAGATTCATGTGGGCTTAAAAAAATATGTCCTGTGTTTGTGGCCCTTTCCTTATGTTACATTATGTCATTTTCACTTCAGTTACAGTCTCGAGTATAGTGTATGTCTGTCTCAGTTCCTTAAAAAGTAGATTTGTTTGTATGTAGTATTTCATTTTAGAATAACTCCTCTTTATCGGGAACATTTGATTAGATAGAACACCTGACCATGCTAGGTTATAGTTAGTGACAGTTTTTTAAATCACAGAAATCAGAAAAACTTGCTTTGTAACAAGAAACAATAGTGCAAGGATGTGTTTAACCTTGGGGAAAATTACTTAATTCTTCTGACCTTGATTTTCACATGTATAAAACAGGGAGTTAGATCAGTGATTATCACTTTGCTGTATACAAGACTTGCCTGTGAAAAATGTGAAGTACATGCATTTAACTCCATCTCCAAGGATTCTGATTTGGTAGGTTCAGAGCAGTGTTTTCCCAACCTCAGGACTTTGGCATTTGGGGTTTGCTAATTTGTTATGGGGGCCATCCTGTGTATTGTAGGATGTTTTTCAGTATCTGTGGCCTTTACCCACTAGATACTGGTAACAACCCCCCCTGTTTCCCACTCCCTCCACCCAGAAGCAACCAGAAATGTCTCCAGACATTGCCAAATGGTGAGAACAGTTTTTCCAAAGTCAGATCCAGAAATTTGCTTTTTTTTTTTTTTTTTTTTACTGACTCCATTGGTAGTTTGATGTAAAAGGTCTTAAGCTATGCTTTGAGAAAGGCTAATTTGCCTGAATTTAAGGCGTTTTACAGCCACAATTCATTTTTTTAAAGAGTAACCAATCAAGGAATTTTTTTCTAATTTTTCCATGTATGCAATGCAGTCCATATATAACCAAGATTTTAGAACATTTCTCTTTGAAAAAATAATTGTTAGGCGCCTAGATGACTCAGTTGGTTAAGAGTCTGACTTTTGATTTCAGCTCAAGTCAAGCTCTCAGAGTTTGTGAGTTTAAGCCCCATATCGAGCTCTGCACTGACAGCGCAGAGCCTGCTTGGGATTCTCTCTCTCTCTCTCTCTCTCTCTCTCTCTCTCTCTCTCTGTCTCTGTCTCTCTCTCTGTCTCTCTCTCTCTCTCTCTCTCTGCCCCTCCCCTGCTTTCTGTCTTTCAAAATAAATAAATATTTTAAAAATTGTCGAAAGTGCACTTTGATTGCATCAAGATATAATTGTCAAAATGCATGGCCAAAACTGTGATTTCACTAGTTCAAATCTAAAAATTCTTTATAAAGAAATTCCCTTCGTAATGTTTTTAGTGGATATGATTCCATACAGGCTTTTGTTTCATTAGGATCAGGCGGCTAGAGACATGAAGAGGCTTGAAGAAAAGGACAAGGAAAGAAAAAACGTAAAGTAAGTTGTTTTCTTCTCCCTCACAAAGGTTACATGAAAAATGCTAAAGTATTGCAAAGCTTATTCCCCCAAAGTTTATAGAGAAACATTAAAATTCTTAAATGTCTTGACTTGAAGTTACTCCTGTATCTTGAATATTATTTTTGTAGGTAATAGACATCACAAAAGTCTTGCATTTGCAATAATAAGCATTCTTTTTAGTATAATAGTATTTGGTGTTTAATTGTAAATAGTTTTTTAGTAGATACAAGAGTGAGTTACAGTAGGAATTAAGAGAGTACAATTACTAAAGTTTGGGCTCATTGTTCTGAGTTTTGTCCCATAATTAATATAAAGTAGGTTAATGTCTGTATGATTGCTTATGAGGAGTAATGGTGATTACCATAAAAAAGTGTGTTATTAACAAATGATTAACTTGGTTTACTTAAGGAGTGATATCATGCTTTAGCATCTAATCAGAACTTGAAATACTTTATTTTCTGGGAAAGAGAATCCTCCTCTTTCCCTTTCTGAATACACCCCTCTTAAGGCTTTTGCTACCAGGCACAGGTAGGCGTGGTTGGATTTCCTCCTGTGTGGCAGTCAGTGCCTCAGGCCCCCCGCAAGGTTCCTGTGCCATATGGAGGTTCGGCCCTCTCTTTGGTGCTTACCGTGTGTTGTACCCTCTTCCAGCTGCCCTGCACTGGTGATATTGCCTGCCTTGAGAACAACAAGTGCTCTAGGTCAGGCAGAAAGTCTGATTAGAAAGACATGGTTGTGGGAACTTAGCAGCCGTACTTTCTGTAGCTCCTGACAGGCGCTGCAAGTGGCGATGGCCCCCCTTCTCCATGGGAACTGCTTAGGAGTTTTAGTACCAAAGTTACAAAAGAGTTAAGATAGTTTTTCTTTGTCCCCAAGGACTTTGGCTGAATCCAGTCACTCCAGACTTAGAAACTCTGGGGAACATTAAAATTGTGATATTCTTTTTAGTGTATGCCAAATAGAGAGGGTTATTTTTTTTTTGTCTTTTTATAAAATGCAGTTTGCTTTTTAAGATGCGTTTTACAACTGTATTGTGTTTGTCGTATGGGGTCAACAAGGCTAGGATCCTTGGGTATCTATCTTCATAAGTTTTTACTCCTTATCCTCGTTAGTAATTGATGTTTCTAGGAGTACCATATCATCCCATGCAAACTGCAGCTTCTAGAGTGAAGCCACACATGTATGATGGATGGATAGTTTACAGTGTGCTTATTGTTGCTTTGTTATTGTTAGTGTTGAGTGTTCCTGTGCTACTGTATGGAATTCAACACTAATCTGCTATAAGTATGGAGCTGGGTATGTGGAACATTTGCAGGGAAGTTTGTTTCTCCGCTTGTTTTTCCAGGGGTATTCGAGATGACATTGAAGAGGAAGATGACCAAGTGAGTTCCTATGCAGTATTTCTATCTTTTATTTTTACCCCACAAAGTCTATACTGGGGACAAGCTAGAGCTTGCCTTCACTGAAATGGCCATTCCTTGCTCCTTTTCTACATGTATGACTAGTTGGTAATAGAAAAATTCACATGGCTTTCCCCCATGTTGAAGATGGAACTTTTGATCAACTAGGACATCAAAAACAAATCATGAGCTTTATTCAGCTTGATTTTTTTTTTTTTTCAAAATTAATGTTTATACTGCTGAATCAAGAAGTAATATGGGATCTACTGATGGCCTCTAGCAACATCTAACCTCTACCTCTTTCTAAGGGTCTGTTTGTGATTTTTGTATTTCAAGATGGAACATTAATTTAATGACTGGCCTTTAGTATTTTTCCACCAATGTCCAGTTGTGGGATGGTGAGAAGGGAAACAGAATGAGCAGTAGCCCTTTCCAGGTTTGTGACCCTTCTAATCCGTGTCAACTTCCAAACTTGGATGGTAAATCCATAGCATGTGTTCCACAGCTCTGGACAGGATAGGTAGACACCCCACCCCAGGAAGACTGTGGGACAGACAGATTTGTAAAGCTTCTTGTTAAATCATTGTGTAGTACTAACTGTCTCATTCGTTTTTTCTGATTGTCCCTATGAATACTGCTGTTGTTAAAGGAATCATTGCTAGTTAAAGTCTTGCCTTACTTGGTAGGTATTAAACTGTGCAGTCATCTGGTACACTGTGTGCACCAATTACAGGAGCAGAAATGTTCTTAGTTGTATTTGAATATGATTATGTTCTTGTGCTTTCCTGCAGGAAGCTTATTTTCGGTACATGGCAGAGAACCCAACTGCTGGTGTGGTTCAGGAGGAAGAAGAAGATAATTTGGAATATGATAGTGATGGAAATCCAATTGCACCTTCCAAGAAAATCATTGATCCTCTTCCTCCCATTGATCATTCAGAGGTATGGTGTTTCCTGCTAAATTTGATTCTCATTTCAAAAGCTGATAGTTCTCTTCAGCTTTAATACTAGATTTTTGCAATATTTGAGTAATCCTGATTCATACTCCTTATGTCACGAAAATATGTGTTCTTTGGGATCTTCTCATGTCTGCTGTGTAGTTGAGACTGAAAGTGACTGAGTGGTTCAGGCTTTATAGCCTATGTTGTTGTTCAAGGTTTAGCTGAATCTCTTGCTCCCGTTTGATTTTAGGCTAAGAATTTTTTAAAGCAGTGTTTTGTACTTGTTTTCCAGACCATCATCTACCTTTCAAAATGATGATGTTGAAACATCTGTGAAAAAACACAGATGTTTTTTTAATTGCCGTTAAGTCTTGTTTCTCAGATCTGGAGCAGATGAGAGACTGTTGCTTCAAAGTGGAACTAGGAATTTTAGTTTCCTTAAGTCAGGAAAAGAGAATGAGGATATTGGTATATCCGCTTGAAAAAAATTTGTGTTTCATTCAGGTTAAATATCAGACTAGACCTTGCATGCCTTAGTGAGTCTAGGTCTAGGACAGTGGTTCTCACATTGTGGTTCAAGGACTCCTAGAAGGAACTTCTCAGGGAGTCCACAAAATCCAAAAGAATTTTCAGGGGTGCCTGGGTGGCTCACTTAAGCATCTGACTCTTGGTATCAGCTCAGGTCGTGATCTGTCAGTAGTGAGATCAAGCCCCACGTCGGGCTCCTCAAGCTGAGCATGGAGCCTGCTTGTGATTCTCTCTCCCTCTCTCTGTGCCTCTCCCCTGCTTGTTCTCTCTCTCTCAAAATAAACAAACATTGTAAAAAAAAAAAAAAAAAAAAAAGTGACCACTGATCAAGTCTTAGTATACTATCAAAGAAGAGTAAAAATCCACAATAATTTGAAAAGACTATTAAATACTCTCTTCCCTTTCCAATTACATGTTTGTGAGGCCAGATTTTCTTCATAGGTTTCAATCAAAGCAATATGTTGCAACAATCTAAATATAGTAGGAACCAATTTCTTTTAAGTCAGACTTGTAAAAAGATTTGTAAAAAAGGGGCACCTTGCTGGCTTGGTCGGTAGAGCATCCAACTCTTGATCTTGGGGTTGTGAGTTTGAGCGCCAGAGTGGGTGAAGAGATTAAGATCACTTAAGTAAAACTTTAAAAAGGATTTGTAAAAATGTAAAACAAGGTTATGACTTTTTAAAAATTAAAGCTTTTATGTTAGAGTATAACGAGTGTATTATTTTCAAATGAGTAAATCTTAAAGACATTTCTCAGTTTTAGTTTTAATATGGTAAATGTCAATGCATGAAACCCACACAAGCAAAAGTTCGTGTTTTTTAGGGCATCTGAGACAAAAAAGTTTGAAAACGACTGGTCTAGACTATGGATTATATTCAGTTTTTGAAATGTTTCCTTTTGCACAGATGCTACCAAATAATGCCTTGGTATTTTACATGTGGCAGATGAAACTAAGTATGTGAGACTGATGTGAGAGGAAGCATCTATGACAAAGGATGACGGCCTAATAAGGAAAAACACATAAGTACTTGAAATAATCATCTCATAAAATATTTGAGATCCTTGGTGAAGCTCTCAAATCTCATCATCATGCTAGGGTGGCCCACAGTTGTTCACATGTAGTGTGGGCAGTCTGCCCAGAGAGACCAGCAGTAAGGAAAAGGATAACCCTTCTGCCTATAAGTAGCTTTGTTCACATTCACATTAAGTATTTATTTATACAAATAAATACTTTATGACTCTATTTCATACCCATATGCAAAAAATTACATATTTGTATGTAAAATTTGTGAACAAGAATTCTTGCCCTTGTGGAGCTTCCATTCTGATAAAGAGAACTGAAGAACATCCTGTTACAGCTTAGTGCAACAGTGTGGGGAGCATTCCAAAAGGTTCTATTAGTAGTGCTAAAGGGGAACCTTTAAAGCAATGCTTACTTTTTTTGTTGATCATACCATAGAAATATAATTAAACTTTAGGTTGCATCCACAATTAATGTCATTTTATTGTAGATCTTTTATGTGGTTAAAGAGAATCAGCCAAATGTGTAAGTGGTGATATGCCTTTTTTTTTTTTTTTTTAATGTTTATTATTTATGAGAGAGAGAAACAGAGTGTGAGCGGGGAGGGTCAGAGAGAGAGAGGGTGACACAGAATCCGAAGCAGGCTCCAGGCTCCGAGCTGTCAGTGCAGAGCCTGACACAGGGCTTGAACCCACTAACTGTGAGATCATGACCTGAGCCGAAGTCAGGTGCTTAACTGACTGAGCCACCCAGGCACCCCTGATATGCCTCTTGTTATAGTCCTGGTACAATAAGTTATGAAAAGAGTGTCAGGAATGACTTCTTCCCTCTTTAGAATAAGAAATACTTAGCCATACAGTTTTTAAAAGTTACATAAAGCGTTTCAGGTTTTAAAAAGAGTAGAACTCCCTCTAAAGGCAGAGCTCTCCTCAGAGGAAATATTAGAAATGTTTCTAAATGCTAGAGCTATGAGGGGCACCTGGGTGGCTCAGTTGGTTAAGCATCCGACTTTGGCTCAGGTCAAAGTCCTGCCTTGGGCTCTGTGCTAACAGCTTGGAGCCTGGGGCTCACTTCTGATTCTGTCTCCCTATCTCTCTGCTCCTCCCCTATTCTCTCTCTCTCTCAAAAATAAATAAACATTTAAAAAAAAGTTTTTTAAAAATGCCAGAGCTGTGTGAACAGCTTATTCCAAAACATGTATTTAAATGTTATAAGGTGGAATGTCTTTAAAATACTTGTCTTCTGAGGCCTTTGGCATTGTAGATTCCTTAGTCTGCATCACGGTTGTTCAGATCTGAGGTATCCTTTAAGAGTGTCTTTAGGAAGTAGGTTGGTGGGGCACCTGGGTGGCTCAGTTGGTTAAGCGGCCGACTTCGGCTCAGGTCATGATCTTGCAGTCCGTGGGTTCGAGCCCCGCGTTGGGCTCTGTGCTGACAGCTCAGAGCCTAGAGCCTGTTTCAGATTCTGTGTCTCCCTGTCTCTGACTCTCCCCCATTCATGCTCTGTCTCTCTCTCTCTCAAAATTAAATAAACGCTAAAAAAATAAAAAATAAAAAAAAAGTAGGTTGGTGTTTATATAGAAAATGAATACAGGAAAAGATACTGGCTGTACATTTGGGATGTGTGTCATGAATAAGTGAATTCTTTTGTCCTCACTAACTGGTTAAGGCTTTACTTGTGTAATATGTGTAAAAGGTTATTTTGCATTAAAATCAAACTTACAGGATTGACTCTTGAATTCTAGACTAACTTTGAATAATTGGACCTGCAGATTGACTATCCACCATTTGAAAAAAATTTTTACAATGAACATGAAGAGATAACCAACCTCACCCCTCAGCAGCTAATAGATCTCCGTCATAAGCTCAATCTTCGGGTAAGTCAGCCATGGTGCTAAATATTCTTATATTAATTAGTTGACAGTTACTATTATTGCTTATCCAAACTAAAATAACCTTCTTTTCTAATGGTCCTTGGACTATCTTTGATAGCAAGGCTCCTGTGTCTTGATTTTATTGTTTTAGTCTTCCACCTATTTGGGGATAGAATTGTTATATCTTTAATGCAACACACATGAATATGTATTCAATTTTGAATGTTGTATTGAAATAATAAGTCGTTGTGACCTTAAAATCAGTAAGTAATTCTGCAACGAGTACAGTGTGCTAGGAACTGTGTTGGGTGGGCTAGAAATGAAGAATGTAAGTCCCAACTTCAGGAAAAGGAGACAAGATTAATAGATGCAAACAATATGTGGAATCCTAGGATATTTTTAAATTAAGGTATACTCAAATTAATATGTAGCATATGTTTAAAATAATTAGAAGAAGAAATTAACACCTTAGAATATGCACTCATTTCAGAATAATAGTTTTAAATTGCCAAAAAGCTTTGGGTTGCACATTGACCACATTGTTTAGGCACTGCTGGATGTTAGTTAAGTGAAACACACAGATGGTACAGTAATATCTACTCTAGTGCAGACAGCTTTCTGGCCTGTATCTGCCTTACCAGTTTCTATGTGACATTTGAACTTCTGTTTTCCCAGAGAGGATGCATGCATATGCACGTATTGTCTATTTTCCAAGGCTAACTGCCCCCCACTCCTCCCCCTCAAAAAAGCCCTTTAAGTGAAATACTGATTAGATATATCAGTATGAGAAGCATTGCAAGGCTACTACTGTTAGAGTCAAAAAGGAGGCTATAAACCCCATTCTTCACCTGAGTAGTTTGAACAATGTTTTACTGTGGCTGTGGACCATCATTAAGTGGGATACTTAATTCTTCAGGCAGAACTAAAACTGGAAACAATAGATTGTATCCAGTGGGTATAGACATGTCTTATTTGGAGCTCATTTGCCCTTTTTATTTGAAGAGTAAATTTTAATTTTTTTCTACCATCTGGTTAATAGTTACTGCAAAATGGCAAAAAATACTCATGTCTTTTTCCAATCATTGAGCAATATTTTTTATTTCTTAAAAGGAAATCTTGATTTAAGAGCTTTCTAGGCTCTTAATCATTTAAAAATTTTTTTCAAATCTTTCCCAGTTTATCTGTTTTGTTTTTTTCCTTCCAAGATTTTATGTAGATTCAAGTTAGTTAACCTGTAGTGTAATATTGGTTTCAGGAGTAGAATTTAGTGATTCATCACTTACATATAACACCCACTGCTCATCCCAACAAGTGCCCGCCTTAATGCACATCACCCATTTAGCCCATCCTCCCTGTCCCCCACCTCTTCTCCAGCAATCCTCAGTTCTCCATAGTTGAAGAATCTCTTATGGTTTGTCTCCCTTCTCTGTTTATCTTACTCTTCCTTCCCTCCCCCTATTTTCATCTGTTTTGTTTCTTAAATTCCACCTGTGAGTGAAATCATAATGGTATTTGTCTTTCTCTGACTTATTTTGTGTAGCATAATACACTTTAGCTCCATCCATGTCATTGCAAAAGGGGCACTTAATCATTTTAAATCATATGACAATTATCTCAGGAATATTTAACATGGAGTTTTTTATGTGAGGTTTTAGATCCGTTATTATTTGAGTTCTACCTTTTCAAACAGTGTATGTGTTTGGCCACAGACTTGTATTTTCCCTTTTTTATACTCAAGCTAAGTATAAGATACAGGTAAACACCATTGAACTTCCGATGCTGCTTATTTTGAAGTATGAGTCATTCCTGGGAGTTGTCTTTATCTCTAGGTCTCTGGTGCTGCACCTCCTAGACCAGGAAGTAGTTTTGCTCATTTTGGGTTTGATGAACAACTTATGCACCAGATTCGGAAATCTGAGTACACACAGCCCACTCCAATACAGTGCCAGGTAAGTAAAACATAATGAAAGAAAAACAAGGTAGAATCATATCCAGTGACCATACTTATTCTACAAACAATGCAAAACAGTAAAACAGCATTTGGTCCAGAATTATATTGACGTGGAAAGAAGTGGTCTAAATATTTCCTATTTGGCTTAGTCCTTTTGCTTTAATTAAGGTGGGGGGAGGGGGGGAGAACATACATGAAATCCAAGAATATTTTTGAAATCTTTAAAAATTAAAGAGCAGAAGTGAATTATTTACCATTCTAAGATGTTGCTAATAGGGCTGGGAAATATTCTTTTGTATCTGATAAATGTCTTAAAGATACATCCTGAAGAAAGCAATTCATTAGGCCTAAACATAACAAAAAAGATTTGTGGGTAGACAAATATAGCACTGTCAGTGACTAGGAATCCTTTGTCTCTGATATGAAAATTCTCACCTCTGTAACTGGAAGTAATAACTTGTTTTCCATTTATATGTTGGATTTATTCATTCCTATGCAGAATATGAGAATTTTCTGGATGAGTGAGATAGTCTACCTTCTCATGGGGAAATTTTATTTTTTAATTTTAGCAATCCACTTACACTATGAATTGCAATTTTTCATTTCTGTATCTCAGGCTAAATATAGTCATTCATATTTTGTAAATGGTGGCTGATCCACCTGAAGAGAATGATAATATTATTTCCTATAAATCAGGAATTTTATGGAAATGCTAGGTATTTCTTGTTAATTTATAGACAGTGTGCATAACCCATCAGGTTATTTCTTGTTTCTTTGGAAATGAATGTCATTGATTTCCCCAAGATTTCCTTCAGTACATCTTTAAAATTTTAAAGTTTAGGGTAGATATATTTTATTTTTTCTGTAGGGCGTGCCTGTGGCGTTAAGTGGTAGAGACATGATTGGTATTGCCAAAACAGGCAGTGGAAAAACGGCCGCCTTTATCTGGCCGATGTTGATTCATATAATGGACCAGAAGGAACTGGAACCAGGTGATGGACCGATTGCAGTGATCGTGTGTCCTACTAGGGAGCTTTGCCAGCAGGTATGTACTTGGTGTAGAATGCTCCCTTTCGTATGTGAACTAATGTGGGACTAGCCAGTCAGTTGGATAGGATTAACTAGGAAACTTTTTTCATTTTTTAATTATGTATTTATTTCAAAAATATGTCTATTTTAGCGAGAGGGAGTGAGAGAGGGGGTGGGGCACAGAGGATCTGCTATTAGCACATAGCCTGACATGGGGCTTGAACTCACAAACCATGAGATCATGACCTGAGCCAAAGTCAGACACTTAACCGACTGAGCCACCCAGGTGCCCCGGGAAACTTTTTTCAAAAATATGGTGAAATGAACATAACATTTTATAATTTTGATCATTTTTTAAGTGTATGGTCCAGTGGCATTAAGTACATTCATGTTGTGCTACCAGGAAACTTTTGGAAAATACTGTTATGTATTTTCTACATAATGAAGTACATACTTTTCCCTAAAAAAAACTGTTTTAAGAGAAAAAATACATGGGAATTGTTTGTGTTTTCCTCCTGGGTTAATTCATTTTGTTTGGGTAGAATGGATTATAATTATAATGGCAAAAAGTTAAAAAAATGAATAATCTAGATTGTAGACAGTCTGTTGGGATGTACGTGATAATGGTTCGTTTACTTTCAGAACTCACTTTTGCGTAGTAACAGATACTTGTCAGTGTCATGGTTTGTTCATGTCATTGTGTCCACAACTTTGCAGATCCATGCAGAATGTAAGCGGTTTGGGAAAGCGTATAATCTTCGATCAGTGGCCGTGTATGGAGGAGGGAGCATGTGGGAGCAAGCCAAGGCTCTTCAGGAAGGGGCAGAGATTGTTGTGTGTACCCCAGTAAGTATGTCTTAGGTTTAAATGGCTCCTCGGCCACTTACGGAATGGTATGGAAAAAGGGTTGGTTATTGAATGGCATGCCCCCTAAAATGTGTTATAGCCGGGTGAAGAATACTCACCCTGTGACTTTGGTTTAATTTTGACTGGTTGACTAGATTAGCAGTCTATTAAGATTAATAGGTGTAAATTCTCCTTTGTTTTAAATCGGTTTTTGTGTTGTTGTTTTTTTAATGCTCTCTTGGAAAATGGGTCTGTGGTTACTGAGAGCATCAAGAATCAGAAAGATATTTGGAATATAGTCAGAATTGCCTAGAAGAGTATAGTCTAAACATTAAACCCCATCAATAAGGTTTTAAATTAGGTCATTTTAAAATACCTCACAAAATAGTTCTGGCCATTTTCTCACAATTAGGTTTAGGTTTTTAATTTTTCTGTTCTTTTGTGCTCTGTAGTGCATGAAGTCCAAGGCTGTCAGACCCAGTGTCTTACAGTCTACAACTGGATTATTAGCACTTTTGCCAGGAACACAATTATAGAAAGTTCTTGTAAATGCCTTTAATTATACTCACTATGCATGTTGTGAATCTTATAGGGTCGACTGATTGATCATGTGAAGAAGAAAGCTACCAATCTTCAAAGGGTCTCTTACCTTGTGTTTGATGAAGCAGATCGCATGTTTGACATGGGATTTGGTATGCCTTTAATACCAGTTTCTTCTGCTCCCACACTCATGATACTCGCTTTTTCCTTGTCTTTCTAGACTTAACTTTTTTTCTTTCTGTATGAGAGAAGCTAAAAATACTCTTGTACAGGATTAGATCGTTAGCTATTTTTAGGAGTTCTCTCAGGAAGTATACATTAGGCTTGGCTGGGTTACAGATATTTGGAAGTGCCTTTGTATATAGGAGGAATATTTTCTCTATATTTTTATTCATATGCCTTTAATCATAGAGGTCAAGTTCTGTGTTCTTAGGTAGGTGGATGTCGTATCATTGAAGGCCCTTTGCTTTCCTGTCCTCCCTGACTAAGCCAGATGTGTGAAATTCTGAATAACCCATCTTTACTGATTGGAACACTGCTGGGCCCAGCCCAGCTGGGAGGAGGGAAAGTGTTTCTGGGTTTCATACTAAATGATAGGTCTAGGAGTTTCAAATTTTCCTTAATAGTTATAACTTCTCACAGGAAGATTTTTACTAAAATGACTTTTTCCCAAGCATCCCAAACTATAGTACAGACTTCTAATGTTATTTTATTCTGCTTCCAGAGTACCAGGTGCGATCCATAGCAAGTCATGTCCGTCCTGACAGACAGAGTATGTATGAAGCAGTTTTATTAAGTCACATTTATATTCAGAATAAACAATTAAGTATTTTATAAGCACTCACAGTATGGCAGCAAAAATGATCATGTGTGTCCTGGTGAGAACCATAGAGGAGGATATAAAAATAGTCTGTCTGAACTTGACAGGACTTTAGAGATCATCAGATGTAACTCACTTGTTTTTGCGGAGGATAACCCCAGGCTGAGGATTAAGTGACTTGTCCCAAGTTACACGATGTTATCAGCATGTAGAGGCAAAGCACAGTGCAGATCTGCTGATTTGAAGTCAGGAGCCTCTTTGAACCATGCGGACAGTCCCTGTCTTACCTGAAAATGTATAAAAATAGAAAAAGGAAAATGTTTTTTCCTTAGTAAATCAGTTTTGAAACTAAGTTTAAAGTTTAGGTGGGTTTATTTTATAAGCTGAATAATTCTGAATGTTAGTAGGAGGCTTAGTGGATATTCAAAAAAGAAGTCATACTGTTTATGTAACAGAATTTACTCTACTTTTTAGCCCTCTTATTCAGTGCAACTTTTCGGAAAAAGATTGAAAAACTGGCCAGAGACATCCTGATCGACCCTATTCGTGTGGTGCAGGGAGACATTGGCGAGGTAACCCTAATAAGCAGGGCCAGATGGGACCCCAGTGGGTTATTTCTCAAATTATGAAGAAAACAGAATTAATTTCTCCCTTTTGAGAGGAAAATTATGTTGTTATGTATTTACAAATGAGGCAACACGATTCAGATTTGTTTTAAAAAACACAAGGTAGGAGGATAGAGGAGACAACTAAATTGTCAAAATAGGGATAATTATTGAAGCTGGGTGATGGGTACATGGGAGGTGATTACGTTCATTTTGGGTTTTTTGCTTTGTTTTTTTTTTTTGTTTGGTTTTTTTTTTTGTTTTTTTTTTTTAAATTTTTTTTTTCAACGTTTATTTATTTTTGGGACAGAGAGAGACAGAGCATGAATGGGGGAGGGGCAGAGAGAGAGAGAGAGGGAGACACAGAATCGGAAACAGGCTCCAGGCTCTGAGCCATCAGCCCAGAGCCTGACGCGGGGCTCGAACTCACGGACCGCGAGATCGCGACCTGGGTGAAGTCGGACGCTTAACCGACTGCGCCACCCAGGCGCCCCGGTTTTTTTTTTTTTTTGAATGTTTAAAATTTTCCATAATAGGGGCGCCTGGGTGGCGCAGTCGGTTAAGCGTCCGACTTCAGCCAGGTAACGATCTCGTGGTCCGTGAGTTCGAGCCCCGCGTCGGGCTCTGGGCTGATGGCTCAGAGCCTGGAGCCTGTTTCCGATTCTGTGTCTCCCTCTCTCTCTGCCCCTCCCCCATTCATGCTCTGTCTCTCTCTGTCCCAAAAATAAAATTAAAAAAAAAAAAAAAAAAGAATAAAATAAAATTTTCCATAATAAAAGTTAAAAACTTTTAAGGGGAAAAAAAAGGCTTTGCCTGGAAGACTACTAGTCAGTTAGGATGGAACTGACATTTTGAATGCTTATAGGAGTAGCAGGCTAAGTGCACAGCATGGAGTGGGTGAGACTTGAAAGCCCTGGTGAAAACGAACTCGTGGCATTTTCCTTACCTGTGCATACGTCCTGTGTGGGAGATCTCTGAATTGTGATTTGGAATTAAAGTTGCCTAGAGAATTCCTTAAGTTGTTTGAATTCCTTAAGTTCTGTACAGTTAGTGTTTTGACACTGCCCACTTTTTTTCTTTAAAAAATTTTTTTTAACGTTTATTCATTCTTGAGAGACAAAGACAGAGTGCAAGTTGGGGGAGGGGGGGCGGGGAGGAGCAGAGAGAGAGGGAGACACAGGATCTGAAGCAGGCTCCGGGCTCTGAGCTGTCAGCACAGAGCCCGACGAGGGGCTGGAACTCACGAGCTGTGAGATCATGACCTGAGCCGAAGTCGGACGCTTAACCGACTGAGCCACCCAGGCGCCCCTGGAAGTTTTATTTTTAAGGTTAACATTTCCATCAGCATTGCCAAAACAATATATTGCGTTTTGATTCTTTTTTTAATTTAATTTAATTTTTTAAAATTTACATCTAAAATTAGGGGCTCGAACTCACTGACCATGAAATCATGACCTGCGCTAAAGTCAGACACTTAACCAACTGAGCCACCCAGGCACCCCTGTCTGCATTTTGTTTTTTAGTGCCTTCTATGTGCATGTATGAATTATACTAGGAGCAGTGAGTGGGAAGGACAGAAAAGGAGCTTAATTGATTAGGGATAATCTGAACAGGCCTATAAAGAGGTCTTGCGAAGTACTTGGGCTTACGACTTAGGTGTATGTACAAATCAAGGGAGATGGAGAGCACAGCAATTTGAGAAGGAATGCAGGTTTTGAGCTGTACTTGACTTGCTGAAGGAAGGCCCAAGGAGAAGAGGGACTGTTCAGGGTTCTTCTAGATGCAGGTGGAATGTGTGCCATCTGGTCCTTGCTCAGGTGCCCCTTGGTGCAGATGTTATAGTCATCTGTTTCCTCTTTTTCAGGCGAATGAAGATGTGACACAGATTGTGGAGATTCTTCACTCTGGGCCTAGTAAATGGAACTGGCTTACCCGTCGTCTGGTGGAATTTACCTCTTCAGGAAGTGTCCTCCTGTTTGTTACTAAAAAAGCCAATGCTGAAGAGTTAGCCAATAACCTTAAGCAGGAGGGTCATAATCTTGGGCTGCTTCATGGGGACATGGATCAGAGTGAAAGAAACAAAGTCATTTCAGACTTTAAGAAAAAGGACATCCCAGTCCTGGTGGCCACAGATGTTGCAGGTAGAGTATGACTTCCCCCAGTGACCTTACATTTCTGTGTTCTGAACAGGCCGAGAGATGGCATTCTGCTGGCCTGGCTGGCCACACCAAATGGAACAAGCGGTTCAGAGTATAGTGATTACAATCTGGAGCTTTGGGTACCACTTTTCACTTAATGTTTCTCTTTGAAAAAAAGAATCCCTGGGGCGCCTGGGTGGCGCAGTCGGTTAAGCGTCCGACTTCAGCCAGGTCACGATCTCGCGGTCTGTGAGTTCGAGCCCCACGTCAGGCTCTGGGCTGATGGCTCAGAGCCTGGAGCCTGTTTCCGATTCTGTGTCTCCCTCTCTCTCTGCCCCTCCCCCATTCATGCTCTGTCTCTCTCTGTCCCAAAAATAAATAAACGTTGAAAAAAAAAAAAATTAAAAAAAAGAAAAAAGAATCCCTGCAGTGGGAAGACACTCAAGGGGGGAAAAAAAATGTTGAGTCATTTAATCATAGGCGAGGCCTTTGTTGTATGTCCGAATGTAGCAGCTGTCTTATGTTAATTGGGCCTACTTCACTCAAGATCAAAAAGGTTTTTAAGTATGGCTCTTGGCTTGCATTGTGTTCTCGGTTTTTTGTTTTTTATTTTTGTTTTCCAATTTTCTTTTTAATGCTTATTTGTTTATGAGAAAGAGAGACAGTATAAGCAGGGGAGAGGCAGAGAGAGAGGGAGACACAGAATCTGAGGCAGGCTCCAAGCTGTCAGCACAGAGCCCGACATGGGGCTCAAACCCGTGAACTGTGAGATCATGACCTGAGCCGAAGTTGGACACTCAACCGACTGAGCCACCCAGGTGCCCCGTGTTTTCAGTTTAATAGTTGCCCCTAAAAACTCGTGTTTTCTCCCCAAAAGGAGATAATTTCTCAGCTTCAAGGCAATTTGATGCTGGCTTTAGTTATTTTATATGTTCTTGGTGCAAGAGAGAGGCCATGGCAGAAGGCATCTGTCTCAGGCTAGATGGCCTGGCATCATAGAATCGACAATGGTGGGATTTGCTCTTGAAGGGTAACTTTAATTAAATGCTTGTGTATTAGCTCACCAAACCATACACTTTGCCTAGAGTAGAGGAACGTGGTTTCTGAAAGAGCCAGCATTTTGGATTACATTGTTTTTTCTGACTCATGCTGAAAAATAAAAGAATTTGGTTGTTTTTATTTCAGCCCGTGGTCTGGATATTCCTTCAATTAAGACCGTCATTAACTATGATGTGGCACGAGACATTGATACTCATACTCACAGGATTGGCCGCACAGGACGAGCGGGTGAGAAGGGCGTGGCATATACCTTGCTGACCCCCAAGGACAGCAATTTTGCTGGTGACCTTGTCCGGAACTTGGAAGGAGCCAATCAACATGTTTCCAAGGAACTCCTAGATCTAGCAATGCAGGTGAGGGGCTGGGCACACTTCACATTGCCCCAGGTTATAAAACTAAGTGAAAAAAATTCAACAAGCTTGAGAAGATAACATAGAAACAGGACAGGAAAGTTGGGGCCGTGGGTGGGGACAGTGCTTATGACAGATCGGTATTATAGGACATTAAAATTCATCTGGTCCATCTGCTGATCCTCTCCTTTCAGCAACATCTGTTTGAAAAGCTATTCCTTTTTGTGCAAAAATCTGTCCCTCTGAAATTTCTGCCTGCTTGCCTCATAGCATACTTGTAAGTTTAATCTCAAAGATGGCTACTATTTCCCTTACCACTCTTTCTCCCAGTCTTCTCCTTGGGGGGTTAAAAATGTGTGATGTCTTAAGAAAACGATATATTTAACTATTTTACGTAGACTTAGGTCTCAGACCTTTGACAACCTTGATTACCGATCCAAAGCTGGGCGTTCTACTGAATTAAGTCTTGAGTCATCTTTTATTTATTTATTTATTTTTAATGTTTATTTATTTTTGAGAGAGACAGAATGCGAGTGGGTTAGGGGCAGAGAAAGAGGGAGACCAGAATCGGAAGCAGGCTCCAGGCTCTGAGCTGTCAGCACAGAGCCCGACGCAGGGCTCGAACTCACGAGCTGTGAAGTCACAACCTGAGCCGAAGTCAGACGCTCAACCGACTGAGCCACCCAGGCGCCCCTAAATCTCTAGTCATCTGAACACATCATCCCCGTATTACAAATGGATTCAGTATAATCATTCTGATAGTAAAGACTTTGTGTTTTTTAGATTTACAAGCCAGCTCACAGAATAGCTTATCCATAATGTACTCACAGTGTGGTACTGCTGTCCATGCTCGGGGTTCTGGGAATAAAGGACCTGCATTGCAGGAAGGAATAGGATACGGTTTCCTTCTCTTTCCTGGGTACAGAGAGCCAGTCGTAAACTACATTTTCAAACAGGATATATCTTGTCTTTGGCTTTTTCCTGCATCCATTTTGTGCCTCATGTTTCCTGTGCTCTCAGACTGTGTGGTCAGCTTCCCTGGCCAGTGCCTTTCTGAAGCCAGCCCTACCTCTTAAGTACTTCATTTAGATTGTAACATGTGATTGTCAGATAAAGGACTAACCTCTCCCAGTCATGTTGGCATTCTGAAGAGAATGTGAATAAATCTCATGAGTAGTGTTCTGCTAGTGATAAGTTCAAGGAACATTTTGGGCTATGGGTAAATAAAACTTTCAGTTATGGGGCTACCAGTCCTGGACGTCTGCCCCTAGAGCCAATTCTGATGAGCCTCACTTTACATAGCCTTTTTCCTTTACTTCTGAACCCACCAGTTCTTAAAAGCTCCATTATTTGTATAGTCCAGTGGTATGTATAGATTGAGATCTAGAAAATCAGTTCATTTTCCTCTAGGAAATTAGAAGAGGCCAGAGTAAGTGTTTCATATCTGAGGCTTGTGTGATCACTTCCCTTCCTGGTGCTAAGAGTCCTGACAAATTTGGTGGACTAAACTGTTCCTATGAACAGTTGCCATAAAAACGTTGGCTAAACATGAAGCAGTAAGTTCCTCCCTCCCCCTTAATTTCCTGTTTGATGTTGTCTTCTTTCTCTGGCCGCCTCTTCTTCCCCTCGCCTAACCTTGAATTATGTTCAACACAGAATGCCTGGTTTCGGAAATCCCGCTTTAAAGGAGGCAAAGGCAAAAAGCTGAACATTGGTGGAGGTGGCCTAGGCTACAGGGAGCGGCCTGGCCTAGGCTCAGAGAACACGGTGAGTCCAGACTACAGTAGTGCCCTTAGGGCTGGTCCTGAGTCCTGGAAGAGGTTATGACTATCCTCATCTACCTGTGAAAGCCTCTCTGAGTTCAGAACCTTGTCTAGAAGGGAATGTTGTGACTTCTATTGAAGAAGCACCCATGTGTACGTGGTGACTAGACCTGCTCAGGAAATAGTCTAGATTAGCAGTGGTTTGCAAACTGTGGTCTCTGGCAGCAGCAAACTGCAAACTTGTGCACTATCCCAGGCCTGGTGAGTTAGAAACTCTGGGAGGTGGGGCCCAGCAGTCTGTTGTTACAAGCCCTCCAGCAATGGCCTAGAGCCTGCTGCTACGAACACAGGGTCACTCTGTAAACTCTACTGTATCTTGTAACTAAACTCAGGAATGCTTCCTACATTCGGTGGGAAATAGCACCAGAGTGAGGTGAGAGCTAGCTTTTCTCACAGAACAGTTAACAAAAGTGTCCCCTCACTGGCTTTCTTAACTTTGATTCCAAACCAAAGTAGAAAGCTGCCAGTCTGTTTCTGGAGCGTTACAGTTAACTCAGTGTCTTTGAGAAGAATCTGCTCCTGTGTCTCAGTAACAATGATGCACAGGACACAGATGCTAGCGATAGCTACCGTTGAGCACTTACTGTATGCCAGGGCCAGCCACTGCAGGCCGTCCTGTGTATTAAGTCCATCTTTACATCCACCCAGTGAAAGCAAGTACAGGTGATAAACCTGAGGCACCCCAAGTTACACTCCAGTAAGTGTTGAAGCGGAGACTCAGACTTAAGAGTGGAACAGTGTATATGCTACATGCATACGCTGTATACTGCCTTGTGGCCTCTTTGTCCGTAGCATAAAGCTCCACAGAATTATATAAATATCAGGTTTGTGTGCATAAATAGTACCACATGATCAGCTTTGAGCATTATCTGACTTCATTTCTAATATATTAGGGTTAATTCCCCCAAAACAGAATCACTGGGTTAAAAGTCATAAATAAAACATTTTAAAATGATTATTACTGTACCTTTTTCCACAAAATATAAATAAAAATATCCTGTTCCCATTGCAGCGCCCACTTCTGTTTCCAGTATATTGAGGCCCATTCTGTCCTCATGGGTATGCTTGTTTTTTAGGACCGAGGAAATAACAACAATGTAATGAGCAATTATGAGGCCTACAAGCCCTCCACAGGAGCCATGGGAGATCGGCTGACGGCCATGAAAGCAGCTTTCCAGGTCTGGATTTAAACATATAAACAAGCTTTCACTGGTAACTCTTGGGCTGTGATGACGGGCCTAGTCTTTCTGAGATGATGGCTGGGCTTATATGCTTGATGCTGGATTTAGAGCCTTATCACTGCTTTCAGTTTGGAGTATAAACTTAGTGGTAGCTTACCTAGAGGTGTAGGTGTAGAAGCTAGGGAATCTCCTCCTGCTGGTCACTGACCTCCGTCATCCCAAAGCCCAGGACTGTTGTGCTGCAGCAGGGCTGGTGTTCCCTCCCTGCCTCCACAGCCAAGAGTTTGCCTGCCTCTAAGACCGTTGTAATCTGATTGAGAGTAATTGCCATTTTCCAGCTAAGACAAGTTTGATTCTGTAGTTCTTACGAATTCTGAACACGTCTTCTATACTTATCCTCCAGTTGGCTGGCTAACCAGCTGAGCCTTAATTTATACATTTTATCTGCCCTCAGTGATGTTTCAGTTAGATTCCTAGGTTTATTCTCTCTCATTAATAGAGGAACATAGAGACCACAGAGTAATGGGGCCATCAGGATGCTCAAATCATCGTGCCAGGATAGCATAGAATTTGTGTACCTTCTATTGCCAAGCTTATCTGTCCAATTTTCTTGAACCCGCTATCTTACCTACTCCTGTTGTCTTTTAGTCACAGTACAAGAGTCACTTTGTTGCTGCCAGCTTAAGCAACCAGAAGGCAGGAAGCTCTGCTGCTGGGGCAAGTGGATGGACTAGTGCAGGGAGCTTGAATTCTGTTCCAACTAATTCAGCCCAACAGGGCCATAACAGTCCAGACAGCCCCATTGCCAGCGCCGCCAAGGGCATCCCAGGCTTTGGCAACACCGGGAACCTCAGCAGTGCTCCAGTGACCTACCCTTCCGCTGGAGCCCAGGGAGTCAACAACACAGCTTCAGGGAATAACAGCCGAGAAGGGCCTGGGGGAGGCAACGGGAAGAGAGAGCGATATACTGAAAATCGGGGTGGCAGCCGCCACAGTCACGGAGAGAGTGGCAATCGGCATGGCGACAGCCCACGTCACGGAGATGGTGGTCGCCATGGAGATGGATACCGCTACCCAGAAAGCGGCAGCCGTCATGCTGATGGTCACCGTCACGGGGAGAACAGACATGGAGGAGGTGGAGGCCGACATGGAGAGAGCCGAGGCGCAAACGATGGTCGGAATGGTGAAAGCAGGAAAGAAGGTTGCAATCGTGAGAGCAAGGTGGACCCCAAGGTGGACAGCAAGATGGACAAGATGGACAGCAAGACAGATAAGACAGCTGACGGTTTTGCTGTCCCCGAGCCACCCAAGCGCAAGAAAAGTCGATGGGACAGTTAGAGGGTATGTGCTGAAGTGTGGAATCAATTGTCTTTAATTTTATTTTTAGAAAGATTTTTGGTAACTAGGTGTCTCAGGGCTGGGTTGGGGCCCACGGTATAAGGACCCCCTGCCCTTAGTGGATAGCTGGAGCTTGGAGACATTACCCTTTCATCTGGATCAGTTTTCAGATGTCTTCTTAGCAAGCTGCTTTGGTCCTTGGAAGCAGCGAGCGCTGGGAACTTCCTTTTGGGCTCTGGGTGAGTTGTCAAGGTCAGTTGGGAATACCTTGGAAGAAAGGGCCTTCTAGGGCACAAAACTCACTCTAGGTTTATATTATATGTAGCGTATATTTTTTACTAAACTGTCACCTTATAAACATCTACAAATAAAATTCCTTTTCTTAGCTGTGTGGCCAGGCAGTCCCTTTTAGGAGTTGGCTTTCTGCAAACCCAACCCACTGAAGTGTTTGTTAGAGATTTGGGGAAGCATTTTGGTGCTTCTAGACTTTGCAGGGAAGGGAGATGTCTGATTCTAAGCAGGAGTCCATGGTCAGGTTCCCCAGCCAGGTTTGTATCCAGTCCTGAGACAGGAAGCAGCAGCCGCCTGCCAGACCCAGAACCTCTGCCCTTCAAGAGGAAAAGATGATCCTGGAAACAAGACTGCTCCAGGTCTGAAGTGTTGCTAAATTTAAACAAAAACTCTGACAGCTTTTAAAGTGTCTTCTATTTCATTGTATTTTTTTTTTTTAACTTGCCACAATGGTAGAAAAATCTTTTGCTGAAATGATTTTGATGATTTTTGTTCTATCTTGTTTATAAAAGGAAAAGAAATATACATCCTTCGAATTTTGTGACTTTGTGAAGGTTTCTTTAAGATGTGCATTCCTTTCTGCTTGCTCTAGTAAATGTTTTACTACTGGGACCTGTGGATTGTTTGTCATTTGTACTTCACAGTGAGTACATACAAAGTAGGATTTATAACAGTGCAGCACATGGTGTGAACACCCAGGTGTTGGAGTTAACGCTTAATGGGAACTAAACTGTCCGGAAAAAAAAGTACCCTGGTTTTTATTTGGATGAATGGAGGAGGATGGGGGAAGACCAGCGATACTGAATATGCCACCC